>NC_141475.1:26108072-27308072 GCF_009769465.1 Tauraco erythrolophus
ACAACCAACTACTACTGGAGTTCACATTCCTGTTACTATCCCCTGTGGGTCCAGAACTGCAAAGAGGGATCTTAGTCAAAACAGCCTACAGCTCTTCAACTCTTTCTCCAAGAAAGATCTGGATTGGATCTGAGCAATGCAATTTGACAGCACTTCTGAGCAAAGAAAGCAGTAAAGAAAACCTCATGAATTTTCTTTCCTATTCCTGGGCACAAAAACACCAGGTTAATGACTTCAGCTGCCTCAGACAGTGGTAAGGCAACCATGGTATGAGGTTTCTTACAACGCTTTGTGCTGAGAGTACAAACAGGGTCTTACCTGCTCCTCCCACCCAGTCAACCTCTGGCTAACCACGTCCCATGGTGTTGGCCATAGCGGGACCTGATGCCTGTAGACTACTGGGCTGATGAAAACAAGACTGAAATCTCCATTTAGGCAGAGGTCTCAGATGTTTGGTGAGACAGTACTTCAGGGGACAATTGAAAGCCCCTGGATCCCCATTAGCTTTTCACTCATTCAATCTAGCCTCGTTACTGGTGAGGCAGGTGTGATGTAGTGTGAAAACAGATGGTCTGCTGTTGGCAGACTTTTGAACCCTTTGGAATAATGGAGGGAATAAAACTCACTCAAAATGGAGAGGGTTCATGGAGGCTTTAGCTGTGCTGGTTTTGGCTGAGATAGAGTTAATTTTCTTTATATTATCTGGTGTGGGGCTGTGCTTTGAATTCGTGCTGCAAACAGTGTTGGTAATGCAGAGATGTTATCGCTGAGCAGTGCTCACACAGAGTCAAGGTCTCTGCTCCTCACCCCACCCCACCAGCAAGGATGTTGGGAGGGGACCCAGCTGGGACAGCTGACCAAAGGGATATTCCACACCTTATGATGTCATGCTCAGCATGTAAAGCTGGGGGAGGAAGAAGGGGATGTTTGGAGTGGTGGTGTTTGTATTATCAAGTCACTGTTACGTGGATGGAGCTCTGCTTTCCTGGAGATGTCTGAACACCCACCTGCCCATGGGAAGGAGTCAATGAATTCCTTGCTTTGCTTGAGTGTGCTTCTTTTGCTTTCCCTATTAAACTGTCTTTATCTCAACCCCGGAGTTTTCTCACTTTTACTGTTCTGATTCACTCCCCCATTCCACTGGGGGAAAGTGAGTGGGGGGCTGAGTTGCTGGCTGGGGTTAAACCATGACATTAGCCCAGATGTCACCCACTCCAGAATACACCGTGTGATTTATGTTGATATAAGAACAAGCTTTATGCCGAGTCTCTGAAAATCACACTCTATGTTATTTCTATATTCAAAGGAAGCTCCATTGAGCATGTAACCAGCCACTGCAGCCTGAATTCCTTCTGTATTACTGTTACAAACTCCTAAAAACTAGGTTACTCTTAGGGCACTCTGGCTGTGAATTCGTATGAATTCATGGCATTTGACATTCGTAACTCCCCATTTATAAAAATAGACTAGTCCATTAAAAACCTTGTTAATCATGGTTCCAGCAAAGCATACATTGCCTAAAGTGATACAATTATTGGTCAATAATTCCTCTTTAGCTGTCTGTATTACTACCACTTTATTTCAACACTTGGCTTCTTACCCTTTGATCTGCTTATTATCTTTTTACCCTCTGATCCTCTTTGCAATTCCTTGGCAATTTGATCCATTAATTACAATGGCCATATTCCCTATTTTCTGTAGAATGTGCATTTTTTTCTGACCCTCTTCACCTTTCTTCATACAAATACCTGCCATCTTTCTGTCTGTAAAGTATATCTACTTCTGTAAATAGATATATATTGATTGAAAATTCTATAATTAAAAGTATCTTTACATTTTTCTTGAAAGCCTTTGAACTTCATGAAAATGTTTTAATAGTTTGTCATTGTCTTAAATTTTGATGGAAATGGGCACTGTTCTCTGGTAAATTCTTTGGCACTCCATCTTCAATTACCATAAACTCTCAGATATTTTCCTGATATAATAGACATCAGTTGTATTTCCATCCTGTAAACTCTATTATAAACACAGTTTCTGCCATGGTTGGGATATATATTATTAAAAAAAGTATTTTCTGATAGAAGGCTTTTCTCACTTTATGAGAGCATGACTCATGAATTCCTGAATTGTCTGCATTGCCAATTTCCTAGTCCCTTCTAAGACAGATGTAGACTTTCAGTGCAACCTAAATTTGCTTTAGAGCTGTAGAATTTTAGGAAGATAAACTCAGGCTGTTGACTTCTACAGCACAGAAATGATGGTGCTATGGGAGGGGGGGCCTTTCTGAGACTGGGAAGCAAAAGTTTGGTGGTTGGAACACAGCCTTGGTGTTTGAAAGCCAGATTTCATTCATTTACTGTGATCAGGGTATCCTATAAGGATTAAAAATGGTGACTTATTCTACCAGGCATTCTCTGACACTGCACTAAAGGCAGCTTGTACAGCTGTATTATGGGCGTCTGCTTGTGAGGGAAAGTGGGACAGCATGAAAATGGGGTTTATGCTCAACACAAATCAATCTAGGACACAAACTGGTGCCCCTGGTTGCCCTTTGGCTTCCCTCTGGGTGGATCAAGCAATTGGGCCAACCCAGAGTCTGGGAGTAGAGGAGTGGGCTCATGCCAGAGTCTTTCCTCCTACTCCTGGCTGGCTCAGACCCACTATTCCCATTGGAACACTCCGTGGATCAGTTTAGAAACTCCTCACTTGCATACACCTTGTTCAATGCAGTGCTGTGGTTTTGCAGTGAAGTTGCTTTTTTCTCTTTTTCCCATTTAAATTACGGATTTTGCAAACCTTGCAGGAAAAAGCCTGCAGAATGGACAGCAGTGGTTCTTCCTGCCTGCTGCCCAGCGAGTGCGAGCTGTGTCCCTTCAAAGTTTGTGTGAAGGAAGGACACCCTCATTTAAACCTCCTGTGTCTCAGTTTGCCTCTCGGTGTTGTGGGATTTCATCCGTTAATATTTATCTACCTCTTTAACCTCAGAGCAAGCAGATTTAGCTCCGTACTGAGGGCTTGGGAAAACTCAATCGATAAAGCGCAGCAAAACACAGACTCTACGATTCTAAGTTTTATTCTGGTTTTATATGGCACTTGATTGCAAACGCTCACTTAGTCCTTTGGCCAGAGTTAACAGCCATTTAAAGTAATGGGTTTGTGGTGTGTCCACTCAAACGAACTCCACAACTTCTCATTCCAGAGAAACCTCTGCAGAGTTGCCAGAAATCTATCATTCATGCAATATTTTTCTTTTTGACCTTGTTCCCGTTTTAAAAAAGATTGATCAAATATCTCTTTTCTTGTATAAATAATCTTCGCAGTTTTTAATACAGAGGATTTATTTTAGCTTCTCCAGTGTAAAAAAAAAAAAATCCTCATTACTGTGCATCCAATTCTTTTCAATCAGATTATTCTCACAAACTACGAGGATTGCAAGGGCGAAATATATGTTACAGAGTAGAAGTATCTTCTACAATCTGAAGAAAAATCTCCTAAGAAATAACATTCTTCTCTCACAATTTCAAAAGAAAAGTATGCTTATTGAATACAGTCCTGTCTAATCATATTGACTTATTCTTCCTTTTTTTCCCTTTTAGACCTACTTGATAGTGTATAAGTTGCCATTTTTCACATTAGTTCTTAAACAGCTCACACATTCTTGCATCACAAGGCACTTAACAGCTTTTCAGTAATCTGATTGTTCAATTGTCTGAATATTTCTTGACATAGAAAAGTGAAGTACAAGATCAGCTTGAAATATCTTGAAATACACTAGGCCATTTCACTGTAACTGAAGCAAATAATGGAGAATTTGTAAAATAAAATGTAAAGAAATGAATTGTGGTTTGCAATAAATACGTGTACTGCTCCAAGGGTATTTCTGTTTGAATTATGGAGCTTCTCATTCATTGTTTGGGAATCAGGACTTATCTGCTTGACTTCACTTTATAATCCCCCAGCCAGGTATCTTAGCTGCCTCTGAGACATACTATAATTCAATGCTATAGGGAGAAGCTCAGTTCATTGATTGATCGTAGACCTCAGATTTGCCAGGCATAACCAGAAAGGTGGTCAGAACTGCTGACAACATAGTTTTTCTTCACTACCACCTGCATTATGAAGGAAAACTTTTTGCTGCTTCCTTTGGTGGGACTCAGTCTCATCAAGTATTCCAACGAGAGAAGCAATCTTGTCAACAACCAGATTAAACAGCTACTGAACTTCAGACCTGGATTTGTGACTAACCTGAAATGTACAATAGTAAAAGAAGATACTCATTAATCAAGAAAATCTTCAAAGAGAGGTACCATTCCCTCTAGTCAAATAGCCTCTCTTTTGTGTGTGTGTGTGTGTAATGCTTATCCCAGTCAATATTTAGATTATGAAAATCCAGTAAGCTACATAATGTGAATACATTTATTTATTTTTTTAACAGCAGAATCCAGTGTTGACCTGATTGTGATATTTTTTAATCTCCAGTTTCAATCCAAATTCATGTAGCCAAAACACTTAGGTCATTTTTCTTTGTCATTAATTAATATCTCTCACTAATAACTAAATGATCTCTTTATTTTCCTTTTGTATCCCTCTAGCAAAATGCATCAGGTAGTTTTCAGTTACTCGTGTTTTTTTTCCCCTTTCCTTTCTATTTCTTGCTTTTCCTCTCTGTGTTGCCTGGACTGTTATTCAATGTTATGGATCCTTAAGAAATCTGCAGGATTCCTCTGTATTGTTTTGCTTTATCATAAACAAAAAAAAAACCACAACAAGGTGATTTTCCATAGTGGTTGCCAGCCAGTGTGTTCCTGTACACAGAGTACAGCTGCAGTTCATTTCTTAATGTCATTTTGCTTTTCTTACCCTCCAAGTTGTTTATAACTATTAAAGCTTCAAGCTAGTAGAGCTTACCCCAGCTCTTGTGTTTGCCCTTTTAGCTCTGAGTAGCAATTAAAACCCAAGATTTCGAGAAAACTTAATGCTTTTATTTTCAGTCATCTTTTGATTTCATTCTCTAAGGTTTTCTGCTGCAAATAGATTCAATATTTTGTACAAGAAACCTCATCTAAAGGTGACTGAAGTCTGTGAAAGCCTTTCAGTTGAAGTTTGTAGGCTTTAAAGTGAACCCTAATTTAGCAGCTGAGCCAGCCCCTACTCTTTCAAAATAAGTCAATAGCTCTTTCAACAGAGGTCAGTGTACAGGTTATGCTTTGACACACACAAAACCCCTCCAAAACAATTAAACACGTATTTATAACTAAGATGAATGTACGAGTAATAGCTTGTCACACGTGCCCACGACTTGCAATGCTTTGTTGACTATAATCATCACAGAAAGATTTAGAAACGAGTGAGATGCCAGCTTCACTTTTGTAGCTTACAGGATTGCATCTCCTATAACTGCTGGGAGAGGCACAGACTTTACATATTGTTTATCACTGAAATGTTTAGATATCCTTTCTCTCTTCTTTTCTTCCTGTGCTATTTAAGCAAGAACATTTATTTGAACAAGAGGTCTTTAACCTCATCACAGTGGATTTTTTTCTCATTTCAACCTTCTTATTCATTAATATAAAATCCAGTGATCTTGCTGCCCCTGCCTTGAGTTTAGCTGACATTTTGCCTTTTGATGAAGACAGCTAAGGAGGAAGTATTCTCCAGAGCTGAGACTGTTCAGCCTAGAGGAGAGAAGGCTGAAGTGGGATGTTATTAATGTATATAAATACCTGAAGGAAGGAGGCAAAGAAGATAAAGCCAGGCTCTTTCCAATGGTGCCCAGTGACAGGACAAGAGACTAAGGGCAAAAACTGAAACAGAGGGA
This sequence comes from Tauraco erythrolophus, assembly GCF_009769465.1. Lineage (NCBI taxonomy): Eukaryota > Metazoa > Chordata > Aves > Musophagiformes > Musophagidae > Tauraco > Tauraco erythrolophus. Next base: position 26,113,891 of record NC_141475.1, read on the forward strand.
CATCAGGAAACACTTTTTCACCATGAGGGTGACCGAGCGCTGGAACCAGTTGCCCAGGGAGGTTGTGAAGTCTCCATCCTTGGATGTATTCAAAAGCCAGCTGGACACTGCCCTCGGCAACTGGCTCTAGTTTGCCCTGCTTGAGCAGAGGCGTTGATCCAGATGATCTCTGGAGGTTCCTTCCAATATTGACCATTCTGTGATTATGTGAAACATATCCATTAGTTCAGTGCCTCAACATAAAGCACATCAGACCTGAAACAAGAGGGTGCTGAGTGTCTTTGAGGCCACACTAGAATAAGTATGTGCTGCCAAGAGCCATAAAAAAGGTGTAAGTTGTATTAGATTAGGTTCCCCATACCCAATGGTGTTGTCAAACTGTGTAGCACCCCAAATATCATAAGATTTTGATCAATTTTTTAAATGTCTTTGCTCTCCTATCAAGCCTTTTGTCTCACTCTTCTTTGCTCTCCTATTTCTATAATAAGAAATAAATGTACCTTTGCCTGGCCAATTTCTCTGAACTGCGAAATAAACCTGTAACTTGGGGCATACTTGGAAATGTTTACAGATGCTCAGTAACCCTGTGAAGACTCTCATGTCCCTCTGAATTTAATGGAAGTTGACACTGAATTCAATGAAGTGCGAATTTCCCTCTCAATTTAGCTAGCACTTTCTCTGGATTTATTATGCCTGTGATTTCACACAGTGTCTGTAAATAGTGTTATAATACAGCCACCAACTCAGCCGTAGCATTTCAACTGAGAAGTTAGAGACCAAAGTCCTTTTGCCATCAGCTGTCTCCAGTTCACCTCCACAGTGGATAATCTGGATTCAATGCTCCTGAGATTTGTCTTTTATTATTAATTGGTTTCATTTATTTTCTAGCAGCTTCTTATAATTAGAGAGTGAAGCCCCCTCCTTCAGGGAAATATCAAAATATACAATAAGACAAGGGTTTTACAAACCAGGGCGATCTCAGCAGCTTCATAGAATCATACAATCATAGAATGGTTTGGGTTGGAAGGGACCTCAAAATCATCTAGTTTCAGCCCCTCTGCCATGGGCAGGGAAACCCTCCACTACACCAGGTTGCCCAAAGCCTCATCCAACCCGGCTTTGAACACTTCCAGGGATGGGGCATCTACAACTTCTCTGGGCAACCTGTTCCAGTGCCTCACCACCCTCTGAGTGAAAAATTTCTTCCTTATATCAGCTTGCTCCTGCAAAGCCTGGGTTAGGAGCAGCAGCACTGTAGCAAAAGTCATCGTGGGATGGTACACGCGCTCCACCGTACTTCTTCCCATCTCATGAATGGTGACGTGTGACTCTGCAAAGCCCATTGAGATAGCTGGTGATCCTACAGATCCTGCTTTGCTACAGCTTCAACGTTGTGATCAATGCTGAGATGGTAAATCATAGTTGTGCAACAATAGACTTAACAATATGGATTTCTTTCTTCTTTTTTATCTTTGTGCGCGTGCAAGTAAATTGCCATCAACGGGATTACTGCAATCTTGGATCGTATGTGGTACAGAAATTTTGGACTTGAAGTTCTCCTAATTCCTTCATAACCAACCTTGCAAATCTGGCAGGGTAAGCTTTTAGCCCGTTATTCTTTTAATCCTACCACAGTGCTTGACAGTTTTCAAGCAAGCAGGTGCCTGGAAGGAAATGGAGTCAGATATCTGATCCTTGTCTCAGCCGTGTTCTAAGGAATGATGAGAAGAGTTATGCCAGGGCAGATGCAAGTGGGAAGCGGAAGCGAATAGCAGAAATGCCACCACCCTGGGTCACGTGCCAGAGTGAAGCTGCTCTGGTAGAAGCATCTCCTCCCCAGCCTGGCACAGTGACAAACCTGTCCCTTGGCCAGCAAACCAGCCCAGGGTTTGGAGAAAGGCAAAGGTGCTGCGCTGATAGGGAGCAAAATCTTGTCTCTGCTTCAGAGTCTCAAGAGAGGAGAGCTAATGTAAGAGTTAATGACTCCTGGCCTTTGCCAGGAAAGCTGGATGGCCCTGGCTAAACTGTTTTTCTGTTTTTAGTTTCAACAAGCTGCCTCTATGCAGCAAAGCTGTATTAAAATCAACTGACTTATGTTGGTGCTTAACGCTACCCGCAAAAATAAGTGGTTTGCTGAAAAAGGATGGACTTAAGCTGAAACACTTTGCTGCATAAAGTTCTGAGTCAATATTTTAGCTGGGCTGTGTAATTTCCCATCGTTTAATGTGAGGCACCTCCTTGTGCCTTCGGTTCAGAATAGTCTTATACATATCATTGGGAAGACTGTGCTCATCCTATGCCTCACTACATCTTATTATGAAATTATAATGCCACTCTATAACCTTGCTGGAGGGAGAGTTTCAAGCTAATGCAAGAAAGCTGGCCTCCCATACTGATGAACAAATATTTTAAAGTAGATATCTCTGAATATCCATCCAGTACCTCAGTGCAGCCAGCCTCAGTGGATTTCTGTTGTTTATCTTAAGAGAGCTGAAGTCTATAAGTTTAACTATTACCACTCAGTCCCAAAGTCTGCTCGGAATTTTAGAAACTTAGTTCTTGCAGTTTTGTCTTATATGACAATTGCTATGTTGCCTAATCATGTTGTTTACGCATTTCAAAGCTGAACTTATACAAGATCATGGACTATAGTGCAATCTCTTGGAAATATTTTGTATATTTGTTTGTTTCTGATAAAAATTTGCAAAAAGTTTAGACCTACTCCTAGTCAAAAAGCATTAAAATATAAAATTAAAGAGTCAGTGCTCTTTAAAAGCTCAGTTTGGTTTGAGCTCTTCAAAGCAGGAGAACTTCAACAGTGCAATAAACAGTCAGACATTCCCTCCAAGCCTGATAAAACCTACTGACATCTGCAGGGAACTATGCTACTGTAGGAATATTGTACCTACTCCATCACTGCTGGCATTGCATACACAGTCCTAGAACCAGCCTGAAAATGTTCAGGCAAGATATTACCCTTGTCGTTGACAATAACCACTTGTCTCATGTAAAATATCTCTGTAGACTGTGCTATGTGCTCATAATAGATATAGGTGCAGCAGTTTCTTTTCCTACACTGTGATAGTCAAGATGTCTTATTGTCTGAGTGACTACCAAATATGTGCAAGTATAGGGAGAAGGAAAATCTATGGAAAGTTGTAAAAACATTATGTGCGGTCTCTGAAGTAACTGAAATAATTCTGACAAAATTATTCTACCTTTCTTCATGCAGTCTCAACCTTTGTATTTCAGTACAAAAAAAAAAAGTACGTTTGGAAAGCAGACTGACGTAATTACAGCACAGAGAAACCTGTGAGAAATGGCAAAGTGACACTAAAAAGATAGCCACTGGGAATAACACAATCAAAGGCAAAAAAAGAAAATAATGTTATTTGTACAAAGAAGCGTTTGTGTGTTACAAATGCAGAAAGGAGAACTCTGCTAATTAAATTCACTGCAGAATTGTTCTGCTGACCTGTGCTGTATGTTAGGAGGGGTTTAGCTAGGGCACTCACAATGTGATCCGTATTATTTACTCTGTAAATGCTTTCTGGGTATGCAGAATTTATGTAAGACTTTAGATTTTGCTTAGAACTTTGCTAAAAATTTGCATTATTTTCAAGCATGAGCATGATGACAATGTTAGCTCCTGCCTTCGCAGAGATGGTTTGAAAGGTGCAAATTCTTCGTTTTCAGAGCAAATGAAGATAAAATAAACAGGCTTATAAAAGGCAGAAACACCCTTGGAATTTGTGGAGCTTCAGCTCTCATTCTATGCTTCCTCTTACCTAAGCAATAGGAAACACCAAAGAAAAGGAGGAGAAGTAACATTTTTTGAGAAAAGATGCCTGATGTTGACAATACGTGTAGCTGGGTCACAGCCCAGCACGTTCTCTGGAGTGCTGCCTTGTGTGGGTGCGGAGCTGAGCAGCAGATCTCCTCTCTGTCACCCCTGATCCCAGGAACTTGAGCAGTTGCATGTTTTCTTAAAGTCCTTTCAAGTGGAGATCCATTACCTCCACACCTCATTTCTGGAGTGGTTTCCGCTCCCTCCACGTGCCAGTGGAAACCAAGCGCAGCGTCTGCTCCATCTCTCCCAGGGACTCCTCCCTCTATCCCAGTACATTTTACAAGGGACACTGAGACACAGGAACGGCACGTCTCAAAATGCAGGAGGAAATCTGGGGCTCCTGAGGTTCCCTTTGGAACTGTCACACCATCCCCACTGATATGACCCCTGCTCCGGGCTGAGCAGAAGAGAGGAGGGGAAGAAATAAAGATGTTATTTAGCACGCCTGCAGGGAGGAGTACCACATGCATAGATTGAGTATCACAGATTCAGGCCAACCTGAGCCTCTGGAACATTAAAATTGGAGAGAAGAGCAAGTCGAACTAGTGTTTTATTTAAGATGTTGTAAGTTGGGCTTTTCTCTTAATTTTTTCCTTTCCCTCACTCCAGCCCCAGCTTACTTGACCTGCGTTACTCTGCCCATTTTCTGATAGAAACACCACAGATAAGCCTCTCGCCAGCAGTGGCCTCAGTTATCTGGGTCTATTTGGGAACAGAAATGTGCTATCAGTATCTGAAAAAAAAATAAGATCTGCTTAATGTCAAGCAGTATGCCAAATTGTGTCATGAGAAAAGGAGAAAATCTCTTGATGTGATTTTCTTTTTTTTTGAATAAGCTAAAGCAGGAGAGATAAAAAGCTGTTTATCAAAGACAAATACAGAAATAAAATTTTGTTAGCCACTAAGATGCATCACTATGTGCAAGATAGGTAGGCTGTTCTCAGAATTTTTAATTTAGTTCTTTGTTCTGTGATCTACAGTTATCACCAGCCCTGCATCACCCCTGTCAGCTCCAATGGGGCCAGAAACAGTTTAGGACCAAGAGCTGGAGCCTCTCTTTTCAACTTTGTGCTATGTACAAGGTTGTTTTAAGAGGGTAAATATTTACCAAGCTGTTGAGAGAGGATAACAGAAGCAAAGAGAGCTTTGCCTCTCAGAGAATGTGTCAAATTGAACTTCTCATAAAATTTTCCAGATAGGCAGAATCTTCATCATTCAAAAATTATCCATGTGCTTTCTGGGCCCAATTCCCCTGATAAATTCCTGTTTCAATGCATCCTGGTAGATTTGTTTCTATCCATCCTTCACACGTTTCAACTCCTGTAACGTTTTTATGTTATATACAAAATATCCATAGTCTGCAAAAGAGTAGCTAGATCAAGAAAAGAATGAGATTATTCTCTCTTCTCATCAAAACAAACAGAAACAGCATTTCTCTTCTCGTGCTTCTGGACTGACAATGTGTGACAGAAACAGAAACATAGCAAATATATTCATATTTTGTCTCTTAAAGCTAGATATGATTCTTATGAAAAGTTCTCAGTGCCTCCTAGCTGGTGGAACAATTTGGTCTAAAATATATTAGAGTCACTTGAAATTATTACAGGGAAAAAAAGAAACAGCAATGGCAGCAATAAAAATGCTGACAATAACATAGTGTCTGAGTCCACTGAGATTTGGCAATAATCAATACATGATGCCCTCTCTAAAAATGCTTTGGCTTTTGGCAGCTTTAAAAACTTTACTTCCCGTAGGTGTGGATTGTCTCAGGATTAGGTAAGTTGAAAAACTCAGAGAAACTTTGAGAATTTACTAAAAGAACAATAAATATTTAAATCTCAGAAATTCACAGAACACCTCCAGCTGGGCAGGAATAGACAATATTCCAGACCCGCAATAGGATAGAAAATCAATAGGATAGAGGCCACGGTTATTCTTGCCGCAAATCAAATTTCAGTTACTTTATCTTCAAGCAAGAAGTAAAGTTTATTGCAAACATTATGGACCTTCCTTTTTCACAGCTGTATGTATAAGGCGTGTCTCCACTGAGACCTAGAAGATTATCTCATTGAGTGGAAAATCAACTTCTGTTTTTGCAGAAATGAGGTGTCTAGAAAGCATGTGTTAAACTTCAGTAACTCTATTGAAGCACAGCATTGCAACATCTTTTTTTTTCTTCAAGTTTGGTACAAAGGGTCAGAGAGCATCATCATAGGTCTAATGTCTAATGTCCTCTGTTAAGAAAAACTAACTAGCAAGAGAAATCAAAACAGTACTGGGTTTAATTCCTTACTATAATTTAATCATTGTTTATAAAACAGGGATGTTTGAAGCATTTAGACTAATTCATCAACTCTGGTACAAACACTTCTATTCATCCTTCCGAGTCTCCACATAATTATCACTTTCAGAGCACCAAGAACTTTTCCTCACAATATTTTTCCTATGGTTCTTCACTTCAGACTTCCAGTCTGGACCAGAAATAGAAATGACCAACTACCGCAATGAGAACTGTCATCACAATACTCCCAGTCTATCTAAAATCAAATTCTATGCCCCAGGATGGAGCACCTGTTGAAATCCAAGTCTGAGTCTTAGCCAATCTGGGGCTCGTTTTCTTTGGAAATAATATTCCCAAAATACCATGGCCACTCATGCCTGTATTTGAGTAAGTATAGACATGATGTCACACTGCCACTTTAACCATCTCATGTGAAACATATCCTTTGGCTCATGAAACCATCAAACCTTTTCGGATCTTTCTTTCTTTTAAGAATATTTAATGAGTACTTTTAGGAGTTCCCCCTACACCCTCAAAGAGTTCCCTTGTGAAAAGAAGACTGATTTTGCAGGAGAGGTGCAAAGTCTGTATGAGAATGTTGTGCTACACAGCCTCAACAAGGTTTAAGGTGAGTTCAGGAACTGCCCAAAAATAGAATTTACTGCAGGGATCACAAGTTGAAAGATGGCTTCTTGTCTTCCTCTGTTAGTGCCAAATATCATGTGTATATATGTATGTGATGATGATGATAAAAACTTATCTAACAAATGCAGAGTAGGAAACTTAAATGACTATTTCTTAGTGTGAGCTTCATTTTTAGATTCCAGAAAGTGGAATATAGGAAGAAGGACGTGACTATTTGATCTGGTAAAATATGTCGTACTTTTTCATATTTTGATGAAACAGCAAAAGTTTTTAATATTCAGCAATTCACTTGATGGCTGTAGAACATCCATGACAAATCAAAGGTTCCTAAATGAAACATCTGTGTACAGTTTAGTGCATGGTTAGTCACAAAAATACAAAATATGACAGGAAAACAGGGTAGGTTAGCAGTAACTGCAATCTGCTTGATGTAAATGGTTCAATTGTGTGCCAGGCTACCAGCACTTTTGCTTCAGATCGTGTTGTTTTACATTTATAGCAAGTATTTATTTTCATCAGATAAATATAAGGAACATAATCATGAGGCAATGGAGGCAGGAGATCGGTACTTTCCATATTTTTTTAATGCAGCTATTTTTTACCCTTTTTTGCTGTCTAAGAGAATCCACTTGGGAATTCTGACTGTGAAGGATTTTTTTTTTTTTCCCTGACTAGCAGTACTAGTGGTTAATAAAGTAAAGATCTGAAAAGCTTTTATTAATGAAATATCTTTTATTTTATCGCCCAGCTTTTATTCATTTTTCACACACTCATAAAAGAGAGCAGAGAGGAAAAAAGCCAACAAAATGTACATGCACGCAGAAATAACCTGTAAAGTCTTAAAAAAAGATTGTTGAGGTAATAGAGATAACATTTTTAGATTGTAAGGATGGAAGGCGAAGAAACATAGAGCCTTTGGGAAAGAAAAGTTCCCTTTAAACCTTTTTCCACCGCTCCTGTGCCACAATGATCTTCTTTTGGTTGTAACATTATTTAGCTGTAACATAACTTATTCTGGCAGTAACGCCAGTTCAGTTGTCTCAAGGGCCATATAATTCCTAAGACACTGCATGCAATAAATACTTTGGTCCAGGTATAGGTTATAGCAAGCACAGAAGAGCTTCCATACGTATGCCCTGCAATCACCTCTAGCTGGTAAGAGGTCTAAGGAAATAGGTCCTTGATACATCACCTCTTTCTAAAGTTGACCTGAAAACACTAGGAAATTATACAAAACCTGGAGGATTAAACCCAGTACATTAAAGGTGATACAGGTGAGCTTCCCTTTCAAACACGAGTGCTTTGCAAGAATTCATCTTCATGCCTCGATCCCAGCGCATTTAAGAGAAATTTTAGATTGCATCCTCATATCTACAGACCACCTCTCCCAGACAGCTTTGGAGATTTACAGTTATAGTGGGTATCTAAAATGCCTGCAGCTCATCTGGGGAAGAAAATGAGAAGGGGAAGTGAACAAGTATTATTCAGCTGGGGATTGTGTGTTCCTGCATAGGTAAGTTCGTTTAACAGAAAATTAATTGGCGTGCAGTTACGCAAAACAGAATGAATAATAACAGGGTTTATGAGGCCGACAAACACCAAGTGGCAACTACTGTGTATTGATATTTCCTAAAAACTTCTAAAATCAGGTGGTTTATTGCAAGATAAAATGCAGGAGATACCATAATTGCTACTTTTAAAAGAGATATGGGAAGCACTTTGCGGCCAATTTGTCAGAACTGTGGGCTATATAACTATATAGCTGCAGTTACCATGGTTGCCATCTTTACAGTGGATGCTCTCGTGCTGTGGCGAGCAGAAGCAGGACAAGCTGCCCCTGCTAATGAATTCCCTCCTCATCAGGAAACCTAATGAGGGCCTGCCTGTCTCCAAGCACGCATGATGGAGATGGCAGGTGGTGGGGAAGAGGGTGAAGGGACAGTGCCTGTAGCCATTTGGGTAGCTGGGGTGTGGGGACCACGGATGAATTGATGGGTTGGACATCTCATGCAGGTCCTTTAGAGGAGAGGAATTTACTCTACTCTTTCCACAATCTGGATAAACTCCACCTGAGTCTCTTTTGATGTTTTCACATATAAACTCAGTGAGTTTTTCAGGTCTGGTTGCGTTCTACTCAGTGTTTTGGATATTTTTTTGCTTCTTTGTTACATCACTTGTGAATATGCTGGGTAAAAAATAACCTTCTTCAACCCTTAACCTAAAGGTGCTATAAAACATAATTGTTGCCTGCTTGCTGACGTTGTTTGCATTCTCTTGTTCCTGAATTTGTCTGTAGATGTGCACCAATGGATACGATCTAGTATGCAAAACATTTTAAGGAATATAAAATAAATCACAAAGGACTGCCATAAACATACCACTTTCATCCTACCTCCTTTTGAAAAAGTGATGAGATTGAAAAGAGTGGGGGGGAAAAAGGCTCTGCAACCAAACCAGACCAAAAGGATACAAATTAGGGCATAAGCTCATCCTGAGTTTGAATGTTCAACAAGAGGAACTAGTACAAGACGTAGAAAAGAACTAGAAGGAGTAGAAGTAGGTCTCATTTAAAAGTACATTCCAGTCAAAAATAGCTCCCAAGTTCCATGTCAGCCTTGTAGTTTTCCTCTAAAAAAAGAAATCAAGCAAGCAATAGTTATTTAATAACAAAGAGTGACCTATTTTGGAAATAGAATTAATATGGAAGTGTTCTTCTGAGAACAGGAAAAATTTTTGTGAACCTTTCCCCACTACTTCATTTCGATTCTATGATGAACAGTTAATGCTTCTTATTTTGACTCTTCCTGAATATCTCATAGAATCCAAACTAAATTTCTGGTGTTTGGGCTGCTTCTAGGGCTGAAACCTGCTTGATTATGTAGTAAGTATTAAAATCCCGTTAAAAATATTTCCATATTACATATATAGTTTTCAGAACAAATTTCCACACATCCTTCCCTTTAAACAAGATATAGTCACAGATCTTCAGAACTTAATGTCTGGATTAAATAAAACATGGTGCAACTCCAGTGGAGTTAATGAGGTGCACCTAGGAGAGATCTCGATTTAGCACGCTCAGATTTTAATTGGTGGTATGGGAGACAGTGCTCAGTGAAAAACAGCAAAAAATTGTATAATGATTGACTTCTATAAAATAATAGTCTTATGAAATCTCCTAAGAGATTAATAAGACTGATTGACTTTGTCACATACTTATCTGTCACACCAAATTATTTGTAAGCTTTGCAGAAGATATGCTAGCACCAAATGTTATTCTAATACATCACTGGAGATAGGCTGTTTTCCAAAATAGAAGTACAATTAATCATTGTTAGAGTAAAGAAGCTGCTGATACTGTACATTAATAATATGATATTAATGTTAATAAAACAATCACTGCAAGGTTGATCTATTGAATGCAATGTGGTGAATATATCTTGCCTTGTGCAAGCAATGAATATGATTTATCAACTTATGGGTAAAGCATACTGTTTGGGGATAAAATTAGCATGATTAGAGACTGGAAAATGTTTTCCTGAGATGAGATTTTCAGCATTGTCCTTTACCTTCTTTCAAAAAATGAGAGAGAGGGTCTGTGTACAGGGAACAGCCAAAGATTCAGTTTTGGTTGAACTATTAATGGATGATTAGCAACAAGAAATAGTGCAACTGCATCATGTGTCTGTGCTGTACAATAACGCAATATTTCTCATAATAACTTTAATAATTTACCTAGGACTGTTTCTAAAGAAGATCCTGAATAAAATGACTATTTGAGTTTGTTTACCTTTATCTCTGCTTTTCTCTAGCAGTTATATCCTTCGCTGTGATTAGCCTGAGTACACAAATACTTCTAGTCCCTTGGCAATCACTCCTTTTATCTGCAAACAGGTTTCCTGAACACCGTTAATTTCAAAATTGCTTCCATGGACGTTCACCTTAGTAAAACGTTACTCAAACACCAACAGCCCCAGTCCTAAAAGAGGAGTGCTGAGGCATAAGCGATGCCAAATCAAGCTGATTTAAATACAACATGTAGCAGAACATTTAACACTCTTTTCAAGGGTCTTGGTTCCATGACTCTGCTGTGACTCATCATTATCATCTGTGTGATTTAATGATGTTAAATGATGTTGAAGCTTTATTTTAAGCACGGGCTCTTAATCAAATCCATGGATTCAAGACGAGACCCAGATGGGGATGAAAAGATATAAGAAGAGATATAAGGTGGAAAAAGCAGAGACACTGAGCTTTGTACTTAGCCAGTAGTAAGTGACTGGTTTATTTTAATGAGTAGTTTCTTTAAGTCTTCTATTTAAAATGGCTCCTTTCCCTTTTTCTCCCCAGTCACACTTCTGATTTCTTTTCAGATAAATATAGACAAGCTGCATAATCTAAAAACTCAGAGAAATATTGAAAATAAAATGGGTGGGTTTTATTTTAGCAGTTTATCCTTTGGTAATAAGGTTGAGAAATAGGATTTATCAGATAAGCTCTCGCAGGCTCGTATTTGATTGCAGGGTTGCACGAGACATGGAAAGATTTGACAGTTTTTTAGTGATCAGGTTTGTTTGAATTTTGTGAAAGGATTTGCAGTCTCCGGCCGTGATGCTGATGAGTGCTACAGATGCCAAAGGGCTCTGGCTTTGCATCTATTACACACAGAGACAACGTTTGGTTTTGAAATAATTCCTGTGCTTCATGCATAATCTTATGACATGGAGAGGACTGGAAGTTCAAAAGCCTGTATTCTCTTTCATCGCTTTTATTACAGGCCAGAAATTTTGTTTAGCCAAAAAGATTCCTTAAAGCATAGTAGAGTCTGTGGATAAAAATACCATGACAAATTCATCAATATTCTCCAAAGTTTTGTAACATGCTTCTGGGAAAAAAAAAAAAAAAAAAAAGGAAAAAAAAAAAAGAAAAAAAAGAAAATTAATTAGCTGATGGGCAAGATCAGGAATATCCCATAAATATGTCTGTTTAAATCTCTGTACTTGGACAGCGGCGGTTTCTGCTGCAAAATACAACAATATGTCATTCAGTGACAGTTTGAAAAGTGCCGGATGGAAAGCAGTCACTGTGCTTTTGCCAGACTTTATTTTATGTAGACCTATTTCTGATTTTGCTGACTATATATTAAGCAGTGTTGACAGATAAATACTGATATTTTATTTCCGTGGAGATTATAGAGTGGCATGCACTAAAGTCTGGTGAAGTAGATTACTTAAACCGCTATTACTTCTGGTGGATTTTTATTATTATTTGGATTTTCCAGAATCATCATCTTGTGTCTGCTCTCCTTTCCCTTCTGTCAACCCTGGCAAAACTGATAGCCAGGTGACCTGCCTGAATAAAATAAGTTTTGCACTTTGCAGGGTACCGTTTCACTGCAGCTTCATGCTTATGAAACACGGAGGAGTTTGGCTTTGACTCCTACTCTTTATCAAGTCATCCTGGATATAAAAATATAATTAGTTGTTACAAACTAATGCCATTTGTCCTTTTAGAGGCAGGTCAGATGTGATAATCCATTTATCCACGTGCATTTTGTGAAAATCTGCATACCTAGGCAGAGACAGACCCCCTTTGAGAGCACTGGATTTGCAAGTAGCATCATTATTGCCTTCGGCTTGTGTTTGTCCTTTCTGATTCCAACTGGGAACAGAAACAATCGTGCCAAAACACTCTGATAAAACTTTCTCCTATCTTCTCTTTGGTGGAAATGTTAGCATTCTGATTAAATCCTCCAGCTGAAATAGCTTTCAACCAAACGGATAAACATTTGAAACATTTTTATCTGGTTAAGGAAGCTTTGACATAGATTTCAATAAGGAAAAGATAAAGTCCTAAATCTGTACTCGTGTCTTTGTTGTCATCACAAAAACAATTTCCCTTCCAAGTCCCTGGTAACCAAGATTGCGCAGGCACCTTCTCTTCTGTAACAGGCCCATGATCCCACAGGTGGCTGTGGAGGTGTTTTGCTATTTTAATGGCACTTTTTCTGAGCCCAGTTGGATTGATGGCTTATGAGCATATTGTCCATTCCATCAAAGACTTGGTATTCAAGGACTATACTGAATGACTTATCTCCAAACCAGAGTTATATAGAGCCAAGAAAAAAAAAGGTAAATACAATAGCAAATGGTTTATATCAGCTTGACAGCATTGTTTTTTGGCCAGCACACAAAATGACAAACTTCTGAGTTGGAAGTTTGAGCTGTTGTTGTTTGAAGTCGAGAGCTGAGGCTCGAGAAGCTGTAATGGTCTGTAGGTGATCCACATGTACGTGGCAGGGATGTTCAACATGCGGTCAGAGCAGCGGTCCAGGCAGGTCAATGTCAAAAGAAAGGTGAGGAATGATCTAAGCAAGCAGCATGCATTCAGCTAAGGAGAAGGGAATGATATTTTAAATGAAATACTAGTATGCAAAATAAAAGGAGTGGACTGATGGTGTAGAAATGTCTAGAGAAGCTGCATTCACACAGGTCTTTTGAGGAAAGATTGGTTAGAGACTTCAGCTATAATCCCACATTTACCGAAACTATTTTCACTTACTACCCAAGGATTAAGATATTTTAAGCACGTAATGTGCTTGAGTTGTTTGGGTTAGATGTTTTCACAAGCATACCCATGAGCATGTTAGATCATTATAACTTATTGATGACCTGTCTGATGGAGACTTTCTGAAATTTCAGTTCGCCACAAATATAAAAACTAAACCCATCATGTTCAAAACGAAAATATACAGAAAATAAAAGCAATCCCCTTTTACAGCTATCTGAAAGAGCACGTCTTGTAAAGGCATTAAAAGTTCTGGATCAGGCCAAAGTCAGTAACTCAAAATCAGAGTTTGCAAATTTAATAGTAATTATTACTGCTTTAACAACAAATACATCTCAGTTTTACTATCTTTCAGCAGTTGTCATGAACAGACTGAAAAATGTCCCTGAAATTTCTCAGCTGCCACAGAAGCAGCACCATCTATTCCTCCCCTTCAGAAAGACAAGGCTATTAGAAACTAATAGGCTCCTTCAGGAACTGGAGATTTCCCCCCATCTCAGATGTGTTCCTTCATCCCCCCAAAGGAGGGCTTTTTTCTGTTCTGCAAACACCTAATGTCCTTGTAAAAGACATTTTACTGTACAGCTGAAGCAAACTTCCTCAAGGAAAAATGAAGAAAGAAAATTTGGCTTAATTTTCTTTTCCTCTTGCAAGTCCATCACAGTGGTTGGAGTTAGAGCTGGATGGTCTCGCAGAAAGCCTGGAAAATGAAGACCTGTTAAGCTCCCTATGCAGGAGGAGCTGTGAAGGTACCTTTTAAGTATCTTTCTGTGAGTTACAAGTTGCAGCCATGGGCTGAAAGAAATCTTCACTTGATCTAAAAATATATGGGATTAAGAGTCCCATTGGCGATGTGATCAAAAGACAAAGAGATTTAATGCTACCCACATAATTTCCTAGTATGCTTTTGATTTACAAACTGCTGGGCTTTAATCATAGTGGCTTGGAGTACTGCTTGTCTCAAGGTGGACCTTTGGCCTTTTTTTGACTGTTACATAAAACAAATACTGAATCTTGAATAAAGGCATTCTTTGAGAATACTTTGGTATCTTACTGCCCAAAGGAGGATTCAGTTTCGAGATCCTTTCTAACCATTCTATGATTCTATGATTCTATGATTTATCCTTGGCAAGTGCACGGTACCAGAGAGGAGTAATATCTTTTGCTGAAGTTCTCCACTAGAACCATTTTACCTGGCTAGATAATAAAGCCAGTAGACAAGAAATGCAGGTTCAATGCAAATATATACAGGAAGGGAATGGGCAGTCTCAAATTTATGAGCAAAGTGGCTTTTTCAGTGGAAAATTAGGATTTTGTCTTCAATTCTGGGACACTCTGTTGCTAAGTTGCCTCATACACGCCTCATCACTCATATGGTACCAAAAATGAGGTCTATGCTGAAGCCTCACTGATGATGGAGGGACCAAGGAATGCTTGAACTGTAATCCTGAAGCAGTATCTCTGCACCCTTAAATCACAGTGTTTAGATTCTGATTACAAAATATCAGTTTTCTATCTTTTCGTGAAAAGTCTACATTTCCAAATCTTTTCCAAAAATCTTTTCTGCTGCTGTTTGGATTTCACCTACTTTTAATTTTTCTGAAAGTGTCTCATGGTATAACTAAGTAACAAGCTACAGGGGATTTTAACATTTTCATATTTTCTGTTTCAGGTGTTGTTGTTTTGCTCCCAAAGGGAAATTCTATCCTCCCTGCAGCATTTGAGGACTTTTGTTCAGAATGCAGTCAAATAGAATTCTCTTCTTTTTCTTTGTTTGTTGTTTTTTTTTTTTTTTCCCCACTTTTTTTCTTTTTTTTTTTTTTTCTTTTTTAAAAGAGACCAGACTGTCAGGGGAGTTTCTGACATACACCTTTTTGAATTTATCATATATACAACTAACCATGAATTGAGCACAGTTTCCTCCTCCCAGATTTGGAGTAGCACGTGCTCCACACTGCAGTGACATCGATTGCTTTCCCAGGGAAATCAAGTGGTATTAAAGTTTCTAACTGGGCACAATATCACCTTTCAGAAAGATAATCTCCAGCCTTTCTCTGAAGTCCATTCTATAATATGATTTGTGCTTTACTCCTCTCTCATGAGCAGTGCTCTGAGCTAATACTAATTGGATCTGGCTTTTATTTTCTAGTTCTGCCGCTGAGCAGGTTACACCACCTCTTTGCCCATTTCCCCTTCTGTTCTCTCTCTGCTTTCCCTGTTTTTACTGCCAGCTCTTTGATGTATCTGCATCGTGTCTGCACAGTTCCCAGCATAACAGGACCATGATCTCAAACGCAATTATGGGGTGTGGCCATCAGGAGAGCAAGGAATTAAGAATGAATTGAGATTTTCCAAGCAATTCGTTTTTCTCGGCTGAAGAAGAAGCAGCCAAACTTGCCTTCCACTGCTCAACACGAAACATCCTAAAACTCAGACAAACCAGGAAAGCTAATATTTACAGTTCCACAGCATAAATGTAAAATTTTTGTTTTCAATTGCATGTGTAAACAAATAACAAATTAGCACTTATTGTTTGAGATACGAATGCACCTGGTATTGTTGCCATCGCCAGTTTATTGTCCTGTACTCTGGAGCTGGAGTAGGGAATGACAGTTTGTTAAGGCTGTTAGGGTATGTACTACACTGCTGGATTTGTGAATTCATTGTGTTACAACTAATTCCATCTCTGTAAAAGCCCCTTTTCTTCTTTGCTTTATTCTTTTTTTTTTTTTTTATAGTTAGCCAGCAATTAATATTTTAATCAAGATTCAGATACAGTGTCATTACTGGTTCAGGTCTAATAATGAGCATTATATGACTACCAGGGAAAGTGGGTGCTTGCTTGCCTTTTTGTTCTTTCCCATTCACATTTGCCAGGTTAATATTGTGTATGCAAATTTTCATTTGGACGGTATTAGTGTACAATCTTAAAGTTAAAAAGCCAGAATATTTTGAATTCCAGTAATCCTCAACTGTACCAAATACAATGGGCTTTCTTGTTATACATTAACTAATTATCTCTGTGCAGCACTCTAGGTGAGTTTCAGCACAAGCACTCTAATAATGTAATTAAAAATGTATAAAGGAATTAAAAATGAATTAAAAGGAGATCATACAAAAACTTTCAAATTTGGACTAAATTAAATGACTAGATTTAAGCCCCTCAGTTTTAAAGGACCTGCAGTCAGTAGATTAAGAACGTTGCGATGCCACTAAGACCGCATGAAATAACATAAGCTTCGAATTCAAGCAGAAAAAAAATAAATCCACAAATCTCCTGGGGTCTCATTCCATTAAAGGCCACCTTTACCTTGCAAATAGAAATACCACGCACATAAATCTTGCCACCAATGATGACCATTGCTACTTAACAGATATATGAAGGTGCTAAGAGAGAAGCTGGGTTGAGTATCTTGAAGCTGAGTTTGAGCCCTGGGGCAAGAGCAGGCTCTGCTGTGGATTTGCCCGGATTCTGGGTAGTTTTGGGTGTCAGCACTCATCGAGGACCTCTTGGCTCCGGCTCTCGCTGATGCAGCCAAGCTGGCGCAGTGCTCTGTGAAGGGCAGCACCCACCAAAGCTGGCCTTGGCCATCCCTCCCGTCGTTTCCAGCTCTCCTCCAAACAGCCTTCAGTCCAGGCATGCCCCAACCTGGCACAAAACCATGACGTTATAGCTCACTCTGCCATCTATACAGACTTCCAGGCAATCAACAGCAGCGCACGGAGCAGGGGCAGCCCCGATGCATCCCACCCATGGCTACGGGCAGAGCAGGCAGAGCATCCCAGTCTTTTCCCTCCTGCCTACACATCCTTGGCAGCAGGTGTGGGTGGAGGCACAGAGGTCACTTTGTCCTGGAGGCACATTTAACGCCAGGGGAGGCCATCGGGAGAGCGATAGCTGCCTGCCGTGACATTGATTGCTAAGAACGGCCGGCTGCATAAGAAAGGTTCTGGAAAGCAAAATAATTAAATTAGGACAAGTTGACTAAACTAAAGTAGCTATTTTTATGATCACAACATTATCAAATGTATTCCTGAAGTAAACACAGCAACCAGCTTCCATTAAGGCTCCCTTTGTAATCTGCAATAGGTCAGACACGTCTATTTTGGAAAAAAAAAAAACTAACAAGCTATTTTTTAAGTTGTGCCAGACTTCTGTCTCAGGGCTATATACTTCCCTTCAGTGCTGTGTGTGACTGTTTTCTGAATTGAGGACGGTAAATGACCTAAGCCAGAAACATCGCATAAAGACCAAGCATACAGACAGTGGAATTTACTGAGAAACTGGCAATAATAACAAACAAACATCTGTAATAAAACATCACAGTCAAAATGCACTCTAAGTGATGTGTGCATGGAGAGCAACATGGATAATATAGAATATTGTTTATCACACTGAACATCTTCATTTTTCTATTACTGCTCCCTTCCTTCAGGTATCTCTACGGATCCAGCTGGTTGTTTTGTTTATTTTTTTGTTTGTTTTCAGGCTACTTTTAGGGGTAAGATAACGAGATGTTTGCTCCTCCTTTTGAGAATTTTAACACATGAAATATAGCTCTGTAAAAATGATATTCCTGAAGGTCTGGCAGAGGAAATAACCCAATCATCATGTATACAAGAGGGACTTAAAATATCCTGAGTCCAGAAACAGCTTCTGCAACCACTCAGACACTCAGAGTTTAAAAATGGTGATAGAAATTGTGTCGCCGTATGCAATCACATATGCGTATAGGCTCAACGCCTTTCTTTGAACTAATGGTCCCTGTTTGTTTATTTTAGTTTATAAATTAGTGGTTATGAGGATACCATACATTTGAACTCAGCGTGATACTCAACAAGAGTTATCTTGGCTGAAGGCACTGCAAGGAAAATGCCTTCCCCAGACTTCTGCGAAGTTGAGGCCGGTCCCTATCACTTCTGAAAAGAGGGAAGGCAGAGCTGAGAGCAGAAAAAACAGTAAATTCAGGACAAGTCAGGATTAGGTTCTCTGGATCGTGTCTGGATCCCTGAGCGGTTCAGGACCCAGATGGGATCAGATCCTGTTCCCTCCTTCTGTTTCTCCTCTCACCTCTAACGTACCTGGTGTATGCAGCTGGAAGAGCCTCACTCTGGAGTCTTCCTCTGGTTTTGACATTGGAATGCACCTAATTGGATCTGGAACAACGTGATACAATTAATTAGTAACCTCCTTTGAAGAAAGAGGATTAAGAAAAATGTACAGACTATAAGCTCCAAAATACTTCTTACAAGTCAATACCTCTCTAGCAGATCTCGTTCTGTGGAGTGACCCCAGTGTGGACTTCTCACTAGCTCTGGGACACTGTTAACCAACCCTTCATGCACAGCTCTTCCTTCTTGCATTCCCTTTGTAGACTCCATGACTTCTTTTGTATTTGTTTTTGGGCAGACTCCTGGGTATAAAAATACAAGTCATTTAATAGACAGCAGATAGGGTCTTAACCTTAGAGAATCTATCCCAGTACCTCAGGAAGGTCCATTCCTCGTGTTAAATTCTCCCCGAGGAGAAAAGTCCCACAAGTACTCCCAGACCACTCTCTAATCTGATAAAATGATCCTGTCTCAGACTTGATTTTGCATCTTAGCCAGTCAAGAGTGCTCCAGATGGGAAAGCATCGCTAAATTGGCTTACTTCGAATAATGGTAGTGATCATGAGACCTTCCCTCACCTGGAGGAGAATGTCCCACTGCAAAGATGTCCAAGAAACAAGCAATGAGATTTTGGAGCAATTTTATCTTATTTATACACACAATATGACCTTTAAAGACTTGGCCCACCAGGGAGAAGTTATGTAGCTAAGCAAGCAGGGAAAACATGTGAACCTGAAGAATCATTTCCTCTGTAAATAGCTGATACATTTCTGGCAAAACAGACCCACCATGTTTCAGAATGTTATTCTGACCATGTTCACAGTTTTTAGCCAAGTTAAAACTCAGCCTGCCGTACGCTGAAACAAAATGTGTGACAGATCTCCATGAGGAAAAGAGGGGTGTTATTGTGCAGGTCAAGCTGAATCTGTTTTTGAAGATGATAAAATTGAAGCAGAGAGGGGTTTAGCCCTCTGCCCAAGTGTGAGACCTAGGTTAAAACTTGAAAAAAGAAAAAAGGATTATGCATAGAGGGGTTTTTCTGCAAAGTCTACGTGGTATCTTACTACACTTACAATCTCTCTTCCTATCTGGGTGCAGAAATAGCAAACTTTGTCTGTCTTGATAAGGATTTCTACCATAAAGCCAAGGACAAATGCTTATTAGCACAAATTCAGTGGATGAGCTGAAAAGAGGCAAAAGCTTTTAAGAGTGGAATCCCACCGAATAAGGCTTTGTCTCACCAAAATGCACATCAACAGTGAAGACATCTGCATTTGAACTAATCACTGAAATTAGTGACTAGTAAGCAGTGTCGCTCTTAGAATTCTTTGACCTATTTTAAATGTCTGGCTTAGGATGACCAGAGTGACACCAAAAAAATATGTTTCTTTCTATCAACTGCAAAGTTGCTTGTAGCAGTACACTCTGTGATACAGCGCACATGCTGAAGTTTTACAACCTTCTTGCAACAGTCACAGACAGTTCAAGGTCAGGATTTTCCCGGTTTGTCTGTAGGTTTCTTTTATTGGATTGGTTCGAATGTGCATGTTCTTCCCCAATATGCATTTACAGTCTGCATCTGGGTGCCAAAGATCATTTTGCTCCTGTAAAAACCCAGTCTGCCTAAACACTGTTGTGTATGTTAAATATGAAAACAGGTTATTATGAAGCCGTGCGGAATATTTCTGCATGTAAAAAATAATTAGATTTGCAAAAGGATGTAAGCAGTATAAGAATTGTCAGTAAAATGTTAAAGTAAGAAAAGATAGGTTTGGATGTTCTGAAGAAGGTGAGGAATTGAGGAAAGAACAAGTTCTTGCATTACCAGGAAACAAAATAATTCCAAGCATGAAATATCAGAGAAGGCACGTGTGGATATCAGACTGTGGAGATGTGAAAAGCTGATATGGGTAGAGATAGACTTGAGAGTGATCAGAAGGAGAAACACAAGTGGGATCTCTGTTACTATCTGTGATCAAATCCGGGCAATATGTCTGGGCAAAGGAGTGACAGACAGGAAGCTAAATCAGACTCAAGTAGAATTTCTAGGAAAAATCAGAGGAAAAGACCTCTTTAGAATAGTTGCAAATATTTGTCACTATTTTTTTTTTTTTCTGATACGCATTTTTAAGTTGAGGGTATAGTCTTTGGGTGACTTTACAGGCTGAACACACTGTCCTTTCCATAGTGGGACTCTTTGTCTCTCTCTGATGCCGGAGTATACGGGAGTCTGTGACGGGTGTGCTCCCAGCACGGAGAACTTCTTCCTTTCTCTGATGAAAGAGCATCTCACTGTTTCACATCCCGCGTTCTCTGCTCGGAGATAACTCAGCCAGATGAGTCACGATTATGCAATGATATTGAACCTGCTGCTTGCAACTTTTATTTGTACACCAGGCATCATTTCAACTTTATTGCTCCCGTTTGCTTTCTATCTCTAATAACGGGCCTGCCTACAAACCCCATAGAATCCTTCAAAACACACAGTTCATTAGTTCTGTTTTGAAAAGCATTGTAAACACTGAAAAGACATCTCAGACATAGATGTCTGGAATTGATAATGAAATTATGGTTCATTCTAGGGCAGGGGGAATCATAAACCAGATATTTATGTGGAACACGGGTCCTGCAATATTAAGAAAACCCTCAGATAAAGTACCTTTAATTAGGCGTGGCTTCTTCTTTACTCTCTCTACACGACTGTGTATTTGATGCATATGCTCCTGGCTCGGGATACAAGAGAGGTATATAACGGATTTAGGCCATGCTGAGTGGACAAATCTAGAGAGAATTATATTACTTCAACATGTAATTTCCAAAATATTGGTAGTTCACCTATATAAAATGCAGTCTTTGTGCTTTGTCATTTTGGAGCATGAGTCCAACACATAATTAGCTTTAACTGTATTTGCTGCTAGTAAGGCTTTTTCTTTCTAATATTACTGGAGAAGTAGGAAAATATTGCTAACATGACCAAGGAGAAATTTATTTTCAGTTATGTATGAGATACATATTTAAGCTATATATATAAGCTTGCACACTCATGTGTCCGTTCGTCATGTTTGCCTCCTTACTCTCTCCATGTGAATAATCTTAAGTAAACTGACTAAATTAATGCCATTTCCATGCTAAAATAGTGCCAAACATCTGGCTTGAGCACTTTTAAGGCTGTTGGTTGGTTTTCCATATGCCTTTACAGTGAAGAATATGGACTCTGTCTATATTTCAATACAAAGAAGTGTTTAATGTCCCTTTTCATAGATTTCATAGATTTCTAGGTTGGAAAAGACCTTAGAGATCATCCAGTCCAACCGTCCCTAAACTCCCGTTAAACCATATCCTTAAGTAGTTCATCCACCCTTTTCTTAAACACATCCAGGGATGGGGACAAACATGAACACGTTCATATCTACTCATGATATAGGGCTGCCGCAGAAATAATTGACTGGTCTCTATCTGGGATATTTAGTACTATATCCCCAAATATCTTGTTTCCAGCAAGTCAATCTGTCTTACAACTGTCTCGAAACAGCCAAACTTGACATGTCTGGCTTTCTGGAATGAGCAGTAAAGGTCCATGAGTCTGGATTTGCTTCAGCTTCCCAGGATTGCTCAAATTTTCCTGCAGAGTATCCAGTCTTCCTAAATGGGGAAACAATTATCATTGTTTGATCATTTGGTTATTATCTCGCTAAACCATCTGTACAGAGTAATTGATTGTAAGGTATGGTACAAACAAATACATCTCATCAGCCTTCCTGGAAAAAGAGTATCATTACAAAAAATGAGTTTGATTGTCTCAGCTCATATGGTATTGATCAAGGCTCTTCCTAGTGAAATAAATACAACTTGGTAAAAGTTGCTATCAATCTATGCCTAGAAAAGACAAATGAATAGTCAGCAGGGAGAGCAAATTGGAAGCACATTTAAGTAATAAGACACAGCAGGACACACTATTGTTAGGGCAGACACCCTGAAGTGTCTTAATGTGATTATAATGTGGCTTCTTGAAACAAAACAATTATTACTATCTTAGATAAAATATTATTATCAATATTCTGTAAGGTTAACTGAATAATATTTTTTTTTAACCTATACCTACAGTTTTAAAAGGCGTTTTCAAAGACAGTTTGTCAAAAATGCCTTTGTTCTTGGTAGTGATATTAATCATATTACGAGCCCATTTAAAAATAAAGCTAGTGTCTAGGTTTAGCACAGGCACAGAGGTCAATGCAACTAAGATTTAATTTCAAAACACATTGTTAAAAATTTATATGCAAATTCTTTTTTGCTCGGTTAGTTGGCTAACAGATTGAATGTTCTCTCATGATACGGCCATAAAGTTTAAAAAGAGATTGGATCTATTCTGAAAGATATTTAGAGCTTGTTTTCAAGATGCAAAAAAACTTATTTGAATATATTAATTTCGTTCCCCGAGGTGCACTTGTGTTCTATTCTGTACTGCTGGTGAGGGGGGAAAGGAGAAAAATGTATGCATCGTTTTCATTCAATGAGCATTTTTCTGATGTAGAAATCTAATTTGTTACTGTTGAGGGTACAGCGTTCACTTCCCTTAGTACAGACACTGTTTAACCTCTTCACTAACAACCTCGATGGGACAGAGTGCAACCTCAGCAAGTCTGCAGATGGCACAAAACTAGGGAGAGTGGCTGACACACCAGACGGTCATGCTGCCATCCAGAGGGCTCTGGACATGCTGGAGAAATGGGATGACAGGAACCTCATGAAGTTCATCAAGGGGAAAGTGCAAAGTCCTGCATCTAGGGAGGAACCACTCCATGCACCAGTACACATTGGGACCAGCCAGCTGGAAAGCTGCTTGGCAGAGAAGGATCTGGGGGTCCTGGTGGACACCAAGCTGACCATAAGCCAGGATAAGCCTTTGCAGCAAAGGTGGACAGTGGTATCCTGGGCTGCATTAGACAGAGGTTTGTGAAAAGGTTGAGGGAGTCCTTCCCCTTTGCTCAGCACTTGGGAGACACAGCCGGAGTGTTGAGTCCAGTCCTAAGCTCCCCAGTACAAGATAGACAAGGACATACTGGAACAAGTCCAGTGAAGGGCCGTGATGATTAAGGGATTAGAGTAAGAGGCTGAGTGAGTAGGATTGTTCAGACGAAGGTTCTTCTCAGGGGTGCCCAGTGAATGGCCAAGAGTCAACAGCCACAAAGAGAAATAGAGGAGATTCTGTTTAAACATAAGAGAAGGTGGTCAAGAACAGGATTGGGTTGCCCAGAGAGGTTGTGGAGTCTCCGTCCTTGGAGATACTCAAAGCCCAGACTGCTCTGGCTGCCCCTGCTCAAGTTGGGGTTGGGCTAGATGGTCTCCAGAGGTGCCTCCAACTTCAGCCCCTCTGTGACTCCGATGCGACAAAGAAAATGAACCCCTGATTTCCAGGTGAGTGGCTGGAAAAACGTTTTGTGTGAAGTCATTTCACCTACGTGTCCAATGGCATTACACATAGTCTTTGCAAAGAAACGATGACATTGTGACTTATTAAACCTTCTAAGTTTCCACTGGTAGTATGTGGAGCTTTGCTTTTTTCTTCCTTCCAGGTTAATTTGGCCTATTTAAGCTCGTGTACATTTTGCAAGACTTCTCTATGGGTGGATCTCTGTTTTGGAACATATCATATATTCTTAAAAGAATAACGAATCCAAGAATTCATCATCCCCACACTTTACTCTGGCAATTTAGTTTAAACTTTATATTAAAATCTGTCATGGAAGTGTTAAAAATGCATCTGTGAATAATTTTTAGTTGAATATTTACTTTATGTGTTTATATACTTAAATATCTTCATTAAAGAAATCCAAGATGACTAAACTTGCTGGATCATTTTTTATTAACAGATTTTGAAAGCCTACATTCCACAAAATAGCTGGGAGCCTTAACTCCTCCATTACCACCGACAGGGACTCACTGAGCATTCATTTTCAAAACCTTACCAGAGAAATTAAATTAACACGTGGAATTTCAGATACTAATAGCTGCACAAGGGTGTTCTTGACGTTGGCAGACACACAGCAGCAAAATGAAGCTGACATGAGTTCAAAATGACCAATGATTTAAAATTTAGAGAAAATAATAAGATGGCTTATTTGCAGAGAGCATCTATGCTCCTGTTTAGATTTTTCACAGCAGGTTACTTATCAACCTAATAGAAATGCTGACATGCACAACCTTAACTTCTGTATCACCCAGTCACTGCTCTAATCTAATTGATTTGTGGTTGTTTCCTTGGATGAAGATATAAAGTGGATGTGCTTTCCAAAATATCTTCAGTTCTTCTTTAGGACAAAGAGGCTGTCCCAGAGGTAGCTGTGATTACATGATTCAAGCAGGTTTTTATGACTTTTGTGGGCCTGTTAAATGACAGTGCATCATATTTCACACCAGTTGAACTGCCGCCCTAAAAATAATGACAGTATTTTCAGCTGGTAGTACCCTTCCCTGACCTCTGTGGGCAAGAAGATATTCCTGCACTTACTCACTTTTTAAGTTAACATGGCAGTAACAGCAAATTTTTTTATGAATTATGACAGATAATTATGTTGTCTTGCATTTTTCAATTATCTAAATCAGCATACAGCGTTTGAAGCAATGGGTATGTCATACTGCATTTTCTCAAGTTCTTGTTTTCCAAACGACAAAAAATAGTAACAGCTATGAATTTTCTTCCTTTTCATTCAGCTTCATTATACTGAGAAAAACAATCCATTATGTTGAAGGGAGAACGAAAATAAAAACAGAACAAAAGAGTAAATGTTATAACAATAAATAGCTTTGCTAAAATATGCATGTGTTTGCCGTGGCTAAGACTTACTCATCAATGTAAACACAATTTTGGTCATGGTCTGTCAGTCTTCCCTGCACTTGAGCTCTGTTTCACCTGAGGTCTGGGGAGGCAGCTCTTGTTTTATGCTGGGGGAGAAGAGTGGTAGCACTGCATTAGACAGCTATTCCAACCACCAGGAGAGATTTCTGCTGTAGGATGCAGCCCTACAGACTACTTGTTAGCAGATATTGTTAACTTCAGTGTTAACTTCACTAACCTGGACTGTATTAAAAGGGGATGTGATGCAGCAGCTCTCCACATTGACTCTACATCACTAATCCTACACAACCATGGTAGATTATTCTTCTCTACTCAGGAAGGATGGGATGGAGAATTGCCAGCAGACCTACAGGAATTGCTTGTGGCAGATGCCAGCACCCACAAGCTGCTGTTGTTGATACTATCTTTTGGGCCAAGTCCTAGTAGGACATAGAATTTCAAGATCTAAAAAACGTGAAGAATGGCATATAGGGATTTACCAACTGCTGTGCAAATATGGACATGGCAGCAAGGGTCATGTCATGAATTCAGTTTCACGATGGGGACTTACTACCCAGGTAATAATGTCTTGCTTATGCATTTGGTTCATTCTGTCATTTTGGGTTTTCTGAATCAAATGCATGATTTGGAGCCAAAAGATATTTTATAGTCAGTGTTACTTTCTATAGCAAAAAGATATTTTATAGTCAGTGTTACTGTCTGTAGCAAACATTTATGAAAGTCTGAAACTTGATACACAAATATTTGAACATTTTCCCACATCCGTATGGTGAATCACTCATATAAATACATTCTGCAGTCTTAGCAAGTAAGGATCTGTTTCAGTAAATCCCCCTTTTAGAAAATCTCTGTCATTCTTTAATCAACTTTCTCTTTTTAGTTTTCCTCCATATGTACATCACAAAGCTCAGTAAACAACCAGTTCAGGAGTGTAACTAGAAAAGTAGTTTCCAAAATAATTTTAAAACATTCTTAATCTAAACCAAGCAAGAATCATAATCAATTTGTCTTAAGGAATTTTTCATTAAACCGATTTTTATTTGTAAAATACATTCTTGTTTACTTCCCCTTTGAAAATGTCTGAAATGAGATGCTTAAGGGCAATCAATAATTTAAGCCACGAAAAACGGTTCCACTCATCACTTTGCTAGGAATAAGGTTATTAATTTATCTTTTTTTCAAGAGAAGGTTGTTAAAAGTGATAGGCCTGGACTGAATACAGCTGAGAGATGGTTCTATGTGACAGTATCTGTGCTGAGGAAAGGAATCGCATTGCAAATGTTGGGGGATCAAAGGAAGTGAATGCAGTCACGTAAGCTCCAAATTGGATTGTTACGGCTTGGTTTTATTTATGTAAACATCGGTAAAGAAATCAAATCACTGCCATTGAAATGCCTTATTCGAAGGGCTATCTTGCAGAAATAACAGCAGATTATAGGGATGGCAAAGGATAAAGCTCTACACCTGCTAGTGTAGCGTTTAGTGGCAGTGAAGGAAGGAAACAAGTAATATTCTAGGCTGAAAAGCAATGCTACAAAGATAGAAGTCATCAGTCTACAGAAATGTACCTCTCAATTGTCATGATCAAGTATGATTTGCTCTGGGAGAGTACAGCGGTTTAATACGATCCCCTTGTCAAAATAATCACAATCTACCACGGCCATTGCTCTTTCACAGCTCCTTAATGACAAGGTGAAGAGATCCAGCCTCTAATTTAGACCTATAGTACTTGTAGAAATGACAGCAAATGACAGTAGATCTGATTAAATAGATTGGCAGCTGAAGCCCAAGGACACTGTACTAGTCTACAGCAACTCAACAGCAACAGGGTGCCCGACGGTGCTAACTCCCTTTGCAGCCAGGGTGTCATTTCTCTGGCATGCTTCCAGCAGTTTCACATCAAGGTGGATGGGAGCCATCATACGCACGTTAAAAAAATGCAAACTTTGCTATTGTCTTATTTAATCATAAATTCAAAACCCTGCAAGATGTTTTCTCCCTACCCTCGAGAGGAACTTTTTTCTCAGCAGCCACTTTTTGGGTCTCTGGAAGCACTGTGGAGCACAGGTCACCTGAAAGCAGACATTCTCCGCGTTGAGTGGTGGGACACACAGTGTCGGCGAAGCCCTGATCTCAGGATCATCTCAGTTTCTCCACCATTCAGTTTCGGTTTTTTTCTTGTTTATCTGCTTGCTGCAGTGTGGTAGAATAGCATGGATAACTACACCTAAGTACAGCAACTACCAGTGCTGTCTGCTTCATAGAAATAAAAGTAAATACGCTCTGACTTTGCTGTTATAACATGACAATAGCACATTTAGCATTTTTATTGACGGCAGATTTCTTTTTGCAGCAGAGAGAAACAACTATCTCCGTCCTAAGTGTAGTCAATACCTTCACTTAGACCACGGATTTCCAAATGGCTTCTTCAATCTCTGATGCTTTTTGGGTTGAGGACTGGAAAATTTTTGGTGATGGCCAATTCAATACTTACATTTGTATCAGAAAGTGGGGCAGGGGTAAGCAGATCTTGGCTGGTGCCCCAAATGTATGTACCTCAAAGGCAAGCTTTCCAATATTTCACTCTATTCCTCACTATATCACAAATTATCCATTAGCATCTGTAGGAGCCCTTTGCCAGTTAAAGGTCTTTAGATTCCGGTCTCACCAGTGAATCTGTCATAAGACTGGATGTCCTTGGTGGATTTATTTTTCAACAGGATGGCATCTCTGACAATTTGGGTCTTGCCTAGATAAGGTAAGATACCTATTTCCCTTTTTATTGGTCTTGGTGTAACAAATAGCTGGTGGGGACAGGACAAACAACCTCATGTGTAATAGGATTCCTCTTCACTTCTTTTCCCTTTCTACCATACATACAGGAAAAGCACTAAGAAAGTACTATGGTGCTTATAGGAGGGGGCTGGTACAATATTTCAGCATTACAACAGTCCCTGCCCAAGTCAGGAGCGATGCATGGCCCCACATTGTGCAACAGGGACAGGTAGACAGTAGCA
Organism: Tauraco erythrolophus; assembly: GCF_009769465.1. Lineage (NCBI taxonomy): Eukaryota > Metazoa > Chordata > Aves > Musophagiformes > Musophagidae > Tauraco > Tauraco erythrolophus. The sequence continues at coordinate 26,142,216 of NC_141475.1, forward strand.
AGACGCTGCCAGAGAGATTAGGCTCTGGCTCTGACCCCTCTTGATAGTGCTGTAATCTGCTGAGGAATTTTCCCCTGGAATCTAAGCACCAATTTGTTTTAAAATCAATCACTGTCACCAAGAAATTGCAAAGTAGCAACAGCCACCATTACCGCCTGACCCTGCAGTATTTTGTTCTTGTGCTGGTGGAGGCAAATGTCCAACCCACAAAACACATGGCAGCTGGCAAACAGTGGCCAGGAATACTTTCTTAAATTCCCTATAACATTTCCCAACTTTTATGTTTCTAATTTTTATTCTGTTTTATGTTTACGTTTCTCTGTTTTATGTTATTAAACGATTTAATGTTTTATTAAACAATTTAATGTATTGATAGAGGATGAATGAGCAGTCATTGGCCCGGACGTTGGAAAAATCTAATTTCTCAAATCCGTCCCCTACCTGCCAAAAGACAGAAGAAATCAGATAATAACAGGTTCCTTAGTCTTCTCTGCTTAATTTGCAAATATTTCAAAAGAGGAACTGTATTCTCAGACATCCGTGCAGCGCTTTCAACTCCTCGACCACCTTTAACTTCCAAATGCGGCAGCACTACATCTCTCAGGAGACCACAGAAACACTATTTTGAATAGATGCCATCTGTACAGTGTTGCTTTATTTATATTCCTATCCAAACATCTCCATACGCTTTCAGGTCTTTTTGAAGGCTTGCTGTGAAGCCGAAGGCAGGCATCGTGGTGCGGGTCCGGCTGCCGCGGCTGCGGGCGTACCCGTGGGTGCAGCCTTACAAGTGCCTGCAGGACCTGAGGACCAGAGGCAGCTGTGTAGAGATCCTGCAAAAAGAGGCTGGTTTGGAGGTTTTCCTGTCATAATCAAACGCGAGGAGCACAACGATTGTTTTTGTCGACAATAAATCCTGTTTCTCAAGAGATTTCTGGACTATTTCTGCAGACTCAAGTGTTTGATAGTTCAAATAATCTTTTGATAAACAACAAGGAGGCATTTTCCAGAAGAGACTATTACCAGGCTGGCTTTGCTCTGCCGAAGTCAATAAGAGCATCTGCCGTTGACTTTCAAGACACCCCTGCCAGGCTGAACATACACCTTTAAAAACCCTTTTCCTTATGTTTCTGTTCACTGTCAAAATCCTACCTGCCTGTTCCACGTTCCTGGCAGTTATTGATGTCTAAGAAAAGCAGCCTCAAAAATCCCACTTAAAGTTATACCTGGGAGCTTTACATATGTGAATAAAAGACAAGTGATATTTATGACTATAAAGTAAAATATGTGCATTTTAATGGCTCAAAAACCAGTTGAAGTCCTCTGACTTGTTTTAGGACATGCTTCCTAGAAAATCTAATTTTATTTCACCTTTATTAATTACCCATTCCCCTTCACTACCCGGATCAGTAATTTAAATTAAATGTTCTAGATTAACTTCATAAAATGCTTCTGAACATGTGTAACTTTCCTGCACTTTGAATATTGCCAACAGTAATGCAACCTCCAGTATTTAACCACTCCAGGAGTAACTTTTGACAGTCAGCAATAATAGTACATTTATTACAATTTATTACAATTTATATTTTAATAAAATTGGGTGCATTAACGTTGCCTTTAATTAGAGCAACGTGGCCAAGAATAATAATATTTTTATTCCTTGTATGTGGCTTGGGAGTGTATATTTAACACCTCTCTGTTTTCTGATCTCTTTTGAAAGCCAAGCTTGCAAAACCATGAGTAATTTTTCACACTATGATAAAAAATACATAATTTAATCTCACTGAAAATAGCTCAGTAACGACAACTGATTATTTCTACTGATATTGCATCTCGTGACATGGAGCTATGGCTAAGCAGAGGGTTATAGTTTCACAGAGTACTACAACAATAACCCAGCTCACCCTGGCCAAAGGTGTTCACCTACTAGTCTTCAGACCTGGTGAAGACATAGAAGGGTTTTATGGATTTCATGGCGACACTCACAAAATAAACTTCCTATCCTAAAATACTTTTTCTTTATGTCAACAATATGGATATATAGACTCAAATAAAGGAGACCTATATAAAACTTCACAGTGATAATCATATTCAAACAACTTGTACATGCCCTTCCATCCACTCCGTCCATCCATCCATCCATCCATCCATCCATCCACCCTTCCTCTATTAGCTCATTTTCTTCTCTACTGTACATCTGTTACCAGTGGCTAAGAGATACAAAATTCCTAGCCATTATCAGGTATTTCAGGAAGGGTGGTCAGCACTTCTGAAATACATTGTCCCATGTCTCATCTCCATCTACGTTTATCCACCTTGTTCCATAATACATAAAAAAGATCAAATCTTTTTCATTCTTATAATGCAATACCGCGTTTCTCATTTCGAAAGATTTTCCCTTGAACCCAGGATTTACAGGATTTTGTAAATTATCAGGAAGGAGGCAACCGTTTCTGTACATTTTCTCTGAATTTTTAAAGAATCTTTTTTCCATACGTCAAAAAGATTCCAGAAAAGTCTAACTTAATGCGAGCCATTTCTAATTAATGTGCAGTGTTTTAACTTCAAGTAATTCCAGGTGTAATAGTGCCTATGAGCACTGCTGAGAAATTACAGTGGGCTTTTTTGCAGTAGAAATGTGAAATAATAGCTGCTCAATAAAAACCCTCATATCTACAACTTCCCACCTCATTTGTTTAAAACCTGGTAGTTTTATGGTCTGTCTGCATCTCTCCTGAAATGGGACTAATAAGAGTAAATGATATGACTCGTCCACTCTTTTAGCATAAAAAAGTCTTATCTCTGCTACAACCATCTACAACCAGCACATGCCTTTAAAAGATACAACAGCAAATTAATCAAGAGCGAACACAAGTCTCTTCTGCCTAAGGGCTCTGTGTAAAAGGGTAAATAATCAAAAGGAATGCTACAGCTGATTTATATTTCTTTACGATGATCAAAGGAAAATGGACTCCAATTCGGCAAGGAATATAAATGCTGTGTGAAAACTCACTTTTTCTGCTGCAGATAAAATTGAAAAGCCTTCTCCACTGAGCTATATCTAGTTTAAAATCCATTAGCTAATACTGCATGCCCTAAGGTTAAAAAAGGAGCAAAAATCCAAGGGTGGACTAGACATTTCAGATAGGTTTTTATGTATCCCCCAAGTTTTATGTGTCCTTCTTGCTTCCTAGCTGAAGATGAATAGATTTTGAAATACCTGACTTGTTTAAATAATTATTTTTGTTGCAAAGTTTCTCATACATAATCAGCTAATGAAGTGTGTTTTTCTATTAAAAATAAAATAATTAAAAAAAAAAAAAAACAACAAAGAAAAAACACAAAGCTAAAACCAAAAATCCAACTCCAACTTGAAAGGTGTGATTGCTTTGGTTTCTTTTGAGTGGTGGGAGAGAAGACAGGAGCCCTTTGTCTCCATGGGGTCCCAGCCAAGCCCCTTGTTGAAGAGGCTCTGGGATGGATCCATGGGCAGTGGTGGGATCCTTCCCACCTACCCCACTGTGGCATACATGGATTGTTCACTGCAGTGGGGCTTGGGATCATAGATTAAGCAGGCTAGAAAGCAGAAAGCAAATCATCAGCCAGCATAACTCCAGAGAAGCTGAAGAGTTCTTTTTTAGAACTCAGTGATTTTTATGTTTTTTAGATTTTGGGGGCAGTGGAAAGATGCTACTAAACCTGATGATTAGAGGAAAATAAAACTGGTGAAATGGAAAGGTATATACTCCTCCCGTGCTGGATATTGAGTAGTTTTAAAACTTTTATTACAAGGGAAAAAAAGCAAAAATATTCCACAGAAGTTTCTGCAACTGTTTCAAAAAATAAAACAAGATGCCAAATCTGTCACTATTTCACACTTCTAGGCCATGTGCTGTTAAATTTATTTCTACTTTCTGTATTCTTTTCTGCTTTATTTAATCTTAAGCGTCCAGAATCCAGAATTTTGTATCAACATTTTTTTTCTAGAATCTCAAAGTCCTCTCTTCCTTGCAAGCTTTACATCCTGCAATACCCTGCAGCATCTTGCAAGGCAATGTTCTACTCCAAAATCTTTTTACAGGTTTTGAATAGCATTATTTTTAAATAGTACAAAACCATTTGAAGGAGGATAAAAATCACAGGAATACTTTATTTAGCTTTTGAGCTCTTTGGTGAAGGAGTTGCTTTTCTCTGGTTTTGTATCGTTATTAATAAAGGGACTATTTTGGTTTAGAAAAGGGAGATTGTGAGGATATATGAACCAATCTGGCTGGTAATGTTATTCAAATCTTGACAATTTTCCACCAAAGGCTGAAAATATATTTTTTATAATTAATAATTTTGTATTATTTTGGCAGGAAGCAAAAATATTGTAATTCTAGAAAAAGAAAATGATCTTTCTTGATTTCCAAATGGGCACAAACAGGGAACATTACTAAAATGTATGTACGTTCACAGAAGGTCAATGAAAAGAATCACACTGATGACAGTGATCAAGAAAAATGAAGTTTTATGTTCTGTGTGAAAAAAATACAGAATGTTATGGATGTCCCTGCCAGCTGCAATATCAAGCTAGGAGCTGATCTACATAAAAAGCTCGATCAGTTGTTTGATAAATAAAATCCAAATATGTTCACTGGACTAGAAATGAGCCTGAATAAGGTCAAGAGATCTTCTAAATTAGGGTTTCATGTTCTAAGGTGCAATTATTTTTTTGTCATAAACCACTCCTCATCAGAACATCTCTGTCATCAGTCCATCCTTTTTTAGATGACAATATTTTCAGAAGACACTGCATTGCCCTAATTCTGCTCCCATCAAAATCAATCCATAATTCATCTGGAATGCAAGGAGACCAAGGCAAACCCTGGGTGCTCCTGAAGAATCTCATCTGTAATGTGTATGGAGATTTCCAATAATTTATCAGTGTATCATCAGAGACTTAAATTGGTTTGAAACCTTCAAGCAAAGCATTATGCAAGTGAAATTTATGTGAACAGATATATTATATGTTTAAAATTCCTGCATGCACAGGGAAGTATGGAAGCCATCTGGGTTGGACTACCACAGTTGTCAGCTCTGGTGCTCGGTTGCCAATTTCACTGTACATATTTAATCGAGTGCACTGTTTTTTAAAGTGCATTATTCATTTAAAGTCTTCAATTAATTTAAAAAAAATCATAAAACCCTCTTGTAGAATTATTCTGCCTTTGCCAAGAATAATTAAGCAGAAAGAAACTACTAATTTTCTGTATTCAGCATTCTTAATTCACTATAAAGCTGTATGTTCCTATATGGAGCAAATCACTGATATATCTACTTTTTTGAATTTTCAGTGGATGAAATCTAGAATACTTTAGTCACTGTATCTCTGATTCTTCTGGGATTTTCTCTCATGCTTACTCTTTTCTGGAATTGCATTGCTCTACTTAAGTAGAACACCATCAAGTGAAAGACCTCATTGTATTCAATGTGTATCTTTCAACAGATCAATTTCTCCGTCAGATGTTAATTGATTCATCTTTTCTCTCTTTCATTTTTTGCTGCTTTATGAACAATGAAAATGGCAACAGTGATTGGATATGGAAAAATACATTCTTTTAGGCAATGTGTTGCCTTGGCAGATACAAAATACAAAAAAAAAAAAAGAGTAGATATTTCATGTTGCTGGTCTCGCTTTCAAACTGCAAGATGTATTCTAATTTCCAGTGAGAGCTGGATGAACAGATCCATGTCTGTTTGGGATATGCTAAGGGTCAAAGGCAGTATCTACTAATCTTGGACGAGCACGTCCTGGTTTTGACTGGAACAGAGTTGCTCTTTTCAGCAGCTGGAAGAGCTCTGTCTTTTGGATTAGTATGGGATTTGTTATCAGAAGAACATTGATAACATGCTGATGTTTATAGCTGCTATTGAGGCAGCAAGGACCTTTCAGCTTCCCATTTTTTTTTGCCAGTGTGCAGGAGCACAACAGGCTGGAGGGGGAAAGTAGCCAGGAAAAAGGGTCCACAACTCCCCTTAAGATTTTAATTTAGGATTGAGGGCCAAGTTGGCCAATGGAGTATTGCGTAGCATGCAATGTCATGCCTGGTTCATAGGTGAGGGTTGACTTTTGATCTCTCGGAGGTCAAACTCTCTGCCTCTCTCTTTTTGGGCCTTTCACTCATCCAGGATTGCAATGTTGGGACTTATCTGTTTCAAGATCATTTGCTGGGGTGGGATGGGCATTAGTCACACTGTGCATTACTGGTTTGTATGTATTTTTTTGTATATATATACGTGTATGTGTAAATATAATATTATTTTTATCATTATTACTTTTCATTTCATATTATTATTATTATTACTATTAAATTGCTCTTATCTCAACCCATGAGTGTCCTTCCAATTTCCCCTTCAATTCTCTTCCTCATTCCCCAGGGGTGTGAGAGGGTGACCAAGCAGCTGCGTGGTGTCTAGTTGCTGGCCGGGCTAAACCACTACAGGGCAACACCTGCAGAATTGGTGACCAATATTCAAGGAGTTTCCTGTAAGAGAGGAGTCACTTTACTCCACTTTTAGTCCGTACCTTCTCAAATTGTTCCTGACATGTTTACAACCATATATTTAAATAATACATGACACAAATATCAGGAACATGAGCAAAGGGATGCCACACCATTCACTAGAAGAGAAAACTGCTCTAGAACTAACCATCATAGAATCATAGAATCATAGAATGGGTTGGGTTGGAAGGGACCTCAAAGATCATCTCATTCCAACCCCCCTGCCATGGGCAGGGAAACCCTCCACTACACCAGGTTGCCCAAAGCCTCATCCAACCTGGCCTTGAACACTTCCAGGGTGTTCAAGCCTCATTCTCTGAGGCTTTTGGACATATTGCCACTTTGTTTACCTACTCAGGGTAAAACTGTCTTCAGAGACAATAATTCTGCAATTATAAAATAAAATCAATCTTTAAAAAATACTAAGTCTGTAAAACACATTTTAAAAGTGCATAGGACCTTGTCTGTATAAAAACTCTTGTTGCTTACAGACAATTATTTATTGGATACCTAAGATTTAATCTTTTTTATTTTTTTTTTCATGTCTGACCTGTTATATCTCTTTTTAGTCAGACATCTTAGCCTTGGCAGATTTTATCAATTCAATCTTTCCACAAGTTACAGAAGCTACAATAGGGTCCCTTAGCAAAATGATAAGAAAAAACCCACCTCAGTATTTTGTATCTAGTCAAGTCCTTAAAAGACAGCTTTTCTTGGGTTTCTCTTTTTTAGTGCTCATTTTTTTTTGCAGAGAGTGGACATTTCTTTCTACAAACCTTTCAGCTTCCTTGAGATAATTTGGCATCACGTACCAGAACTGCAAGATCGAAAAAAGAAAATGGGTTCAAGGGCATCATTTAAAATAAAGTGCCACGTAATCAAGAATCATCTAGTCCATCTCTCTTCCTTAAGATCTCATCAGCTAAACATCCTTCCTTGTTTATTTAGTTTTTTCGTTCAATGCTGAAGACCTACAGCCTCCTCTTTACTTCAGAAGAATTCTGTAATGCCTGAGCAGAATTCTTCTCCCTATAATTTAAGCTCATTACTTCTTGTCTTACTGTCTGTGGACACAGCAAACAGGTTTTCCCCTTCTTTTCAAGAGTATAAAAGAGTAGTAATTCAGCAGGGTTGTGCAATTTTTTTTAAACATTTTTTTATTCACGTTAAGAAAGGGTAATGAATAGGAATGAATATGGACAGCCAGTGGTAGAAAAGAAATTATTTGCACTTAGTGTTTTAAATGTCTAAGATATAGCACTGTATAAACACACACACAAAAATTTAGCTGATATGTAAAACACTGAGCCAGTGTTGCTACCTTCACCTACGTCAAACATCCTCTATATTTTGTACTACTTGTGAAACATTGCAAACAAGTTTTCTGTGCATTAAGATGACTTTTGTTTTTAAACCCTATGTTATAAATTACTTAATTTAGAGAAGAAAACGGCCTTTTGACTTTATTCCTGTATGTATCATGTCATACCAAGACTGTTACAGTTTTGAGGACTCTTAAGTTACTTATTTATTTATTTTTTAATTCTAAAGTCTAGCCGAAAGGTTAAACAAACCTTTAACTTTGTCCTAATTGTTCTATACCAGGCTTCAGGTCAGGAATGGGGGATATAAATACGCTGCACACTCAGCAAAATGGAGATGCTGTACATCTTTTTCTAGAGAAACTCCCTACCAAACGGCAGCCACGACAAAGTAACCTAAGGCAGATTTTATGGAGGCATGTTATGAGTGGAAAACATCTCCAGAGGCTCAGTGCACGTGTCTTATCGCCGTGCTTGGGAAAAGATAACGATCCTCCAGCCTATTTCCCCTTGCTGCTGACAAACACTTTTAGCCCTTGCCACAATACCCCGGGCATTAATCCTCTAATTTATTCACTGCTAAAGTCTAAGCACCTCGTCCTCTTCCACCACAAATCCCTCCCTGCCTCAGTGTATTTCAAGATGTCACGATATTTCTCGCGGTGTTTATTTTTTATTTATGTAGCTTTTGGTAATATCATTTATTGCATGTTTGCAAGAAGCAGCCACCTGCCCCCACTGGGGAATAGGCTGATGCATGGATGACAGATCCTAGAGAAAATCTTGCAGAAGATAAAAGTAGCAATAGCTTCCAAGGTATTGCCTGCTACTCATTGTTCATAATAAGATGCTCTACCCTGTGTCTCTGGGGCCAGGACTCAGAAATTCACAGATAGGAAGTGTAATCTTTTAGCATACAAAATATCAAGTTGTTAAACAGAAAACTTCTGCTTACAAATATTTACATGCTGGGAAAGACGAGTTTGCAGTTAATGTATCGAGGCTGGGAGACTGAGATTTAATCCTCCATGCCATAGGCTTGGGGTATAGTTTTAAGGAAATAATTTATCTCCCTATGCATAAATTTTACCCCTGCAGCTTAGGTGATGGTAGCGATTCCTTAACCACACACTTTGTGTTCCTCCCTGCCCCCGTTTCTGAACATTTTATAGATTATTCTTTCTACTATATGTTCACATGCTGTTACCCCAAATATTAATCTCTAGGTGCTGTGACAACCAACACGTAGAAATTTCTATAAACAGCTTTTTTCAAACAAAACACAGCAATGATAGAGGTTCAGTCTCATTAAAGCCGTTACATGGTAAGAACAAATAAAGCCAAATAAGATTAAAATTACCAAAGGAAGGGGAAGATTGTCAAATATATTCACATCAAGTATCTTAAGATGAGTAGTATATGTATCCAAGGAGACTGCAACATCATCTGGAGATCTTGCTGGAGCACATGGAGGACATTTAGATACTCCGAGTAGGGCAGAGCTTGGCTCCAGCAGTGTGTTTTTAAGTGCGTAAAACAAATTAGGAGGCAGGGGCTACAGTTCAACCAAGGCTTCCTGTAATCTACATAACATTAAAACCAATATACCAGAATTGCAGCATTTTTGCCCCCTCAGCATCTTCTGTAGAAACTGAACTGTAATATGACAGCTGAGATTTCTCTTCACGTGAGCTAATGACACAAGAGGCGAACGATTTCCCCACATGGAATCTTGAAGCACTCCACCCTCACCCATCAGCTTCGAAAGCAGCTGCTTCCAGAAAACTGGTTTCAAATTAATTTGTGGGATACAGAATATCATGACATCATTTGCAAAGGCAACCGACGCTCTGCTATGGCAGGAAACATGAGCAAAGGCCATTTGGACAAGAGGGGGAATGAGAGCCAGTCCAGGAGGGGAACGTTATCCCCAGGGAGCTGGGTGGTTTGAATTCATCGGGTCCCTGAAGGCTGTTAAACCACGAGGAGCCGTCACAATGGAGTTGGTGATCTCCAAGCAGTTCCTGTAGCTGGAGGAGATGTCCCCGTGGCCGCCTTCCCACCGAGCTCCAGAGCATTGGACCTGCTCCCGGGGAGCTGAGCCACAGCCGCCTTGTCAAAACAACACTATCCAGGCGGGATAAAAATAGAAGGAGAAGGGGGAGCATGAAAGGGTACAGCAGACTCACGCGGCCACAGCCCTCGAAGAAATTGGCTGTGCATATTCACACTCAGGTATTCCTTGAGGTTTTTTGTCCCTGTGTGAGTTATTTGCTCACACTCTACATGTTGGTGGTCTCGGGGGAGCTGCAAGCACTCACAGCCCCAGGCTACCAGCAGCTCGGATTTTGGGGGAAAGCTCGGGAATGTTACGTGTTTTCCGAGCCGCAGCCCTGCCTGGCAGGCTATTCTCCAAATCCTAATCTGGATTTTCTCAAGGGCTTTAGCAGAATAGATTAACCTGGGGAAACACTGCAGGGGGAGGATTTAATCAGTTAGCCTTCAAACGAGGCTGCTTTTGTGTTGGGAGAGGGAGATGTGTATCTGCACAGAGATATACCTCGGGCTTCGCAGAGAGATGCAATCATTATTCTTCACAGGAGAACTGGTAATAGATCTAACTGAAAAGTTGTGTCTGTGGATCAGCTTTACTACCAATGAGGTGAATTTTTGTTAGATGTGTGTGTTAATGTTAAATTCCCAAAATGCTTAAAAGGTTTTTTTTTCCCTTCTTTTTTTTTTATAAAAAAAAATTATTTGAAAATAGGCCTCTAATACTTGCAAATTCTTAAACATTTATGGATAAACTTATGAATCTGCAAGCACTTGCAGATTTCCCGTGAGAGCTTGAATCCCTATATTAAACCTCATCTGGTAACTGCTAGTGTCAAAATTATTTCTACTGTGCTGCATCAGCCTAAGCTTGTCATTGCATCCAAGAGAAGTAGAGAATTAAAGTGAATTTCATTGCTTCATAGCTTGCTACATGAAAAAGCATGTAGAAATGAACAGCACATACAAAATTAAAATTTTAAATTAGACTAATATATGTTCTCTGGAGAGTTTCCTATGCCATCAGGCAGGCAGATACAGTCTTCTTCAGTAACCACGATTATTTATTGATATTTTTTTTTTAAAATGCTTTGAAAAGAAAAGAAAAATATCTTTCCTCAGGTTGTGATGGTATTTTCAGGACTCCAGTTGAATGTTTTCTTAATGTTTCTAATGAGAAACTATCACATTCAGCAAGGATGGAAAGGTGATGATGGTACACTCAATGCCACAATGAAAAGAGGTTTTAATCCCTGCAGGTACAGTGAGATCCAACGGAGAAACTCCCATCCCACCTAAATTTTTGTTAGGTGAGTTAGACCTTTTGTCTGTGCACTGCTATTTTACAGAGAAGGTTTTGAGAAACAGTGAAATATCAGAAAGAGAGTGAAAAATGGGGAAGCTCCTTTTCTCAGTACCTTGTAATTATTGGTGATTCCTCTCTCCCAAGCTGATACAATGCCTTAAGATCTTATGTGAGTGAAAGGAAAGATATTAATGTAAATTTAATTCATTCATTCAAAAATACACGTACCTAGAAGTACTTTTGGGCAATCATAAACCTTAAAAGAGTCAAAGTATCAAATATTCAATTATTTGTGCTTCTGACATTTTGTGTATATGTTAATAGTTTATTCTTCATACCATATTTTTTCCTTCTCTCATCTCTTTTTTCCGGTCTTTCCAATGAATTCAGGTGAAATAAAATGCATTTTAAAGTGTAGTGAAGTTTCCACGATGATCTCTTCCTCTGATCATCCCTTGGGAGGGTTTCTTTGTTGTTGTGTTTAGTAGAAAGAACAGGAAAGGAAAGAACATTTTTTAATGTTTGGGAGATTCTTTTCCCTTCTCTGCTCCCTGGAAACAGCTTTTACTTTGCCCTCTCTTTTCTTTCTCACTTGACCTGATTTTCCTGACATTTATGTTGGGTTTACACCGGTACAAGGAGGCTGATTTTGGTGTGCTTACTCTGATTTCAGTCTATATGATCTAAATTCATGGATGTGGGAAATCTTGGCACTATAAATCAGACTTTGATTAGATTTAAGTGGCTTATTTATTCCAGTTCACATTCTTCTGGTGTGCAAAAGATATTAGTCTCTCGTACTAAGATTACTCTTGCACTTTCTGGGGAAAAAAAGTCTTTAATACTCCTTTTTTATTCTTTATTGCCTGGATATTTGTATGAAAAATGGTTTGGGGAAAACTCTGATCATTTCATCTTCTCTGTTTGGGCCTCACATAATAATCTCTGTTCTTTCCATGTTGAGCCCCAGTCTTAGAGAGACCCTGAAGGACTAATGGAAGCATCCCAGGTTCTTTCTTCATAGCTTTTCCATCAAGGAACAGATCTGAAATGTCAAACAACACTGAAGCACTTGCTTTCCTCAGGTAAACCACTCAGGACTAGCTCCTGCTAGGAATGAATTATGGTTTGGGGTCTCCATCAAAATGTCATTGTTAACTTTGACTCAATAATATGCTCCTACGTATTGTTCCTACAACCCTAATAATGAGTAAGCTTCACAGAGAGGTCTGGTTTCACCAAAAAATCAAAGCTTTTGAACAAACTTTTTGAAAAATGATGGCCTTAATTTATGCTCCTTAGCTACACTGAGATATCTCATTGAATCATCTCATTGAGTCCAAAAGAGGATGTTGGTTACTCAGGATGACACTAAATTAGACCTTTTATTTAGATGTTTGAATGCAGACACAAAGCTCTTACTGAGTGAATCACTATTCCAGAGCCCTGGTTTCACTGGTCCTGGGGATGATTTGGTTCTGGCAATTTGAAGACAAATTTTTTCAAGAGTACCTTTTGCAGTTCTGCTGCACTCTCAATTCCCAGGACTCACCAGCTGAGGTTGGAGGGAGGCTTGATTTCCAGCTCGGCTTTTTACTCCAGAAAAAAATATTTTTTCAAGTATTATGAAAGGAAAAGGGCAGTAAAGAGACAACATTAACATGTTTTAGAAGTCCAATTCATCCTGCTTTATAACTTCTCTCGGTTTAGTGCAGGCACATAGAGAACATATTTTTACCCATCTGGCTGATAGACTCCTTCCTTTAAATTGGGCTTTTTTTTGCTTGTCTTGACTGGAAGTTTAGAAGAGAAGACTACATTCTCTTGAAAATGCCATTTAAATATGTAAGAGTTTTATCAGCAGAAAGCCTTCGTTATTGGAAACACATGAATATGAGCTACTAAAGAGACTCAGAGAAAATGCAAGAGACAGAAGGTGAGGATTACTGTTACGGTGCCTATCAGTGATGCTTAAAGGATGGGGAGGCTAGAGGAAATTTAAATAATGTTCTATCTTTGGCAGCATACACGCTGTGTAGGGATGGAGCAAAGGTATGCAGCTTAACAGCTCTTCAAACTGGTGCAGAAATGAAACCGCCTTTCCTACTTAGTGTTTTATGGTTGCTTCTTTCCACTTCATTTTATAGCCTGGGAAGGTAAATAATTCCTTGGATCTTCTCTGTCATCTCCTGTGAATATTTTTTTGTTTAAAACCACACTCATATAATACTACTTACTTCCATTTTTGCCTCAGGGTTTTAGGGATGTTTAGCTTTTATTGTCCTTCTTTTGTAATCAAAAGCACAACCACATCTTCTATCATGGCACATGTTACGTTGGACATACATGCACGTCTATTAGTTTATAGCACAGCAAAGAGAAAGGTGAGATTTAGGGCAAAGGGATGGGCAGCAGACAGCAACTCTCTGACTCCTCGCTCTCTAGGAGGTAGGATTGCTGACCTCAAACAATTCATTTAAAATCTGCTACTCGTTTTCCCTGTATGTAACATAAGGCAATGTGAAGGCAAAACAATCATGCCTACAGACTACGAAGCTCTATATTCTATTATTATCAATATTTCTGTGTGGTGTGGCATTAAACTTACAAATATCAAATGGGATTTTTTTGTAAAGCATAAATAATTAGCGTCGCTTTATTTCAACTACGACATCTGTTAGTTCTCTTTTGCCAGTGTTTTCTTTGTACTTTTTATGCTGCAGAATCAGACAAGAGAGCAATTAAATGACATATCATGCTTAATTTTATAACCTGGAGTAATTTCATGAAAGGTAAGAAAAAGAAAAATGAAGGTTGAACGTCAGGACAGCAGGTAAAGAAGTATCATAAAAAAATCCCCCAGGGTATCTCGTCACTTGGGAGTCTTAAAACGAGTCTGGAAAATTGACTTCAGTGTCTATTCTAGGAAACAGCCCTGCTAGCTCACACAGGATGGGCTGGAAAAACCTCATCTATTTGTTTTCCTGTTGTTTGCTGTGTTGTTCTCCGAGACACGACCATGCAAGTTCTGTCTCTTTGCAACTGAGGTCTAGATAAGTGACATGGAAAATATCTTTCCTTTTTTACAGCCATTATTTCCAGTTCCCATCAAGCCCGTTACAGCTGCTGTGAAGACCCCAAGGCATGAGCAAGCTCAAGGGGTGGCTTAGAGCCAGCAGAAAGCAGAGAGTGGACAAATCCTTCCCTGTCTCCGTACTGGGGAGAATATATTTCCTGACGTTCTCCTGCTAGAGCCTGCTGACTTCCAGAATTACCAAAATCTGTCTTGAGAATATTTATAACAAAAAGCCTTGTAGCCACATCTCTGTCTTGGTCATAGTAAATGATACAACAGCTGTTTCCTCCCAATTAGTTGCATTTAATGGTGCCCAGAACGGGATGCAGTGGCAGTTCCTTAAAATGAAGATGTCAAAACTAATGGAGTGAACTATAGCAAGGTGTGATTAATTCTTTGGCAAACATTTTTCTTTATTAGGGTGCTAATTAGATTACTTTCTCAATTCTCAGTTAATAAAAATATTAATATTTGATATTTATCTACTGCCAGATACTAATAGCTGGTATGTTAAACAGAACTTTCCTAGAACTTTATTTTATCCATTTTTATGAGCTCTGAGCTTTGCCAGAGTCAGAGTGGGCTCCGACAGGCTTTATGCTGATTTCAGCATTGCATTGTATAGTAGTCATAACACTGCATATTAGTACCCCGGGGTGCCAAGAAAATCAGAGCTCTATTATGCTAAGTATACTCTTACGAAGAGGTGTAGAGCCCTAAAGAGCTAATATCTAAATTGAAGCCAGACCAACAAAAAATGAGAGAATGTATAAAAGTGCATAATTTCTAGAGGTAACGTAACAAAGAAAGTAAGGCAGTGGTAAAGGTAGGAATCACAATATACAATACAATATATGTAGGAACATAGCAAGGCTTTGACTTCAGGTCAACTGTCCTATGTCCTAGACCAATAATCTGAGGGAAATTCTGACATAGCAGTTTACTCAGAGGTTGCATTCATAATGGACTTTCTAATATTATTTGATGGTGGAGAATTGCCTGGGTGCAAATAGAGACAAATAGACAAACTCCAGACAACTGGTGAGCCATCAACTGGACACCAACGTGTCCACTCGGATGCCTAAAGAGTGAAGTGTGTTTGCATAGGTGAGGGCAGAGTCAGGTACTTAAATTTGATTTCAATAATAATACTAATAAAAATTATTAATTATTGAGGAAAAAGAAAGAAAACTAGAAAAATGGAACCACACTTGCTTCTTTCACTTGTAGAATGCAATTGCAAAATTCTTAAATCTTTAGAAGATGACAAGCTTCCACACTTACGCCTGAGAGCTGCAACATAATAGCTTTTTGTCATCTGATTCACAAGTTATATTAATAAAATATTTTCAGAAAATCCTTATTCTGACGTTGTCGCATCCGAGGAACCCGTGAGTCCACAGAGATGTCAGCAGAAAGTGCATGCTTGTATTTGATCTCCTCCAGGCTTACTACAAGCAAACACAACATTGGAATAATCTGTTCCGTTGCTCCCACAATATATTTTTTCTCTGACTGTGTCACACGTGGCACATACCCTGTAGCACCTTGGTAATGCATTTAGAAGAACCATCACCACTCAGGAAGAGCCCAAATTTGACATTTACACTTTAAATGTTGTAAAAGCTTCTGCAGGTATGATTAATATTTTTTATTAAAGGCAAGTATTTAGACATAGTTCAGAAATGGCTAGGAATCCTGAACAAGATCTTCTGTATATATTCATGATGAACAAGTCAAAAAAAGTTTAATATTTCCCACAATTCCTGGGAACACCTGTATTTAGTAGACACATATCAGAGCCGAACAGCAAAAGTGAAATAAAGGAAAACAGAAACATTGGGAGACTAGAAGTGCTAAGAGAGTTTTATAATTATCACTGACCTATTCAAGTTTTGTCTGGTAAAATTTTAACCTAAAGAAAATGGTTCACTGAACTGTTACTGGAGCCAATTTTTTTGTGTTGATTAGGAATTTCAGAAGTAGTGATATATTCTCCAGTGTCAGCAGCTAATAAACATTGAATTACAGATATTTACATTAATCTCCGTATAATATTAATGCTTATTGTTGTGAGGAAATTCAACTTTGGGTGGAAACTTCTTCTACCTCATATTCTCCTGATCACATAGACCTTTTCACGAAGACATTGATTTTTGTCTGATTTGCAGCTTGTGTAGATCATCATAGTTTCATTTGTAGATCACCATAGCTTCATTTTTTTAATCTATTGATGATTTGATTTAGCTGTGAACTTCCAACACAATATACGCAATTATATTTCATTATTCACATTGCTAAGAATGCTGAAGAGATGCTAATTCATTAATAATTGTCATTATAGTGCTAATTAATGTAATACCACCAGCTGTACCTGAGTACATTTATTTTTATCTAGAAAGAAGAGATTCTGGGTAAGAATTTTCCATTATAAGGAGTGGGGATATAAATATTTTCACAAAAAAAAACCCTTCACAAAGGTTTGTCAAGAGTTTTATCTAAAGCAAAGTGCTAGAAAAACAAAGAAGAAAGATGAAGAACCTTAGCGAGGTAGAAACCAGGCTCTCCCCATTGCCTTGTCTGGTGTCAGAGGAGGTATGCAAATATATCCCAGGCAAAGAAAGAGCTCGTTATTTCTGAAAGAAAGAAAAGAAAAGGGATTTACTAATTTCAGGTCAAGCCAAGCCAAGACTGAGAATGCCTGTAGGTTTTCCTAGGTCGTCTGATTGCCCCAAGGGACATACTAAAGTGCCATTTTAGGAGAAATTGAGAAGTCATCAATATATCTTGTGTTATTGATTTCCAAAATGGAATGAGCCGTTTAAAAACAGACTATGAAGCTGCAGCAATGTCAGGAAATGCTAGTCGAATCTCCCATCATGACTGGGAGATAAATGTCATTATTACATTGTTACTAAATGGAAGAGGGCTGAAATGCAAAAAATCCAAAGCACGTGTCAGTCCAGAACAATGAGGAGGATGAAAGCTGATGCCTTGATACAGGAAGCTCCAGCGAAACTAAAATCAGGTTTTACTTGTCAGATGACAGAGACAATGGAAATAGTTCCGAGAACAATTTAATGATAAACATTTGGGCCAGAAAAACCGTGGTTGATTGATGACTTCTACAACTGTCTCTGCTCGTTTACCTCTGAAAACCAGGAGTAACCACAGCGGGTTTAAGGAGGTAGTCCATCTCCTCCCTCATGTTGGAGAGCAGAAACTGCGGGTCAGCATCTGCAACATAAATACAGTCTGTTACGTGACGTGGACTTTTTACAAGGGTATGTAGTGATAGGACAAGGGGCAATGGCTTTAAATTGAAAGAGAGAAGATTTCAATTAGATCTAAGGAGGAAATTCCTCACTCTGAGGGCAGTGAGGCACTGGAACAGGTTGCCCAGAGAACTTGTGGATGCCCCATCCCTGGAAGTGTTCAAGGTCAGGCTAGATGGGGCTTCAAGCAATGTGATCTAGTGGAAGATGTCCCTGCCTGTGGTAGAGTGGGGTGGACTAGATGATCTTTGAAGGTCTTTTCCAACCCAAATCATTCTGTGATTCTGTGATTCTGTGTGATACACAATAAGGAGAAACAGCTGCAAAATATGAAAACCTTAAATGGCTACAGAAGGGACTCATAAACCTCATCTCAGACCTTCTCAAAACTAGGAGCTGCTTTAGCCGAGCAGCGAAAGCCCAGCGAGCATCACCCTAAAGGAGCAGAGGGGGGAAAGGCAGCAGCTCGCCAGTGGCTTAAAAAATTATCAGGACAGGCCCAAAATAGGAGAAAATTAAATAGTCTCGAAAATCTGGAGAGAAGTTAGCGATGAAGCAGGACAGAGAAGTGCTGATATGGAAACTCAGAGAAGGAGGAAAGCAAAAACTTTTGAGGGGTGAAGGAAATAAAAGGTCTTTCTCAGGGAAAATATAAGAGGGTTTCAGTTTATTTTTGTTGAGCAGAGAGAGGATAACTAAGGCAGAATGTTCACAGGCAAATGTGTTGTTTCAGCTATAAATAGTTCAGGTTCCTGAAAAGCTCAATTTGCTTATACAGTACCTATTAAGAGGAGATACTGTCCCAGCCATGCATCTGGTTGATGTTGTTGCTCTGTGAACAGTAAAGAAAGGAACAAACATAGTAAGAAAAAAATTAGCTATATTCTTGAATATAAAGCTTTGTTAATTTTTGCTACTCAATCATGCCAAGGTAAAACTTTATTATTAAATTTCAATGAAAGTTGGAATTCTTTGGAAGAAAATTCCGACTGCTATTTTCTTTTTCAATCCAAGCAGTGTTGATAATTACAACAAAACCAGACCATGACAATAAAATTTTTAAAATCAAGATCTATTTATTTTAGGAACGTACTTCATCTTTTATTCTCTCATGACATTTATACCAGGTTACACAACATAGTGTCCGCTATTGCAGACACGTCAGCCTTTTATTTGTTATAAAGCACAATAACATTTGTTCTGCTATTAAATTCATTGAAATGTGCAGTTTAGCATTTTAAACATCGAATTCTCTATATCAAATTATTTTCTGCCTGTTGTAATGAAACTATCTGGCACTGTGACACGCTGATTACGGAAAAATAAAAATCTTTCAGTGTACTAATTAGAAGAACAGCTGCATTACTATGAAATAATTTTTTCCTCGATATTGAAAACAGCTGCTCCTGCTCAGCTCTTGCATTATGTCATAACGTGGCATGTTATGTCATACTGTACCTATCACTGAGGTTTTAACTAATGCTTTTCGTATCACATTTACGGCAGACGACTGCAGAGTCATTTACTGTGGTTCTGTTGTTAAACTTTGGTAACCTGCTGACATTTGAGCCCTGATTTATACAGCTGAGGACTTGGCCTTTTCTTTTCGTACGCAATAACCTCATTATTACTCTCTTAAATCACCCAGAGAAAAAGGTAATGGAAAGAACACATTTGCAGATATAGCAACATTTTTTATTTTGATTTTTTTAAACAATTTGATTTTGCACAAAGCTATATCCTCTTTGCACATATTCATAATTAATGACAGTCGATTGCTCTTTTTTTTTTTTTTTATGCCAAGGTTATTTTGAACAGCACATTGGTTCAAAAAGTTTCAGCAGAGAACTTTTCTAAACACTCTTGGGTCACTGATGACAAGATCGCTGTATAATTGTAATACATTATCTTACAAGCTGTCCCTTGATGTCTCCACTATAGTCTAAACACTGTCTGCTTTGATCGCTTCTATTTACAAACGGTCTCTGCTGCTCCAAAGTTTAAATACGTTCTACATGCCTGGATTTAATTTATTCCAATAAATGAAACTTTTCAATAAAAGCTGCCCTTTGAGTTATAAACACACCAGGATAATCCAAAGTCAAACGAAGTTTTATGTGCGTGTTTCTGAGCACAGAACATCATCCATCAAACACAGCATAAGCTTGTAGGCCCTTGGGGTGGTGGATCATGATCCCTGGGAGATATCAAGACCTGGCAGGCCAATTAGCCTCCCTTACAGGAGGGCTCAGAGGCTTTTCCTGCACGAGATTTGCAGCCGTCCTGTAAAAGGGAGAAGCATGCAGACACCCAGGAGACTTTGGAGTGGTAATAATTTCAAAGTTTTACTAAATGAAATGCATTCATCTTTTAAAAAATTTTATATTAAACAATCTCAAACTTTTTGGAAGCCCATAACAACTAGAGTTTTTAATTTCACAACAAAACCTTTAGTTTTACTTCTTAGTTCAAAAGTTTTAAAATGCTTTTGTTAAAGCAAATCCAAAATGATTTCCCTTGATTTTCCAGAACTGGTAGCTAAACAAAAAAATCAGTTCATACTGTTCCTAGGTTATTTGAGGAGCTCTTTATTGTTCCTCTTATGCTCCCTGTTTCATTCTCCTGTTTTGAGTAGCGATTAATTATTTTATCAAAAATCGAAACAGACCATAGCAGCATGAAAGTAATAAAGAAATTCAATGGATTGCATTCACTCAACAGGGTGAAATTTCTGAAGCCTGAAAAATTCCTGCACTGGAGAATGAAAGGCCACTAATAACCTGTTGTCCTTGAGAGCTACACTGAAAATAAAGAGGAAAAGAAGATTTTCTTTGCTGCAAGTGGTGTTTCATTTTCTCTCTCCTCTACATATTGCAGCAGACATGAAAAAAAAAAAAAAAACAACCAGAAGTGCTACTTAACAAGTCAAGAAGATCTTTGAAGAAGAAAGCATATGTCTTTCATTATGATCTTGTTGTGATAAACCTTTAGCCCTATTCTTCTTCAAGGGCTTGCAAGTGATACTTCAAGTCCAATAAAAGCGAAGACTTGCTGATGCGGATGGAGTTTCAAAGGAAAACAAAGAGCTGGTGTCAGTTGAGTCACCTCGCTGTCAAGGTTTACATCCTTTTCTGTAAATATTGTAATATTTAGCTAATGTCTAGTCACGTGGGTGGAGGTTTTTTTCCATAAATCTAGTATGTAAAGATTATCTTTCCTTTGTAAAATTTGTAAGTCATTCTTAACGAAGGTACTGCTTTGCTTGGCACACAGCCTAGGACGAGGACTAGGAGATGACTTTGAATGTGCCGAAGTGACATTCCACATTTCGCAAACTTATTACATCCTTCTTGATCTATTGCCTTTTGTCAGCTGGGGTCTCATCCTGAAGCCCTTACTAAGGGAAAATTCTCTCTGACTTAAAAGCTAAGCAAAGCCTTTATGAATAAATCACCCGAGCTTTTGGTGTCATTGATCACTGAACCAAACTTCTCAATCATTGTGGACTTTTTGGTAACAGGAGTGTGGTACCAAGCTTTGCTGCTTGGAATAGCTGCCGCTGCATTTTCCAAGCCCTGCTCCTCTTTGCTGTGTCTTTCCTAATTCGCTTTACTATTTCACTGCTTGGTTTTTCCAGATTAAGCAAGCTTACAGCAACTGGTTTAATCTCTATATTTAAATATTTAAACCATTTGTCCTACCCAGGATTTTCCTCTTATTATAAAAATTAGTATCAGAAAGAAAGAACGTTAGGAAATAAAATAATTGAAGGGGTATTTTACCTTTACTGAACCAGCTTAAACAAATGCAACATCTTGCTGTTACTGACATAAATGGTTTATATTGTTTAAAGTAGGAGTGAAATTCTCGTGGGTGTAATCGAGGGACCGTGAGCCCAGGCAGCTTTCCCATTCAAAGCAGCTGAGGAAGTCATCCTCAATTTTTAAGTAACGTGAAATACTATTAGTGTCTGAGGGAAATAACGAAGGGGATAATCAGATGTTGGATTGTAGAAATGGGTAGAAAAGTCCAATAAGCTTTTATGAAAGCTATGCTGAGATTTCTTCAGATGTATTAGTGACAAAACCAAAATATTTCATTATAAGTGTTATTATTTCAGGAACTATCACACATCCTTCTTTAGCTGTTACAGTATAATTCTTTGAAGGCAAAAGTGAATAGCTGCAAATTAACAAACTTCAACTATTGTTTTTAAACCTCCAGACTTTTTCCTTTCTTGTCTGAGACACATAGCAAACTTTTGAAAAGCTGACAGATAATTTTCTCTACACTCTAAAATCAAAGCAGCTTTTGTATTAAATATTTAAAAAATGCATGGGATGTACAGCAATTCTTGTAACATTACTCCTATTGATAGTAACTTTGAAATTTACAGTTTAACAGATTATGGTTTTCTTTCCTTGATTCCTCCTACCTTCTCCCAAAAGATTCACCCTTATTTCTCTGAGGATGGATATGTGTGTCCCTGGGGCTGAGATGAAGAGCCCAACATCAAAGTTCAGCACCTGACCGTGCCACAGCCTATTTTATATGAACTTGAACAAGTCTTCCTGCACCTCAGCTCTGTGTCTGTGAAAGAGGCTGGTGATAATTTTTCTTCCACATATTTTATCTCTTTCATTCAATCCACGAGATTGAGTGTCAGTTTATGTCCCATTAAGAAGCAGAGCATCTAGCACAGGAGAGCCTAAATTGCCATTCACTCTTGCAAAAGCAGTAATGCAAAGAGATTCAGCATTGGATTAATAAATGTAATGTGTCCCAAAATGAGGGAAATAATTTCCACAGTAAGCATCTCTATTTTCCTTGGGAAACTTTACAGGGACATTCAGAGTCACTGATGAGCAACAGAAGCAACGCTAAAAGACCAATAAAATACATGAAAGTCAACATAGACAGATGCCAGCAGGTCACCTCAGATGGTTTTATTTAAATTGAAAAGAAATATGAAACAATTTAAAACAAGCCTTTCTGATAGATAATTCTTTAGAGAATTGATTAGTAATTTCACAGACTACCCTTTTCTTTGCCTTAGTAATTTACAACTCACATCATCCATCTACCGCCAAGGCATATAAGATCAGCAGCTACCACAAATCAGTAGCTAGATAAGATCACAACGTGCTTGCTTATTTTTTTTAAAAAAAGCACAAAAGTTGACTAATTCAAGGTTCTCGGGTAGTGCTGCGGTAGAGGACAGACTGCACAAGGACTGAGATGCTTTTCAAAGGTCCAACACCTTTGCACAGTGATGTCCAAGGGTCTGAGAATCTCGCTACAGACTACTTACGCTTTAAAAATTACCCAGTTCCAGTTCCAAGAATAAAATAAAATAAAATGTAATAGAGGCAATTTCCGCTGTGAAATGTGTGCGAGTTACAGAAGTGCAGGCTTCAGTTTCTCTGAAATGAGATTCCTGAGGGCTTATTCCTGACCTTTCCTGTTTAAACATGTACTATCCTGACCATATTTATAAATATATTTATGGCATATATATTCCTACAGTTTATGTACTCAGAGAATGATCTTCCAGTCTCAGAGACTGATCATCTGGCAGTGATATCATTCTTCTTCCCGGCCAAAAACAAACCCCAAGCAGTCAGAGTACAGAAGTACAGCAGTTATAAAAGATCAATACCTTTTTTAAAAACTAATTGCTAATAAAAAATAAGAGGTATCCGCTGCCTGACATATAATTTAAATAGTCTTAATTCTTGAGGATGCAGAGTGATGGACTTCTCAGCTCGTCGTGACATTAAGCTCTGTTCCGCAGCGCTGCCTACCCGGAATTTGCACGAGCTGGGGCTGCGAGGCAGCTGCATGCTGACATGCTCTCAGCTAAATCCTAATCTGAAGTTTTGCTGAACAACCTCCTGCAGCCTTCAATTACCACTGCAGAACTTTGAAATTGGATCGGTGATGGCTTTTCTGACGAGGAGAACATGATGTGATTTTTATTGTACACAGCCAGCTACGGAGTGCCAGGTTATACTGTAACCAGTTTTAATACTTATTTTTAATTATAACTTTGCAGTAAGGAGCAGCGATCGATAAAGTAGTCTCTTTTGTCTGAGTTCCACAAGAGACAATGACTGTCATTCCTCTAGGGAGCATCTCACCAAAAAAAAAGAAAAGGGAAAATAAGAAAAAAATGAAGGAAAAAAAAAAAGGAAATCTATGATTCCTCCTTCAAAGGAAGGTGTAATGTATTTTCTCACTGCTTATCGAATTCATCTATTTTTTCAGGTAACATAAGTCCTATCATCAACTTTTATTTTCTGTCATGAGCAGAATGGTTTAAGCAGTCTCTTCAAAACAGCCCCTTTCTTGTTTGCTTGCGGCGTGACCGTGGGTAGGTCTTGATTTGTTTCTGCATGTGTTGTTTGTCACGTTCATTCGATGAAAACCCCTCGCTGCCACAATTTGGGCCATCGAAGCAACTCATCTTCATTCCACATACACTGCTTGGAGTTTCTCTTTTTCATCTGATTGGACATTTTCCACGTTTTTGTCAGCAGCAGAGTCATGAAGTGGAGGGGCAGTGGGACATGCTCCCTCCCCAGCCATGCACCCTTTCTCAAGGGTCTGAAAATGCACTTGCAGTTACCCAGCAATCATCCATATCTGCTTCTCGTGCGAGGAAGGCAGATACTGCTACTAATCCGTGGAGAAAAATCCTTTTATTTCTACGAGGACTCTTCAATGGTTTGCTGCATTGCAACGTGTCATTCTAGAGAGCCGTGAGGGGCAGCAAGGTGACCCAGGCTCACGTGGGTCACACTGCACCGTAGTGAACATACACTTAAAATAGGAAACGCACTTGAAATATTAGCAGTGGCTATTTTTTTCTAGTTATTAATCACTTGATTTATATTTTAAGGCATTGGAGTGAATTGCTGCAATATAGGAAGGAAAAACGCTGCTTTGGATGTGTTGTGCAGGTGAACTTTGTTTAAAAGAAAGAAGAGAGAAATAAAATCCTCTCTACTGCATTGCCACCACACAGTGATGTTTGTCCACTATGTCATTAATACTTAGTAATAAATATTAACGCACTACAGAAAGTACTGCAAGCCCCAAATTGCACTTTCCCTTAAAGCTCTGCTTAGGCTTGTGAGGTTAGAGGACTTTTAGCAGGGGACATTACTCAACAGTCAGCTTTTCCTCACCCTTCTCGCTTAAGCCAAAACTCTGCATGGATTTCAGCTTCCTCTTTGCTTGTCTCCTCTTTGGGTGGCCGTTGCTGAGCTTTAGGACGTAAGGTCATGCTGCCATGAGGCAGAGTTTACCTGAGAAATATTTAATAAGAAATATGCCTACAGTACAATTGTAAAGCTGTCGTAATACTATACACATTTACCAAACTCAGAAAGACCTCTAGCAGGATGAATTTAAAAAGTCTTCAGATATTAATGTTGCATGTTAATGTTGTAATTTCTATATTAATGTTCTTTTCTATATGCATTGTTCTAAATGCACAATATGCTGTTCATTAAAAGAATAGACTTTTCCTCTTCAAACTAAACTCATAATTTTCAGCTTATCAGGATTTTCACCTGCATTTCTAGAGCAGAAATATCCATATTCTAAATGCTACGTGCCCCATGGGGAAAACCAAAAGAGCCCAAATAGTCAGCGATTTCTTAGCTTACGCCAGCAGCTATTTGTTATCATCCCTTGAAGTGACAATTGTTCATCACACATTCTTCGTCTCCGTTTCACAGATTTGACTCAAAACTGTCTTTTGCCTCCGTTAAATAGATTGTTAGAGAATCGGTGTTATAAAAAATCCATCCCTGATAAGATTATCTCAAGAAGATGCCACCCAGATGAGCAGATCCTTTGTCAGTAAATCAGCAGAACTGTAGACATCTCCAGAAAAGCTGCTTCAGGTTTACATCACCATTAGTCTTGTGCAAAGTGATTAAGGCATAATTAAACCTTTTAAAAAAAACTCACACTTCAACTTTCGCGTCAGTGTGCAATTGAAATAAAAATGTTTATTAAGATTGCTAAAGAACACTATATTTTCCAAAGAAATACCCCAGATGCAATACTCCAGATTTGGGGATTTGTGGGTTTTTTTATAGTGAACATCACTCATCACATTCAAAAGACTTTTTCTTAGGCCAAGGTAATATAAGAAGATGCAGTTCAACAACACAAGGACGAAAAAAAATACGTTTTTGCTGGGAGAAGCAAGGTTTCTTGTTTTCCTTTTTTTCTTTATTCTTTTTCTTTTTTCCTTTTCCAGATGAGAGACTAGAAAATTGATCCGAATGAAAGTCTCATGTTTCATGTAAGACCATATCAGACAATACCTTTTCCAAAGGTTAATAAATCAAGGGCTACCTAAAATAAAAGCAGGCAAACAAACAAATAAAAACTCAGCTGGACAAGCTTACTTCACAGAAAATATAACAAACACATGAAATCTGATATACCACAAGCAAAATAAAGATTCATATTTTATTCATGGATTCATCAATGGTTTCAAGAGACTACCAGCACAGACAGATTTTTTATGCCACATTAATATTTTATTGGTTTTTATGGAAGGGGGAAAAAATGAACAGACAGGATAAAACGGTACAAATAACATTTAAAAGACAAAGGAAAGAGAGGGATTTAGAATTAACAAGACTGAACAGAAATGAGAGGGAAATGGTCAAAATACAGTGGGCAGACCTGGGTGCCACATGCACCCAGGGTCTTCATACGGAGCTTGCAAGGCTTCGTTCTCCTCGTTGCCATGTGTTGGAAACTCATCACACTTGGCTCTGACAGTGGCCAAATTTGTGTTCAGAGGAGTGGCTTCCTCCTTGTTGGGGAAAAATGATGGCCAGAAAGGAGAAAAAAAAAAAAAAAAGCATCTGAACCTAATTATATATTTTTCAAGAGAAATAGCAGGTGAGCACATGGAGTGGCATGCTGAAGCCCAGGAAAGTGCCTGCCCTGGTGCTTTCCCTCTCCCCTCACCATTTCAAACCGTATTTTTGCTGCAAAGTGGGACTTTTCCCTCAAAACGCACTCCCATGAACAGAGCTCCGGGACCCCTGTCTCAGTGAGGCCACATCTGTCCCACTTTCACCACCTCACAGCTGCTACAGTTTTAGCTTATCTGTTGAGACTGGTGTAGCCACACCACCACAAAATTTTCCAGACTGGAAGATCTCTTTAGTCTGTAAAGGATCACACCTTCTTCTAGCTTTGAATCAGCTTTTTTTTGTCTTTTATTTTTTTGCCCTTTTTTTTTTTTTTGGCAGAGGTACTACAGCTGAAAAATGATATATTATTGTTCCTTGTTTGTGTTGCAAAGTCCATACCACTGCCAAAACTCGCGGGGGAAATCAGGAGTTTCTTCTAAGTGGCAGAAAGCATATTGTTAAGGTGAAAAGAAAACGAGGGGACAAAATTAAAGTGCTTTGTCCAAGATGATATGGATGTGCTAAAACCAGCCAGAGAGCTGTGTGAAGATCTGAGATGTGGTGTGTGCTGGGCAGAGGCAGAGGCATCACTGGCGTCGCTGCCTGAGCATGGACCCACCATGAGATGTTCTGCTCCCACCCAGCAACATCTCTGGGTGGAAACATCCTTACTCACATAAGGATGGCTGCACAAAAGATTTTTCCAGACCTCTGAGTCCCGGCTCATTATCCCCCGAGTACCAAGCTGAGTAAGATGGTTTGCACACAATATTTGTGTGCAGGCTCCTGCATCCTTCATCCTTTTGCATCACAAAACGGTTAAGGCCAGAACGTACTCTGTTCTATGCTCTGTCACGTTACAGTTTTTAAAAATATTATCTCTGACCATGTGTAACCTGCCCTATTTGGAAGGAAAATATATTCCTGAGAGTACTTGATCTATGAAACTTCACTGCGTGGGTGAATAAGCCACACCTGCAAGATATAAATGTCCTATACTCTGTCCTTACATCTCAGACTCGCAGATATTGTTGTGCAAAAAGGTATTGCACAAGCAAGGTCGGCCACTGTGGAGTGGGAAAACAACCTGCAGGTACTGTCTACTCTACTCTCATGACACCCCACCTGCAGCACTGCATTGAGCTCTCAGGTCCCCAACATAAGGACATGAAGCTGTTGGAGCAGGTCCAGAGGAGGACACAAAGATGATCCAAGGGCTGGAGCATCTCTCCTATGAAGACAGGCTGAAAGAGTTGGGGTTATTTGGCCTGGAGAAGAGAAGGCTCCAGGGAGACCCTTCCAGTACCTAAAGGGGCTACAAGAAAGCTGGAAGAGGGGCTTTGTACAAGGGTGTGTAGTGACAGGACAAGGGGCAATGGCTTTAAACTGAAAGAGGGCAGATTTAGATTAGATCTAAGGAAGAAATTTTTTACAATGAGGGCAGTGAGGCACTGGAACAGGTTGCCCAGAGAAGTTGTGGATGCCCCATCCCTGGAAGTGTTCCAGGCCAGGTTGGATGAGGCTTTGAGCAACCTGGTGTAGTGGAAGATGTCCCTGCCCATGGCAAGGGGCTTGGAACTAGATGATCTTCAAGATCCCTTCCAATCCAAACCATTCTGTGATTCTATGATGCTATTCATAGACATAGTCTATTGAAAATTATTTCTTTAAATATATAAAGAAAATTGATCCAGGAAGAACTATGAAATAAATTAATAATTAGCCAAATAATTACATCATAACACTTGCTTGTTTTGTTTCTTTAAAAAGACTCTCCAAAGCTATCCAGTGTGAGCAGAAGCAAGGCACAACTCAAATCATTTGTGTTTAAATTTCTTTTAATCTGGCAGACTGTTGACACAGCTACTCCAAACTTACACTGAGGCAACTATTGGCACAATTCCTGCACAGTTAAATCAGTTTAAACACTTTTCATAAATGTTTTCATTTCCATAAATATAAATCCATCAGTAACATTTTAAAACTTCTCATATTTCAACGAGGTGTTCAAGACTTCATCTTGATTTATATTAAAAATGAAAAAAAATTCTTTTGCAGTAGAATAACAAGATAAACTGAAATCAAGAACAATATAAGTAAGAAAACATACTACATTTTAAATAATTTAAGCATCATGCCACACAGTGATATTTAACTATAAAAGCGTGTTGTTAATCTAATAACACAATAACTATACAGCGGTCCATACACAGTATCTTTGCAATAAAAAACCAGTTCATTCTGAATGCAAAATTAAAAAAATATATCCACAGTTTATCATCTATTCTTTGGTGATAATTGTTAGTCTTTATTATTTGTGCTACAGCCATAATTACCCCTGGGAATGCGAGTTTAGCATTATAAAAACACATATGAAGAAGCAAATCTCCCCTGAGGAGTTTGCAACCTACTTTTTTACCGTAAAGTGTTGGAAGTGTACTGTGCTTCTCCATAGAAATGTGTTTTGGGTTTCTTTTCTTTGGTTTTTAGCCCCTAGTAGCCAAATCTAATTTACCAGCACTGACTTTAATGAACTTTGTGAGGAAGAGTGTGAGCTTAGGTGTTGTGTCTGTCTTACGTGGACACCAGAAGCCTTGTTCCATGTCAGGAACAAGCTACATTTGACAAAGCTCTTCTTCCTATGCACATTTTCTTTCAATCCATCCTCACACACACTTTGGTCTCCACTGGGAACCACTTCAGCCCCTGGATTTTAATATCACATGCACTTTACTCAAGCACCGTACATTACTCACTGAGCACGGTTCATCCTTGCTTGCAGAAATAGGCACATCTCGTGTAATTGGCCGAGGAGAAAAGGCAGCCAGGCTATTTCTGACAATGGATCATACATGGATTAACTCCTAGACTGGACATGGGGCCCAGATACATCACGCCAAAGCGTTGCCTCTCAACTGAAAGGGAGCGTCTGACAGTCTCTGCTTAGTGGAGAGAGGTAAAGGGTGCCTTGTTCCACTAAAGAGGTGCTTTTCCTCCTGAAGACTGTTATTTCTGCTATTTCTATGCCACTCTAAAGTCATGTGGTATTCATCTAGGCTTAGGGAGACGTGGATAACTGCATTAATATTGAAAAGAGAGGGTTGGAAGTTTTTTTTCTATTTTGGGAAATTTAATATAAGCTGGTTTGGACAGAGGCCAGTTTTGTCATGTGTTTGCAAAGCACTTTAATTATGTGCTTTGTCCATGACCAAGCACTACAGCAACAAGATAAGGTGGAGAACAATTGGTGTGTGAATTCTCCTTTTCTTTAGTCTCCTTTATCTACTCCCCTGTCATTTCCTCTGCCACTATACCTCACTCGAGAAAAAGATTAATGCCGGAAATGTCAGGTCCTTGGACATTATGATACTACCTCAGAGACTGACCTCCAGGGTAGATGATGCTTAAGAAACAATATTAATAGTATCAATAAATGTGGTTGCTGTCTGTGTTGCAGTTATAAGGTGCTCAGTATAATTCAATATCTAAATGTAAAGATTCTTGTTCTTTCATATAGTTTGATATAGTCTGCATATACAGTCTGTGCATAAAATTGTGTATGGGAATAGAATAGTGCTGGGAATGGAAGAGGTCATTTGATTTGAAGATCTTGCAACGGAAAGTTGTTTTATCAGTGTTGGCTCTTGATGTTTCCAGCTCATTGAATGAGAACTTCTCTACTCAATGGGTTCAGAGACCTTGTTGTGTATCTGATGGGTTTTCTGTCCTACCTAGTCCTGGATAACCTAAGCCAAAGTATTTTTGTCTTATTTCCATCATATTTTCTGACTGCAGCCAATTTAGCCCTCAGTCCTAAGTCCAAGTTCAAATCATAAGGGCAGTTGTGGGCCACGCTTCCCTCCAGCCTGTTGTGCTCCTGCACACTGGCAAAACACCTGAAGCTGAAAGGTCCTTGATGTCTCAGTATCAGCTATAAACATCAGCATGTTATCAACATTCTTCTCATAACAAATCCCATACTCATTCTAAAACACAGAACTCTTCTAACTACTAAAACCAAAAACTAACTGTCCCAGCCAAAACCAGGACACCAGAGAACCTCTCAGGCAAGGCTGGCCCACTCTAAGTGGCTGATTGTCCAGCCCTGCCTCCTTGTCCTACAGAGGACAAGGTTGGGGAAGCTCTGTGTAGACTCTTATCTCACCATGGAGGGCGATCAGTTAAGCCAAGCATGGATTGCTCTTGGTAAGACCTTGCTGGCTGAAGGACTTCACCTCCTGCCCAGGTTAGGCAACAAATAAAATAAGGATGTGTTCTAGAACCTTTCCAGGGACTGCAAGGAAGCAGACCAGGCTCCACCAGCTCTGCTACAACTGGAAATGATTGTTGAATGTGATACACTTCAGCTGGTCTACCTCTATAGAAAAGACACTAAGAGGGATGGAGCTCAATTTCTTTGGGTTCTCTGCGATATCATAACTGTCTCGTATATTGCTGTGCTGCTTTACTAATTATAACTGCAGCTATATATCTCTTTCTTCTTTTGAGAGTTTCTAAACAAGTTCTTAGCTTCCCAGCCAAAGCTTTGCAGTTCAATTTCTCCTGGAGCACTAGAGGGAAAAAAAAAAAAAAAAAAAAAAGAGCAGTCATTTGCTGGAATCATGAGCAGCTAATTTGCTGAGTTTAGTGGCAGGAAGCCTGAAGATAATCAATCCAGTTCTTCTCCACATATATGAATGCAATACAGCACACTGAGTATGGTAAATTATGCTGTTCAAAACAAGATGAAAAATCTTGTCAGGTGAAACCATAGGTAAATCTTCACTGGCAGAACATTATGCTTCAGAATATCTCCAGGTTCTTGGAAGACTTTTTGAGTGCCTCACATAGTCAAAATCCAGGCACAATTGGATAATTACACTGAATTAGGATATGTTTATTAGTTTTTATCTAGAATAGCTGTTACATTTGCAGCACAACCTTCCAAATTGCTGCAGTTTTTCCTCCTCCAAGTTCAAGCAGTAATTTGGACATAACTGAGTTCACTTGGAAGTGTTCAACTTCTAAAAAATTCCTAGCTTTTTACTGATTCTTTGTTTTCCTCCATGCACAATTTTTTTTAACCTTACCTAATTCTTACTTGCATTAAATATATTATATTAAAGGTTGTCTCCTGCGCAGCTAGCAACCCTCTTTTTTTTTTTTTCATCCAGCCACATCCAAACCAGATTTCTTAGATACATCAGTCAGTAGAGGTACTTTTCTTTATCAAGCACATAGCTTAGCTCATTTCAGGCACTGAGACAGATGATATAAATGTGAGCTGAGCTGGGCAATATAAAACTGCCTAAAATCCTTCTGAGGCTGTATAACTTCATAATTCTCCTGAGGTTCACTGAACAGTCATTTCTCTCTTTCTTTCTCCTTCTTTTAGGTGGGTTTAACTGACATGACCAAAACTCATTGCCTGGAAGTAAAAAGGAAAAAACCCTACTGTGTATTTTACAGCTAGGTTGTAATTGGAGAACTGCACTTTACTAGACCTGCCGTAAAACCCCTTCATTGACTTCTGAGCAGCGAAATATATACAGACTTCAGATGAAAAAAAAAAAAAAAACAAAAACAACAACAACAAAAAAACCCACCAACAACAAACAAAGAAAACAAAGAGAGGGAACCATTTCCACACAGTTGGCATTTAGGGCTGTACTGGGTCTTGAAAGTGAATTCTTGAGTAGGGAATTGATTCACGACATCTAACCCTATCCCTCAAAATGTCAAAGAGTTATGACTCTTCAAGGTCTGGAAAAGGAAGATTTGGGGCAGTTTGTACCCTCTCTGGTATTAATAGCTTGCTGCATGATGAGAATTTTTCACAGTTGTCCAGAAACTTCTTGAGAACCCAGAAATATTTTGTATTTTGTATGGATATGCATCCAGCTGGTATGAATTTGTAATTATGTAATTAATTAAGGTTTAGGCCCTTCCTACAAAAGGTGGGCCATTTCCTCCTGGCTGTGGGAGTTGCAGCAACTTGCTTTGGAGCTGCAGTCTGTGTTGGTTAGTAATGTCTGGTGGCCCTGATGTGATTGTAGAATGATATGAAGAGACTTTGACTCCCTCACCAGAGCCTGAACCAGAGCAGCTGGAGCCAGAGCAAGAATTCCTTCAACAAAGAAGGTAAGACTGTTACCCTGGCAGAAAGAGGGAAGTGAGAATTTATAGAGTCAGAATGTGAAAATCTTTGAAGCTATTTAACTGGGTCTCTGCTCACCTTAAAGCCTTAAAAAAACCTGTCAAATAAAAAGGGGGAATTATGGATATGCATCCAGCTGGTATGAATTTGTAATTATGTAATTAATTAAGGTTTAGGCCCTTCCCACAAAAGGTGGGCCATTTCCTCCTGGCTGTTGGAGATACAACAACCTGCCTTGGAGCTGCAGCCTATGTTGGTGAGCAATGTTTTATTCTCTTCAAGTTCAGGTTTTATACTCTGCTATAAATAGTAATTATTAAGAAAACAAATTGACAAAGTGACAAGCAATACCCTTTCCAAAGTTAAATTTGCTTGGTCAAGTTTTAGGCACCTCCAAAGCAATGGCTTCATTCTTCAGTCCTCTGTGGTAGTTCCATGTTAGCATACAAAGCCAGGTTAGCTACTGGAGAGCACAAAAGGGTAAGGTAAGTTCCTGAATTCCAGTACTTGAGTTTGAACAGCTTTACATATATTGACATTTTTTACAGTTTTCTCTTAATGATTGTGTATACTCTTAGAAATAAAACTTGAAATAAGCTTTGATTGCAAAGTTTCAGATAAGCTCTTTTAAACAGAAAAACAAATGAGCAGATTGTTCAGCCTTGTTGTTTCATTTCAAGTACATATGTAGGGTCACAGGATTAGAACAGACTCATATTAAAATATTGTGGCCCAATGGCCTCTGTACAGAAAAAAATAAACCAAGAAGAAAAGGGAGCATTATTCAGCCTTATTGCACTAATACACCTTCCCATGGCATCTGTAATGCCTGTGCACATCCGAATCGCAGAGCAAAATTGAGCGTAACAATGTTGTGCTTTCTAATTAGAGAATTGTGAATAATGCTGGTAATAAAAATAGTGTCATAAAAGGGCAAGAAAATTGCTTCCCATAATAAAAAATAGCTCTATTGGGGTCACATTTAGTTTCTATGGACTGACAAGGAGATCAGTCTCAGTAATGTATTGTTAACTGACTGTCCCTCTGATCCTGAAATGTCTTCTCCACTCACATACATATTTCTAGCTTGTTAGGGTGGCAGCGTGACAGTACAAAGGACTGGGATGTATGTCTGTGCATTGTAGGCATAATTTTTAGACGCTCTGAGTCAGGATTTTATAATCAGATAGCAGAGCTAAGTAAATGGTTATGTTCTACATCTTCCCAAAAAATAATAAAAGGAAAGTCTGAAGCAGCTCTGGATACAGGGAGACTCTGCAAAGCTCTTTTGAGTTTCTAAAATGTTATGATTGGTAATATCTGCTGCTTTTTTGTCTCGTGTTCCTGAAAATCTGATCAAACATTAAAGATGATCTGAATTTACATGGAGGGGAAAAAAAGCACATACTTCCGCCATTATCTCCTTTTCTGCTTCCTTATAAATCCAAACTGGATAGCATCCAACTTCTCATTGCAACTGCCTCTGGAAATGAAAGGGAGCCTGAATAGAGGAGGAGATGAGCTGCTTTAAATGCTTTTTCATAGTTCTTCTCACTGCTGTGAAAGCTTCATTAAAAGCTGCAGCTTGCTTGTTTTCTAACTCTTCCAAAGTAATAAGCATATAATTGTGCTGAAAACTTGGGAGGAGTGTATCACTGCAAGCCATTATGGCATCATTTGATTTTGAGGTCCTTTTGCATTTTCTTGGGAATCAGAGGCCTCTGTCATTCCCATCTGAAGAAAATTCGGAAGAAATAGTGTCTTTTTAAAGCAGACATTGAAAATTTGTGATGTCAATATGTCTGCATGAATTACTTCATCACAGACTATTGACCGAGAGTACACGTTGCATAATGTAACAATTATTTTGCCTTTTTTGGTCTTCTTAACCTACATCCAAAATATGTCAGATACAGTGCTCACTGCTAACATACCAGGAGCCTCTTTGCATTTATTTTGATTTGTTGAGATGGAGAAACCTAAGTAATGATGAAGAAAATGTGCGATGTCAGAATTTACTACAGCCAATTCTAAAAAATTCAGCTACAGTGCTAAGGTCCACACATGCTATAAGTGACCACATAGGCTCCCTTCTAATATCTGCTGTGGTGCAAAACAATCTTGCCTGCAGATGGCAATAACTGCTCTTTTGAAACAGCTGGAAGGGATCTGGGACAGCACGGCTAGATGCACGCATTTCACAACACTGAGGATGACAACAACATTCAAAGCTCTTAAATCACCCTCCAAAATGACAGTCCTTCAGCATCGAAAATCTGCTTCATGGATTCACCAAATTCAATCTCGTACTTACTCATGAAATTCCACTCTGGAAGTCCTGGGACATACTCTGTATGCATGATGGAAGAAAACAGACTTGCATTGTTCGAGGCTGAAGCTCTATGTTATTTCTTTTCCCATTTGCCACACAAATGACAGTCCCAAGCATCCCGATGTGCAACACAGTGTGGAAGGAGCACAGTATTTGTGTCATTTTAGATAGCTCCCACCTAAAAGGTATGGGTAATTCTTGGGTGAACTTCTATTAGCTAAATAAACTTCGTGAGAACACTGACAAACATATTTAGAAAGTCAGATGTGGGTTCTGATAAAGTGAATATATATTTCTTTAGAATATGTTTTCTGTGGAATACGTTTCCTAGCCATATTTCCTTGTCTTCCTCAGTCTGCAGCATTAATTATCCTATCTGAAGATCACAGCTCCCAACTAGTCATTCTGAATCTCTGTTCCATCTTCCTGTTTCCAGTTTACTTCAGCGATCCCAGTGAAAAACCCCTTGTAGCTTATAAGGAAACTGAATGGATTCATATCTCATAAAAGCTGAAACTATGAATTTTAAACAGTTGTTCTTTTCCACAGGATCTTGATTTTTCAGTTTTCAAGCTGGCTCCACATCAGCATTCAGAAATAAGAAAGTATATTTACATTTCTTGATTTTCTTTCACCAGGAAAAAAAAAATTGTTAGTCCAGAATAATAAAAGTTAAACCCATAGTGAGGCCAAACATATCTCCTCCTCCCACTGAACCACTGGAAATTTACTGGCACATTACATAAAGATGGATAAAGCCAGTGGAAAGTCATTATTTTATTTTTCTCTTTTTTTATCAACTAAAATCTTGCCACACAAAAAATTGGCTTTAGGATTTTATTCTTTGGGCTTTCCTGATAGAGAAAAGAATATTCACAGCAAGTGAAATGATGGCTTTTACACCACAGACTTTACCTTAATTCAGTCAAAAATGTCCACAGAAGCCAAATCTCATTGTAGAATTGAGGAGGGAGGATGTTCCTAGAAGAAAATGTTGAGTTACTTTCCCCTTTTTCTTTTTTCTCAATTCTTAATTTTGAAGCAAGAAACGTCCCAAGGCATGTTAGCACTTGAGATTCTCAAATTAAATCCCAAATTTATGACCTGCTCTACTCAATCAAAAGACTGTCCAGCCATGAAAGGCAACCCATCTGGATAGGGAGTTTTGAAATGGACTCCTGCACACAGATGTGGCTCTATTTTTATTTTTTTTTAAATACAGGCTGCATTTTTCTTCTCTTTGTGCTTAATTTCAAGATCCAGAGAGGAAATGAGTGAAATGTTTGCTCTGCTTTCTGTGTGCCACAATGTATGAGTTTTTATCAAAAATCTCAAATATTCTCAAGTAGAGCAATCTCTAGACACTGCTGGAAGCGGGTAACATTGTCTGGTTGTGTAAACGCATTCCGCCTGTGCCTGTTTATTGTGTGAACTATACAAATATTATTTTCATGGTTTCTGGTGAAGCTGTTGTTGCTTACCCCAGAGTTATGGAGCTGACTAGGCAAGGTGAGCTTAAGAAATAGTTTGGCATTGCCGTTTGGAGCCAGGACATTTTGCTAACAAGCATCATTGGGAAATGACCTGGGTAAGTCTCTTGCTTGACACTAAATGGGGGAAGAGGGGAGAAGGCTGGTCCAAGCCTGAATGGTTGTCATACTTTTCTTCCCCTTCCTAGACAAAATTTCATGAAGAAAAGAACTTTGAAGTGTGTGCACAATTCTTTTTCTCCATTCCCTCATTGTTGACCTATAAGTAGAGGGACAGGGCTGGCTATTAGAAATAATAAAAAAAAAAAAAAGGGGTTTGTGGAATTTTACTGAGAAGCAAAAATCAATTCAAAAAATGACCCATTATCGTAAGCTTATCAACTTGCTTTTAATATATTTTCCATTATGCGTAGCAATTTGCAAGGGGTTTTTTTTTTGCCAACTGCAACAGAGAAGGATCTGATGTTGAAGAAGAAGCACTTAGGCTTTATCCTTAAATATTTATTAGTACAAGAAGCAACGTACCGCAACGTTCTGGCTTGGTGTCACATCTGATTCACTTGTGTAGGTACAACCTGTAGGCAGCTGTTACACCTAAGAAACAAATCAGTCAAAGGACTGAGAGGCACTAAAGCAAACCAGCCCTTGCCAACGATATGCACAGCTTTCTAAAGAGGCTGGCACGTTTTCTCTTTGTGCTTTGCATTTTTGCTGTGTTTCCTGGGCTTAGCAGTCTGCAGTGCAGGAATTGAATGTGGCTACATGTCACTTCAGGTGTTTGAGACACTTACTTGATTTATATGTGTTTTTACATAATGTTGGTGTTTCCAAGGTATGAGAGAAAAAGCTTTTTCGTTCCCTTTATTGCCTTGCAAATTTATATGAATTAGGTAATTATACAAGTTAGTGTTTCAACAAGAGGGAGAAAGAAACCTGATAAGGTAACTGAATTGAAAAGACAATTTCTGAGGCCCTGAACAACCTGATCTAGTTGGAGATATCCCTGTTCCTTGCAGGGGGGTTGGACTAGATGGCCTTTGAAGGTCCCTTCCAGCCCTTAATGATTCTATGATTCTATGATAAGATAGACCAGTGCAGAAGACCAGAGCTTACAAGTGTCCTCAGGCCCAGCTAAGGTCTCAACCCTTTTAATGTCCCTATAACCCTTCCTGCAGTGACGGTGGCATCCACTGTTTCAATATAAAATACTCTGAAAAAAGAAGATCAAGTGCTTCAAAACCCTCTGCCTCAGACTTGTCAGTCATGGCCCATTTTCAGGATTATTGAAAGAAAAAAGAAATTATTCTGGCTAGTATTTTTTTTTTCTTGTAAAGCTGCTGCTTTCTGGGAGCTGTAGGAGCCCTTATTCAACAGTGCAGAAGGCAGCCCCGAAATCAGACATTAAGACTAATAAAATGAAATAATTGACTGTGGGCAAAGGACATCCATGTGGTATCTCCACCAGAGAGGCTTTATCACGCAGTGATTTAAAACCCTTAGATGAATGGAGCTGGCTAAGATGAGCCTGAGGTGATTCAGCCACCAGCTCCTCTAGAGCCAAGCAAGGAGAGGATATAGATCAGCAGAAGGAGGGCAATGCTCCTTCGTTAGCAGTGAACTCAGAAAGAGCAGCCACGGTGGCAATGAGGAGACCCATAACTACGAGGCACTTCCTGAGCAGCCGCCTTGTCCACAGGTCCAGCTTCCAGATGGTGTGTCTCAGCCTCAGGGCCTAAAAGCATACACTGGAGATGAGGGAAAGTCAGGCAGTCCTACAAGCTGTCAAGTAGAGAAAGTGTCCCCAGGAGATGACTGGCAGTTCAGCAAAGCAGACGAGACAGCAGAAACGTAAAAATGGAGACAAAGAGAGCAGATGCAAGGAAGCCAGCTCATCATTTTCTCTCTGGTGAAATATCTGTGCTCCAGTTCCAATTAGCTAGGAGAGGAGCAAATTGTCTTTTCAATTCAGACTTCCAGGTTTGGGGAGAGAGCTGTGCCAAAGAATAAGGAAGACATCTTACAGAGAATATGAAAAAGGAAAAGAGTGTCTTTATAGAACACCTGCAGGTGATACATATTATCCTCTTAATGCCTACCAACACTTCCATTCAAAGGTAACTAATTACTAGCTGGGTCTCCATAGTCTCTGCAGTTTTGGATTAGCTTTTAGCGTTGCCTCTTGGCACAGGGCTTTTCCTTGCTGCAAGCTGTCTGAGCAGCAGCATCAGGTGTGCGGGGAGACCCACACATCCAGAGATCTTGCTTAAGTCTGGGGAGTTTTCACTCTGGTCCTGCTTGCACTTGGCTCGATGGCCAACCTACCCAACATTGATAATGCCAAAGTATGAGTTTATGTCAAGTGGGCAAGCTAACTGTCCTCTAGTGCCTCTCCAGGATTCTCCCATGAATGCTGAAAGAAAAAAAATACCTGCTCATGGGCATGTGGATATATGAAAGTGCTGGGCCAGGGGTATCATTTTTAGAGGTTACTTCTCTGAGAGAAGTAATGCCTCTTGTGACCCTTATACAACACATGCTGAATCCCTGCTAACATCTTCGTGGGCTTCAAAACTCCAGCTCTGGGCACCCAGAAATGTCCAAAGCCAATCTTAACCACTGAGCTCTAAATTACTCCTTCTATTTGCAAACACACAGTTCTTGGGGAAGGTCTTTGGGTGTACATAACCAGCAAAGCAGCACGGTCAGGCCCCTTCTTCACTAATCCTTCATGTCTCAGTCCAATATAATCCAATCTAACGGCTTCTTTTCTGGACACAGGAAGCCCTTTTTATCTGTAGTTAGCTTCACATTACTAGATAATATTAGCTGAGATCCTCTTTTGTTCCCATCTTCAGAGGCTAGAGCCTCTGTCCAAGATTTTGTCACTAAAATGTAGGGATTTTGATTCCAATGTGCGATTCCCAATCTCCCTTGTGTCCCCTGTCCAGGACACTTTCCAAGCTGCAACGATTCCAGGATTTAGCATGTGCAATGGCAAAAGAAATCTGTGTTCAGAAACCAGGAGCTTCCAGGATCTCTCTGCTGTGGGGATGGCTGTGTGTGCAGGAATTTGTGTGTGCAGCCACGTACCCCATCATGGTAAAAGTAACTAAAACGAAGTACAGATCAAAGCAAGCTGGGATTTAATGACTTTGTGATGACTGTTTCATTCCCTGGCAGAGGTTGTTGCGCAGGGGAACGGAAACGTGTGGAAAGTACCAGAAGAAACAGCAAAACAGGGGTTAAAGGAATGAAATCTTTTATTTGCTACAGAAGATGGAGACCAAATGATATAACGATAAGGTGATGGAAAGATGAAGAACAGAACTGGCACCAGAAAACAGTGAGATAAAGTGTCCTGGCCAACATCAATTTCTAAACTGTATAAAAGACACGTCCAGAATTAGTTTACTGTCTTCACTCGAGAAGAACCCAGAAGATAAAGTGAGGATGTCAGCAATGTCCGTTGTCCTCTGTCACACACAAGTGATCCTGGTCAGACCACTTGGGCACACGTCTTGGTGCTTAAGAGCATGGGAGGGTAAGACTGAGCAGGTCAAACCAACCGTTTGAGAGATTTGGCCAAATACTCCTCCTTCTTAAGGTTTTATATTTTTCATAGAATCATAGAATGGTTTGGGTTGGAAGGGACCTTAAAGATCGTCTGGTTCCAACTAGTTCTAGTTTTACATTGCTCTGGTTTCCTACAGCTATGCTACTTCTAGCTGGATCTTCTTACATCATATTTCAGCTTAGTTAGGAAGCATGCTCTCTTTTCTAGTTGGTTCATTTGAGAGATTTCCATCAAAATCAATTCTTTAAAAGAAAAAAATATCTTTGCACCTTTGAATTTTTTCACCAGGGAGAGAAGGAGACATAAAGCTCAAAGCAGTGCTGGTCACAATTCTCCCCAGAGAAAGCAGAATATAAGCAACAGAAATGACATAAAGGAGATCACAAAACCAGTTTTAATTTAATAAGTTGAGATATTTTTCGTATCACAGGTATTTGTTATCATTTGCAACCTACGATTTTTAATTGGATTGATGGGGCCATCAATTGGCTGCTTGCTGTCTTATTCCTCCTTGACTTTTTAAAGTTATGTTTTGTTGCATGATGGTAGTTCAGCAAGCATTTCTGTGAAAGCTCAGGAGAAAGTGACTATGTTAAATAGCTCTTTTACTCACTCTAGAGTAAGAGTTTTGGTAGCGGCGGTCTCTCAAAGAAGAGGCTCCAACAAGCTTGTCTTTTAAGAAGAGTTTCCATTAAACAGCCCTTAATCTTCTTTATTGAGCCCTTTTTAGAACAGAACACATGAATTGTATGCCTACCATGAAGACTTCTTTTCTAACTCAAATACTGGTTGACTCTTTGTGGATGAAGTGGGGGCTAACTAAAGGGACCATGTCCAACTAAGTACTTCCTCGGAGGGAGCAATGTGGTCACCAAAGGGTCAAAGTTTGCCCTAGTAAATAGGCAGATGTGACTGCATGATGCAAGACAGAACTTTCATCAATACTAGAAAGCTGGTGCCTTTAGGACATATGAAGTATGGGCAGACAAAGAATGCTTCAGGTCATAAAACATATTGAAGCACTAGTTATTACTCAGTAGCTACAGATTCTAAAGGGGATAATTATTTTCCTTTACTTTACTGGCTTCGTAGAATCATAGAAACATGAAATCATAGAATATTGGGTTTGAAGGGACCATTAAAGGTCATCTAGTCCAGCCCTCATGCAATGAGCAGGGACATCTTCAACTAGATCAGGGTGCTCAGAGCCTCGCCCAAACTGACCTTGAATATTTCCAGGGATAGGGCATCTACTACCTCTCTGGTCAACCTGTTTGTTTCAGTGTTTCACCACCCTCATTGTAAGAAATCTCTTCCATAAATCTATTCTGAATCTACCCTCTTTTAGTTTAAAATAATTACCCCTTATCCGATCGCAACAGGCTTCAGGGTAGAAGTTTAGAGGATGATTCACTGTTTTAAAAAATAATTACATCCAAATTCCATTAGTTGAGTCTGAAAATGCTATTTTGTGGCTAAGTCTGTCTTTCTACCTCTGCAAGATTAATCTCTCTAGAAAGGGGTGAAAGAAGCCATGCGACTTCTCAGATGCTGATGATCTATTTGTTTATTACCTTGATGAAGCAACTAGGATACCAGAGCCTCTGATAAATGTCTCACTAATCTTAGAGTTCTTTAATGTTTTCTTCCCCCAGCTGAACACATGTTGATCTGTGAGCTTATTAAACGATTTCTGAGGAAACTGCAGTATTCTTTATGGTTGTCATGGTCATACATATGGATAAACTGACTGGCTAATCCACTTTTTGTCAATTAAACTGAGCAAAAGAGATGGGGAAAGGATCAGAAATAACCTGAAAAGAGAAATTAAATAAGAGTAGGTCATTTCTTGATAGAGCACCCTTTATGGAAACTTGGCTGCTCGAGACTTTTCCTACACTGAGCTGCATTTTAACTGAAAGTCTCCTCACTCTGGTTGAACATGAATTATCTACTGAGCAACGGGAGGACTTAGTCCCTTGAGTGCATTTGATTACATCTTTCAGGTGATGTATGCATGTGCATCAGCAGTTGGTGGTCTTGACCTTATAGAACGTACTAATTAGATATCCCTTTTCCTGTTGTCTTTGGCAAATAAATTGCTATCATCATTTTCACAGATTAGGGAAAAAACCCTGCAAATGGAACATCTGCTTTTGATTAAACACATGCAGAGATATTTCAACGCATACCCATTAATCAAACTTAAACTTTGCTTTTCCCCTCTTTTAGTTAGTCAAACAATTGTTATAAAGATCTACTTTTTCTTCTATATAGCAGTGGTTAAAATTTTACAAGGAGGTGGTGGGGTTAGGGAAAGACCTGGAAACATTAAAGTTATTTTTCCCTATATATTCCCTCACTTATACAATTCACTTTGATCTAATTTTCAAAATCGGTGACCAGGTGTTTGAGATAACACAGCTAGGGTTGAGTGCCTCTAAAACTACCTCTTCTGGAGGTTCCTCACTGCCAGCATTAGTAAGCCCATGGCTGAGGAAGGAACAACGTGCTCCCTGCAGAGGCAACAGCAAAGCTGATCTGGGAGCCTTGGGAAGAGTCATATGAGGGAAGAGCTGAAGGAATGTTTTCTGTCTCCAACTGTTCCGAGTTTTGTAAGAGTCAAAGTTGACAATGCCTTAAATCTGAAAGTGGTAGAACATCTGAAAGTGTAGGGTCAAAAAGTGCTAATTAGGTAACAATTAATTTTGAGTGACCTCTAGTGGTGTTTTCCCAAAGTTTGCCTTCAAATTGGGATCCCTAATAGTAATTGAAGTTCAGGCTCTACATTTAATAGTGCTCCTGCAGCAACACAGTAAATGGTCTGGAGCTAAACGGGGAGGCCACATCACAGGTTTGATTTTCCAAGGAAAGTTCTGATAACTGGGTAGAGAAAATCAAAGTGTTCTTTGTGTATACCTTTCTGCTAGTCATTTATTATTACACCAGGCAGAGCAGCACGCTGGAACAGAGTCCAAGACACAGCTTTCCTTGCACAAACAAGGATGAGCATGCCTGTGTGGCAATAGGAAGACAGGATTTTTACCAAATACAGGCACATTTTTATTAGCTTTGACCAAACCTATATGGGCAATGACATCCGTGACGATGGTTAAATCCTTCTCCCATGGTATTCCTGCCTGCAGCAGCTACAGCAAAGCACGAGTGGGACTGCAGCCGTGGCTGTGGGACACGGCTTGCAGACACGCACA
The DNA here is from genome assembly GCF_009769465.1 of Tauraco erythrolophus. Taxonomy (NCBI): domain Eukaryota; kingdom Metazoa; phylum Chordata; class Aves; order Musophagiformes; family Musophagidae; genus Tauraco; species Tauraco erythrolophus. The sequence goes on from NC_141475.1 coordinate 26,185,505, forward strand.
GGACGCAGCCCTGCAGGCTGCAAGTGGAAGATCAGAAGAACAGAGCTGTGCCTTGCAAAAAGTGAGGGATTTGCCATCTTCCAACGAGGCATTACAGCTCTAACAGCTGTTTGGGGCTTCAGGTGATTTAAAACTATTTTTTATTAGCCCTATCATTTGGGCATGCCTGTCTGTCAGTGGGTCAGCTGTAAGTGAGTGCTTTGCAATGATTGTATTTACCACATTCCCAATCCGATGGGAAGGCGGGATAGTTGTTAGCTAATTGGCCATCATGTACACAGAGATCTGTATGAAGATCAGTGCCTCTGTTTGTTTTCTGAGCCTCCACCTCAGCACTCGCACACAACCTGGGATTCTTCCATTGACACACGTGCAATCCAGATATCTCATTCTAAAAACATAGCTGGTACCTGGAGAATTGCTAAAGGGTCACCTTTTCTGATGAAACATAAGACCAGGTCCCTGAATACTTATCATTGCAAAAAAAATCCTGTGAGGTGGTTTATAAAAGTGGCAGAATGAGCCCAAGTGTCCAGATTAAAAAGGTCAAGGCTCAGCTGTCCACGTGAGACGTGCAGATGCGTGTTAATAGTTATGCATCTCAACGTGGTGTTCGGAGAAGCTCCAGACAGACAGATGGCTCCTGTGGCCACCCTCCCTCTCCCATGGGATTGCCTAGAATTGCCTTACAGCCAGCAGCTTCCCTGCAGAGAAATCTTCTCCCCAAAGAAGAGATAAATAGATATTAAACCACAGGAAGGTCAAAGTATTTGCTCAAGATACTACTGTGAAACGATGGAGAGGATGGGAGCGATCTGACACTCAGGCTCCCTGCACGGCAGCAGCTAATTGCAGGAGGTGAGGCTTTATGCTAAGTGCAAGCTTCAGTTAAATGAGGTAAATCTTCTTTTTTCAAACGCTGCAGAACATCAGCCAGGGAAATTAATCCCCTTAACTTTTCCTAAGTTCTTACCCTGGGGTGAATTTTGAAGCACATCCCGAGCAGAAACACTCAGTGTTTGTTCTGTAAAAGTAAGAGGCAGTAAAACATGTCTCATATGCGCCGAGGACCTCCAAGTCAACAACCAAGTAATCATAGACTGTAAAGATTTACTGTCTTCACAATTACAGTCCCACAACCCCATGAAAAGTCACAGTAAAATATATGGGTTAGCTCTGATGTACAGATTTGCAGGCTTTAAATTTGCCCAGGTACGGATGCTGGCTTCAAAATACGTAAATAAATATTCAAATGCCTTCCTGAAAATGCACCAGGCCTGTATGATGACATGTGACCTGTCATTTAGATATTAATTTTTATGAATGGTCTTGAACTCTTGTGGTACATAGAAAAGTCACTTTTTATTTTCATTCCCTATATGCAGCAGCTTTTGATCAAGATTTTTGATCAAATTGTAGCTGACTGACAGTTTCCTTTACTAAAAAGATTTAAGTCCAAAGACACTGTTAGAATATATGACATAATTATTTTGCTTAATGGAAAAACATTCATTTTGATGGCAGTCTTAAATTACTGCTGCCTTGAAGGCAAATGCTTTACTATATTAAGTATTTGAAAATTGGCTGATTAGTGGTGTAAATCTTGAGCAGGGAGTGCAAGAAAAGCTCGTATTTGGTCCATTATTAAATTAATCATTGAACAACTTGCAAGTATTTAATCCTCTCTTTATTTATTGGATTTTTTTCATGCCTACATGTCCTGCTTGTCTTATGGGCTGAATTTATTTGTTTCTTACTTAATTAAAAATCTTTTAGCTCTTTTATTTCATGAATAACAGAGATATTCAATAATACTCTATGGTGATGCAGGAAGTTTTACTTGTAAAAACCTGGTATTTTTAATCTTCTTTTAAATCTATTTTACTCATAGTTGATGGTTAACTTTGGTGTGCCACGTGTGCATTTGCACTTCATCAATTTTGTGGCGATCTGCTCCTTTTTTTGCTCTCTGTGCCAGAGTGGGACAAACATGGATAAACACAGGAGCTGATAGAAACTCTTCAAATGAAATTTCATTTTTCCGAGCAAGGCAGGGCAGCTCTGAGAGCCAGATTTGTCTGTCAAAGGAGAGTAAATTACGATTTGGTGGTACTGACTACAGGCAGAAATAGGCATGAGGAGCTCTGGCAATGGTTTAGTTTTAAAATGAAAAAAAAAAAAGTAAAATAAGCAAGAAAAAAAAGTTCAGATTTCCAGGCTGTAAGAGCTCCTCCAAAACCGTGGAAATACATAAAATTTATTTGTACAGCTCCTGTGAACTAACACAGCCTTTGCAATGAAATGGACCTGTATTTCAGGGAACAAATGAGACCTTCTAGAAGATCATGTCCAGAAGCAAAAATGCCATGGACTTGCCTACCAATTATGTGCCAGTACCAGTCCACCAGCTGCTGGGAGACAAGCTCTGTGAGCAGACTCACAGACCTCCCCACCTGTAAAATCCTTAGGGTACAGAGCAAATAAAGAATAGTCACATTTTTTGTGCATCCCTTGAAACAAGTCTTCCTTACCAGCATAAACCAGACGTGACTGCACAGGAGCCAGTAGAGGTTATATTAGAGCTCCATGAAATGTAAGAATTTTTAGTGATTCTGCCTTAATCTCCTGCTAATTGGGTAAGGTAGAGGTGAAGAAGGAAATCTGGCAGTACACTGAGCGGGTGAAAAGCTGTTGTCCCTCAAAAGTGTGTTTATTTACCAGTTTTAGGGGAAGTACATAATCTGAATCTCTTGTTTCTGCTTCGGTTATGATTTAAGCTTGCAGCGGTGTGGAGGGCTCAGCTGAAGCTCTGGTTTTTATTAGGATCCAAGATGATAGCTTTCCAGTAAATAAAGTGCAGCTTTGAAGCTGCTTCTTCACAAAGATTGCCGCTGTCTTCTGCATCTGTTTTGTGGGGATTTTTTTTATTATTATTTCATCAGAAAAATAGCAATGAAAGAAGGACTAAAAAAAAAAAAAAATCATAGATAGAAAGGCCATATATGACAGACTTTCCAGATAAATGAAAAGAGAGAAAGATTTTGAAACCTCCTTATTCTTGAATAGTGTTTTATGCAAATGCTGTAGAAAATACTACTATGCAAAGGAATTTTCACTTACCAGTAAAGCTACAGTTTAAAGATTTATGCTGCAGTTGCAGTGCTCAAAGTCTCAGGCTTTCTGCAAGGCAGCGAGATGGATGCTGCAGTCCTTATAAAGCCCCTGCAAAACATCATGTGTCTACCACAAATTCCTGAATAGAACAATTTAAGTCGCATCTCAGAAACCAGCTAGAAACTCTGAATTTTTGGCACGCTCTAAATGACTGTGCTTGTTGTTATGGTAATTCTGTGAAAAAGACTCTCAGAAATCAATTTGTTGTTTGCGTGTAATTCCCTGAACTGAGAAAGAAGCTGCTGGATGTTGGGTAGATGAAGGAACTGCCACTAGAGAAGCTGTTGAGCTCAATTTGAGCCTACAAAATGTGCCAGCGTTTAAAAATCAATAGGCTTGATTGCACCATGTCCGGAGGGTGGGATGGAGTGAAGATGCTGATGGCACAGCTCAGATGATCTCAAAGGTTATCTCACAGCATTTCTTTCATAAACTGGGATGAACTAAGCCCAGGAAGGGCAGGACCACTGCCTGCATTTACTGCAGGATATACAAAGAGAAGGCTGTCGGTGCCTACGGATATGAGCCCTTAAAACTATAAAAATTAGACAAAGCTTCAAGCTAGGTTGGAAAGTAGCTTTATATCACCAATAGAAAAAGAAAGAGTCAAAGTTGACTTTCCCAAGACAAAAACTGTGCTGAAAGAAAAGTGGTAAGAACATTTATATTTGTTGAAGATATAATTGTACTGAACACAGGCAAAGAAACCACGGAAAAGAAATAGCAGGGGTTGGAAGAGTGGGAATGATTTTACATGTGGAAGTCAGGGCATGAGCTGCATTCAGTGTGCCCATTAAAAATCCCCAAACCACAGAATTTACTTATAAAACTGGCAGAGGGAACAGCGTTTTCCAAACCACGTTTGTCCAAAGCCTGGCAGCAACATAGGAATCAGAATTTTAAAAAAAATTCTAATTCTGACTGAACTCACACATACATGCCTATTGAAGTATGAAAGATTACCCTGGGGGGGAGCCAGTTACCTGCAGGATTTCAAAGAAGAATGGATTGAGTCCTGCAGAGAATAAATAGTATTTTCTGGTTTTTGGATGACATACTAATACCTGGGAGGAATTCAGAAGAGTATTTACAAAACCTTGAGGAAATTCCAATGCGTTACAAAGCTATGCTTTAAAGTGAACAAAAATAAGATAGTGGGTATGGGATTTTTTTTTTTCCTTCTTCCTAAAACCAGGCTTCTTACCTAAATTTTAGGAATAAAGACCTTAAAAGAGAAGATAAAAACTATGGAGTATACATATGCACCTCAGTGTTGCACAGTTTAGGTCGGTTTTATCCATGTTAAATGGTTGTTATGGAAGTTCCAAATTAGCACTGTTAATTAGGTTGTGTCTTTACAGATATATAAAACATTAAATATATGTGGATGAGACATTGCAATAAGATTTTCGGAGGAAGACAACAAATAAATGCAATAGCTCTAACCTATTGGCACCCTTTAATTCGAGATCATCCAGGACAGCCTTAAACTGTAATTTTCTGAAGGAAAAAGGGCTGTTGCTTCATAAGACTGTAGGAGCAAAAATTTCCCAGTCATTTGTCTTTTAGATCATTATCAAAATCTGAAACTACACCTAAATTTTTTAAAGAGTCTTGCAGTCTCACTTAGGAAGTAATAGATTCTATGAGCATCTATTTAAAAAAATACTCTTGATGCAGATAATAAACCATGAAGAGAGGACTAATTTACGTATTTTTGGAAGCAGGTTGTTTTTGGAGCTCAACATTTTTATTGATGGCTCACGATTGAAAAATTCCTTGTAGACCGTCAGAGACGTGTCAGTCACATCCCTCCTTCCAGTCACCAACAAATTCAGCTGGAGACAGAGGAGAAAACGTGGTTTTCTGAGAAGAGTTCTGACCTTCTGCGTGGTTTTGGAACAGCCACATCACAGGAGCCATTCAAGCTTCATCCCTTCACAGAGCAGCGTTACCTGGGCAGGAGAGGCTGTTTTCCAGGAGGGACTTTTAGTAGTAACACCAAAGAGTTTATGAAACTCTTAACTAGTAGAATTATACAAGTAGCATCAGGGACAAATAAAAAAGGATAGTAAGAAGTTACTCTTGATGATAAGCTTTGACCAAGGCACCTGAGGCCTCTGTAGCCCACAGGAGCAAGGGAAGGAGGTGTTTCTGCCAGTGCCTTCAGACTGTACATCTTCTGCATGGTTGCCTGGACTTGCAACAGACTCCTCTGCCAGTAGCATTTTTTACGGAGGACTTTCCTGAAAATCTCTGCAAGGTTCTTCTTGGGGACACGGTGGTCCCAGGAACACTTGGGTGCTCTTCTGCCTTGGCCTCATCCAAGTTTCTCTGCAGAAAGCTTCTTTGGTCATGTCCATTCGCTCCCCAGACTCAATAGAGATGAGGTCCTGCATATTTTAGTACAATCCTGTGGCCTGTTCCTTCGGCTTAGCAACAGGGAGGAAAAGAAAACATTATTGTCCTCAGTTAATTGCTTCTTTGTGACAGAATACACTTCAAAGACACTTTATTCTCAAGTGCATCTTAGCAGAGAAAAAACCCATATTACTGATTTTAAAACCCCCTATTTCCGGCAACACAGATGAATGAATTCCATATAATAGAATATTCTCCACCGAGCATCTCCACATGCGAAAGTGGAATGCAAAATTAGTTTGGGGCTTGGGGTTGGGGTGTTTTTTTGTTTTGTTTTTTAAAGTACTGTTTTAATGAGGTGTTTAGTTTAGCACATTTGGCTCCTCCAAATTACCTCAAGGGGATTCATATGTTAACGAACTACACAGCTGTTGTTTGTGAAACCAGCCTAGCACAAGCAGAGCATGTTGTGCAAAGATTTAAATGCTCTGTTGGAGAGGTCACTGCACTCCTTTGTCTGCTGTCAGTTATTAATAATGAGCCTACTACTTAATTTAAAACACTAAGTTAATTTTTTTTTTTCAGCATCAAACCTGTTCCAGATTAGTTTGGTTTGGAGTTGGATGCCTGGGTCGAGATAGGAAAGTTGCAATCAAAGGTTGACCTGATTTTGTGCAATTGATGAAGCATTTTGGGGTGGAGAAGAATGGCAATGAAGTTCCAGGCTTCGGTGGTGGCCTGAAGAGGCTGTATTGAGCAGAGATAATGTTTGCAACGATAATTGTCTTATAAACATGCCCTGATATTCTTCAAAAGCTTTAATTCTGAATTTCTTAAATCAGGCAGGCTTTGCTCCTGGCAAGCAATAAACTGTTTTCATTTTAAAGATGTCACTTTACATTTAAGGAAATTAATAACTGGCAAAGAAAAAAACTAATCCTGCTTGGTAAATCAGGGCAAAAACTCTGTTTCTCTTATTTTAAGTATCCAGATAAAATCAACAGGACTCCTCGTTGAAGAAAACCTTGATTTTTAAGGGCCAGAGTGACAGAATTCATTTGCTAAAACAGGAATCCCAGTTCTCACCATCTCCTGGGGAGCAGGATTGGCCACGTGATGTTCTGGCAATGCTCTGCCATTCCTGGAACCTGCCTGGACACTGTGGCTGCAGTACAGTGTTGGAAAACCCCGTGGGCAGCAGCAGGTTGTCCAGAAGGTCTGGGCTAGGGGCTGCTGCTTCACAAACTACTCACATACAGCATGTTTCATATCCTTCTGGCTCGCAGATCATTTAATCATTTAAATATTTGTGTTTGATTGCCTTCATGTGCTTTATTACTGAAAATAAGTTCCATGATTAATCATTAACATCAGAGCAACCTCTGCTGGCTGGTGGAGATGGAGCTCTTCTCTTAGCGGCATAGCACGTTAAAGGATTTGATGTCAATATAGCTGCTGCTGAAGCCAAGCTTCTTTTTTTTCTCCGTCAAAGACGTTAGTATTTAAGTATAAGAAATTATATTTTGCCTAGAATATAGGTAGAATGTAAAATAGATGTACAGCAGGAGCTTTGCCAATTTTAAGCACTCTATACTGGTGCTATAGTGCTGAGAACAGTGGCTTCTGTCAAAGCAAACATAAATGTAGAGTAACTTTCTTGAATATGAAGTAAGAATTTCATCTGGGCCTCCATGATACGGTTCTGAAAACATAATTAATCTCGGACCAGAGAACAAAGCCTTTGCCTTGCTGAAGACAGAGAGGTTAGCAACTATTGTAAAGGCGTTTTTTTTTTTGACAAATCAGGTTTTCAGAAAGACTTGATATTCCCAGAAGAGCCCTTCTAAAAAGAAAACAATAGATGTTAGGGGAAAATACAACAATGTTTTACCAATGTCCTTACCATTTTACAGATGGGAAACTGAGGCACAGAATGTCCCTGACACCCAGGTCTCCCAGGTTATTTAGCTTGGAAATAGCACTGGGGATCAGCACAAGCTGACAGCTGTTCAGAGTACAGTTAGTTTTTAATCTTGTGGGACACCTCCCATCCTATGCTAATGTAACCCCCTGAGAAGGATGATAGGGATGACAGTTAATGTCATCTACAGTATCTGCTCATTGAATGGTCTTCTGTCCCCACGGAAGTGGGCTGAAATCAGCCATTCATTTAACACAGGCTATTGAAAACCATCCGTGCACAAACTTTTTACTTAAGCAGATGAGCTGGATGCAAAGCCATAAACTGGATTGCAAAAATTATTTTCATCCTCTCCAGTTTGCAAGCCTGTCTTCTGAACGTTTGTTGAAAGGGGATATATGGAAAATGGGGGAGATTTTTGCTTTATTTTTTATAGCTAACGTTGTGTAACCAAATGCAGCATGTAGGCTCTTATTTGGACATTACAAGTACTCAGTGCAAAGATATTTGTAATACAGTGACCCACGGCAGGGGGGTTGGAATGAGATGATCTTTGAGGTCCCTTCCAACCCAAACCATTCTGTGATTCTATGAATAAGAGGCTGTTCCCTTGCTCAGCATGGAACCAGAACGATTGCCAGCTGGGAATGAAGTCATAGAAGCATAGAATCATAGAAGTCATCTTCCATTTCAGACTCTTTTATCTAAAAAGGATGAGTTTTCCTGTGGATCTGGATTTGCCACATATGTTCCCCAGGAAAATGGTTGAAAACACCAAAATTTCTGGAAGATGGGGAGTTTGGAAGTCCATTTACACCTTCTTGCCCATCATTTGGCCCAGCCACTCGTTCTCAGCTGATGAGAAACCCTCTCCTCAAGAGGAAAGATCTTGTCCCCACTGCAACTTTGCAGTTCCAATCGTTTTATGGCTGTCTCCTAGGACATGACAGGCCTTTCCACAGGGAGCTAGGATTGGTAATGGGTCAGCAGAAACCACTCATGATTTCAGGAACTCCAAACACTTCACTTTGTTCAGCAGGAGATGGATAGTTGGGGTGGGGGGATGGTACTGGAGTATCACCAATATTCCTAAAAATAGAAACCACTAGCCAAGAGAGAATAATTTCCTATAAATACTTCAGTAACAATATTAGAGGGTTTTATTAAATAAGTAATTACCATTTTCTGTATATTTCTACTGAAAAAGCTGGCCAAAAACTAATGACATCTGGAGGCATAACAAGTCCTGTAGAAAGGAACTTTTAAAGTCCTTCAGAAGAGAATGTACCTGGTGATAAAGGTGCAGAGTCACCTCACTTGGCAGCCCTTTCACATAGCAGCTAACATATACAAACATCTTCCCATTTATATGAACAAGCACCGACTTTCTAAGGTGGTTGTTACACCCTTGTATTTAAGTACTAACAGCTCACTGATGCATCCCCACTGGTGCAGGGTGTCATTTCTGATAAAAACCCAACTCTCTTCCTGTATCAAAATGCACTTATTGTGCAGTAATTTAATGACATAGCTCTTCCTTTTTATGAGCTCTGAAAATATCTCATTAAGAGTTTCACAAATTACCACAATAACTTATGCTGACACGCTCGTTTGTTCTCATCTCCAAATAAATCTGGTTGACAACTTTAATAGAACAAAGCAGGGATTTCCCAGGCTCTGATTCAGCACTGAGCTTCACTCGAACACCTCGATGTTATCTCGAAGCTTGAACGTTTGATTAAGCCAAGGTGTGAGATGCCACTTCAGAGGAGCTGGGATGAGATCTGTGCGGGCTCTTCGGCGCTAGCACGAGAAAACTGTTGAAATGTTTTTTCCTCCTCTCTCAGATCTACTATTTCAGCACTCTTCACCATCTGGTGAAACACTTCAGAGGAGAAAACAGTCTTGCAATGTCTAATTTTGCCACGGTTTTGGAACATTATTTTAATGATCTTTGTGTCATTTAAGTATGATTACTTGTCCTCCAAGGTTTTTCCTGTTTACACTTAAATAGTACTGGAGCATCGCCAGATACACTTTAAATGAAACGGTACACAATATCACATTTTTGTCATAAAAGCTTAAAAGCAACATTTACAATTAGGGGACATAGCTGGCACTTTGCATTCTGGTAGGTTTTTTTGTTTTGATCTTATTGTATTGGTAGATAAATAAAATGAATTAAGCAAACATAATTACCAGTTAAATTTACAAAATACCGAAGAAATAGAGGGCCTAATTCAAAGGGGTGCTAATGGTGTAAATAATTAAGTCAAATTGTTTTCATTTTCATGTTGGATATTGTTTCCTTCAGCCTGTAATGGTACAAGGCAAAGTGTACACAGTGCTAGAACTAGACAAATAATAGATAAATTTATTCATGAACACTTTGTGGATTGTAATTAGAAGTTCACTGCAACGGCTTTCACTAATCTTTTTTTTTTTCCTCTAGTTTCTGTAAATAGTTGCATGAGTAATTTTTTACTTTGAAGAACGTAGGCACGAACAGAATACACCACAAAGGTGTTGTGAAACCATCTTTGCTTCATGACTCGAATGGTCTGCGTCCTCAGCGCCCACCGGGCAAGCAGGGTCTTCTGCCTGCAGTACACTTAGTAGAGGTTGTGGCGTGGAGGGTTTTTTTGAGTTGATGCAAGATGAGTTTCCCTTCTTTCTTTGCTTAATGCCCTAAATAGAGCTCTTCCAACCAGGAGATACAAATTACCTAGCAGGTACTGCCAATAAACCCTCCGAACCTGAGGGCTCCAACAGTGATTTCTGCTAGAAAATAGAGTCTGGCAAATGAAACGATTGTGGAGGGCAAGCAAGGGGCTGAACACAAGAGAAGATGATGGCTTCAGCTCAGTGGTGGTGTACCTCTCCTCAGTGTATTCATTTTGGTGCAGAGCTGTGACAACACGGGGAGGACACAAGCTCAGGAGATCGCTCAGGGGTCGGCGCTTACCACGACAAGGTTTCCAACGCCAGGTAATGATCCTGAAAGGAGCATCCAGAGCAAACACCACATCCACAGCTCCTGGGCTTGAAACCCCCTTGTGTAACCACCTCTCAGCTTATTTTGCACATAGTAAAAATGTATTAGAAGTGTAGCTTTGAAAATTCAGAGACACAGACACAGGTGGAACCCTACTGAGGAAATTTGCCGTTCAGCATGCTCTTAAATGCATTCACATTTAGTAAAATCAGAGATAACAGTAGGATTACCTGTTCTTCCTCAGGTTAGGGGGACCTCATTCTGCCCCAGTGCATCCACCCAGATCCTATTAGTGTTATTAAGCCATAATATGAGCAGCAGAAGAGACTGCAGCACCCCGTGCAGCTCCCACCCGATGTTGGTCATCTCCTGACCATGACGTGCAGCACCGGGCAACGCAAACCATTAACTAAAAAACCCTGGATGGGGGTCAAAACCAGATTCCTCAGGTCTGCTCGTTCCTTGCGTGTTCTCCCGGCAGCCGGAGGGAGAGCTGCGAAATAGCGTGGTGCTTTTCAGTCCCCTCTCGCCGCGGTGGAGCACGGGTTCTGCATAACTCTACTGGCCTCTGCTGCCCGCACGGGAGAGGAGGCGATGGGAGGGAGACCGTACGGGCACTTCCCACGTTTCTGCTTCTCCAGAGGGCCTCCTGATCCCCGCGTATGAGCTGGAGCAAAAGCAATCTTTCATCTTTACCTTATTTCCATGCTTACAAATAAAGGTCAAGGCTCCTGTGCTGTAGTCAGCCCCGTACTGGCTTTAAACAACCGCCCCGAAATGTGATTGTAATTAGTTTCCTTTCAGTCTGGATGTGAGCAGTGATCTTAAAATGCCAGGGTTGTAGCAGTGCATATGATTAACAAGCAGGCAGAAAGGCAGTCTATGGAAAAATATGGATAGAAACGAACAAAATGCAAATGTTGCACTGCTTTAAATTTTATTATCCTCTCAGCTCTTCATAAAATACTGTAGACATCGTTTGATTATATTTTTAGTCTAGGGAATTAATTTTTAACTAGGGAACTCGTTTCTGTCTTATGATTACTCTTCTCCGCAATGGCCTGTAGGTCTGAACTAAAAAATCACAGTTTTAATTGAGCTAATGATGCCCAGAACTCAAATTAATCTCACTTATGTGTGTGTCATACCATGCAATATGTGCTATAGCTGCAGGCAACGTGTGAATCTTTTCATACCAATGATTTCTCCAGGAGACTGAGGGTGTAAATCTTGGCCAGGGGTAAGTCTGTGTCCTGCTATTGTCACTGCCTGGGAAGCTCCTTGGAGGTGACTGATGTCTGTGCAACCAGTGGAGGGGAAGGAAAAACAACAGAACGGGTGATATTTCACGATCAATTTTCTGATTTCACCCAGGTTCTTTCAAGGGCATGACTCACAGAAGAGCCAAAGAGATGGTGAAGATGAGTGCTGAGCAGGGTGCTCTGGCCATATCTGCTCGCAGCCCCTGACCCAGCTCCATCTGCACCCATGATGGGTGGGAACTGCTCCAGAGAAGCAGCAATTTCCATACCCTGTCCTCTGCTTGTAGCAGAAGGAATGGGAAGGGGAGAGAGAAAAGCAAGAAATTGCATGGGGACTGTTTTGCTTGTGAAACTCTCAGGCTGTATTTTCTATCTGGGAAAACACAGTTGGTTTTTTTTTTCTGACTGCCAAGAAAATTCACTTTATCAAGATATAGGTCTTTAAAAAAAATTTCCAGAGAAAGAATAGAACTAGAAGGCCGTGGTAGAGGCACAGAGGGTTTGTTTCCATCCTGAGATAAAACAGAGAAGAGTACACAGAGGAGGAACATGATTTAACACTGTGCAGGTAGCTGATACTTGCACGCCCTGCAGTCTAGCTCGTCCTACAGCACCCTGACCCAGACGTGCACAGGTGTCTTACATCTTAACACGTGTGTGACATTATCATCTGAGCCAAAACTGCACACCAATACCTACCCAAACAATATTTATTCTCTTCTCCAAATAATTGGAACCCAGATACCACTGTTTTAGAACAGCATCATATCTTGATGCAGCTGAGAGAGACTCCTTACTCCGACTATGTGGTACCCAACATCTCGGGAGCACAGCTCTGCTTGTTTATCTAAGCCCATACCCACCATCCTGCTACCTTGGGCTTTCACTCTCTGCCCTGAAATCCACTTTAAAGGGAATGGTGAAATTCCAATTGCTTGTTGTCAAAAAGTTTCAGTTTTGTGATGAAAGATGTGACCTTTCTTGCCAGCAAGAGTCTTTTTTGATTGATTAGTAAACATGAGGTAAAATGCGGGAGCACGCCGGTGTTAACTTGATACTGCCCCAGGCTCTGTGCATCAAATATTTTCGCTTTATTTTGAACATTCTGTTAATGAGAAAAATATTCTAATCAAAGAAACGTGTTTCCTTCGATTCTCTTCAGAGTGTTATTTGCTACTTCAGAATAGCATGCTCAATTATGTGTGTTTTATTCCTAAATTAGGGAAAAAAAGCTTCAGAAAATTATTAAGTAAGCCTCTTAGCAACTGTTAAGCAACATGCAGTATTAATTATTTAATCACTTTTTTATTATTTTTCATCAGGTAAGAAAGGAATAGCACATGAGCTCAAAGGATTTCTTTTCACGAAACACCTTCGCACACCAGACCGAGCCCTCAAAGCGAGGCCTGGGCAGATGGGCAGAAACCTTTTCTTAAAAGCCACTGGAGAGGCTGGTGTGACCAAGAGCGAGAAGCAGCATCTCTGCAAGTGTTCTGGCACGTCAGGAAGCGGCATAAATGGTCCCATCCAGGCTGAGCATAAGAGGAATGTGCAAAGGCTGCAGAGACTTCAGCAGTCGGTGGAGTCTCCTCGGTGCTAAGCAGCTTCTCAGGGTGGATGTGGGCTCTTTGGATTTTGGAGCTTGGAGCCTTTTTTGTGTTTGTTTTTTTTTCTACCTAGAGCACTTACCTACCCTTTGGATGAAGATTCATTCATCTCAGTTCTCTCTCAGCCTCCCACTCCGCTATCGCGTTGCATTTCGGGGAACCCAACCACGCCGGGGCTCCCCTCCCGGCGCTCCCGGCTCCGCATCCCCACGGAGGCACCAGCCCACGCTCGGCTTACAGGCAAGGCAGCAGAGACTGCTGATGGCTGATGCAAGATGCCAGCCCATCACCACGTCTTCAGGAGACTGCCCGAGGCGAGAAGGCTCCTGAGGTTTCCTGGGAAGAGCGAACAACGTCAGCACAAAACACAGCGAGAGCGGCTGCTGGCAGAGCGAGCGCTGGCAGGGGGTTCACCCAGCGTTTCGGGGGCTCGTGCAAAACAGTCCTGTTTCCCAAATTTCCCATGAGCCAGGCTGAATTAATTCCTAAAAAATAATGCATTTTAACAATATTGGCTAAGATGGCACAGACCTAAGTAAACTCACAGTTAGTGGCGTTCCTTTTTTCTTCTTCTTATGCAATTCTCCCTTTTTTAGCTCAGCTCCTTTTGGGTAGGGTGCTGGTACCTGCATGAACACGCAGGGAGGTTGTGCTCATTTCAGCCAGCAAATGGGCTCACGTAATTCTGAGGTACGTCTTCCAACCATCAGCATTATTGCCAGCATTTATTGCTATTTCTATAAAATGCATCTGGACAAATGTTGTGAACTGCTGATCGAGACTGAATGGCGACTGGCTGAATGAGAATCTTGCAAACTCCCTCTGCAAAGGGTGGGAAGGCAAAAGACTATGGATCCTATGCGTTACTGCCCTAATACACTCTTACACACTGACATATACAGCTGTTTTTTCAGAATTCTGCAAATTGTTGGTTATCTTCTTGTTCTTTTCTCTAGAGTTTTATCTGCGCGTTTACCAGTACAGCTCCATATTGGTGGGATAGAGAAAATCACTTGGCAGCTTGGCCTACGTCTCCAGCTCCATCACCAGAAAAAGGATAGTCTTCAAGTCCACATGCAAATTTTTTCATATTTCAACACTCAGACATAAGCCATTGAGCTACCTTCACTAGCATCACTAAAGCCTTCTTTGATACCTGGAACGAGGTTCTCTCATCCTAATTTCTCCTAGGACAAATTGTAGCAAAACATGTTCTGTAGCTGTTCAAGACCTGACCCATGGGTTGGAAGTTGTCATCTAGGTCAGGACTGATGCTTATAAAAATCCTCTTACAGCAAGGCGTGTACCACAGCTGCCTGGATTATACTTGATTACTTGATTTACTTACTCATCTTTGTGAACATGCACTTCTTTGCTAAACGTTTTTTAGAAGTACTACCATGAAATAGTTCCTCCAAGAACAACAAAGAAGTCTCAATATTTCTAAGTCCATCAAAAAGACTTTTCCACGCTGCAAAATATAGGTGCCTTGAGGGATATGGTTCTTGCTACCTAAAATAGTCCCTCTCTACGCATACATACCAAGTCCCAACACTCTTTTCAGTGTAGTTCACAATTTCACTCCTATAAAAACTGTGTACAGCAATTCCATCAACTGCCATTGAACAACGCTTCTGTATCAAGTATACCAAGATGTGATTAGTTCCTCATGGGGAAGTCATGAGTTATATCAAAATAAATGACAACCAACTGGTCACCCTGCTTACATTAGGGAAGAAAATGCTGAGAAAGAGGAGCTGAGGACAGTAGTAACCATCAACAGGACGAATACCAGGTACATGACAAGAAACTTTTGGATTTACATTGAACACTGCTCCTTGGTGAGTTCCCATCCATCTGTCAACTTCACTTGGGACCACGCTCCCTGATTCAAACTGATAGCAAGTATCTGAGTCAAATAAGTGAATATTTTTCCTAAATGTTGTCTGTCACATCATGTTACTCCACTTTGGTTTCTTCACCATATGTACTAACATGATGTGGTGTAACATAGCATGATACAGCGTAAATGATTTAATGTGACATGACAGAAAAACATTGCTGCAGCTTTCGGAATAAACACCTGCTTTTAGCAGTTATTTTATCTGCTAGAAGCAGCTTCTTTAAACATGTAACCTGAGTCCAGCTAAAGTACCTTGCACTTTGTTGTTTGTATCTCTCTAATACTTTCCATAACACGTACTTTGTTCATTTTCTTTTGGTCCAGAGGCCATCTTCCCTTATAGGGTTGGTTTTGTTTGTGGTTTTTCTTCTCATTAGAAGGAAGAAATTGTCTTGCAAAAACTGGGGGGAAAGGAACTAATCTAAACCATGAATGGAGACACATATGGCAAAAGTTCTTATTATGGAATGGAAACACTATGCCGTTAGTGGAGCCACTAATGGCTCTATTAACAGCAAAGAACATCTATACCCACAGGTAATAATAATAACAGAAACAAAGTTCAGAAGACTTGTTTTTCCTTCAAACTTCAGCAGAATGTTATGAGTGAAAACTAGGTAAAATTCATCTCTCCTTGGAGAAATGCATACGCAGATAAGGCAAACATTTAACTGTTGATTTTGTATTTGCAAATGTAGGTTTTATGAACGGGAACATTTTCAATAAGAAAAGTCAAGGTTTGGGTGAACCTTCCTAGAATTTTTGTTCATTATCCTCGACCTGACAGAAATATTAGCAGTGGGAAATAAAACTGCTGGTTTAGTTATTTAAAAAATACAGTCATTTATTCATATTGAATACATTCTTTCCTTCCATCTGTGTGTGAACATGTGAAAGCTACTTAAATTGGCAGCCATAACTCTGTACTTCTCATTTGGAGGACCTTTGTCTCAAGCTAGAAGGGCTTCATCCTCCAGGTCCTCGTTGCAAAAGTGTTTTTCCCAAGCAGAGGGAAGGGGAATGAAACCAGTGACCTTCAGTTCATCACATGACAAGGCCCAAAATAGAGCTCGTGAAAAAGTAAAATTAATTAATTTGGATCATCGTACTCTCTTCAGAGGGAATAAAACTGATGCCATGAAGCCAGATACGTGGTTTCTGCAAGCTGGAGCTCGCAGAGGCACTTGTCGTGTTCTTTGCCACCTTCTGAAGAAAACCCCACAACTGTCACTGGGTTCCTATCAGGTTTCCACCTGCTGTCCTTCTTGCCCCTTGCCCAGAAACAGATGCCACCTCAATACACAGCATGTAACCCTAACGCTGAATTTCAAGGACATATCACAAACGCGGGGCTGGGGTTGTGCCTAGGGAGGAGGAAGGGGTCTTCGGTGATCCAGGGAGGGGGGAAACAGGCTGATGACTGCACAAAACCTGTCCTCTCACAGGGATGGCACCGTCGTGCCAGCATCGTAGTGGCCCAGTGGACCCTTGGAGTCCTCCGCTGTCCGCAGCCAGCCCCGACAGCGGGCTGATCGGGAAGAGGACTTCTATGGAGCTGCAGGTTCGATAGCACAGAGAGCCAAATCCTATGTTTTTTCCAAATGCAAGGCACCTTTCGACCCTCGATAAAAATTAAACACTTGGAGGGACTGGGCAAAGCAGATTTTAATTTATAATAAAAGAGAGGACACCGTTGCCTCTATTTTTACCAAGGGCCCGAAGAGCTCCCTTGCTATGTGAGCCCAACAAGTTGGCAATGTATTTTAATGTATTTATTTGATTATGCATTCATTCTTTCATTCATTCATCTATTCAGTCATTCATTCAGACACTTGTTCATTCATCCCTGTCCTTTTGCAGGAAGAGAACATAAGCCAGCAGTGGCATACTTCTTCACTGTCCTGATTTACAGCGACGTCTCTGAGTTTGTATCAATAAATCTCTTTGGCCCTCCTCAATCCAGCATTATCCCTCATTAGTGACTGGGATTTAAAAAAAGGATTAAAAATAATATCAGATTATAGATAGATAGATAGACACGTGTGTTGCTTGCAGTGCTTTGATTAAAGTGCTGGGTTTTGGTGGATTTTTTTTCTTTTATTTAAGACCTCTCCTATTCACAGTTCTCTAGATCTAGCAATTATTTTTACAAAAAATCCTTGACTTAATTATTAAGCGGTCCAATAATGTTGCTGTTGGTACTGAACAATCAGGTCCCCATTGCCCTCCCAGTGCCCGCTCAGCAGCTGGCAATGTAGAGGGGGTCTCCGGTGATCCTGGCTCCCACCTCTACCTTCATTGCCTCTGCGAGACCTCTTGGTGTTTTCTGGCCCAGGAAAATATTTATGTAAAAACAAGCTTCCTGGAGGGGCCATCCCTGCTCTTGTTACTAGCAGGTAGTGACTCTATGGATTGTGTCTAGAATTGCTTCACCATCATTGCGCGTCTCAGCCCAAATATGAACATTTTATCTGCTTCTGAGTACATCTTAAACACGGGAATATTTTCTCCCAAGAGGACTCCAATGAAGGGGAACTGCTCTTTGAGTTGGGATTACTCACACACTAATAGCTGCTGGAAAAATTTTTCTCCCATATCTCTGGAATACCCTTAATTAATCTCGCAGACACCTTGCAACATAATTGTGTCCCTAAACTGTTAACCTTGAAAAATATTTGACAGTGTACTAATATCTCAGAAACTTGTTATCACAGGGAATATAATAAATCCATAAATATCCTAGTTTCTCTCAAAAGTCCCAGAATAATTCGTTGTTGTCAGTCTTCTTTTTTTCCTTTAGTTTTCTTTTTGACCTGATGGCAAGGGATGCAGGAGAGAAAGAGGGCATGTTAAAAAATAAAAGGCAGTTTGGGAGAAAAGATAGTTATATATCATATATAAGTTAGTATTTTTTTATAAAAAGGAGCTGTCCCTTGCATTTCTCACTAATTTGCATGTCTTTGGGGCACCAGAGGACAGAGACACGGGATGGCACAACCTGCCATCTGCAATCAGATCAGAACTAGTCCCTGGTCAACAAAAAAGACAACACCGTGATTCACGTAGTGCAGAACCATAGCTGGCCTACAGTTGCCACTCCTTCTTCTCAAATAAACACCTCCTGTTTAAAACGAATTATGATGCCGTTTAGGTTGACAATGTGCTTAAACGCCATGTTCACTTTCACTGAGAAAATGAGAAATTCAAGTAGATGCATTCCTCTGACATCAGTGCCCTTATTAATGTCATGGAAATCCTGAATAACTGAATAACTTTAATTAAAGTTATTAAAATTTCTTCTGTTGGTTAGTCCTTACAAGCTCAGAAGCTCTGTTATGTTTAACAGTCTGGCATTGACTGCTGATGATAACGGAGACAGTCCTCTTCCAGGCCTGTCTGCTGTTCTTACTATGCTGCCATTTGAAATCATCAGGAAAAAAAATAATCACAAGCTTAAAAAAGCTAAAGCAGACAGGCTGTTTCAGATTATTTCAGTATGTGTGTTTGCTGCAACAACTGAATGTTCCTGTTAAAATCGTAGTCCCATTTTCCTCCTGAAAATCAGGTTATAAACAAAAGGATTAGAAAAAGGCAAACCCAGTGAGAGAATTTAGATCTGGGTTCAAACGTGCATTGGAAATTGTGGCAACGCTTTGGTTTGAGGCCCTCTATTTTAATAATAATTGTTTTCCTAAATATACTCATTCTTTAGGTATTTCTGTATCAGGGATTAACTATATAGCTTAGTAGAAAACAGAAAAGGAAGTCATTATTTTACAATTTAATTTAGAGGAATTTGAAGGCTGGAGATCAGTAGGGAAAGCAAGCACATCTGCATTTTCTATGATTTTCCCATTAGAATATACTAATTTCCACACTACTGCTCCCTTCTTTTCAGTGTGTTTGTAGGTATTATTCTCATATTTGGATCTAACAACCCAGAAAGCTTGAAAAGCCTGAGTCTGGTTTTCACTAAAGGAACACTTTCTCACTTAGTTCCGACATGCCTTCAGCATTTATTTGCTAATCTTCATATAAAATGGTAAAACTGTGCTGCTAAAATGACATTATTACACACCTGTGAACTCGTAAAGTGTATTCAAAAAAAAGAAATTCAATATTTCATGTACTTGTAAAACTTGGCCATCCTAGAGGTGCTTCACAGCCTGGACCGTGTTTCGCCTTATAACACATCTTCAAGACAGGGAACAACTTTCACCTCCACTGGAGAAAGAGCTGAAGCTCGGAGGGGGTGACTGTGTTCAAGGTGGCTCAGGAAACGTGTGGCACTGCAGGGAGATGAACCTGTAACTTCAAAGCCTGGAAACCCCAATGGCCACACCATCCTCCTGTGCGTATGACTTTTCCTCCCAGAAGCAATTGTCTTCTCCTTGATCCCCTTTATTGAAGGTTTTCAAGCCAGCAAACAGCCAAAACTTTTAAATGGCTTAATCTTTTAAGCTATTCAACATGTTAAAACATTTCTCAGGAAAACATCAGGGCCGTTGTGTATAGACTAAATATTTCCTCACCCGTGATACTGCATTTTGAAATGTTGGATTTCGTCTTTGAGGGAAAGATTTATTCAACTCACTCCTTTTCACATACTAGAACTCTCAAAAGGAGTTATTTTACTTCTGACGAGACATAGTCACTAAACAGATTACAGAAATGTATTTTTTTTAAAAAAAAAGGCTTTTCAAATATTTGAATTAACATTGACAGAACACATTTGATCCGGACATACTTCCGAGGTCAGGATGTGAACTATCACCAAATATCTGAAAGCTCTCAAAAGGGGTATTTATGAAATCTTTGTAGCAAGCCAGACATTTCAAATTATTATTTTCAAATAAATTTTTAAAGTGTGAAATCTGTTTCCAAAGATCCCCTACAACCTGCTGTTGGCTTTTTTTACTTATTTCAATCAGCTAGCGCTAACGG
This sequence comes from Tauraco erythrolophus, assembly GCF_009769465.1. Lineage (NCBI taxonomy): Eukaryota > Metazoa > Chordata > Aves > Musophagiformes > Musophagidae > Tauraco > Tauraco erythrolophus. The sequence continues at coordinate 26,205,672 of NC_141475.1, forward strand.
TAACAATTTCATCAGCAGCACAACGCCAACCATATCAATATATTTACACCAGGAATACCTTTAGCCCAGCGAGATGTTAGTCTGCATTACCAGCTCCCTTGTTAGAGATGTATTTTTTTTTGCACAGCGTTCTGTTTGTCCTACGTATGCCACAGCTGCCTATTGAAGCAGCACAGCAAAGGCTTCGGGGATTTCCCAACAATGAAGTTGAAATCTCTTTCCTGGTTAGTATTCAGCAATGCTGTAACATTTAGCAGACATTTTCCTTTCAATAGGCTACATTTATCAGCATGGAGTAGCAATCAACATGTATTTGCTCATGTATTTATACAAGTCAGCTGTATGCTTCCTCATTATTTGCAATTCTTCCTTCAAAAAACTTTACTTTCTGTGTCTTCAGCAAGGAAATTCTGAGTATATATTATGTGTACACGGTTGTGTGTGGAAGGTACTTTTTGATGTATAAAAAATACATCAGTATTATCACAGGTATTTCATTAATAGCTATTTGAATTATTTATGTAACACCTTATTTCATCCTTAGATGTATTTGATGTTGGCATTACAGTATTAAATAAGTTATCTTTAAAAAAAAAAAGGACTGTTACTTCTATCTTTGCACTTAAAAAGCCAGTTTCCTACCAGAACCTAAATTGTAATACTTGAGAAATTCTTGAGAAAGAGAAATAATATATTCTAAACCCTCTGAATATGATCTAAGATAGCCCTCCTCTGTATAATTAAGCTATGAAGGGACAGCATGGCCTTTCTGAGCAGTGTAAGGAATGATCATTCTTATTCATTGAAAGGAAGATCAACCATGGTCTACTTTGAGTGGCCAAAGGCATTCGACTTCAGAGTCCACAGAGTTTCTATATTGGGCCAGAACTAAATACTTCCCGCTCCGTGAAAGCGGTGCTTGTTCTTAAAGCAGTTGGGTGAAAATGAAGGAACCCCTTTTTTTCTGGACTGGTTGTTTTAAAAGAATGAAAGGTCCTTGAAAATTGCTTGAGGATGTGGAAGAAGAGAAGTTATTCCCATGGAAAGACACTGGTGGGCAGAGTGATGATGAATATTCAATGTTTTATCACACCTGAAGAGGCAGGCAACGTTGCAGATGCTCTCACAAGACCAGTGCACACACGAGGACAGGAGGATATGGCAAGACCTCAAAGATGCTGGCACTACAAGGTGCTCCTTGCTGCAGCGCACCCACCATCACTCCGTACTTGCTCAACTCCAGCTGGATTCATCGCACATGGCTTTACTGTCACAACAGAGGTGCTGAACAAGCAGCCAAAAAACAGGGGAGATGATGAGGAGTGGGAGCAAAAGCTGCTTACAAAAGGACGGTGACCCCAACCTAACTATTTCAGAGGAGAAAGATTTCACTTCCATCACTGATGCATGCAGTGTTTTGCTCCTCTAGTAATGTTTTGCCAGGGAAAAAGATGCAAAAACGTACTATCCTTGAGAAAAGCCTTCAGAATTTAATTTTAGTAAGTCACAATTTGATTTATTTAGTGCAGCTTTTCTAAACCAGTTGGTTGCAACTCCGAAGGGTCAAGAAAGGCAATTAGAAGACACAAAGCACTTAAAATCTTATTATCACCTAAAATAAAATAAAAAGTCTAAATCCTACTCCCTCATTCCACTTATACCATAATCCCCCAAGGTCACACCTACAGCCTTCTGAAATACACACAACTGCGTTACGGAATTTAGAGTGATGGCCACAGATTGGAAGCGTTTTAATTTCTCTGTAAAGCGAAGGGGGTCTTGAATATGTTACATGCGAAATAAAGGTCCATCTCACAGGAAAGAGTGAAAAATATCAAATTAGTCATTCAATAAATGTGCAAATTACGCATTCATTTATCATCCTTCTTTATCTCATTGACTTGCTTACCGCAGAGTTAAATACAATGCTTCCATACTTTTATATCAAACTACAAAATTATTTTTTAAATAATATCCAATTTAGGAAAGCACTTTGGCACCCATCTAGCCTCCTCAGCCTCCAATTTAATGACCATTAACTCTCCCAACTGATTTTCTGGAATAAAATCCATTGATCTGTGTCAGTCAAGACCTCGAAAAGTGAAAACCTGAGGTTTAAGAACCCAGTCTACTAATACACATTAAAATAAGCTAGGAGCCCTCACGGGACTTTGATTCAGGCTCTGGTAACCCCAATTCCAGCTAAAATTCATCCAAGTAAACCCCAAAATAAAATTAAATTATTTGCTTGGACAAGATTTTTTTTTAATATTTTTTTAATTATTGTGGTTATTGTTATTGTCGTTGTTGTTTATTGTTATTATTATTGTTATTGTTATTAATATTGTTGTTATTATTATTATTACAGCTGCAGGAATAATCCCTCTCTCTATTCTGCGGGATATCCCTCCTGGGCTTGCAGTTTGGGATTTCTGTTTTACAGACCAAATGCATCAAATGCAGCAAAATGGAGATAAGCTGGTGAAAGCTCAGTAAAACGACTCAGAGTTGAACAGATTCATTCATGAGGTTTTCCTTGTTTGCTCGTACATGTAGAACATATTCAGCTGAGCTAGAATTAGAAGAAGGCATGAAGAGCGGTGTAAAAGTACCCAAAGCAAACACTCTGAGGGGGAAGAGGATCCTTTTGGGTGGTACGTGGGGCTGCAAGTAGGAGGAATGGGATTAGAGGGCAAATGGAGTTGAATATTAAGAAGAAATTATTCCCAGCAGCAAGATCAGCTAAACTAAAATAGTCTCCCAAGGGAAGTAACAGAAGCAGCACCATTTGACATCCCTAATGCTAGATTTGGCAAACTGTTAGAAACACAGTGCAGAGAACAATTTTACATCTGCAGAGAGGTGGCGAGGACAACCTAAAACAACCTCACTGAATCCTTGACCTTTCCAACCGTGCAGCACTTATTTGCAAGTGGGATGGATGAGGTCCTCACAATTCAACACCGTGCCAGCTACACACGCATGCAGCAGGTTGCAGTGAGTACATAGATTTAATGAAACACTATAATTAAATTTAAATTTGCCCCTTTTTTTTTTTTTCTTTCAGACACACACCAAGCAGGGTTAAAAAAAAAAAAAAAAAAAAAGGGTATATTAGTTTAATGTTTCTCAAGAAATGGTTTTCCACAGAGGCCAGTATTATAATTAAAACTACTTAATCCGATCCCTTGAGATCTTTCCATACATATTTCTTATCCCAAGGCAATCCGAAATACAAACTCATTCAAAGTAAATCTGTCAGGAGGGAAACCAGAATGGTTTTCCCAATCGGATCCCAGTGGGACCGCCTGAGTCTGACTCCAGCAGTGTCATCTCCGCAGCATTCCTGAAAACAGGGCTGCGAAAGAGGAGGTTTGGGAGTTGCAGGGGTTAGCAGCAGCCAGGCAATCTGGAGGAGGCATCCCATGCCCTGATGAAATGTCCAGAGCCTAAGGAATAGGAGAATTAACTCTGGCCTTTATTAAATCCCCAGTACTGGCCTTTTAATATGATCAGCCTGTTTCCTCAATTATCTCAGCCTTAGTTAGCCTCGTCACGTTGTGTTTCTTTGCTAAGACAAAAATGGTAAGACACAACTGAAGCTCTGCAGTCGTCTTTCTCCTGCCATTGCTGACACCTTAGATAATATTTCTTGGTGGTTCTAACAATGAAATACTTTCTCCAATTCACTTGTTTTAAACTGACTTCATTAGTGACTTCCCACGGCAGCATTTTTCTTCTTGAAGGCAATAATTACATTTCCATTGTAATAGTGAGCTTGCAAGCCTTGAAACTGGGCTGTGGCAAGACAAAGTGTCAAAAGCCTCGGGATGTGGTGGGTGACAGTGTCAGCACCCCAACCTGCGTGTCCAGAAGGCAGAAGCAAAATGCCTGCAACTCTTCTTCGTCAACCATGCACCAACCTCTAGAAAACCCTGGCTGGCTCACCACTGTCTGGTGCCCCAGGGAGACGAAAATTTAACTTGGTCATCTTCCAGAAGAGGTGCCTTTCTAACTCTCCAGATGGACCAACTACAAAGGATCCCCAATGACAGCAACAACACAGAGCTGCAGGGAAGAAGGGGTATGATTCGGCGTAAGGCCAGACTCATCATGAGGCAAAGGTTAAAGGGAGCAGACTAAAATTCAGCTAAGATTAAGGGAAATCAAAGGCAGCAGAGAAGTGCACAAGAAACTACAGAGTGACAACATGAATCTTGCAAAGGAGGTGGTGCCCTCACCAGCAGGCACAGCCAACAGAAGCCTTGAAGCTTTTCCTGCTTAAATCATAACTCCCACGGTCTTCAAGACCAGAGGCAATACTTCAATCCTAGTAAATTACATTATTTTTATTCGTATTAACTCTTATGAAGTTTAGAATGTCTGAAGACCCAGCCCACATAGGTGTTTGTTTATATACATGAACAATGAATGTTAGATAGTGTAAATTATGTCTACATCACCAATCCTTTCCAGACAAAATGAATTACTGAGATTTGGTACCAGCTTGCATCAGACTTGCTGATGTCAACGTTGGCAATGTCTTGTCCTTGTGCTGGAGGATGTCTCATGAGAACAGAGCTCCTCAGCTGGTCCAAAAGGATTAGGAGAAATAGAAAAGAATTAAAAAAAAAAAAAAAAAAAGAAGAAAAACAAACCTTGGAAATGGCCAGAGATTTACTGCACTGCTGTATACAAAGGAAAGTAAACAAACATGGCTTCATTACACAGCTCACTACACTCCCCAACTGATATGCAATCCCTATTCCCTGGCCACATACAGTATCTCATCAGAGATTTCTGTCCAGGAAAGCCAATAAAATAAGAAAGTGTGTTGCCAAGGTGAAGTTTTAAGAGTTACAATTTTAAATTTCCTATTAGGGATAAGGTAAGATTTATGGATGATATACTGATTTATAAATATGTTTAGACAGTAAGTATTTTTGGCTTTAGGCTGGAATCTGAAAGCTTGGTGTAAAGAAAGATATTTAAAGGTTTTGTGGTACATAAAATAAATCCAACTTATACTTTCAAAGAGCCCTCTGGCTGTAAAAAAGATGATGACAGTGACAGTGAAAAAAAAATTTGCTTATATCTACAATGCTCCATTATTTTCTCATTAACTTGAGTTTTAAAGGGAATCATATTAGTGCCTCCAGAGGATGAGCTATATAAACAAGAGCTACAAATTTATCTGTGCATTAAAATGAATGCTATGATAACAGGTTTGATTGCTTTGGCTGCAATTTAAAAACCTAAAGGGTGTATTATCCTGAGATAATCTCACCCTTGGGTCCTTATATATATTATATCTTATACCTCTAATCCCGTGGGACAGTGCCTAGCTGGTAATATCCCCTCTGCCATTGTCTGGTTCGTCGTACTGCAACTGAAATGTGCCTCTTCCAGCTTCAGATAACACATTAGTTAAGTAATTTTATTTTGATCACTCTGAGTCATTAGTTTACGTCTGGAGAACGTGTAAAGATTTATTTCCTTGGACAGCAGGAAAAATTTTCTTAGCAAGAGCATAGTGCAGCAAGCAGCACTCAGTGGAGCAGTGAAATTGCCATCCTTTGAGGTGTCCAGGACTTGGCGAGGTAGAGCCACAGTGGAACCGTCTGCTGCAAAGCTGTGCAGCCCTGGAGGCCAGTTTGGTACCAGTGATGGGTGGTCAGCGCCTTGGGTATCGGTACCTCCCAGGCTGGAGTCAATGGTCTTCACAAGGCTGACCTCAACTGTTGCAAAACCACCCGCACACGATCGCTCCTTTGGCCACGTCTTGGTGTAGCATGTCTTGCTGAGGGCAAAACAACCAGGGCACAGGTGTATGGCATCCAATCATTATTAGCCAGCTAGACTGAGTTAACTAATTAACTCAAGGTACCAATGCTGCCTACAAGAGGCAGGCCATTTCCTCCTAGCTGTGGAAGATGCAACAGTTTCCTTGGTGCTGCAGCCCAGGCTGGTGAGCAACAACTGGTGACCCTGACCTCCTTGCTGGAGCTGGGAGCCTGAGCTGAAAGAGCTGGAGCTGGGAGCCCGAGCGAGAGTCCTTTGGTGAAGAAGGTAAAGGTGCAAGCCCTGATGTGGTATTTGTGGGAGGGAAGCATGCTGCAGTTGGATGAATGGACTGGGTCTCTGCTCACCTTAAAGCCTTTGTGAAAAAAAACCTTTGAAAACAAAATGAAAAGAGGGAATTATGGCATCCAATCATTATTAGCCAGCTGGACTGAGTTAACTAATTAACTCAAGGTACCAATCCTGCCTACAAGAGGCAGGCCATTTCCTCTTGGCTGTGGAAGAGGCAATGGTGTCCTTGGTGCTGCAGCCCAGGCTGGTGAGCAACACAGGTGCAACTTGGGATCACTCAGGTCTATACTCTCTTTCCAATCATCTGGGAGCAACCAAAGTGGAGATGGTCTTCCATCAAGCTGTGGAGTTGATTTTTTTCAATCTGTCTTTTGAAGCCCTGTGGGTGTAGATTTACTGGAAAGATTAGGATGACTTTAGCCTGCATCAGTAATTTTCAGGTCCTCACAGCAATCTCTTCCCATTGAAATCTGACCTGTTTGTGATGAGGGGTCCTCTTAACGTTGACCAGCAGGTGACTATGGTGGACCAGTGTTTGGACATGGCCACTGCACACTGGAAAAACACTCAGATGAGGGGACAGGATCCAGCTCTTTGTGCTGCAAATGAGGTAGTGCCTGAAAGGCTCACATCCCATTATCTGTCAAACAACAATCTTGGAAGCTGGAGGCATTTTCCATTCTCCAGGCCTGAGCCTTCTGGTAGCCAAACCCCTGTTAGAAGAATTTCAAATCTTGCAAAAGTTGAAGGAAATGAGCATCTCAGTACACTCACTTCATACCTTGAATTAGTCAAGAAAGTGGCAACAGCTAGTTTTCCTCTTTTTTTTTCCACTCAATCACAGCTCACCTCATACTGTTTATTGCAACACTATTATTCTTTATTTGTCATTTTCCTGTATAAACTGCAACACACTGACACTGGAGTGTGACTTACAGTGATACCTTATTAAAAGAAAATGACCTTGCATTTCAGTGCCCAAGTCAAATCCTACGGGTTGGCAAAGACTCCTTCAGGTCCCCGTCAGCCGTTACATGGCTTTTACGTGCTGTTCCTGGTATAAATTGCTTCTGAACATGCCTTCACCTGTCAGTGCTGTTGAGATATTTTGGAATGTCATAAACTCCTACATCGTAGAGCCAGGTGTTGAAAGAATGCCTATTATTATCACTATGCTGTCAGCAACAATACCAACAGTTAATAAGTGATGATAGGGATATAAAAGTCTGGTTCCTGTGTACAGCTTGTCATTTGCAGTCAAATCTAACACTGCTAGAGGAGTCTTTGGGAGGGAATGCTGAAAAAATGGATGTCTTCTGGGAACTGGCTCCGTAAGAAAGGCATCCATGTTTAATTCTACTTAATCTTTTCTAACCTAAACACGCTCTGCTCATAAAAAAATAAGTGTAAGCCAGTGAACACGTGTGTATTGAATATTTTTTAATTTAAAAAGCTTGTCCCAGCTTTCAACAGGGTGAGAACAGGGCCTTGGCCACACTGGCTTGAGCAATGTTGCTAAAGTTTTGTTTAGGGAGGGAGTCAGTACCTTTGATTCAAAACCCAGATACAAATTAAAAGAAAAAAGGAGATAACTTGTGTATATGTTACTACTGCTCTGAACACAATATCACATTATTCTACTGCCTTGTTGTGTTGTGGTTTATTTGTTCTTTATTTTGTATAGGTTAAAATCTGGGACTCACTGATACTTGTCTCAGAAAATTGTTTAGAGCAGTTGGTTTTGCACCTCTCATGCAAAATATTAAAAATGGGCATGAAAGGGAATTGCCTATCACGCCTGGGTGAGACACATCCTCGCGCTTTGCCGTACCCGTGTTCCCAGGCTTTAGAGGTCTGTCAAATCTCTTTTGCAGAAAATCTCTTTCCCTTATACAGACTGTATATTTTGCCTCTTACACCATATTAAATAGCCCATGTAAGAAGAGTACATGAATTATTGATACTGTACCAGGAGAGGAAGTGTAGGGGGAACAGACAGAATATTACATGATGTGGCAAAGCAACCACACGTTTCAGTTAGATGCCTGGGTAAACAGCTCTCTTGCTCGTTGCATATCCCGTTGATCTCAGGTGCTTTCTTGCTCACTGTGGTTATCTCTTCCAGTTTTTACTTTTTGAGCATAAGCTGATACAAAAACTTCTACAAATTATTTAAGCGAGAAGTTTGACTCTGTCTTTAAATGGGAAATGTTAATTCCTTGCCTGTTGTAAATCCAAGGGACAGGGAGATCCAGGCTTCCCTGCTTCATTTTTATCTCTTTGCAGGATTCATTGGCTGAATTTTCAGCATTTTTTTTTCCAATGAATTATGCCTTTTGGGTGGGAGGGGAATCCTATGTTTTCCAAATCACTCTGTGTTTTCCCGTGTCAACTAATTTCATCAGCCTGCATGAACATGAACTCATTCCTGCATGACTTTAGGGCTTTGTAACTAAATATTGCCTCCAACTGACAACAGGTAAATTACTGAGTAAGGCACAAAGTTGAGGAAAGCAATAATTCTGCCCACCATGGAAAAATGGCAACTGTAAGATATGGATGTCCCGCATCCAAAATATATCTTTTTTGACTTTTTCAGTTTCTATTTTTTTTTTTTTTGTGAATGAGGGTCAGAGCCCATTCTGTCCTACAGCCCAGGCTCAGTGCTTTGTTTTGTGTCAACTTCATGTGATCAGTTCTTTTCCTTTGACCGAAGTCAGACATCAAACTGAAAATCACTCCTTCATCTATTACAGTGTAAGTCAGGGAAAAAACCTTTACACTTTTTAGGAAATAATTGGGTAATGTTATAAGAGGACCTCCTAAGAAAATCATGGTAACAGGCTGTCATAGGCTTTCAAAGCAGAAAGGGGAAAATTGTTTCGTGAGAGCCTTTAAACAGTTGCATCTGCAGACTTCAGGTGAACCATTTGCACGTGGGCAGCAAGGAATAAACCAAGTACTTACATAAAATTTTTAGTCTATATTGTTCCTGTCCCAAGCTCTACAATTTTGCATATCATTTTGAGCATTTCAAAACTCAAAGTTATTTTTATCCTCTAAGAAGTAGCTTCTACATAAAGAGTGGTTGCTAATGTATTATAAACTAGGATTAGCTTAATTAGGGACTTCACAAGAAAGTAATGACTATTTAAGCCCTGAAAACAAGCTAATTATTTTGTATCACATTGCTGCTAACACTGTCCTCAGTTCTCTTCAGGTGAATGTTCAAAAAGATGTATGGCAGACATACTAATTAACAGATTTCTTGCAATCACAATACCAATTTTTTACAGTATATTAAAATCTTTATGCACTTTTATGCAACACTTCATATATATATATACACTGCTGCTCAGGTTAATTGACAGCACGATTCAGTGCTTTTCGTAAGATTGCATCACCATCAAAGTTGCTGCTAGAGTTGCACAAGACACAGCAGTGATTCTTCCCTAGTACTCTGCTGAAAAACCCGAGTAGTTTCATTATTTGTGCCACACAGTTTCATAAATTCCTTCTATTTGCGTTGCTTTATCACAATTCATTTGAAACAGCTAAACAAATCCAAATTAATAAGTAGAATCTGAACTTCCTCGAGGCAAGAGCCCTTCAACAACATCTGAAACCCCTCTGAAGCATCTCTTCCCCATAGTCCTTATCCTGCCACTCCACCACTGCTCACTGAGTTGGAGCTTATGTCACATACCGGGAGTTAGGAGTGGAAAGCCCATAAAATCCACACATTTCATATAATGTGATGGAATGTAAACTTGTGGTAGTTTTCTGTAACTAATGTGTTTAAAAGCATATGGGATATCTAGCGTTTAATTCTCATCTATGCTTTCCTCTTTTCTGTATGTGACAGTTGCCTTTTCTCTAAAATCACCGTTTACTTTTAAATTCCTCTGTTCTTACTTTTCATATTCAACATTTCTTTGGCGTTGCAGCACCTCACATTATCTGTACTTCCCCTTCCTTTAACATTTTTCACACGCATACATATACATCATATACATATTCCAAGATCTCAGTGGTGTATTTGCAATTAATGACTCAATTTATCCTGACACACAAACTCTTACAAAGTGACGATAAATGATTCCTGATTAGATAGCTGATTTCCATAAAAGAGCACTGGAACTGGAGCAGATGAATCTGCAGCTCTACTTTTTAAGTGGCACATTGGCTCTGGTTCATCCTAAATTTCCCATGGTGTTAGTCAGTCTAAATCCCTGCAACCCTGCCTTAAAAAAAAAAAAAATGCATATATTGATAAATGTAGAGATACATAATACAAAAGTCCATAATTTCAATAAATACAAATATCTCCATTGAAAATTGAATATTCTGCTGCAAACCAAACGGCTGACAAAAAAAATGATTACACTGTTATTAAGCATCTACGCAGTTTCTGCTGCTAGGTATTGTCAAATCAAAATTATTAAGCTTCATTAGAGAGCTGGTGCCTTTAAAAGAATTCCTCCGAATGTCCTAGATGAAGGCCCCTTCAATAAGGACTGATGGCGTTTCAGCTCTGCAGCATACCCTTTCTGGCTTTTTTTCCATCTTGAATTTCCCATGGTGTCATCTTATCTAATCATGGCTTGGTAATGCCAGCTCCATAAGAAATCTTCCATAGAAAACGAGAGTTCATACATCTGTCTCCTGCTGAAAATGCTCATGAATAATGGCACGTCGCTGCACCAGGCAGGAAGAAAGCAAAGCGCGGTTCCAGCTCTGTGTGAAAGGCAGAAGGCTCTGAAGGAAGAGAAATTCAATTCTTATTTTAATTTTGTAGCAGGGGCTTCCTCAGGTCTAGATTGTCCCCAGCCCTTGAAGGAATATTAAGGGGGAAGTCACAAAGAAATCTCTTTTTTCTTCTCAGAGCTCCAGCCAGGCACCAGTTATACCTTCTGCGGCTGGTTGAGTGCAGCGACAGCCCTTCATTGCACCCCTAAAGTAAAGGTCCGAAGGTGAGAGCCCCTGAGCACTCCTTGGTGAGATTCACACCCACCTGTAAGGGATCAACCGTGGCAAAGAAGCCAGCGTTCACTATTTTGATCATAAAACGGATCCCAGCCTTCATTTATGACAAGCATAACCATCACCTTCCTCATCAAGCCAGCTCCATAGGCTGGGGATCCCTGGCAGACCACCTGGGCTATGGACCCTTCTCAGATGCTTCTGGCTGATGAAACAATTAAGTTTTTTTTAAGTCTCTTTTTGACATTGTGATCCCGAGAGCATAGTATGAGTTAAATATTTGCCTATTATAATTGCACATTTCACATGCTAGAAGCAATTTCTGTATTATATTACTGGTACAATATTCTGCACTGTGGAACTCTCTCTAATAAGGAATCAAATTCAATCAGACTTGAGAACTATTCATGTGAATGACTACCATTACTTGATATCATCTGTAATGCAATAAACTGAGTGTTTGATATAATGCTGTTATATCAGGGATATGCACAACCTATTTGTTATCCGCCGTTTGAATCGCAGGAACGATGTGATCAAAATTAATTACATTTTAGGGTATGTCTGAATTACAACTAATCAAAAAAACTCAGTTTAGATATGTTTTTCAGAGAGAAAAAATTGGATGTGATGCTGTGATCTCACATGCAAAATAGCTTTTCTTAAGAAGATATGCATGTCATCAAGAAAGTTCGTTCACTGCCTAAAAGTCTTGCAAGCTGCAGCGACGCTGGCTACAGAAAGTGACCTTTCAGAGAAATATTACATGGCACGAAAAATATTGCATTGGCTTTCAAAATAGAAAAGTGAAAAGAACATATAGGACTAAAAGCATTTCCAAGTCAAATATTTTATATGAAGTGTTACCCATGGGAGCTTTTTTCATAAATACATAAATGCAGCTTTTGGGGAATGACCATAATTGCTGTATTATACATTCTTACACTTGGCAAACTGATTCCTGAATTTGAAAACAAATCAATTCGGGCTTTTTCAAGTAATAGGGATAGGCAGAAAATATGTTTGCATTTGATTACAGTAATTACTTATGTACATAGGTAACTTTTAGGTCTTTAATAAGTTCCCTGAGAATGGATTTTATCTTAAAGCACAACTGCACCCCAGCCAACGGGACAGATGTCACACACAAAGTCAGTGGTCCCTCAGGATGCGGATCTGATGCTGAGCTACATCTTTATCAGGCACATATAGAGACAGATACAGAAGGGATGCAGTCTGAGGTATCACAAGGTAAGTCAGGGAGTGGAAGCGGAGCTGATGCTCAGCCTTGAAGGGAATATGTAGTGAGCACATTGCAGTCTTATGGGAAGGGAAGAAAAAGAAAACAAAGGAGAAAGTAGAACTAGAGGTCAAGTCCTCTGGCCCCAAAGGAGGAGCAGATATAGCCTGGGCAGTATTGAAAGAGCACCTGAATAAAGGATGGGGAGCACATCAGGCACAGAACAGGAGTTACTTCAAAGGAAATCCTCTCTTCTCATCATTAAAAAAGGTTTTGTGTGTGCAGCTGTACCAGACCTCCAAAGAGAAGCTGTGTGAGCTGATGGATGGGGCCTGGGGTCCCGGGCAGGAGGTCGTCTTCAGCAGCAGCTTCTGGCTGCTGTCTGACCTGCCCGCTGTGCTTCACCGCTCCGTCCTTTCCACGTCTGTCCTGCTCCTCAGGCCACACCGCAAATGCTTGGAGGACACGTGGTGTCTGCACCCCGCAAAGCTCACTTGGGATGCTCTAATTCAACACAAGAAATGTTTAGCTAGTAATGAGATGTGTCTCGATTGAATCAACCCTGACACTGCATCTCTCCAGGTGCTACGAATAATGTCAGCCATACATGGGAAGCGTTTGGGGGTTTGGGAGCTAATCCTTGTACTTTGAAACATCCATAGGATTTACCAACTGGTTTCTAACCTGGTTTGTGAAAGGCTCTTTGAGTAGTCAGCATTTTCTCCCGTTATTCCTGCACAGCTAAGACATGTGGCTCCTTTTAAACTGGTTTTCAGACAAAATTGATTGATCTTGCTTCTATTTCTTTATTGAGTTGTCTTAGGCAAATTCAAAACAGAAGAAAAAATGGCAGTTCTTGGTTTCATTGACAGCTCATAGGAGTTTAAAATCCAGTGAAATAGTGCTGTTGAATCGTGTCCTGCTAGACTTTGTAATAATTCTGCCCTGCTTCTTTTAAATCTTCACAGTTTTGCTAATAACCTTTCAGGTTGGTGTGGCTAATCCTGGTGAGGATGCCAGGATCCTCTGATCGTAGTAAATGGTAAGGTTTCCTACTAAATCATCAAAAAATTACATGCAGGGTCATGCATTAGTGAGAATTCTGGAAATGTTAGGAAGAAATTTTAAAAGCTACTGAAAAAATAACTAAAGGCAAGCAACACAATTCATTCTATATTTGCTTACAGTTCTGTTTCATACATATATATGAACTTTCAAACTCATTTATTGGCTTTACTGGCAGGAATAACCAAAGGCATGATTTATAATGATTTGTCATCAAGTATTAGATTTTAAAAAGTTTTAATTAATTTTTCATTAGCCACAGTTAATGATGGTCTTGTTAACCATCTTGAGGTAAAGCCAAGAGCTATTAGCTATATTAAGGACCGGTTTCAAGAAAATCACTCCTTTTTTAATCCCCAAAATGAGTTATAATGTTTTTTTCCCCCTTTCAGAAAACAATATTAAGGTATACAGATATATTAAAATCTATGCAGAAGATAGGCTTTCAAGAAAACTGATCATGTAATAAAAATTACTGACCAATTTTTGCACCAATCAAAAGGAGATTGAACCCCTACAGGATTATTCTGAAGAAACAGCCTTGTGAAATTAGTTACCAGTTCTTGTACTTAAAAATCAACATATCAGTTTATCATATAGCAAAAAAAAAAACCCCAAAACTAGAGTGGGTGAGGAGGAACTTCGCTGCCACTTCTGCCAGTTGTCTCAATGGTCTGTCTAACTGAAACAGAAATTAGAGTTTGAACTGAAAATTTAATTGAAAATATAATTTAACTGAAAAATTAGCTTGTCCTGCTCTGTGGCCCCTGCTGAGGGGGAAAGCTGAGCATGATGGTGGTCCTTGTGCCATGATGATGACTTGGAGAACTTGCAAAAGAATAAGAAACATGTATAAGCGAAATTATTTTTCTAGCAAACCTCCTTTTGATTTTCACAAAGAGGGATTACATGAAAAATAAAATCATAGTCTTAATAGGTGTCTAAACATAGAGAATGAACACGATGAATAGTCTTCAAGCTTATTTTGAATGGGTGGGAGGAACAGGCCTATTGAAGTCAATGAGAAACGTGACTGCTCAGTAACTCTAAACCCTCAAGCATTGCACCTCTGGGTTTGAACAGGAATTCAGAAACATAACTTTTATTCTCAATTTCAGCAAATCTTGACCAGAATCTACATTCAATAAAAATGTACTTAACTTATGTAAACAGCTATATGAGAAGAAAAATGCTGTTTCATAAAAGATTTGAAATTGAGTTGCATTCCAAACTACAATAGATTTTCAACATTTCTCCACAGCAAATACGGGGAAAGGTGGGAAAGGCATTTTCCATGGCTTCAAATGTTTTCATTAGGTTTTCTTCCATTTTTAATGTCGCCATAACATATATAATACAGCCCCAAAATATTTGAAACTCGAAGTTATTTCAAAAGTTAAATATTAAAAAAAAAATATTTTATGATACTCTTTCACCTCTTTTTTTTCCTAAATGAAATTTAAACAAACTTGGCATGAATTTGACACAGCGCCAAGAGCTTCCATATGAATTTCAGTAGAAGTTCAGAGCAGAGTAAGCCCCAACGCAATGACCGATGCAGGAAGGGAAGAGAGAACAGAGAAGAATTGACCCCCAAGGATGGACCACGTCCCCTAACACTTTAAAAGAAGATATTTGGCCTCAAGCTCACAAATTTAGGCACAACTAACCGCATTCCTACAGCATGGCACTGCCCAAATAAAAAGCCTCAGTCATTCATGTGGATGTGGCATGGATTTATGGTTGTCTTTAACCACCTCTGAGATTTAACTGTGTCAGCAATTTCATGAACACGAATCCCACCTTCTGTTCCCCATTCACTGGGATTGCCACTGTAATGTCACTGTCAACCCAAACCCCACCATGTTGCAGCTGGACTTTCCCCACACGCACGGGTGATTCCAGCTGTGCACACATGCAGGTGGGATGATGGATTTCCAGCTCTACACAGCATGAAGGTTCTCCTTGAGCACTGCAGACGCATCTACGTAGGCAATGCCAATCGGAAGAAGACTCCATCCAACCTTGGGAAATGCAAATGTAGTACAGGGAATCTTTAACCTGACCCAGAAAGGAACTGTGGAAAATAAAGAAGATATGCAGCAATATCTGGATGCACGGTGAGCTTCCTGTTGATAAGAATTTCTCTATATGAGGATGACCTAAACAAGCACTTACAGCTCAATGCAACACACGGCAGGTGTGTGCAACACACAGCGACTCCCTGTCCAAGTCTGTTCTGGAAACGCAATATTTCATTGAGACTGAGAACATGCACTTTAAAAGCATAACGAGAAGTGTAAGACCCTCTAAATGTCTTGCCTGAGGCAATCTGTTTCGTTTCACAGGACTGCTCTTGAAACAGGTCTACAAGGAGTGTTCCTAGCACTTCCCATCAGCACTGCAGCGATGAGGGCACAATTCTCACCCCAGATCCATGCAGAGATCCCAGAAACACTGGTGGCTGCCATGGCCCCATCACAGCCATGTCTCCCACACATCTCAGCCTCTCTCCCCTGCAGGTGGGACCATGCAGCCACCCACCCCAACCCTGCACAAGATGCTCCTGTAAAGGGAACCACGAGCCTTTCTCACTGCACAACGCAGACTCTACACCTCTCCAGCAGCTACACTACCAGATCCCACCCCAAAACTAAGGTCAGGAGCCACACATGCATCCCTGCTGATGCACGGCTGGGATGGGATATGAGGTTGCAGGACCTTTCCTCCTGGAGCAGCAGGCATGGAGTCCCCTCCGTGGTGGGGTGCCCCTCCGCCTTGTGCCTCCAGAAGGCTGCTGGTGGGGACACACCATTCAGCCATTCAGGGAAAGCTGCAGAATCGAATCTGTTTGTTTTAAGAAGGGGTGCTGAAAAGAAACCATACACAGGGAAGAAGAAGGGCTTATATAAGTACGCACAAAAACTTTTTTTTTTTTTTAATAAAAACTCATTTAAGCCAACTTCACTTAACTGACGCTTAGACTTGCTACTGAAACACCCTGCTAGGCACCTTCGAATACTACTGAAATGATTAAATGTATTTCTCCATCTTCACTTTGATAAAATCAATGTATATGTTTGATCAATACAAATATTCGGTCAATTTAAACAGCGAGGCACAACACATATGAGTAGAAAACACATAGTTTGCTCCTCAGAACTCTTCAGTACACCGTCACTTCTACGTACGAGTGACTGTGCAGCTGAAGAGGATGAGTAGAAGGAGCAGAAGTAAAGGTGCACCAGTTACAACAACCCTGGCCTGTCTCATCGCCTCTGTGCTTGACATTACAGCCTTAAAAATGCTCCTTTAACTCGGGACTTCGGCAGGAGTAGAGGTATCAATAAAACTACCCAATTTAGAGCAAAGTCTTGGTGATCTGTCTTATGAAAATTATAGGCTTTTATTCCTCCCGTTAGCAAGAGTAGGTGTCTGTCTGTCATTTGTTAATCAGTCTTTACCGGATACTAGATTGGAAAGAAAGAAATTGCAGATTTCACAGCTAAGCAGAAATAGGGGGAAACAAGAGTAGCTGGAGCCTTCTGGGTCTACACTGTGCTCTCCTGGACCTGGGAAGGGGAATGCAGGCCACATGGTCTGCAAGAGCAACAGATCTTCACCCACCATGTATCCTCTCAGGTCACTTTCTCCAAATGTCCCCTTACCCCTGCAACCCACAGCTTACATGATCCAGCAGGAGGTTTTTTCCTGCAACCTAGTAAATCCCAGCAACTCTGAAAAATCAGGGATTTGGCTTCTCAAGACAGAAATTGTCAAAGTTGTGGTGAAAATAAATTCCAGCTGGTTCTAATGAAGTGATGTCCTGTCTGAAAATGGCTGGCAGAAGCTGTGCCTATATGCCCATTCAGGGAACATAAAGATACTACACTAAGGCTTAGGACTTACTAGATTGTACAGATGTCAGACACAAACTAGTACAATATCCTCAGGGGGGAATCATTTTATGACCTATAAACCACATAAAGGAGGAAAATCAGAGACAATTTTAGATGAAGATGGAGGAGAAAATGTGCACTGCTAAACCCCCAGCCTAATGTGCTGTATGTATATTCTGAACTGGAGGACTAAATTTAGCATCCCTGCCAAAATTACAGCAAAGAGATTGGAAACATGTCCCCCAGTGCTGGTACCGTTGTGCTTGGCACCGTCCCCCTCACACGAGCCATTAGCTATTCTGCCCAGGGCTCGTGCCGAGGATGGGGCCATGGTGTACCATGTCCAGAACATGTCAGGCGGTGAAAGATGGGCGGAAAAACCCTAGCAGCAACACTAACACTGCTGTGGGAATCTGTCACGGTGACACTGATGGTACTGAGAGTCCTACATTGGAATGATTGGTTTACAATAAAAATTACTCCAAACGCTGGATCAGAAAAAGGATGGCTCGGTCCATCAAATCGCTGTCAGCTGCAAATTAGGTTGCCCATCCCTAGGCAATGGGGAACATAATTGGCTTTGTCCATTGCTGGTTTTATTTTTATCTATTCCGTTAAAGTCAGGCTCTTTCCTCACTCACAGTGGTACGAACAGCGAAAAAAAGGGATTGGTGCAGAAAGGCTCCTTCAATCCTCACACCCGCAATAAATGGGCCAAGTTAGCCCTGAGTTTCTAAAGTTAGCCACAGCTTCTTTGAGGGACTGCTTTCTGTGAGAGCGAGGTTACCTTCGTGGAAGAAAGTAAGAACAAATATGTATTTTGGCATATGGACTTCCAGAAGCCTTAGACCGAAACAACCTTTAATCTACAAAAATGGCCAGAGCTCTGGTTCAGTCCCCAGGGTTACAGGAGCAGGGCTGGCGTGGGAGCTGGAAACCTTTTCCTTTCTAATCCTCTAAGTATTGCAGTAACTTTAAAACCTGCTCTAATTTGTGGAAATACACACATCTAGCGCCTCCCTTCCTCGGGACTGATCATTTTGACACTGTCAGTCGCAAGGCAAATTTGTTGCAATGCGATGTCTTGGCGTCTCTAGAAAACGTGATAATGTAAGACGAGGTTACGAAGTTGTGTCGGACTGAAATAACCACCAACAGACTTCACTGGGAGCATATGAGAAACTCAAAACCATTACTACCCCCAAAGTGTCAGGACACGTTGCTT
Organism: Tauraco erythrolophus; assembly: GCF_009769465.1. Taxonomy (NCBI): domain Eukaryota; kingdom Metazoa; phylum Chordata; class Aves; order Musophagiformes; family Musophagidae; genus Tauraco; species Tauraco erythrolophus. Next base: position 26,224,177 of record NC_141475.1, read on the forward strand.
TTGTTGCCGGGAACACCTGTGCTACAAACTTGAAGTGGAAGTAGTCTCCATCCCCGGCACGACGTGCAACTGTCAGACAGTCTCTCTCCAAGTCTTCCTCAAATTCATGTGGGTTAGTATTCAGCTGTCTATGAGCTCCAAATATCCCGATCTGTTTTCCTCCCTGCACACCAGTTTTCAGACTATGCCCTTCCCCGGGTAGCAGAGCTTTCGTAACCCATTTCCCTGACGTTGCAGGGTACAGCGAGACTCAGAAAAGGAGGAAATCCACTGAAAAAATAAATATAGCTGACTAGAAGGGGGAACAATGTCTGTCATCTTAACCTGTCTGTCATCTTAACATGGAGAATTGGCTGCTCTGCTTCCTTGGCTCTCCCTTTCTCTAACTTTAGGGAGATTTAGCAGTCACTTGCCTACCTAGGAAATCCCCTGCTGTGCTAAAGGCTTGTCTAAGCCCAGGCTCTGCATGGAGAAATGAGGGCATGCACCAAGCCAAGGGAGAGGGAAGCTTCAACTAACCTTCACGTTGCACCCAGTACAAAAGAACTATGTCTATGAGTAACTGCTCATAGGATTATGTTCATCAGCAAAGGCCAATAATTGAGCGTGAGGACAAACCGGAGACCTTCATAAGGTACAAGGGGCTATAAAGAAGTAATAATTATTTATCACCCACCTACTCCTGTAGGTTTGTATCCCATTTGTATCACCCCAGCCTTGCTGCAGATGTGCACGGAGGGCAGAAATTCTGCTGTGGCACTGCCTCAGCTTTGCACAACCAGGAGCTGCTGCAACCTGAGGTGCCAAGCGAAGAACAAAAAAAATAAAGTTTGAAAAGATTCAGATAATAATGATCAAGACTTATGAAGAACTAGTGAAAAGTTGTTATTGGTGGTGGTGGTGGTGGTTGTGGTGGCTGTTATTATTACTACTATTATTATTATTGGTTTTGTTGTTATTATTGTTGTTGTTATTATTATTACTATTATGCTATTTTAGGTGAAAATCACACAGAGAGGTTTGCTTTGAAGATACCTACTTGCCCCCATCTCATCCCAGGCTGGGAGGCAGCTCTGCCACTAACCCAATGCCCCAGTTTCTTCTCGTAGAAATAATAGAAATGATAGGAATAACAGAAATAATTCTGTCATACCAAAAACCTCACATCTAACCTCAATAAATACAGCATCCTGCGTTGGGGTACCACACATCTGAGAGCCTTGTGGCTCAGGATCGTGCCACCGTTGCAGATGGGCTTGGCATGGGCTTGCCATGATAAGGCTTTCACATGACGTCGTGTCTAGGTTGTCAGTGAAAGTCCCATGGATTAGTGTCCCCTGAAATCTCACTAAGCAGCTTGCCCTAAAATGTGCTTTATGTGGATCATTCGGACAACTGCACGGCACAAAACATTAATGATTACTATAAAAATAGGTATTTTTTTATATAATTCTGTTCAACATGCACTTATGCACTCGGGCTGCGTTGCTGAGAACTTTACTCATTTTTTAAAAAGTCTGTGAAGAAATTCAAAGTGTGACCCCGCTTGAAATTGTAAAATGAAAATCAGAAGCAAAAGCCTTTTTACCTTTCTCTTTAATTGAATCCAGCTGGCCTCCTTCTACCCTGCCTTGCAGTCATTTACAGATATGCAAATGGTTGGAAAAAAATACTGCTGTTTTCATCTGCATTGCACACCAGAAAATCAGACAATGTGTGCATTTTCGTAGGTTTTTCAGCAGTTTTGCCATTCTGCTGCTTTCATGTTTTAATCCAGTTTAACAGTACAATATGTTTTAGTAATACATTTTAAAAAAAAAAAATCAAAATCGGTCTCTGCCTGGACACTATCGATGATCTCCCTTTGGCAACAAGAAAACTTTAACATCTACAGGGGAATTTTTAGCGACATGAGGAGTGAAAGCGAGAGGCCCATGGTTGAGGGAGAAGCGGTGGAAGGGGACAGGAGGTCTGAAGCCCAGGAGGAGATGTGTTTAAGTTGGAAAATCATTGAAGTTTGAGGGACTCTTTAATGGTGTTTATGTAAGGCTGGCCTCGGATGGCTTCAGTAGGAATGGATTCTCCCCAAATGACAGCTACTTAAATGGCAAGACACAAGATTACGGTTCAAACAGAGTAATTTAACAACTTAATAATGCTATCTTTAAAAATTAAACAAGCAGGAAAACAAACAAAAAGATTTTGCACTAAAAAGCACATGAAGTCCCCAAACCTGCAGGCTCCCCTAAGCAGTTGCTGAAAGAAGTGCCTGGCTTAGCAGGATGGGATAGACCCTTGAAACCTGTTAGGTGATTATTTGGGATCTTTTGTAGAGAGACATCAAAAGTTGGATCTTCCTTTGTGGCTTATTTAGAAAAATAATGAAAATCACATGTTAAACTTAGTAACCTTCGGGAGAACTACACTAAGGATTCAGCTGAATTTATTACGAGCTGAGACAGTTGTAAGCATAAAGAGGAATAATCACAAGTAGATTCGTACACATTCCCCACTGGCTGGAAGTTTTTCCATGTGCAGTTTTTTGTTCGTACAGTGCCTTGCACGGAGGGAACCCTTGGCACTCCCACGGTGTAAATTATTATTATTATTAATCCTTATGTTAGACTGTTTCCACATTCACACTAACCTCTGTGGGAAAGTGCAGAAGCTTGCTGGGTGCTGAAAACAGTTGCTGCGAACCCACTTTCACTGATTTTTGTTTTTTTTTCTAAAAGGGTTAAAACGCTAAAACATAATTAGCCTCGAATTTTCATGGGCCCATCATATATTTAGCTTGATATATTAACATCACCTTGGCTGCAGCCTTTGCCATGGCACCGTATCACTTAGGGCTTTCACTTTATTCCTTGATACCGCTCAGGAAGGAAGGAAGGAAGGACAAATCAGACAGCATCAGCTTGAAAATACGTCCAGAATATAACAGCTTGATTGCTGCTGACCACCCAGAGGACAGGTGTGACACATATTTATGGGCCTGATTTTAAACCAATATCCGTTCATTTCATTTATGAGTCCGTGACATGTTTTATTTTGACAGTTCCACAGTGGTGTCCCTGCAGTCTTTTGGCCGTAAAACGTTCGCAGTGGGATGTGGAGCTTATTATTTGGTGTGTGGGCACTGTGCACCCCACAGGCTGATGAACTATGTACAATTTATTCATTGGATTTTAAGCCTAGTTAAATCAACAGCTAAAAGGAAGCCTTCCTTCCACACTTGGAGCTGCTAACGTTTAATGCTATAAAAGTGGTTAGGAAATGCTGACTACTCTTATGGATTTTACATTACAACATGGTACTGTCTTTCTTACACTAATACCTAGGATTTGTATCTATATTCAGGAATCTCAATTGTCACAGCTTTTTGTAAATCTTCTTATATTGAGATTTTTCCTAAAATTCCAGTTTCTGGAAGGTGACTACCCGAGAAGTTGGTGTTTCTAGCTAGCTAGCCAACTGGAGAGAGATGGATGGTACAGAAAGATAGCAAATGAATAGAAAATAAAACCCCTAAACACGAGAACCTTGAAAAAATATAGATACATAAAATCATCCAACGATGTAGGTATGCGTGCATGTGTGTGTTTATGTATACGTATACACATATATATAATTTCAAGATTAAGATTTTAGCCAATTGCATGAGTTCAGAGCTTGGATATATCGTGCTTAGTGTATGGCTTAGCCATGCATATGCTGTTGACCTAGAAATCTTCAGTTCTTTCATGTTCATTTTTTTATGTCATTGTTTCTATTGGAATCTGGTTCCAAAAGTGGTTTTTTATTAAATTTTCCTACTGTATTTAATGAGAGTATATATATCTATTTTAAGGAGTAAAGTATAGGATCACAAATAATTTGACCCTCAACATGAACATTCGCAGAAATGTAGGGTTTGGGGGATGCCCAGGGATCATCCAATCCATCTCTGGGCCAAAGGAGTTGCTTTCTGACGTTCCTGACACAGAACCTCACCTGCCTTTTTACAAGCCTCCTAAGCCAGAGGCTCTGCAGCCTCCTTAGTCAGTTTTTGCCATCCTCACCACCAGAAACATCTTCCTATTATTTGATATAAATCCTTCTAGCTACAAATTAAGACCAATTTCTTGTTCTCTCTCTGATGGTATTTGTAGAGAACAAAGCATTCCTTTTATTTTTCAGTATATTTTTGTGTAATTCAAATGTATTATCGTGTTCTTCCTACTCTTCCATTTAGAACAGTCCTAATTTACTCTTTCCTCATAGGTCTTACTTTCTAGACCTCTGATCCTTCTCATACATCTACATGTAATGACTATCTGGATGTAGTGATCGAATACGGTGGTTCCCACTGTTCCTCGTAAAAGAAATTGGGCATTATATAAAATGGCAAAAAAACTCAACAAAGACCTATCTATCTCAGCATGGGAAAAACAAAAAGCATCTATTTTCCTCTGCTTTTCCCTCTTGCACAAGCCGATGCTAGACAAGGAAACGGGGAACGGCTGCATGGATGGCATAGCCACACCACTGGACTTTCAATACCAATTTCCATCGCCTAAGTCGGAAGGACAGCCACCTCCTTCCCTGGCTGGTGGGAAGGACGGAGAGCAACGATCCTCCGGAGGTCAGTTTGGAGCTGAAGGCTGAGGAAGACACACTCGGGTACTTTAGCTGATCCTGGCTCTTGCCATTTAGTAATTTTAGCATAATAACAATATTACCTTCAGTGCATGCTAATGTGTTAATGCGTTATGCATTGGAAACCCAAGTACTACAGTATCACGTGTTAGAAAAGATCCAAAAGTTTAAGACTCAATTCTCTTTCACCACTTTTACAGATTTACACTAGTCCACAACTTCCATTACAGGTAACTGAAATCGAGGTGAGTCAGCTCATCTGGAACTCCATAGCTGAGCCCATCTAGGATGAAAGCTCACCCCTTATTCCTAACCAGAGGCTACTCTAAGACTTGTGTCATCAGTAGCAAAAAGAAAGGAGGGCAAGACTTGCGAGAGCAGAGCAGACATCATTCTCACCATCTCTTCCATGGCTGTTGAACTACTTTTTCGAAGAGATTAATATGATTATCCATCTTGCTACCTCCGAGCTGCACGATAAGGTCTATCTCTATGTCCTAACTGTCCTCAGAGAGGAAATGTAAGGAGCAATGCTGACAGGGAGCTTAGGGAAGGGAGGAGAGAGGGAAGAGGAGAAGTGGCTCACAGTAAACGCAAAATTCTGGCACCACTGGGCTGAACGGAAGTGTCACCAGTGACATCACTAAAAGTAGGATCAAGACTACTCTAAAAAGCAATTTAGAATATGAGCTTTTCTTTCCAAATGAGCAGTAAGTGCCTTCCTTCACACAGAATTCAGCGCAGCGATAGTGCCTTCTATTACATTTTAAATTGATTGGCTTTATGGCCCAGTGCTGGGGAATTGCCCTAGCATGATCCCGACGGGCTCATGTTTCTAATTCCGGCAACTCTAAATCCAGATGCCCTGAAAATCCATGCTGTTGCTTACGGCGCGTGCTGCAGGGTAATCTCCATTTCCGTGTGCCCGGAAAAATAAAGAGACCAGGATGTACATAAGATTAGCCAACAAGATGCAAAGAAAACCAAGCGAAGCAAACCAGCACTCATAAAAGAAAACGTTACGCGCAGTGAACGCGTAAAAATAAACCATGACGATTATCCTGGAACAAGTGTTTCAGCTAAGAGAATTCGAACACTATTTTTGCATTATCTAAGCTTTTTCTTTGGGGAGCAATGTAGCAGTTATCATCTGAAGGTCTATGTTCTGCCACTGGGGTCCTTGGGTAATGGGTGGAGAGAGAAAACACAGTTCCAAGTCCATGTTCTTCCTTCGCATGGTGCATGTTCGGCCTCATTTAGGACATGAGAACCTCTACTCATGATACCAGGTAAAAATAAATCCCACCATGGTAAAAAAAAAAAAAGCTTAAAAAAGATGCAGTAGGTTGGCATGAAGGAAGACGTGGCTGTATGGCTGCAGAATTGCCTGCGTGAAGTATGGGGAGAGCTGGAGAAGCCCCTCTCTGCACTGGAGCAGAGCTCATAACTCCATAGCTGAGATGGGAAGAGATCACCCTAAGGGAATTATTCTACCTTTGATCCACGCATGAAATTCTGGCTGCTGTCAAAGGAAGTTGTGCATGCCTAACCATGACTGTAGATCATTCTAATAAAGGCCAAAGAGAAGCTCATATATAAATGGAGCGCGAAGTTTTTTGACACTGGCTATAATAAATATCAGCACATTTAGAAAAAAACGTGGGCTTACGTGCCTGAGGTAGGAAAAAAGCTATAGCTGTGCCTGATTTACTAGAAGGAAATATTTAAGGCCGTTGAATCATTAGATAAAAAACTGATCTTGAAATGTCAGGAATCGGTGAGGATAGCAGAACTGTCAATTTTGTCCGTCAAAAACTCCCTTTTATTTTGCCTACTTTTCTCTTTTATTTTTAATAACAATCCATTAAAAATACTGCGCTCACGATTTGCTGGTATTTGCTGTTCCATTTTAATACTATCCATTAGTTCTTTCCTCCTTTCTTTTTAATATTTACACATATCATCAAACACTGGGCAAAATTTCTCTGCTGAAGAAGATCCCATGAGTAGAAACCAATTACATACAGCTTGTTACTGAGGGCATGGCTGGAAATTCTGCACAGCTCCAGTGTCCTATTGAGTTTAAAGTAGCTGAGGACTTTTACATTAGATGTAGTCCATGATAATACAATTTGGTGCATTGTTATTTCTTAACTTCATCTAAAAGCAACGCATCAGTTACAGTGGATATAACTGCCCTGGGAAAAATCAACAGCTATTCCACAGGATAATATATAACTGATAATGAGGTGACTAACAGTAAAAATTGTGGCCGGGAGCATCCGTTTGACATAAGAAGTTCTCCAGCCGAAAGGATTCCAGATGGAACAGTCCAGTTTAAAATTCTTACATTTCCTCCATTTCATGTGTATTCACCAATGCTTATGCAGCTCAAATAATCTGTGCCTGTACTTATATACAGCGTGTCAAATACCAGGACTGCACGGAGTAAAGGATACCAGCCTTCAGCTGAGCAACTAGTAACAGGCTGAAGGTACCTCAGGGCCTCCAGCAGCTCCTCTTGAAGTCAAAGGAAGGACTGAACCTGGGCCTGACTCCTCACAGTCCAAATCTCATCCTCCAGCAGTCAACTAAACCTCTACATTGACTTGAGGGAGACAGGACAACCCTCTGCATCAAATTTGGATGCCCTTGAAATGAGTCTGATCTGTTGATACAAGAGCAAGAGAGGTTGTGGTCCCTAAACCAGTATTGGATCAGTATCACACAGATTTTAAGAGAAATATTTTCTTCCAAAGAAGGATTGTAGATAAATTCCATCTGATAATTTTGTTTCTTTGTCTGTTTGATAAACTAAGTAACAGAGAGGGAAAAAGAAAGTTAAGCCTCATAAACTGCTTCACTAACTGCTGTACAAAGATTCTCTGTTCTGATTTTCTTCTATCAACATTTTCAAAGACACTAAAAATTCTCAGTTTGAACAATTAACAATGTACAAAACCAAGAGTATTTGAAAGGCTCTTTAAAAAAAAAAAAAGGGGGGAGGGGAGGGGAATCTGAATTTTGAATATATTTATCTGAACACACCAGTCAAACTGAAATCTCATGGGGACACAAGAGGGGTCACCAGACACTTGAAGGAATTTTAAGCCCTCACTTTGGGCCCAGCCCAGGCAGACTGATGGTGATATCACTCATCTGCCTCTCGCAGCCGTCCCAGCTATGGCTGGTCCTGCCCAGGACCACTCTCTGCGCGCTGGGGAGTTACAGCAGTTTTCCCACAGCCCAGCACTCTGGCCTTTCCTTCCCATTCAAGGATTTCCATGTCACATCAACGAGACCCCGCAGGAAGCCCTCCTCGAGGCGTGGGCCTTGTCCCGCACCCGGATGGGAGCATCTCTCCCCGGAGCACCAGGCTGGCAGCTCTCTCGAGCGAGTCCATGTGGGTTTTGCATCACGGATTAATCGGCATCGCAGCCCGCTCGTGCCTCCCTGCTCCCCCTCCCGAACTTGGGTTCCCACGTGTTCACCCGCCTCGATGAATGGCAGCTCGAGGTGATCGTCCCTCCTTGCCACCGATCCCTACTTCTCACCACCGATCCCTTCTCCTCACCACCGATCCCTTCTCCTTGCCACCGATCCCCCTCCTCATCACCGATCCCCCCTTCTCTCCGCCGGTGCATGCTGAGCTGGGGGTACCCCACGGCAGAGCGGGCTTTGCCAGGGCTTTTAGGGAGAAATGCAGCCGGAGCCCAGGTGCTGCCTGTATCTAAAACCTTTCAACGCTCCGATCCAGAACCTCTAAACTACTCCTCAGCTTTAACAAAACACAGAGAGCCAGGAAGCAGCTCCCATCTATAATAATTACAAGAGAGTTTCCCTTGCCCTTGCACTATTTATTGCTTTTGCCCTTCACATAGATTGCTGGAGACAGAAGAGACTATTAAAGACCAGAATATTTCTTTCTGGACAGACAGAAATGTTTCTTTGGTAGAAAACTCCCTCTTTCTCTCAACCGTTGCCACTTCTGGGTAGGCAGGGAAGGGGCTGGTTTAGGCTGCAGATGGAACGAAGCGTTGAACGACTGCGCTGCGATGACTGCAGCGGGGGGAACGGTCGCCTCCAGTGGAAATGGAATGCAGCTATGATACTTTCGGGAAGGTAAAATAATTGTTTGAGCGTCTTTTTCTAATTTGTCACACAAAAGTTATCCGTGGCTTCTCTCCCCCTTATTTTCGCCAGGCTGGCAGGGGGGAAAAGGCATGTTTCGGTAATTATGACTGAGGTGAGGAAGAGGCAGCCAGGAGGGCACTTGCCAGCCTCCCACCTGGGTGCCATGCATCTTCACAGACTCCACAGCTCCAGGACAGGGTTTTGCAAGAAAATAGCTCACTTGCCAATAATAATTATTATTATTAATAACCGAGTGACGTCCTAATCTTGGTTACATCAGTCCGCCGTACCCTTAGCCAGAGCTCCTGCCAATCACACTCGCACTGATCCTGCTCTCAGCAGGTTGTGTCGACGAAACGAGCAGAGACAGCAAGGCTGGGAGCTGCCTTGGCTGGAGGGGGATATAAGGGAGCGGTCCAGGGTGATTTCTGCCTCCTGGCTGGGGGGACAAGGGGACACAGGTCTTTCAACCCAGCCAAACCCAGGCAGAGCCACCTCTCTGGGGATCCAAGATCTCCCCCTCATCCCGCTGCGAGGCTGTAGGACGCATAAAGGGTGCCAGAGGGAGGTGAGGGGAGATATCCATCTCCCCTCCACCCCGAGGGCATCCCGCGGGGGCTGCCCCGTGTGACAGCCGAGCAGGATGCGCGGGCACGGGCGGGCGGCGCAGCCTCCGGGGCCGGACCGGGCCGCGGCCCCACGGCCGGGAGCCGGCGGGGTGTCCTCGGGACCCGCAGCCGGCCCTGCCTGCGAGCGGGGGATCCGGCGGGGCCGCTGCCATCCCCGAGGAGCCCTGCAGCGCCCGCTGATTTGCATTCAAGGACCATCCCCTCCCAGCCCGCCCCCCCCCCCCACTCCTCCCCAGCCCATCTGCACAACTTGAAGGCAGAAGCCCTGAGAAGGATGACGAGCGTTATTCGGTGGCATTTCGGAAAGTTGCCGGCCGGGGAAAGCGGCAGTGCAAGGGCAGGGCAGGGGGGCTGCAGCCCCCCCGCCACATCGGCCCTGCCCGCCGCGGCTGCCCGGGGCTGCGCGCAGGGAGCGCGGCCGCTCGGCCAGCACCGGGGGGCGGAGGGGGGGTGTGGGGGGGCAGCTCGGCCCCCCCCCCCCGAAACACAGCGGGGTGAAAGGGAGGGAGTGTGCATAGGTCGTTTCTCTGAGTTGCTGCCGAAGCTGCTGTGCGAGCCTGTTACAGGAACAAACTGTGATTTCCCCTTTCGCCCTTTTCCTCCGCTGCCCCCCCCCCCCCTTTTTAAAAGGGGGGGGTCAGGTGCATGTTGCCTGCTGGTACCCCGCGTTGCTCCCGCGTCAGAAAAATGAATGATGCAGCAATTTAATTAGGAGGGAGCCGTGCGTCCATATTGCACCGCTGAAGGAGAGCGGCGGAGCGTGGGAAAGATGGTGCGCGTCCGCGGGCGCGGAGGCAGCGCCCCTGCCCGCGGAGAGCGCCGTCGGAGTGGCAGGAGGCCGCGGGCCCCCCGGGCTCTCCCTCCCGCACCGGCAGCTTTGCCCGTCAACTTTTTGGTACCGAACCGCGGTTCCAGTTAAGTCTCCTCCCGGCCGAGTCACCCCGGGCGGGCGGGAAGGGGAGTTTGGGCTTCAGGCGAGAGCCGGGAGCGGGCGGGGGGGATGTGGGATGCCCCGGGGGGGTTACCCGGCTCCCGCGGGGCGCCCAGTGTCTCCGCCCCGCTGCGCGTGGAGATACGCGCAAATGTGTGCCCAGGGATGGGTGTGCACGGGTGTGCGTGCCCGGGATGTGTGTGTGCGCGCACGGGCGCGGCTGGCGGGGCTGCAAGAGGCATCGCGGGGGCCCCCTCCCTGCCCTGCCCGCAGCCCTTCCCCCCCGGCGGGGGTGCCACTGGGGGGAGGCAGAGCCCGCAGCCTCCCCCCCTTCTCCCCCCTCCCCCCCCACCCCCCGCCGGCGCATCTCACCTGCCAACTTTCCGCCGCGGGTGAACCCGCGCAAGGCTCCCGCTGCGCCCCCCTCCGCGGACCCGCCGCCCACCGGGGCCCCGCTCCCCGCGCAGCCCCGTTACCTGCCTGCGGCTCCCGGGGCGGCGGCCGGCGGCGCTGCCCTCCGCGGGCGCGGCCCTCCGCCTCCGCGCACACTCTGCGCTGGGGAACGCGCAGGGTGGAAGGATGCGAAAGGTGCCGGGTCTCTCCCACGAGGTTTTTGGCTTTGGCTCCGTGGCGGGCGGGAGGCTGCTGGATCCTGGAGAGGCTGCAAGGCTTGAGCCGCGGCACGGCACCGGGACGGGAGGGAAGAACGAGGGACAGAGAGAGCGGAGGACGGAGAGGAGGAGGAGGCGCTGGCGGCGCAGGGGTGCGCGGCGGGGGGAGCCGGGGCGACCGGGCCGGGACAGCGCTGCCTCTCTCCGGGGCCCGCCGGGCTGCTCTCCGCCGCAGCCCCGGCAGCTCGGCTGGCGCTTGCAGTCAGAGCATCTTTGATTTCCTCCAGAGTTGGGCTTTTTTTCTTTTTTTTTTTTCCTTTCGTTCTTTTTTTTTTTTTTCCACGAAGGGGGTGTGTGCAAATTGTGACCCATCCCGGCGGCTTTTTCCTCTCTGATTCTTCTTGTTTGTTTTTTTTTTCCTCCCCCATCTGCTCGTTTCCCACTTCCCTTCCTCTCCGCCAACCAGCCCCCTCCTTCCCTTTTCAAAAAAAAAAAAAAAAAAAAGGCAGGGGAAAAAAAAAAATGTATAGTCAGGGCTTCCCAAATGCGCGCCCCCGACCTGGTGCCAAGCGCGCCCCCTTCATTTGTTCCCCTTCTTGAAGCTCATTTTCATGACGTGGAGAAGCCTGATCCAGGGCAACAACACCACCACACACACACACACACACACACACTCACACACTCACACGCACACGCGGAGAGAAGCCCGAGATCCTCCGCCGCGCCCCAGCCCTCCCGCTCCGCGCTGCCGGGGCCCGGAGAAGGCGGCGGCGGCGGCGCTGGAGCCTGCAGCAGCCCCTCTCCTCCCTCCTCCATTGAGTGTGCCAAACAGCAGCTCTGCATCCTAAAGAAGATCATTGAGGGGCTCATTGCATTCCCAGCACGTCTCAGGCTTGCTTATTTTTTTTTTTTTTTTTTTTTTTTTTTTTTTTTTTCCCTTTTGCCTCAGCTTCAGCAGGAGTAGAGAGAGGGAGAGAGAGAGACAGAGAGGGAGAGACAGAGAGAAACCAGCAATCTTTAAACTCGAGCTTTTTTTCCCCCCTTCCCCTTTTTTTTTTCTTTTTTTTTTTTTTTTTTTTTTCTAACGATGTGCTAAAATCTCTCCTGCAAACCGGTAAGTACAACCTTTCTGGATCCTTTTGTTTCCGCCTAGGGTCAAAGGCACCCCCTCTTTCAAAAAGAAGATATAATAATCCTCTATTTATTTTTTTATTTTTTATTACAGCCCTTGCAGAAGAGAAAGAACTTAAGTGGCTAATATTTTGCAAAGGAGACAGAGAGACTGATACTGCAATATAGCTCTCATCTCTCTCCCTTCTTCCCAATTAGATGCTGGTTTTAATTGCAGAGGGTATTTCTCTTTTCATGCTTTCAACCATCTCCTCTTTCCCACAGGAGAGGGTTTCATTTGCAAGTTGATCCTAAGGATTTGTGTTCCTCTGGCATTTCTCTCCCCTAAATGCATCTGTCTGCTCTTAAGTTTGTGGATGGGGGGCAAAATTTTCTAGTTCTAACACGAGGAAGGCAAAAAGGACCTTTTCTGTCGAAAGATTAAGACTAGAAGCAACGATCGCTCCGAATAATTCTGATGGGCATTTCAGTGATTCAAGGAAGGCTGCATCACCGCCGTTATTATTACCATCCTTAGCATTTCTCTGTGCCCATACATTTAAAATAGCTGGCGAAAGGAAGGGTGAAACCATATGTTGAAGGAGCTGCATCTCATTAGTACAGTATTATTTTCATCTGATTGGAGAAGAATGGTGTCTTCATTCGGAAACGTATATAGTAGGATAGATAATTTATCGGCTGGTAAGTGTCAAGGTATTTTTTCTTCCACTTTCAGCTTTTTAACCGGGTCTCCTGCTTGGTCCTGGGGCCACAAAATACCCTAATCCAAGGCAGGCTGAGCGTTTCAGTCCTAGGTGCCTCTTTAGCTATCACTTCCCTTTAGATCTGCTGATCGCATGGGCATGTGCTTTAGAAAGATTAATCATCTCTAAATGCTTTAATCAGCTAAAATGACTAATATGTGGTATGTATTTATCTGACAATATACCAGTTGCGTTAATTCACCAGTGCGTTGGAAAGGGGAAGATTTTCTTTTAAATCAGGAGGGGTGTTAACCGTTTACTATTCTAAAGATACTGTGGGGATTTCTGATGGGGACCGTTTTGCCAGGGACATCAGCAAACCTTGCACATTCCTTTGAACTTACGTCTGGAATATATTGAGCCGGGAGGGAGAGAGGGATTCAAGGACTGAGATTCAGTAACTTTGGGAGTTTGCATGTATGAAAGATGTAGTGCGACACTGGAGAAATCTACCCACTGGTTTCTCCCCCTGTAGTCGATGCTGACGACGATGGCTACAGAGCTAAAATTGTGAAGAAGTAGGGAATACATGTGGTTCTAGACACTGGTCCTACGGTGGAAAACATGCAGAGACGCAACACGTTCAGCCTGTGTGCTCACGTTGCTGTGTGGTCTGCATGTGCTGTCCCCTTTATAGGTGGCATTTACCAAACGGGGGCATAAGGGAGGCTGGTATCGCGTGATTAAACCTTCCAACATCTCTTAAGTATAAATCAGGGCAAGGCTCGCCCACCCGACACCCCTAGAGTTGGTTGTGAACGTCTGCCCAACAACTGCTGAACTTTCCAGGAGCCTAACGCAAATCTAGCAGGTAGGGTCTTAGTAAAAGGAGTGGGGCAGGACAGAAATACTGAAATCTGTGTTTTTCTTCCCATTGCAGTTTCGTAAACGTCAACAAACGATGAAACCTTCCACGGCAGAGACGCTTCATAAAGGGAGGATGTTGTGGATAATTCTTCTAAGCACAATTGCTCTAGCATGGACTACACCAATTCCCTTGATAGAGGACTCGGAGGAACTCGATGAGCCCTGCTTCGATCCATGTTACTGTGAAGTGAAGGAGAGCCTTTTCCATATACATTGCGACAACAAAGGATTTATAAATATTAGTCAGATAACAGAGTCGTGGTCGAGACCTTTTAAACTTTATCTGCAGAGGAATTCCATGAGGAAATTGTACACCAACAGTTTTCTTCACTTGAACAATGCTGTGTCTATTAACCTTGGGAACAATGCACTGCAGGACATTCAGACGGGGGCTTTTAACGGGCTCCGAGTTCTGAAGAGGTTGTATTTGCACGAAAACAAATTGGACATTTTCCGAAATGACACTTTCCTGGGTTTGGAAAGTCTGGAGTATCTGCAGGCAGATTACAATGTCATTAAACGGATTGAAAGCGGGGCATTTCGAAACCTAAGTAAATTGAGAGTCCTTATCCTAAATGACAATCTTATCCCCATGCTTCCCACCAACTTATTTAAGTCTGTGTCCTTAACCCACTTGGACTTGCGCGGGAACCGGCTAAAAGTCCTTTCGTACCGCGGGATGTTGGACCATATAGGCAGGAGCCTGATGGAGATCCAGCTCGAGGAGAACCCGTGGAACTGTACGTGTGAGATCGTGCAGCTGAAGAGCTGGCTGGAGCGCATCCCCTACACCGCCCTGGTAGGGGACATCACCTGCGAGACCCCCTTCCACTTCCACGGGAAGGACCTGCGGGAAATCAAAAGAAGTAAGCTCTGCCCCATGCTGTCCGACTCCGAGGTGGAAGCCAGCCTGGGCATCCCTCAGCTGTCGTCCAGCAAGGAGAACGCGTGGCCTACAAAGCCTTCCTCCATGCTGTCCTCCTTCCATTTCACCGCTTCCTCTGTTGAGTACAAAACATCCAATAAGCAGCCCAAACCCACCAAGCAGCCCAGGGCGCCCCGGCCTCCCCCGACATCCCGGGGCCTGTACCCCGGGCCCAACCAACCGCCCGTGGCTGCCTACCAGACCCGGCCCCCCATCCCCATCATCTGCCCTACCGGGTGCTCTTGCAGTTTGCACATCAATGACCTGGGCCTGACGGTCAACTGCAAGGAGCGAGGGTTTCACAACATCTCCGAGCTCCTGCCCAGGCCCTTGAACGCCAAGAAGCTCTACCTGAGCGGGAATTTGATCCAGAAAATCTACCGCTCCGATTTCTGGAATTTTTCCTCCTTGGATCTCTTACACCTGGGGAACAACCGGATCTCCTACGTGCAGGACGGGGCTTTTATCAACCTGCCGAATCTCAAGAGCCTGTACCTGAACGGCAACGACATCGAGCGGCTCACCCCGGGCATGTTCCGGGGCCTGCAGAGTTTGCATTACCTGTACTTCGAGTACAACCTGATCAGGGAAATCCAGCCGGCGGCCTTCAGCCTCATGCCCAACCTGAAGCTCCTCTTCCTCAACGACAACTTGCTCCGCACCCTGCCCACCGACGCCTTCGCCGGCACCTCCCTGGCCCGCCTCAACCTGCGCAACAACCACTTCTTGGCGCTGCCGGTGGCCGGGGTGCTGGAGCATCTCCACGCCATCGTCCAGATCGACCTGAAGCTCAACCCTTGGGACTGCACCTGCGAGCTGGTGCCCCTCAAGCAGTGGCTGGAGGCGCTCAGCTCCGTCAGCGTGGTGGGCGAGGTGCTGTGCGCCAGCCCGGAGCGCCTGGCCCGCCGCGACCTCCGCTCCCTGGAGCTGGCGGCCCTCTGCCCCGCCGCCCTGCGCCCCGCCGCCGCCGCCGCCGCCGCCGCCGCTTCGCCCCCCGCCGCCCCTCCGCCGCCCGCCGCCACCGGCGCCGCCGCCTACGAGCTGCCGCCGGCCGCCGCCGCCGTGCCGCTCTCCGTCCTCATCCTCAGCCTCCTCGTTCTCTTCTTCTCCGCCGTGCTGGTCGCCGCCGGGCTGTTCGCTTTCGTGCTGCGCCGTCGCCGGCGGAAGCTGCCGTTCCGCGGCCCGCGGGCGGAGGCGGCCGACCTGGGGGGGGTGCCGCTGCGCTGCCCGCGGCTCTTCGAGGAAGGCGGCGGCGGCGGCGGCGGCGGCGGCGGAGGGGGCGGGGGGGGCGGTGAGCGCTCCCCGGAGAAGGCGCCCCCGGCGGGCCACGTCTACGACTACATCCCGCACCCGGTGACCCAGATGTGCAACAACCCCATCTACAAGCCGCGGGAGGAGGAGGAGGAGGCGGCGGGCGGCGGCGGCGGGGAAGCGGCGGAGCTGCTGCGGAGCGGCGGCGAGCGCTTCGTTCACGCCGCCGCCGCCGCCGCGCAGGAGCCGGGCACCAACTACCGCACCTTGCTGGAGAAGGAGCAGGAGTGGAGCCTGGCCGTGTCCAGCTCGCAGCTCAACACCATCGTCGCCGTCCATCCCCAGCACCCCGCGGGCGGCGGGCTCGGGGCGGCGGCGGCGGCGGCAGGAGCCCCGCGGGACCGCGACCGCCCGCCGCCCTGCGCCGTGGGTTTCGTGGACTGCCTGTACGGCACCGTGCCCAAGCTGAAGGAACTGCACGTGCACCCCCCTGGCATGCAATACCCGGACCTCCAGCAGGACGCCAGGCTCAAAGAAACGCTCCTCTTCGCGGCCGGCAAGGGCTTCTCAGACCACCAAACCCCCACAAGCGAATACCTCGAGTTAAGGGCCAAACTCCAAACCAAGCCGGATTACCTCGAAGTCCTGGAGAAAACCACCTACCGGTTCTGACCGCCGCCCCGCCGCCCGCCCCGGCACCGCCGCATGCGAGTAGAGGATACAGCTGTGTGCTCTCCCCCGCCAGATGTGCGCGCTGCGGGGAAGGGCCGTTCTCAGATCATTAATCGATGAAGTGCCTTCGCAGACTTTTGCCAGCAGATGTTAATCAATCATTATTTTTTATACTGAAACTGAGACTTTGACTGTGCCATGTCTAAGGTATATTATTATTATTATTATTATTATCGGGGATCTTTGTATTGATCCTGATTAAGTAAATTCTATGTGTGTCTCTCTCTGTTTTTTCTTTTTTTTTTTCTTTTTCTTTTATTTTCTTTATGGCTTTTTTTTTTCTTTTATTTTTTATTTTTCCCGTTGCAGTAGACTTCCTTTATATTTTCCCGTGGAGGGGAGGGGGAGGGAAGATGGCATTTTGTGGCTTGCTTTCTTCTTGCCCATCATGGCACAGATTCTGTACATTTATTTAAAACAACAACAACAACAACAAAAAAAAATGCAAAGAAGCAAACGAGCGCAGTTTGCTGCATGCCTGGAAACTGCAAGAGGGAAGGGAGGGGAGGGTCTTGCTCGAATTTCTCACTCTTGTTCTCTCTCCCTCCCTCGCACGCACACTCACCCTCATCCTCACCGCCACCCCCGCTGCCCGCCGGGCCCCTCCGCGCAGCGGGAGCGGGGTTTCCGCAGGCCGCGGAGGGGAATCCCGTGGGCTGGGGGAAGCCACCCGGAGCCGAGCAGCCCAAAGGATGTCACCACGTGGCGCACACACCTAGGGGATGCTCAGTGACGCTTCGTCATGACGCCATGGTTTTTTGGAGGACATCTGCACTTTGCTAATAAAAGCAACATGCAAATATACAGAAAAAGGAGAAAAAAAAAAAAAGGCTACTGGGCACCTATCACTAACAGCTTTGTAGGAAGCACTTTTAATGTTTTCTCTCATACACACATACATGCACACACGCACACAAAGGTACAACAATGTGCATATATTTATTCTGTAATTTCAAGTGAATATAAATTGTAAAGGTAATGTTTAATCATTGTACAGTGATGCGTCTGGTATAGCTTTCCTAATAAAACCTTTTGAAAAAAATGCATATATATATATATATATACACATATATATATATATAGGAATACAAAGCTTGAACCTGAAACTTCAGCTTCCCCCTACTGACATGACCTTCCCCCACCCGAACCTCGAGAGCTATTTTATTAATAACGGTTCAATGCACTGTGATGTGAACAAAGAAAAAAAAAAAACAACAACAACGACAAAACAAACCCTGTACAGCTTCTCTCGCCAAGATACCACCCGAGACTTTTAAAAATCCGATTCCCAATCATATTCCCGCGCTGCACTGTACTTATGGCAGATCCCGTGTGGTTAAAAATAGGCGGCACTGTTAAGGCTGTGTCCTCGCGAGGCATTTTTTGGCGGGAGCGCGGGGAGCAGCGGGAGGCATCGCTCTGGGTGTTGCTCGTGTTCGCAGCCGCGAAGTAAGCAGAGACGGGGGGTGGGAGCGGGAAATAAAAGCCTGTTTCAATTTTGGAAATGGATGAAGCCGTCTGGAAAAGGATCCCAACTGATTCAATCCCTCGGCCCTTCCCGCAGCCGGGGCAGCATCGCTCCTGCTGCCCCGGCGCGGCTCTTTTTGCTCCCCGCTGAAACCGGGGGCGAGACCAAAGACGATCGGATTTCCCTTCCCGGGCAGGTCTCGGTTGGTATCTTGGCGCGGTTGGTACCTTATCTTGGCGCGGTTGGCATCTTGGCGCGGTTGGCACCTCGGCCCGGGCCGGCGGCGGAGGCGGCGCACGGCTCCGCGCGGCCGCCAGGTGGCGCCGCAGCTCCAGCGCTGGCGGCCGCGGCGGGAGCGCGGGGAGGTCGGGGCGCTCCCGGCCCCGATCCCGATCCCGGCCCCGATCCCGATCCCGGCCCCGATCCCGATCCCAGCCCCGCTCCCGGCCCGGCCCAGCCCGCTGAATGTACCCCCTGGGCGCCTTACACTGGGGCAAGCGGGGCGGCGAAGGGGAGAGCCCGGAGCCGGGCGCGTGCGTCGCCGAGGCATCATCCTAAAGACCTTCAAATACAGAGTTTTATACAGAAATATCAAATATACCTATAAATATCGTTTGTCTTAACGGAACAGCGGTAACGGCGATTTATCCAGGTGAATTGCGATTGTTTTTGTTTGTGGTTTTCGTTTTTGTTTGTGGTTTTGTTTTTTTTTTTTCCCCACTGCATTAAGAAGGTATTCCCGTAGGTTGTCGTTGGGGGACTGAGGATCTCTGATAGGTTTCTGGATGTCATGGGGTCCCCTCAGACCCAGCAATCCTTCCTTCCTCTTGGGGAACAACTTGTTTTCACCCGGCACAATGCATTTTAACGGCGATAAAACCGTGAATACTTGTTTTCACCCCGAGTGTCACTATTTATAGCTTCAGCGAGTATGCTTATTGCAGGCTTTTTTTGTCAATCTGTCTTGGAGAGGCGTCTGGGTACGACAGAAGTAATTTCCTGAGACGTGGTAGTAGCTGTATGTGTTTTGAGACGGAGGGACATCTCCAAATGTCTGTAAATCTAGCATCAGCTCCATATTCTTGCTAAAAAGGTTATGCATTTGAAGTTCCCGGATCCCTCCGTTGAGTTCATAGTGTTCTATTACTTCTGCCTTCAGCTCTAATCCATTGGGGTTTACTCATTTGTTGGTTTGGGTTTTTTTTTTTAATGGATAGTAGAAGAGCATGTACGTGTTAAAAGTAATAAACATCAAAGTGCAAAGGCCAGCTCTTTCTTACGATAATCATAATAATTACATTGATAAGACTACATGCAAGTGATGCATGGAGCTATATAAATCAGGTTAAAGTACAACCCCTAGTGAGAGTGGTGCTGTATACGTTTGGCGATGTCATCAAACCCCCAAGAGTTCATATATCCGAATATAGTAAAGCCAGTTGCAAATAATGTTTATATTTTAATTAAACTGCAGAAAGGCGAGAGAATTTCAACGTAACTCTAGGTAGTAATTTCACCTGTGAATGGTGAGGAAATCTATTTATTCAGTGGAAATAAATTTGTTCTATGAGAATGGAATTTTGTATTAAAAGAGATAATTTTTGGCTTACATTGAGTTATTTTTCTTTCCTTGTGTAGGAGACTTCCTCTTCCTTGTGTACTGGAATCATTCGGGGATGATTCGCTCTGGAAGTGTTGATGCTGTTTAACTGTGATATCTAATGTGTGTTATGATGACTTCTGTTTCGCTGTTTCGTTGTGTTGAGCTGAGGCTGAGTGGGTGGCAGCATTACTTTCCACTGCAGGAAACAAAAGTGGATCCATCATCTCTGATCTGTGACGGGTGACTCTTTACATGCTTCAACCTGGGTTACTCCTAATTAATAGGGAGTATTAATGATAATTATATCATTATCAGCAGTATTATTGGTAGCATTAATATTGGGAAGGAATCAAATAAAGTCAAATGATCTGCATTTACACTGGAGCTGTTTGATGGGATGCTATTTTAAATAAATAAATATTTTTTTAGCTTGTTCCATTATTGTACAACAAGTAGCTGGGGTTGGCTTCAGCAGCTTGTGCTCAGAACCTGGCAGTAAATCTTTCATCATTTTATTCACTCGTTGATTATATTGAAATTCTTCCTACAGGAGGAAAAGAAAAAAAAAGGCCAGGTAAGTCCCAGTCATAGCCGATAACGGCTGTGTACAGGAAAATGGAAAGGATAACAATGGTGCTCAATGATCAGTGCTCTTTCCTATTTCCTGGCTTTGTCATTGATGTTGCCATCGTATTCTACCTGGGCTAAAAGATTCGTTTGAGACTTGGAAATTGCTTCATGGATCTCTTGGCTGTATCTATAGTAAGAGAAAGATGTTAATTGTTACGGTGTGAATAATAATCTGAGTTTTGGAAAGCGATCCTTCTCTTGAAACGGCTGTTGCAGCAAGCCAGGACCCATCCTGCTCTAGTTAGGTGAATATTACAGACAGGTCATTCACTATGAGATTCAGTGGACATGAGTTAAGCTGTGGTAACTCAAGATTTTGTCAGAGACCTTTCCAGACAAAACCACTTTGGAGCATGTCGTCACAGCTGATCTGATTTCAAGCTAGAAATGTGCAGTTCTGGTCAACTCGTGTTCTCTGCTGTAAACTTGTACAGCAACAGGACAGGAAGGTCTCTACGACACGTCAATGTGCAATGCTCTACGCTTCTGAAACGCTGACGCGTGCAAGTGATTCATGAGTAATATACTCCTTCTCCTTTGTTCAGGTTCCTACATCACGGGAACTGTTCACAAGAATAAGACACGGTGAATTGGCTTTAGGTGTAACAGAAATGTTCACGTGAAAAAAGCGTGTAGAATTTGGCCGTAAGTTTGGAAGTTCATCGCTTATCTGCGTTACTCAGCCAAAGAGTATGACTTCTGGCGATGCTCCAGCCACTTAGGTGTGAACTTGTTCCAGAATTGCACTTCTTCCAAAGGCATTTGCTTTTACAACGTGGATTTATGTGCGCTCGGAAACCAGGCTGCTGCGCCTTGCATATTCCTCTTTCCTGAGTTTTGCAAGACTTGATTCTAAATCTGACTTCCTCGTAACTGAGTTTCACAGCGAATTTATGGGTGGGTTATCCAGTACAATGCAGTTGTTTCCTGGGGAGAAACGCAGAGTAAATTCACCCAATGTGTAGTTTCACAGCTTCTTCATACTAACAACAGCTCTTTGCACAAAAATACGCTATTTTTCTAATACTTTGTAATGCTGATGTGAGTGGAAGTACATCTTTTTTTTTTCCAAATTCTTGAAAAATTTCTCTTTTATTTAGTCAAGTGTAGCTATGCCCCAATTTGAAGCCTGCTTAAGCTAGTGGAAGAAGTGGAATGCACTTGGAGCAAAGCCTCGTTTGGGCATGGACTGGAGGCTTAATTCTGCTCCCTTGAAGCCATTGGTGAAATGCCACATTACTGCTCAGTTTTAGACAACAGATTTGAATGAAGTGCAAAATCTGATCTCAGATAATTATAACTTATTTAAAGTGGATTCAAGTATTTTGAGACAAGTACTCCAGGTGACTATTTCAGAATAAAATAAGTAGCAGTACAGAGAAAATGGTTTTGCTACCAATTTAGTAATTTTGCTGATCGATCTCGTTCACAAATCCACCAAACAATCTTTAGCACTTTTTATTTTAAAATAAGAGCATTCACGTAAAGACAAATATGAGGACGTCTCAGCAGATTCAAGAAAGGTAGAAATCTATGCCAGAGTTTAGACCTGATATCATAGGTAACCAACTGGCCAACAAGATTATTAATGTAACAATTGCAAATTGTTTGGAAATACTTTATTAGCATTTTCTTTTTCTTTAGAGGCAAGGATATTAACAGGCACTGACAACTGGGTTTCATGTCATTTTTTTCAAATGTCTTTTGCTTGATCCTTACAGATTCCCACTTTTAAAATGATGTACTTCTATTTTCGTTTTTGTTTAGGTTGTTGGAGGAGTTAGGGGGGTTACTGGTGAAAGTATTAGCTTTGCTACACGTGGCTACTGGGCAGAAACTTGTAGATTATCTTTGATCACTGTGAAAGTATTTGGAAACACTCCCCTGTGGTGGCATTTTCTTTGTTAAATTGGTCAATATTGTGATGATTTTCAAATCAGATGGCTCATTTTTGTGGCAAAATTACGGGAAAAGGCTTGAAGGAACAGAGCCACTGGCGTTGCTATAGGAATTCCCTGTCCCACGGTTGTACTGGGTAGTCTCTGTATAGTGGATGTTGCATCAGTCTTTATATTTTTGAACGTTAAGGAAGTTAATCATAAGTGTGGGGTTATTTTTAGATATTATGAAGTTGTATGTATATGCAATACTAAGATGTTGGGTGCCTTAAAAAGAATAGATAGTAATAGAGGGCATAGCACAATATAAAATATTAAGTTAAAATATACTCAGTCCTATGTCATATACTGAATCTTTAATGTCCATTTGCTTTTTCTAACATCTTTATTTTTCTACTAGAATTTTCTAAATCTCTCTAGAATATCCTGTATATTCTATGAATTCAGAAGAAATATTTTAGGTTAGCCAAGGGTGGAATGTCTCCGTATTTGGGAATGCAAACAAATGCCACTAACTGTGGAGGAATATTCCTGTCTGTGGCATGTTGCATGGTAATTTGGCATGTTGTTGTAGCACTGTGCCAGTAAGGGAAGTTCTCCATAGCGATGAGGTTTTGCAGTAGGGCTTCAACAATGTCAAGCAGGAGTTTCTGAATTGTGATAAATCACTATTGGACTGGCCTAGACCTGGGACGTGCTGCTGCTTCTGATGGCACTACCATCCCTTCTGCTGATGGTGAGACCTGGCACCACTGCTGGTGGGGGCTCCTGTAGTTGTAATTCTAAACAAACAAACAAACAAACAAACAAAACAAAAAAGCAGAAGAAAGATTTGGGAGTCTTTGTCCTACAGGGACCATCTCATCTGAAGTTAATGACTTTCCTCAAATGTTAAAGTGGCATTAGTATACTGGTCATGGGGAAATGTGTTTTTTTCTTGCTTTCCTCAGCTTTACTTGGCTTTTCTGGAGACAGTAGCTGGTTTACGTGTTAAAGAACTGTAGGAATGTACTTATTAATATTTTTTCGGACCATATTGTTTAAAACGAAGTCAGTCTATCGCAAAAGTAACTTTCATAAACTGAGATGAGTTTTCCAGAAAGCTGCATAAACTTTTGTGTTTGTACTTGGTCTCTAGGTTATTACATGTGTGTATAAATATGTAATGTCTATTATCTCAATAATCCTCAAACCAAAGTCTGTTATTGAACTTTGGAGGCTTTGACTTTGCAAATCAAGGCTAATTAATGGGTTGGGGTTTTTTTTTTCTGTGATTGTGTGGTTTGATTTTATTCAGAGTGTGACTGGAGAGAGGAAAACATTGCAGTGTGCAAATTCTCATCAAGCAATACTTTTTAACAGGACTTTCAAATTTTATCCTTTCTTTTGTTTTGAGAATGAAGGAGCCATGCTCAACAGAGCATAGGAATTGCCACTCGGGCTTAGAGTTGAAATGTGGTCGTTCTACGGTGTCCTCTCGTTCTTGAGGGTGCCCAGGACAGTCTGACTCAAATGAAGACGTAAGAAATTCCCATTAGTGAGATTACAGGGTCAGATGTGGCCAGCTAATCTGCTCCACCGTTAACTCTCACCCTCAGCAATCAGGTAGTGTTTCGGTGAAAAATGGACTTTAAAAAACCTGGACATCCATAACAGATGCTGACCATTTAAATGTTTGTCTGTGTTTCCCTGGTGGTGTTAAAGTGCCATGCAAGGGCACATCTGATCAGTGTTCATAAAAGCACTGCTGCAAAAGTTGCATAGCTAATGCATTCTTCTTAATCAGAGAGCATCATTTCCTGTGGCATCACTTCTGTTATGTTTTCTTGCAGTGACCCCAAAACCCTGGCTGCTTTGGAAAGTGGATAGTATTGGCAAGCAAAGAAATATGGCAAGTAAAGGTATTTTTTAGATCCAGTTTATCTTAGTGTTTTCTTCAAAGAAAGGGCACATCATAGCTGTTGGCTCCTTCTTCTGCAGCCCCTGAGAATAACTAAAGGCACTGATTAAGGCAAAGAGTCAGTCAATGTTCAGCCTGTTTAACTCTTCCCTTCACTTTTAAACCAACAAAGTAAGAAATGTGGATGTATCTACTTTATATATTCACGTATAAATATATGTATATACCTCTTGTGAGCAATGAGGGGCCATGGTACTATGGCCAGTGATGCTGGTGGAAGGAATGGCGTTGGCAGCGCCGGGAGATGGGTTAAATTGTGAGAAGCAGGAGCAGTGCCAAGGCTAGCAATGAGAACGGCACCTGGAGGTCAAGCCTCTCGCTGGGTTAGAGACAGTCAAGAACAACATGTGATTCTTGTTGAAATCTCTCTTTTTAGAGAAGGTAAACCAGCATCTCACCAAATCCCATTTTTCCTGCATTTGGCCCAAGTTCCCAACCAGCCTCCAGGTTGTTGGCGTTCTCAGCATTACTTCTACCTGCCTGCATGCACAGATACCCATGGGGCTGACCATAAGTTTTAACACCTGGGTTTGCACATTGATCATGTGCATGAAACGGAGACCAATTGAAAATACGGTTATCTTTGTTGGGTTTTTCTAGAGAGTGGTGTTTTGCACCTCAAGACTTCGTTCTGTAAGAGGTATCGACTGGATTGCCTACCTGTAACTCAGCTTTGTAAGCAGCCTCCCGAGGTTAGCCGTGGTGGCATTACACGCCCTGTGCTTTGCCAGCCCCTACGAGCCAGCCAAAGTCTGTTAAAGCCTTCAGAGCACAAAACACTGATAAGATGGATCTCTGACAGGTACACATCAGGGATAAAGTGGAGATGTTCCAGTTGCAACAACCGAAAATTAGTTGCTGTTCACTCGAAGCAGTAGTAACTGCCTCCTGTGTCGTTACTTCTACTACAACGGGGCGGCTAATGTATGTGATGGAAATGCTGATGCTACGTATATACAGTATGTACATATATACCACGTGTATATCTGTCTGTGTATACATGTGTATGGCAGCATGTTGAAGTGTAGATGTCGAGTTTTGGAAAATTCTGGGAGACTCAAGGTATATGGCTTGTTTTGCACTGTTATCAGAAATATGAGCATTTCGGTTATGAAGCTAAAAATAGCTACATCAAGACCTACATTCTGGATGTAGGTCAGTGCAGGCACTTCTCAGACATATTAGCCTTTTGGACACTTAATCTTAGCAGCATATTGCATCTCCTAGGATAGGTTAGTGGAGGCAACGCAGGAGCAATTGCTGCATCTCAAGTCGTTCAGAAAGGTTGCCAGGTTTCTCAGGAACAGGGAATGGCAGAATGATGAGTATTATATTTAATTTGGGATGGAAAGGCAACCGTGGGGAGTTCAGTAGAGGCAACTCAGATCATCTCGGCTCTGTGGGGGAAGGAGAATTTATAACTATAGCTAGCTAAAAAGCAGCAAGCTGTGTGTGCATTTGTGTGTGTGTATATATAGATTTATATATATGTATATAAAAATCTGTGTATGTGTATATAACACTGTGTGTATATATGTATGTATGTATATGCCTACTATGTAAAATATGTGTATCTATAGATATGTATACATTTATATATATTTATATTTCTCTACATAAATATTCATGCAACTATGAGAAATAACATTTACAACAGTGCGTCCTTTTCTTTAAAACCCATCAAAAAAACCTGCTTCCATTAGCATCACATTGGCACAAACACCTTAAGTTAGCTTTTCTGTGTAGAAAGGAGTGTTGCTTAGTGGTTGAGCACAAGCCTGGAAGGTTTTTACTATTCCAGAGGACTCGGAGTTAAGTCATTAGCTGCTCCACAGCTGTTCTACGTTTGTGAAATAAAGCAGTGGCCAAAATGACTCAGGGCTGGTTTGAAAGGCAAAGGAAGGGGGTTGTTGACTGTTTGTGTTTTGGGAATCTCTGTTATGCTCACAGAGTTTTGATGGTGAAATAACCTCAGTAGTAATTATTCTGGCTGCTGTTAATGTCCCAGCTCACGCTAATGGCTTCTGAACAGAGGGAAAAAAGATGAATTTCCTGCTCTGGCGTAAGTTACCTGAAGTCTGATTATTTTGACTGGGTGATGTATGGCTTTCCATTTAGGGTTAGGATGTTAGGCTGTAAATCAAGAACCTTAACTCAGTGAGCGTCTAGTTCAGGAGGTGTCTTTTATGTTATAATGGATTTTAAATAATGTCACTTCATCACCAGGACAAGCTAAACCTTAATTCACGATAAGCTCAAAGAATTTCTCAGCTGGAAACCCATTCGTATCAGGGTGAATTTTGCACTTGACTTCCGTGGGGTTGAATCAGATCAGAGTGTTTCCTTCAGCGCTGGCATTAAAACAATCTTGTAGTTGTGCAACTATTAACGAAAATTGTAATTTTGCAATAAAAGCGAGCCTAAAAATGATTTACCAGTTACGTGTTCTATGATTAAAGCATCTTTCTATCGATAAGACGTTGCTGGGTGTTGGCGAGGGCTTTGATTTTGTGCTGCTGATCGTTACCCTGAGTTTTGCCCCTGATTTACGCTGCAGCTGGTGCAACCCCTGGCGTAATGCACCATCATACGTCGCCGTTCGAAGGAAAAGCTGCAAAGGAAGGATCTCCGGGAGCATCCCCTGAGCCGCCCGCCCTCGGCGATCGCTGCATCACTGCCCAACTTGTGCTGGGATAAATGTAGGTCACGGGAACGGGGGTTTGTCCCGATGATTTTGGCTGCCGTGGTGGCAGAGCCCGTGGCCAGCTCTGACCACGTGCAGGGACAGGCACGGCACGCTCGGGGTCGGGACCGCTGCAGAGAAATGTCTTTTTTTGCCACCAACGCGGAACAGGCTGACGCTTTCGTGGTTATTAGAGCAGTGTGGATCTGCCGTGCTGCCAACCTGCTGTCGTTTGCAAACTGTAATGTGATTAGAAAAGAAAAGGGGGAGAATGGATTATATCTTTCTAAGTCCTTCGCTTCCTTTAAGGCAGAAGGCAAACAAACAAGAAATAATCACGGAAATCAAAACAAATACCCGGTGGCTTAAAACATACGATATTGAGTGAAATATTTCTTTTATGCTTCTTGATTGTGCTTTGCCTTATTATTTCATCTGGAGGAAATAAGCACCTTATGGGAAAGTGGTTCTCAATCTCTTTTGCATAAATGTTACAGTGGAACTTGGTGTGATATATAGCTGCCTGTTCAAGAAAATAGGTCATTTCCATACAAACATCATATTTTTATGCAGAAAATATGCTGAATTCATACGTTATCTTCTGGTTAAAGCAATCCTTTTGCTGGTTTTGTGGTTTCAGCATATTTGCCTGAATGAAGACAACTGGAAGGGGAGCAGAAAAAATGATTATTTTTTAATTAACTCATGCAGGCCTAATGTCAGGCTAACCACTTGAATACGGTGCCTCTGGGGCACGCACAGGAGCATCATCTTCAAATGGCTAATTTTTTTCGGCAAGAAGCATCAGAATTTGAGCACAGTGTATCACAAAGCTCAGAGGGCCGCTGCTTGGCTGAGCATCTGGAGACTTTGGGAAATAAGTTTTTCTGATGTCACTTGTTAAAGAAGATGCCTAGATGTCCATATCCTCGGGGAAGCAGCCATTCATACAGGAAGCCTGCAAGCTGAAGCCAGTAAAGGGATGATGAAGTCTGCAAATCTCCTCATACTCTGCAGCAATCACTTCCTCGCAGGATGAATTTAATCTATAATGAACCTGGGCTTCTTGCACTGTTGCACTAAAGAAACAATAAACCAACCCTGCCTTCTATATAGTTGAGTTTTGCCATGCCACTTTATATTTAGGAAAGGAACAGTGTGGTTTGAGGATCAGACATACAAAATAATGTTCCTGCTATAGATAGACATCCAAATAAATTACATGACCTAAAGCACGTAGGTGCCCAAGGCTCCACTGGCATAAATCATTGCAGCTCCATCGCTCTCAGCACAGCAGTGCTCGTATCCCCACGTCGGGGAGATGATTCAAAGATGTTTGGTACCCGCTGGTGTAGCAGTTTCTCTGGGGTCTTTCCATGCAGCCATTAGTATTTTGTTAAATAAGTTTAAAAACGAAGATGAACAAGCCCAGCTTCTTGGCTGGTGTGAGCTGGTGGCAGCCCAGCGAGGTGCTTGGGCTACTCAGTGCTGGTGGGGAGCTTTAACCTGTATGTGGCAATCATCTCCCTTTTCACCCAGCTGGTGATTTTGGTCCTGTGGGAATGCAAAGAGCTGGAGCCACTGCTGTGTGATGATTTTTGGCAGCGTCTGTATCTCCCGGCCTGTGGATGGGCTGTTAACTCACAAGGACAAGGGTTCTCCAGGCTCCTATCCAACTTCTGCATGAGCTTCTACGCCCACCTAAAACCTGCTCCTGTCCTTGTGTGTTGAAAAAAAAAACCAAGCCAAGCAAACACGAATTCCTGAAGAAAACCTCCCTTTCCCAAATCCTGCTTAAACCAATCCTTAAAGTGACTGTTAAGTGACAAAGGCAGTGGCACTTTGCTACAGTGCACTATGAATTTACAGGAATTAGACTCCCACAATTCATGTTTAACAGATCCTTTTTTTTTTTTTTTTTTTTTCCCCACAGGAAGAATGTCACTGCAATATCAGGAGAATGGTCTCAATGACCTTATTTATTTTTTTAGGTTTTGTGTGGCATCTATAGTCCTGAATAATAAAATGGTCCTTGAAGGAGTGTGTACAAACAGATTTTCATCTGTTTATTTATACATGAACCACAAAATGTGCACAGGACAGGTATGGCAGCATAATATACGTATACAAGTGAACACTTGCTGGCAAAGTCATGGTCTTAATATGCTCAAATTAGCCACTGCAAAGGCAAAGCATGTGCTGTACACCCTTGCAGGTGTGGGTAAACGTTAAAAGAATGAGCATTGTTCGGCTGTTAACGCACTGAATTTCTTTTTTACCTTTATTATTGGCTGATTTTCAGTACCTATAATTAATGTGCTTGGAGTGGGTGGATCTCTTTACATTTGCCTGTTTCTTTTCACACCTAAATCAGAGAACAAGAAAAACTTAAAATTGCGATTCTCTGCAAAATGTTTTCCAAGTCTCCTGGTGCCCTGGTGGGGTGGACAGAGCAAGCCCTGACAGGGAAATGCACTACTGGAGATAAATAGATGTTTGAAAAACAGCTGCGACCCTGAAACCTTCCAGATGAAAAGTTGCTTGAATTTTGAACTAGTTTCCAATTCTTAACTTTGCAACTCCTTGTAATAAGTAAAGAAAACTCAAATATTCAGGAAGGCACTCTATGGCAGCTGATACCTTGTGAGTTTGGTACTTCTCAAATTGGATATAACCTTCTAGCTCTATAATGTTTAGGAGAACTAACATTTGAATCTGATATTGGGTGAGCACGATAACATTTAAAGGTTTCAAGTGTATCGTGTTTCTGTGACGATTCACACATTAGCGTTGGCATTATTTACAGATAGGGAGGCAGTGCTCAAGCTGTATATGTTTATTTACAAGGGAGTGCTAGAAAAGGCAACCTTAACTTCAAATATCCTTCTTTAAAACAATGTGCATTACAATATCTGCTAGAATAACTCCTCACTATCCCTCATGCAAAAATAGCAGCATTAATTTTTACGGTGGCTGCCTTAAATATCAGTGTATTTTTTGGTAGCCTAAACTCAAAAAGACTTAGAAAGCCAATTCATGGGCCCATGGATTCATAGCAGATATCCATGTCCAGTGTCTGAATAGCTGCATGTCCCACTCACCATGGAGTTAATCCCTTGGCAACATGTTTCACATGTCGAAAATATTCTAGGCGTTGGAAGTTGCTGGCTTTTGTGATTGCACTGGAAGAATATTGCTATTATATTGTATCTATTGTATAGATGTTTTTGGTTAGTTTTGTCTGAATATTGTGACACTGTTCACTTAAACAATATCCCAAACCTCTCACAGCTGATTACTCTTCACTGTGATGGACTTTGACTCAGATGCTCACTGGTTGCTGTGGAATGTCACTCCTGGGTACAGAATGCATTTGATAGAGGTGTAAATTCACTGGCTATCTCAAAATGAAACTGCTGGGTTTAAGATGCAATCTACATTTGTGAAGTGAAACTTCCATCAGATAAGGAGGGGAAAAAAACCACATCCAGGCCTGTGATCTGACATATGGAGAAGTCACTGGAAATTTTCCTACATTCTTAATGACTCCAGAGGATCAGGCCCCTGCTAAATCAACTACAACGTTAATTTAGAAACATATATCTTTATAGCCTTGGTTTATTGCAATGTACACATCTCAAAAATCCTTAAATCTAGTGAATGAAAGTGCCAAAAGCATAAATCAATAGAGAAAAGTCTGATGCTGGGAACGTAAAGCTGGACACAGGTTGACAGTCACTGATTAAACAATATACTGCAGAGTCCGAGCAGACAGGCATGAGACGAGTAGTGAAGGCACAGCCCTGTTTGTATCAGATGATTTGTTGAATTCTGGAAGAGGGAGATACTGGCAAAATGTAGAGTCATTGTAGACAGCAGCTGGAGCTGGTCCAGAGAGTTAAAGAGCTGTCTGGGTCCGTCAGGGTCACCTGAACGAGCACAGTGACTTGATTACAAAAAAAATAAACACTGTAATTGAAATTTTGAAGATTATGAAGTTAGTGTTTTATATTTGTCAGGAGGCAGCATCTAACTTCTTCAAGGAGAAGTCAGTAATATTTTAAACCTTTTAAATTCACTTCTGCTTGAGTGACTGGTGAGTAACTGAAAGCCAAGTGGTCCATGCAATGCTGGTGGCTAGTTTCATTCCTAGCTCATTAGAAACCTAGCTCTGAAATCATTAGATGTCTTCATTCCTTCTTAAGCTGAGTGGCCCAGATCAGATATTTTGGGAAAACATGAACGAAGGTTTCTATTCCTTTTTTTGAGTAAACACCTTAGAAAACTTTTTTAAAGTGGAACTGAAAAGAACAAGTACTTCTACAACACTTCTTGAGTAGAAAAATGGGAGCTGAGTGCAGACTTTTAAAGACTATTCCCTCTTGTATGCAATTAAAAAAAAAAAAAAAGAAAAAGTAGTGTTTACTATCTGGTGCAGAACCCTTACAATAGCCTGGGTATGCACATAGTAGAGCAATAAGAGAAGATTGCAGTTTATTGTGTTTGGGAGAGAGGAGTCTTCGAGCAAGCTTTTCAGAGGAGGCTATCAATTACTTTTTGCATCAATAACAAGTTGTTCTTTGGAGAAAAAATGTTTAATTTGAGAAAAGTACTAACATGGATTAAATACAGGCTCAGGAAGGGCAGGAAAAGAGAAACTGCTACTAGACAGAGAAGTTCTGGAAAAAAAAAAGCATTAATCCATTTCAATTAATTTGGAGGGGGGTTTAAACTCAGAAGAGATGTAGTAGATCTTCAGTAATGAACCTGGCTGATGGCCTCATTTTGGAGGATGGCAGAGAAAATAAAAAAATATATTCAAAGTGATGTGCATAGATTGGATTTGATGCCTCTAGGTTGTTACCACATGCTTTGCAAAGAAGGCTAAAGTAACAGGCTGACAATATAAAACTAAGATCAGAAGCCAGGATTTTTAAATATAACTTTTTCTTTTTTTTAGAGGAGGGGTGTGCTAGGTTTTTGGATGGCTAACTTGGTGCTCATTTCTGTTTATCTCCTAAAGATCTTGTGAAATGTGACAGATCATCACAATTCATTACGTTTGAAAACCATGATCAAAAGTCACATCTAATTTGGTCACGTGTTAAGGCTGACATGCGGATGACAGGGGCTGGGTGTATCAAGCAGAGATGTTACTTGTGGAAGATCATGTTCCTTTCCTGGTGGATACTGTTACCAGAATAGCAAGTGTAGACAACACGGAAAATTCTTGCAACACTTTTTCTGTGGTTCCATAAAAAAGAATAGAGGAGTGCTGGCTATTGAGCTGGTCAAGTAAGCGAGGAGCTGGCACCTGGGACCTCCTGCCTTCTTCCCAGCCCTTGATACTGATTTGTTGTGTGGATTTAGATAAATCCTTTAATATTGTGTTTGTAGTTTACCTCTCTGTAGAATGCTTATCTCTGTACCGTGGAGGCAGGGTGGAAATATACAGTGCTGCTGCCTGTGTTGAGAAATATTTATAATATATTATAGACTGAGCTAAACGTTTGCAATGAAATCCCCAAATACACAAACTCCAGACTTGTTGTGCGCTGGCTGAAAGGTTAACATGGGGAAAGATCGGGGCAATACCTTTGTCAAGTACTGATAAATATCGTAAGCAGCACTGGAGAAGTCACATACACGTATTTTCACTTTCAGCTGACCTTTCAAACACATTTTCTGTGGCGTGGGAAATAAATAGTTCCATTGCTGGGCACTGGCACAGATCTATCTATAAAGAGAAGGTTCCCAATGGACCTCAGGAAAGATCAGAAATGGCAGGATCAGCTCTTGAGTTTCTGTAGATTCATGTGAGTGCAATTCAAAGCAGAATTTACCTACAGTGTTTTTCAGAAATTAAGAACTAGCATTTTAGTTCTGGTTTAAGAGCAAAATTTGATTCCTATGGTTTCTACAGTTCAGAGCCCTGGTGAGGCTCCCTGCTGTGCTAGACACCTTACAGAGAGACAGCATTTCATCCTGCAGTGGTTGGTATCCCACACACCTCGATACAGCAGTGCACCCTAAAGGAAAAGATCAGGCTCTTGCTTAGTGCTCCTGTTGGGGTTTAGGGGGGCAGTTAGAGAGAATGTTGAGACCAATCTCTGAATCTGGGGAAAAATTGCCCTGGATGAAGACATTGTGTTCATACTTACCAGTGTATGAGTTACATTCATATTTTCATTGGATTAATTGAATTGGATTAGCTGGAGCTGCTCCTGAGTAGCTTTAACAAAGTGAAGACCGGATATTATTTTATCTAGACAGAGTTCTTACAATTTATTATAACAGAAGTATCAAAACAATTTTATTGTGGTGTTTTGCCTTAAGTGTATCTTTTTAGCAATAGCAAGAGGTTGGAAGTCTGCAAAGAACCCATGAATGCCTGTTCCTGATCCTTGATGTAGCTCCTTATCGGTGCACCTCCCTGCCAGCAGTCTCAGCATCCTCCACATAAGTAACCTTAGCCCACCGCTGCGTTTGTTATGACACTGCATATTTCTCATTACATGTTATTTACTGTAACTCTGCACATAAACGACTAACAGCATTATTGGGATCCGTCCTTGGCGTGCCTTATATCAAATGCAGATGCAGAACACATTTACGACTCAAAACACATGTAATGTGGGTTCATAAATTACATAAGAGACAACTCAAAGTAATGAGAGACATGTCATCTTTAGCTTCTCATTTCAGAGGCAGCAGTATGGCATGGAAGATTTATTTACTATTCCAGACACTGGGTCTCTTGTAGTCAGTAGCTCATTGCTTTAAGTCTGCAAATAGGAATAAAGCTGTTTTGCAAGAAGGAAAACAGTAAGACAGCAGCTTGGCCCAAACTGGGGTGGGGTACTTGAATTTTGGATATCTATGTCTCAGTTTATATCAGCCACTTGGAAAAATCCTGTAGCTTTTGCATGTCTCCCTCTCTTCATCTGTAGAACATTGTTAACACCTTTTTTAAAGCACAAGTAAGTGTATGGAAAGCATAACGTAAAACCCAGGAATTAGTCACATCTGCTCTAAAGGGAGCACCCTTTAGACACATTTCGGTGTCTGTGCCCAAGAGCCAGACACAGAAATACTGTGGGCCTGAGTACTGCCAAAGAGTGGAGGCTGAGAAATGGGGACAGGGAGGGAGAAGGTCAAGTGGGACTGGTGACACTGGCCACAGCACTCTGCAGAAATGCTGGGAAACGTCACCAGCAAAGACAGTGAGAAAGAGGATGGAGGTTTCTACTGAAAACAGTGTGCTGGCAGCTGGAGAAAAAATTCGGAAAGGAAGTATGTTTTGGATTTGGCTAATAACTTAGCTTGTCTTTAGGGATTTGAAATAGTGTCTGTGTTGTGTTCAAGTGCATTAATCAGAGATTAAAACCCCCTTTTCTTTAGCCTAAAGTTAAATTGATGTGAAAATGCCTCCCTCTCACCTTGGGTGAAACTCATGTTTGGACTAACATTTCCATGTTAGCTTTCCCACTGGTGAGAGACCCTGTGGGATATATCTGTGAAGCAACAGTATGTTCTCGGGGTGCCAAAGAGAAGGGCTGGGGCTGGCACCAGCTCCTGCAGGGTGGCAGCGGCAGCAGCACTGCCCGTACGGATCCGCACGGCAGCCTGGAGGTGCTGCCATGGATCATCTTCTTTGTTCCAGTACCGTAGAAGCTGTGTGTACATCTTAGCCAGACCGAACAGATTACATCCCTCTAAGTCAAGGCGAATACGTGTCTGCAGGGAATCCTGATAAAACTGCATGCAACATGCATGTTTGGAGGCTAAACTTAGTGCTGTGAATGTCAGCTTGCATCTTCAGTGAATGCTGAATGAAATTAGGCTAGAAGGTATTATGGATAGTCATGGTTTATTCTAAATATTTTTTACAAGCAAAATTGAACTGAAGATTGCAGAACAGTTCTTAAAAAGAGGAACAAAAATGTGATGCATTTCCTCTTTTTGTGTTATTTGAGAAACAATAACCACTTAACGGTAGGGTTACAAGCAGAAAGACATTCTTCAGATTATTGCTTTTCCAGGGCATGGTTCCTTGTGTGATTTTGTGTGGGCACATCCCTGTGGACACACAAAGTCCCAGCAAAGAGAGGTCTGACTGCTGCACAACAATTCGTAGAAACAGGATGTAACAAGAATCCTTTCAATGAAATAAGTTTCTTTACAGCCAGTAAAGCAGTTTGCAACCTTCAGAAAAATGACTGAAATTATTTCCTGGTGGACTTGCTTACCGTTTTATCATGTTGTGCCAGATCGTGCATGTTACTGATGAAAAAATAAAAATTCACAAAAGTTGTGTAGGCAAAAAATGCTGAAAATTACTAGCTGTGTTTTAAAAGCTTGCAATCCTAAAGGTCAGGTTTCAGTTGGTTTTGTCTCTTTTGTAATAGTATCTAGTATTATTCAATAGAATTTCCCATCTGCAGGGTTGGAAAACCTCAGTAGATGATGTGGATTTGTGTGTGATCAGAATTTCCAATGAGGGTAACTAAGCAGTCAGAGCGACTGAAAGACTGATGCTGTATTTATTGATCATGAAGGTTATATTTCAGTGACTAGAATAAAGAACATACTATAATGCAAAGCACGTGTTCAACAGAAAAATACACAGACATATGCAAAATAGAGAAGAAAAAAAAAACTTTAGTTCATGCAAAGTTTACACATTTGTTAACTTTTTATCTGGTTTATAGTAATAATTTGAGATAACTTGATTGACTGAAAATCCAGAATATTAAAGCTTTCAAGAAAATAATATTAATGTAAAACCTACAGAGTACTTCTGGAGCATTTGGATACTCTAAGTAACTGTAAAAGTTGTTTGCTGTCACAATTTCTTGCATTATTAATAAAAGTAGTAGCTTTGCATCTTCCTAGTTCTAATTGTTTCTCTAAATTCCTCCAGGAAATAGAAGCATAAAATAGCAAGCATTTAAAAATACTGAGTAAGCATCTTTTGGAGAATATGCCTATAAAATGAGTCATGCTTATGTTTACAGTTTTATATTCATTTTCAAATCATAAAATAAGTACAAGATTACAAAATTGCCAAATCAAGACTGTTACTGTGAGGTCAAGATAATGAGTCAGTAGTATCTTGCTGCATTAGAAATTCTGCTAGTATCAATGGTCCTTGTTAATTGATGGACTTTTGAAACTAAACTGAAAAAAATACATAAAGATCATGTGATATTTCAGGAAAAGAAACCACACAAACCCCAACCCATTTCAGCAGCACTGAAGCAGTGTTTAATCAAATAAAAAGTTAGTCACTTCTCAAAATTACCTCATTTTTATATGTGAACTATAAACAAAAAAACCCTCTATTTTTATTTATGTATACATAACTATAAGTATATATAAAACACACATATTGCAATCATTTTGCAGGTGTCCTCCAGACTTCAAAACATCCGTGGGACTTGAACTCTTCTGCAGACAGATCACAATCTGTTAAAAATATCACCTGGCTCATAGTAACCACGGAGAGTCAAATTCTGCTCATTTTCTTCTTATACAACTGTCACTGTTTCATGAAGTCCTTGACCAGGCATTTTGTCTAACTGAAGAAAATGATATGCAGTACTGATTAAGTGCTGTGATATGTCTTCAGGATCAGACTGTGGGCTCTCTACTTCCCTTAAAGTGCTGTACGTATGGTAGTTTCACTATTTGTTAAATACAGACATTTTTTGCATCTCCTTAAACATTTCTCTGCTTTGGATCACACATTTTACAATGTAATTGTGATACAGTCAATACAACATTGATATCAGTTATTCAGTTTTAATTTACAGAGAGGTAGCAGACTGGCTTCACTCAAACACCATCATAATGAGCTGAATTACTTTGATGTTAATTTTTGGAAGATGTGACTTTGATGCAAAGCACTGAAGTGTCAGGAGAAAATTCCCAACGTACAGTCCTGGTTTACAAAGAAGCATTTGCTACGTTGAATGCTCACTGTCTTTATACCCCTGTATTGGTGTTTAACATTTTTCCTTGGAAATAAGGATGTGTTCAACTGTGTTTAGCCATAAATAGATAGGAGTTAGAGGAAATCTAATCCCTCACTTGAAAAGTATGCTGAGGAAAATGTATGCTTTATCTTCTACTGCTGATGTCTCTCTGAAGATAGTATTAGTAGACAGAAAAACCTGAGCCTTTTCTGCACTGTGTATTTTACCAGTGTTATCACTGGTAGAACTAATTGCAGATCTCAGGTTTCCAGTGGAGCTCACCTTGATGTCTCCTGACCATTCCTTTCCTTTCAATGGAGACTTCATATATTTTCCAGAGTGTGTGAGGTAGAGGCTTACTTTGTCATGAACCAAAGATCAGGAACACACGAAATTTTCCAACTACATTTTTCCCAAAGGACATGAATGAATTGTTCATTGTAGTGAGTGAATCAAAAGTGCACAGCAGTTACGATATTAGAGGCCCTTTTTCTTCAATATTCAGATTGAAATTATTTAGGTATTACTTATTCTCAAATTATTTTTTTCCCTTTCCAGTCTTAAAGCAAAGGATACCCCAAAAGCTCCAGTTTTCAGGTAAGATAAATGTGCATCGAACGTAATAGAAAACGGATTTGTAATTAAAAAGTGGTTTTAACACAAACTTGAAATGTGACAGGGACCTAGCCTTGAGTTTGGGCACATGGATTTCAATGCACTTGTAGGAAATATCTTGATTTTAATTATAAGTTTAAAAAAGCACATTCTGTATTTAAGTACAAACAGTCATTTTCTTAAGAACTCCTTGAATTTTGTGTAAGTACCACACAAGCACAAAACTGAATGGAAATGAGATTCTAAAGCACAAACATCAAATATTTCACTCAGTAAAACACTCCAGTTGTAGACAATTTGTGCAAGCATAGATGGATTGAGACTGGGATCCATATGGGGCTTTTCCATGGGAATGATAACTTTTTGGTTACCCCAAAAACGCACAAAGAAGCCCTGAGACTAAAAGATTTCTATAGTACCCAGGCCGCGACTTCAGACTGAAGATCTGAATTTGGGCAGGGAACTGTAAACCATCAAGACAGGCAGTGAAATTCTCCAAAAATTGAATCTCCAGTGTCTCAGTCAGAGTCGCTGTCGTCTGAAGGGCTTCCTGGCTTTATACACAGCTTTTGTTGAAAGTGGACCTGCTGTGTAGGAAGGACACACAGCAGAAGTCCTTCTGATTTTGGACAATAGCTGACTGAGTCTCCCAAGACTCATGTTGCAAACATTTCAGTACATCACTGCTTTTTCCTGTTTAATCAGAAGATGTGATACATGTTTGAAGAGGAAGCAAGAACCTAATCCATTTTGAACTGATAATATTTCTTACTGATACTAGATCCAACTGTATACATTTTGTGTCAATTAATTTATTAGTCCCTAATAACATTATTAATGGATATTGAAGAGTTATGTTAATTAACAAATTAGATCTCCAGCAATGTTGTTAACTAAACTGCATATTCTCTTCTGAAGAGTGAAAGTACACCTGAAAGATGGAACTAGCTTATCAGTTACAGCAACAGATGACCAAGGAGCAACTTATTAAATCAGCAGAAATAACTCTAATACCTCAGGCAATAGAGTGTGCTTCTCTGTTCGCATCTGCTGTTCTTCATTATTTTCAAATGCTTAAAATGCTAACTGAGAAGCAGGCTTGATGCTCATCCAAGTCCTTCAGCAACGCTTAGTTACGCATCTTGCTACCAACAGCAACACCTTCAGGGGAAGAACTGGGATCGTGCTGCAAACCACACGCACAAGCAGCCAGGGTGAGGAAACTCTTCCTTCTCCAGCAATTGCTGCAATGCCACGAGACCTCCCAATAGAGCCAGAAGATGTAGCTCCTGCACATCATGACAACAACCATCCTTGAGGAGGTTTTGCCAGCTCTCAGATAGTACAAAGCAATATTTTCATCAACCATTCCTCATCAAGGAGCAATTTAAATACATTAGAGTTAACAGTGGAAAGGCAGGTACGGACTTCAAGGATGACGGTCCCATCCCACCCTCCATAGGTGACCATGACTGCCTAGGTTGGGCTACAGCAACTTTAAGAGCAAGGTGAAACAATACTTTCAAATATCTGCAAGACCTATTTGCAGTATTATTTGTCCTTTAAACAAATCCGAGCTTTAGTGCTGCTGCATGTCTTTCTGATCAACTCGCAACAAAACTTTGGGACTGTAAACTCCAAGTTGTACCCTTGCAGCTGCCAGGGAAGAATGACAGGAAAAAATACATGAAATTCATTTCTCCAGAGCTTGAACTCATTGACAAGAGTAACCTAAACAAAGCATCTGTGGCCACACAGTCCTGGATCGAGTGTGTATAAAACACCAAAACCTTCCAAGAGATTACCACTGTGCAAACAGAAGCTATGAGTTGGGCAAAGGTATGTAAAAGAGAAGCAACTAAGATGAGGGTTACTGAGGAAGAGGTTTGTTACTATCTCCTGGAAGTTATTTCACATGAGAAAAAAAAAAAGATAGTTTCGTCCCATGACTCCAGTGATTCTCCACCTCAACTGTTGGTACATGCAAAGCAGATTATGAAATGTATATGGATCAGACATGCTGTCTCTCCTCTCTGACAGTGCCTTAACCAGCTTGTACTTTCACTCCTGGGGTAGGATTTGTTTTAGAAAATCAGAAAAAAATGTCTGTGTTAGTCTTCAGACAGGAAAAATTGCATGTTAATAACCAACAGTTCATTGTCTAAAAATAATTTGCAATTACATAATGCTTTCCACTTTCAGAGCAATATTCATGTTAATTAGGCCTTTTAACAACTTTTTGGAGTTTAAATTTAGTTTAGAATCGGTCAAGAAGTTGTTCTGGTTCCTTCTCTATGTAGTAGTATGTAGTTCCTTCTCTATGTAGGTTCCTTCTTTATGGAGTAGTTTGCCTTGGTCAAATTTCTCCTGTCCAAGTACCTACAAAGTCATCGTCATTTGGTGCTAACTGATGCCTTTTGGCAGCGATTGCAGAGGCTGAAGGTGGAAACAGCACCTGAACTGTCCCTGCATTTTCAAACCAGCCTTCCCAAAGCAAGGTTCAGGCATTTGGTCCCTCTGCTGTGCTTTGTCATGTGCAGATGCCCAATCTCAGTCTGCCGGGCTACTGCAAAATAGCAATAAATAATTTGCTTTTAGTTTGTTTGTTTCATTAATTGGTTTCAAGACAAACAGTTGAGTGTTCAAATGTTTTAAAATGTTGTCATATCCCTTGGAATTGATTTGGTTGTGCGGTTCCCCCAGCAGCCACAGCATTTCAGGAGGAGTGCCAGCAGGACAGGCTACAAGCACTTTTTCTCCAAACCCCATGAACATTAGGGGGTTTCAGCTGAGCAAGCCAGCAGCAGATTTGATGTGCTGATTCCATCTCACCCTGAGGAAGCCAATTTTTCCCTTGCTCCTTTTATTGTGGAAGGAAGAAAGGAGCAACTAAAGAAAAAGAAGAAATCCATCAGTGTCACCAGTTCAGGGCCAGGTCACTCAACTCCAGAGCAAGAGCCATGCCTGCAGGTGTGATGCTACACAGTGTGGCTGCTCCCTGGGCATGTGAAAAGCAGCTTTCTGAAAAGCTGTTAGACACCTGAAAGCTCTAATGCAAATAGTGGGAGCTGAAGGTATGAGAAGTGTCTGAATCCTTACCTGGAGCAAACAGCAAATCTGAAGACAAGGCTAAGCCCTCTTTGTGCAGGAGGTAGGGACGATGACAGAGAGGAGGTTAGTGACATGTCTCATTTAGCGTAGCATCACACCAGAATGTTTCTGACACCGGCTTGTTTCTGTAGAGACTAAGCTGCAGCAGTAAGCCCTTGGCTGCAGAAAGGAGTAAGGACAGCTTGGAAAAGCAAGAAGCCTCATGCAGTATCAGGAGCAACGTGGCACAAGCAAGGGCACCAGGGACTGGTGGCAGCACAGGTGACAGCAACCACTTACCTTATCTTGCCAGGAAGAGAGGATGTATAAGCACAGGTCACTAGAGTTCCCAAGAAATAATCCCATTTGTGATTATATTGCCAGCTGCTGGGGGCTGCAGCTTCTGGTTCCTGACTCGTAATCCTGGGCGAAACAAGTGACAAAACAATCTAGGAATTACGAGTAAATGAAATATTTTTTTCTCCCATTAATCTTTTCAAATATCAACCCAGTAAATAACTACATCAGATGAAATGTTAAATATTTCCTTGTCCTTTCTTCTGTCTCTTGTTTAAGCAATATACTTTAAAGGTGAAAGATACCTAGTATAATTGTGGTTTGTTTTTTTTTTTTAAATTTTCTTTCACTGTCTGTACAACATGAACCTTTTTTTTTATCCTCATTGCTTACTTCACCTTATTTCATGGCCACTCACACCCCTTAGGGATTTGGAAAGCATGTGATGGGTAGATGTAAAGGGGTTCTGGTGGCAGGAGAGGGGCTTTGCTCCCTGTGACTTCCCTGGTTTTGGAACCGGGTCAGGCCTTGTTCTGGCCACCAGATCGGACTGCCATCCCCCTCAGGGTTTGAGCCGATTGGCGCCTCTGCGAATTGCCCTATTTAAGTCAGGAAAAAGAACCGGAAAAGGTGCTTTGCCCAGGAGCGAGGAGAGGGGAGGAGGGCGCTGTCCCTGCTCCCTGGCCCCCGGCCGGGGGCTGCCGGCGCCAGGGCCACGCACTCAAGATGGCAGCGGCGGAGCCGCTTGGGGAACTCGGGAAGCACCTCGCTCCCGGGGTGCCCGCCGGGGCCAAGTTCACCCAGAGAGGGCTGAGATCTGAGAGAAACGGCCGCATCTACACCGGGTCAGTGAAGATGAAACAGGACAAGGTGCCGGAGCTGAGTTTCCCCTGCAGCCGGTGGCGAGATGGCAGCGGCCCCGCTGCAGCGAAGATGGGCTCGGCGGAGCACAGACCCACTCGCGGCCCGTGGAGAAGCCACGTCGGGGAAGAGATGCCGGAGCCTGAGAGAGGTCATGGAGAATGGGCACGACAAGGTAGAGACGCATCTAGAGTCTGTGTGGTGACCCACGCCGGAGCAAGTGGCAACGACTCCCTAAGAATCCAAGACTGTGGTAAAGCCAGCACTGGAGCGATCCGATGGGGAAGGATTGCATCCTGCGGGTAGGACTCCCACTGGAGAAGTCTGTGGATTTTCCTTGTGAGTAGGGGATCCACTGGGGCACGGGAAAAGGGTGTAAGGACTCCTTGTCCTTTAAGAAAGGAGCGGCAGGAACAACATGGATGAACTGACCTGCACTCCCCCAGTCCCTGTCCCCCTGTGCCGCTGGGGGAGAAGGTAGAGCCGGGAAGAAAAGGAAAGGGGGGAAGGTGTTGTTTTTAAGATCCAGCTTTGTTTCTTTTTATCCTCTCAAGTAACTGGTTTTGTTTGTCTTATCCTTTTAAGTAATTGTTAATAAAATGAATTGCTTTATTCCCAAGCTGAGCCTGTTTTACCTGGGACCATGGTTGGTGCGTGCTCCTTCTCTATTCTTGTCTCACCCTCAGTCCTTTTATTATATTTTTCTCCTCTCCACTTTACTGGGGAAGGAGTGAGAGAGCGGCTGTGTGGAGTTTAATTGCCGTATCAGCCTAAACCATGACAAAACATCTCTAAATCTTTCCCCAAATTGCCTCTGATATGAAAACGTGGATGTGCTTAACCTCTGCAGGAGTATCTGCCCCATCCTGGGTGAGCAAAGCTGGGGTGCCTGGCTGTATGGTTCTCCAAAATCACAAGGTTGGCTTGATAACAACCAAAAACTCCAGACCTCGTATCTGGGCTTCTGGTCCGTAGAAGCTGCAGGTCACCAGCAGATTGAAACACACCTGGTTCCCAGCCAATCAGATTGCACAGGTTGCCTGGCCAGCCAATCAGCATGCACATAAACACCCACCAACAGGGCATGCTCCATATTGTCTCTTGACCAGTAGGTGACTGTGCATGAGGTCCTTGAGCTCCAGGTTTCTACTGAAAGGTACTCAGCGTGGGCCCCAGGATGGTAAACTTTCCAACTCATGCCATACTGCCCAGGCTCCCTTTCCATTATGAGCCCACAGCAGCGTTCTCTGGGGCTCCTTTGCTTTCCTTATAGTGGGGGGGAAGAGATTTTGGATCCTCAGACAGTGCTTTTTGGATTTTCAGGTTTCTCAGAGAATATTTGAATGTGTTTAGCTTAGGCTCTCAAGGGGAAGAGACTGTAAAACCAGAAATTACCTTGTCCTACAGCTGTTATAAGCAGAAGCACTTCACCAGCTTGGTTTGTTTTTTCCTTTAGAGTAGCAAACAAATGATGACAAATTTTTTCCTTCCTGTTGCTGTTCTGTAAAGCCTTTCAGACTGAAGGAAGAAGTACCACATGCAATATTTAAAAGATAAAAATGCAAATAATGTTTCACCTCAGATTTACCTTTTGTATACAAAAAGACAGACAGTTTACAGCAGTAAACTTAATTTTCATAATCTTAAAAGATGATTATAAAACTTTCTATTTCAACTTTCATCACATGCATTTCTAG
Organism: Tauraco erythrolophus; assembly: GCF_009769465.1. Taxonomy (NCBI): domain Eukaryota; kingdom Metazoa; phylum Chordata; class Aves; order Musophagiformes; family Musophagidae; genus Tauraco; species Tauraco erythrolophus. The sequence continues at coordinate 26,267,548 of NC_141475.1, forward strand.
AATCTTTTGCACTTAACCTATACTGTGGTGTCTAATGTAGTTTGATGTTTTTCTTGCTTGGGATTGAGTCCTCCCCTTGGCTTGGCTGGTTCCTCTTGCTTCTGCCCTTCAATTCTCTCTTTGTGTCTCCGCTGCCTTTTTCTCTTTCAAGACTTATTGTCTACTGCTGATCTTGTGGGATGCATAAGTGTCTGATTCTCCACAGACGGTGACTCTTTTCAGACCCTCCTGTGAACCATGGGGTCACTGGAGATGCAAGATCCTTTAGTTGCAGGCTAGACTGGGAGCTTTGCTCTCCCAGCAGTCATCAAGGTACTGGTAATTGTCTACCCCAGACTGAGTCACTAAGATATTTTCCTTCCTATTTGATTATATTAAGTAATGGCATGAGCTTGAGTCAAGGAATTCAGTGTTAAAACAATTTGCTATGCAAATAATGTGGTCTGGACTCATGATTTTGCAGAGGCATTTAAAGGAGAGGAGATTGTATGAGAAAGCATCTTGGAATGGAAATAAAGTGGCCACAAGGTCATATACTTGTGCTGGGAGATTTGTCATGTGGAGAGCAGAAACTCAGCTTAAGGACATGGTAAAAAACCCGACCTGTATTAATGGGATAGAGAAATGCAAAAATTTATGGTGCTGAGCCTTGCAGTGACAGGGGTATTAAAGAACCTCTAATGAGCTGCAAGACACGAGTCCTCTCATTAATGAATGATGGTGTTGGTATCTCAAGGTGTAGAGGGAAGGGGTCTTTGTGTCTTCCTTGAACATGTAAATATCATACCTGCTGATTTTGGAGCCACTTCTAACAATTTTCAGCTATTGTTTCTTCACTGGGTTTTTGTGGTGTTTGCTGTAGCCATGATGTGACCAGAGTGCCAAGAAATAAACATGAAGAGAGAAGGGCATCCCAGCAAATGCTCTGTGCCACGACCCTTTGTGTTGTTGGGTACTTCTGGCTCTGAGCTCGCTTAGGACTCAAGGGAGGATAAGTGTAACTATGGAGCTTGCAGAGGAAGATCCAATGGGCTGAAGAAAAGGATCCCATCTTGTAATCTGGACATTTGGAAGAGGGAAAATGAGTAGTAACCTTCTGCCAAACACACCAGATCTTCAGTGAGTGGAAAGCAATTCCGTTAAACAAAATCAGTCAATGCAGACAGATTTGCACAAGAGGAGGGCTGAGTTTTCTTTGCACTGGGTGTAAATACAACTCCCCCTATAAGCAACTGTAAAAATATCAGCTGTTGTTTTTCTTGGAAAAAAAGCTTCCAGCTGCTGTTTTTAGAGAGAAAACCTTTAAACCGGTATGATCAGAATCTTTAAGGATTTGTGAAGAATGTATGTGTAAAACAGAAGCACCTAAGAGGATTATTTAACATTTCAGGATTTTAATGTTGCATCGTAGCGATACAAAGATTATCACTAAGTGCAAGACTACCGTTTAGAGGCCACTGTGAAGGGAGATGGCGTATATAGTTCTTCCAAAACTTTGCTTTGGAAAATAAATATTTATTTTTAAAATTAGGTCTGTTATGAGGAAAAGACAAAACCCAGTTCTATATTAAGATCTCATCTTACAATGATTCCTGAAACTTCTTCCCTAGAAACTCTTTTCTATGTTCATCTTTTATATTTTTCCTATGTTTTTGATGTTTATTTTTAGAATACCATGAAATCTGTTTATATAGTTGTTAAAATTAACAACTTATTCATTCCTTTGTCATAAATTTGATCATCTTACAAGTATATTAATAGGTCTTGTCCTCATTTGGGAATGTTTAGTGACTGGGAACAGCAACGGATAAAGCATCACTTTTGATGTTCAGCTTTGCAGTCCAGCAGCAGACGAAGGAAGCAGAGGGTCTTTAAGGCATGTCATTTCTTCTGTTGCATTCAAGTTACCTTTTGAGGCTCCTAGTCAGCACGTATACAGGCAATGTTAAAGGGAACTGCTGGAAGATCGTTTCCTCACTGTAAGGAACTGGCCCTAACATGTGTGCTTTTCAATATACAGTGTAGTTGCAGGCATTAAATGCAGTATTCCCTGGAGGAGTAACAATAAACGTAAAATTAAAAATGGCTACAAATTTTTATATTAACGGAGAAAATATGCATAGCACTATGTTATTTATAAAAGCTTCTTTAATCACTATACTGAAAAGCACTTTTGTCCAAGTACCAGCTTTACTCTTCTGGGGACTGCTGATGGGCCAGTATTGCTTTTACTCTTTATTCATTCCCGTGGCTGTGGGATTTCCATGGGCATGGGTGCAGGTGGGGCGATGGCTTTGACTTCACTGACTTCAGCATCTGCAGAGTTGGTTCTCTCATGCGTTTTCCTCACACCTCTCTCACAACTGCTGGCAGCTTTTTTTTTTTGTCCTTTCTTAAATGTTGTCACAGAGATGCCACCAGCATCGCTGGCAGGCTCATCTTTGGCCGATTGTGGGTCCATTTTGGAACTGACTCGGCACAACATAGGGCAGCTCCTGGTCTCTTCTCACAGAAGATGCTGCTGCAGCCTCTCTCTGCAAACACCTTGCTGCATAAACCTAATACCAACATGTGAAAATGTTTTGGTGTACCAGCGCAATACCTACACTTTCTTGATTTAAGTAAAAAGAACCAACTTTCCTATATTTAAGGCTGGTTTATAAGGTTAAATGTTCCTCATCAAGTGTAAAATGCAGAGGCTGCTGCTGATGTATATTGATCTGGATGCTGGAGATTAGTTTTAATTAGTTTTGTTGCTGGTGTGCAGCTCAACGTTAATGGTAAGGCGCTGTTCTGGCCCTGCAGCCAGCACAGCCTCCCCGGCACAGCACGCCTTGCTCCGCTGCGCCTCGCAGAACAGCAATACTGGGAAAAACATGACTTTTACACAGTTTTTTAAGTCACTGACTGCACCTCCATCCTTCCCCTCATTTCAGTTGTGATTTCAGCAGCAACCAGTGTACTTCTCGTGGCAGTTTCTTCTGTTTTCACGAACGGCAGCCCCTGTGAAATCCCATGGGCTAATAGGCATGATACAGTCTTCCACTTTGCAAAGAAGTAACTTGCCCTGTTACCTATGTCTTGCTATTCCCAGTTGTCACAAGCATGCTATCAGAGCTCCTTAGAGGTTTTGTCAAGGTTCGTTTTAAGCAAGTCATCATCTTGCTTTATAAAACAGGGCATAGATTGTGTTTGTTCTAAAGAAGGAAAGAAAAATTAGGAGGAAAAAAAAAAAGGGAGGGGGAAGAGGATTTGGTTTATTCAGGAATTTCAGTACAATGTAAGAAACTCCAAAGTTAATCGCCGGAGAAGATTGTTGAAAAGATTGCAGGGAACAAAATGCATTTCTCAGTGATTGCCCATTAGTGTGATAATGCAGTAATCTGCGCTGTGAGATTTACGCTGAACAGGTGATTTATCCCACATAGTCCTTAAGGAGTGTTTTATTTAAACCCTGGGATTAAGGGAACATGTTTTAAACCTGAATAATTTATAAATTTTGCTAATTTATTAAATTAGTAATGTATTTTATAGAGTTTTCAAAGCTATTACTTCTGTTTTCCTTATACCAACGGTGTTTCTCTGGATCTAGATGCCCGAGAGGAAATTCAATGGTCTGTAAATCACCCTGATAGTCCTCTTCTGTCTGGTGGTGATCGTAGCCTTTGTCTTCATTAGGCTTTTAGCAACAGGGCAATCCGGAGTCATAACTACAGGTAAGTACATCCCATTGCTGCTGTAGGACCAGAGCAAAATTCCTGAGTGAGAACTGCTCATCTCTGCTTGCTGAGACTGTTGTAAATGCTACAGAGCTTCAGGAACTAACCATTGGCATGATTTCTGTCACTGCTTGATTCAGACTTCTCAAGGACATGGACATTCAAGTGAAGAGAGAAGAAGAAGAAAACGTAAAAAACACAAGAATTTCTCTGATGTCCTTTGAAAAAATCATTTTTTTTACTGTGGCGCTCAGTATTACTCTCGTATTCAGTTCACCAAAAGTGAACCACGGTCATTACTTTCTGCAGATAACATGAATAATTTTATCTGTTATAAATGTAAGAAATAAACAGCATGTCTAGGAATTTGTGGCCATAAATAACCCTTTTATCCCTTCCTCCAGCGACTGATTTTTAGTCTGTTTATTTTATGATTTCAATACTTTCTAAGATAAAACAGACAGCACTGAAAAAAAGTCCAAAAGGAATCAGGGAGACTATGTGGGAGCAGACATACTTTGTGGAATAAAAGCCTAGTACCATAAAAACCTGCACTGGTACATTAGAAACCACTTGTCTTACAGGAGTGTGATATAGAGCATCCTGCTTTACACGTGGTTCCATTTCGTGTGAATAATATCATTTGGACACGGGGATTGAAGCAAAAAACTTGGAAGTGAAAATTGGCAGTAAAGTAAAAATAGTTGCTAATACAAACCAAACATTTTGATGTTTTAGTAAAACTGCCTGTGCAGGCTAATATCTGTATATTTTCTGTCTGTTTCTGACACAAGATGAGTACGAGTCTGCCTGACAAAAAGTACAAGTGTGTATATTGCAGATAATGCAAACAGGTGAGTCCGTGTATTTGTGTGCATCTCAGCCTGAGACAACATTTCTGTGCTTTGTAGTTCTCATTCCAAATAGATACAGTGTTCCAAAGTATGTAAAATAACTTTCACTGTTGGGAGATACTGAAAACAACTATCGTGTACACTTCTGTCAGCTAAAGTTGCCAGGAGGTCACCTTAAATTCGGTCCTAGAAATCTGCAATCTACTGAAGCAACTTAATAGAGCATTAAGGTCCTTTTACCTGATGCTCTAATTCAAGCTTCTGTGGAAGAACATTATTTCATCAGAAGGAGCACCTGTGAGACCAGCAGCACAGTGCCATTCAAGAAAAAGTCATTCCAGTTTTAATTTGGCATGTATTTTCACAAGGAGCAATGCATATTGAGCTACAGGGGCTGGGAACATCCTAAGTCAGAACTATATATTAACACTGGAAAATGTTTGAATTAGACATTATTTTTTAAAAGCCCAGCGCTTCTGTTGTTTAAAGATGTGCAGATCACCGATTCTAAACTACATAGATGTGAAGTCCCCCATAAACACATGGGATCTTTCATTGAATCCACGGGCTCCAATTTAAACTACAAAGTGGATGTGAAGCAGAATCCTTTTGGCGTCGTGGTAACTGGAGTGAGAAGCAGTGGAGTGCTGTAAGTTACATTGATGCTTTTTCTGAGGAACACAGATGTCATCAGTTTTCTCCAAAGGCCCATGTTGCCGTGCATGGCATAGACATGGCAAGTATGTCCAAGATGCCACGTGTGAGGTCTCCTCTTGGACCTGTAATCTTCTCTTCTTTTGGCTGATGGATATTCTGCAAGGACTCTTCCAAAGCTTTTGGAAATAAATTCTGTGATACGGAGAGCTCTGTCTGAAAGGATTTAGGTCTGGCTTTCTGTTCACTTTTCCTTGATACTAGGGAAATCTTTATAGCTACTTTGTTCCATCACTTCAGGGAATTTTATTATCGGAAGCACTTCAAATTGCATGGGAAGACTATTCCTTGCATCTTATCTTATTTGTCACAATTGTGCTGAAGCCCTGAATCACCAATACCAGGTTGCACTTTAGACCTATGGTATCCAAGAATAGCTGGTGTAAGCTACTGATAAGGTAGTCATGTAATGTTGTAAGTAAAATATTTGACCCACTAGTATAGTGAATGCTTTCATTCCATTTAGGTTCTAAATATAAATAAACGAAAACAAACCTACAAACTTAATGACATGGCTTTACTACCTGTTAGAAGGGGGAAGTGTCAGGATGAACATGCTTATTAAATCAGTCCAAGAATGATTACCTGTCAGAGTGCTAGGCCAGTTGGATTATCAATGCTTCAAGATTAATTAATTAGCGATTACATTTGTGCTCTTATAAGTATTGTTTTCGTGCTTAAAATCCTCTACAATGATTGATTTGCAATTATAGAGAGCACAAAAGATGGACTTGGTATTCAGTAGTGCATGACTGATTAAACAGGTATATGGAGGGGGAATAAGAAATCTAGTCCAATAGAACCATGTTGAAGCAGTGCTCTGGGAGATAGTCTATATTTTCCTTAGGCTTTTGTTTAATTTGATAAAAGTGGTTGCGTTTTCTGTCTCTAAAGAAAAAAATTACAATGATGCTGTTGTTGGCATGTGATAAGAGCAGCCCCTCAGAGATAAATCTGTGATAAATTTGCTGTCACAAGATGAGTGCTTTCCCGCAACTCTTCATCTACCAAACAAAAGGAAGGCCTCTTTGGAAAAGGAGGAGTAGGATCAATGTGTTATTGCAGTTCATTACGAAAATCCTAATTAGCCAGATAGTTATAAAACCTACAACGTTCCATTGTCATTTGTTATACTTGAGCCCCTCAAAAGTGTTATGAGTTTTGATAGATCAACTACCATCATCATTTGCAAGACAACCTGAAGGATTGCCATAGTTCCATTGGAAATAAAAACTTTCCCCTCCAAAAAGAGCTTGTTTCAATGCAGTTTGTGAGCAGATGGGAAGATAGCCCTTGGAATCATTAAAACTGGACAGAAATACATCAGATGAGGATTTGACTTGTAAAACCTCTCTCAAGTGTTCATACTCTTAACGTAAAAAAAAAGGTAACTGAACAGATTAAAATTGTAGCAAGCCCAGACTCCTCTGGTTTTGTTGTGTGTTCAGTGTTGCCCAGTGTTTGCAATCACTAATGTATTGTGTATTTATTTAATAGTTCAAGGACCTACTTATGCGTTAAAGAATTTACTGATAATGACATATCATAATGATAAATGTAGTTATAGTGCACTAAAGATCTGAAGTGATAAAGTCTCCTAAAATAATGTGGCTGTGTTTGCATAAAGCCAAGAGAAAGTTACATTACTGTCCTCTAGATGAATATCATGGCTGTTAAATGTCACAAATATAACACAAAAATCCAGCTGTAAAAAGAGTTTCTAATTAAAATTACATCAAGTGAGTAGATAAAAGCATATTCCTTTGAAATTGTGTCTGATGTTAATCCACATTGAGGTAGTTTGCTGTCTCAAAGTAAGTCATTTTCTCTGCTTTCAAGGAAAGACTGTGTTTCCACAGATCCCCCTTAGTTTAATGATGCTGAAGATAATGTTCAAATCTGAGGATCAGCTTCATTCCAATTGCTCTCTGCTTTAATTTTGGTTTAACTCACAGTTATGTTCTATTTATGATAATTTAATGTAAAAAGTGATGATGGATGGAAACTCTAATTCCTGGTAGGGGTCAATTTTGAGACAGTTTCCAATTGGAAATTTTCCAAATCTTAGAAAAACGAAAGAGGCAAATGAACACCATTAAGTTCAAAACCAATGAAATGTAATGTTTTAATGAATCCCTGAGTTGTGGGGGATCTTTACCCAGGTTGATATTTGGTGTTGCTTAGGATATACAAAGTGGTTCAACCATTCCTGTGCACTTGGCTTCCTAGGGAGAGATTTCATTGCATTGCTAGGATAAACATGACCAAGATCCCAGTATTCTTGTCACAGGATAGAAAAAGACCACATTTTGGTTGTTTTGTGGGCACACACTTGGCTGTAGAAGATCCCTACAGATGCTCCTCTCCGTCCATCAGGAATGAGAATGCCTAAGATGCTCCATGGAGTCTTTTTGGCACCCTAGGAGACCACAGGCAAGTCACAACTTGAAGCTCTTCTGGTTGAGGGAGTCTAGAGTCCAGTTCACCGTCACAGCTGCAATAGGTCAGCAGAGATAAGGGAAGGAGAGAGAATCTGTGAGTCCATTGCCTTGCAGTGAGCTGCTCCTTGGGGCACCTCGCCTTGGGACTGCCTCCTGCTGCTCTCTACTTCAGCACAGCTCAGATTTCCCCACTGTTTCCCAAGTCTTTCCCATAGAAACAAGGAGTGAAATTTTACTTTAGTATTTAAAACTCTCCTAATCTTTGTTTGGAAGATTAATTGTTCGTCTGCAATGAAAGGGAGTTGTGAAATGTGTAAAATTAAATTAACAGAAGAAACTTTATTGTTTAAATTGACTCTTACTGTGTGTTTTGCTAATAGTCATAAAGGTGGAACAGGGATCTCCAGCTTGTTCCATTTGGATACTTGTATCCAGTCATCTCTGTATGTATTTTCAACGCCACCAACTTCACGTTCCTTAAAAACCTTAGCGGCAGCTTTATGCAGAATTTGCCACAGGAGATGTCACCCAACAGGATTTGAACAATGCTGAGGATCAGGTTATAATTTTAATCTGTTCTCATCTATGTTCAATTTGCTCAAGAGCTAGAACGTATCTGTGTCTGCCTTTCCCTGTAGGAACTGTCCTAGCAGGACTCAAGAGCAGGTCATGTTCATTTTTGCTGGCAAACAAAAGCTGCAATTGATTTGCAAAATCTGATGGAGTTAATTACTTTTATGTTTCTGTCCACCCACAGAAATTTTCTATCTGCCCTATTACTGAGTGACCAGAGAGAGTGGATTCAGAGCAACAGATGCAGGGTGGGAAGCTTCGGTGGAAGATGGAAGTGCAAAGGTACTCCTGAAAATAGATGAGCCACCTGTATGAGACATTTCTATAGGATCAATAGGCTCTGCTCACCTCCTCGTCTGTGCCGGAGTCACTCTGCTCCAGCCCCACACCATCCCATCTCCTTCTCCTTGAGGTCTCCAGATGGAGACCTGAACCTGCTATCCAGCTATAACTAAAGGAGTTGAAAGATTTATTGCAACAATTCCTGTTAAAATACTTTTTTCTTTTAAATTGTTCCATCAGGTTCAACACTACCATAGGACCCCTGCAGTACGCTGACCAGTTTTTACAGCTCTCAATCAACCTACCCAGCAGCAACATTTATGGTGTGGGAGAGCACGTGCACAAGCAGTACCAGCATGATGTTAACTGGAAAACCTGGCCCATGTTCAGCAGGGATACTCCTCCCTCTGATGTAAGGACTGGTTTTATTACGCTCATTCTTTGCAGATGACTTCTGGAATCCGAGGCTATTTTGCAGTAGACGCATGAATAATATCCATGGAGTTCTTCCCCAGAGACTTTTCAGGCACTGCATGTTATTACTAAAAGCTAGATGGCACTGATGAAGGTTCCCTGAGGAATAGGTTTTTATAAATATTTTTATTTTTGTGCTGACGTGCAGTTAAAAAACAGTTGATAAACATTAATATAAGAGAGTCTTGAGTTTCTACTGAAAAACAAAATAAATAACAATATGTCCTAATGCATTGCTGTGTGCAGCATTCAGTACAGATGACACACGCTTCTTCAGTAAACATCCTTGTAGCAGTTCTCTTTAGCAGCTGTCTCTTTACAGGATAAAATATGTCTGTCAGCAGTTATTTGCTTCTACGGTTTGTATGGCTGTCTCTTTCCAGAATGATTTCCAGGGCACCCGTTTTTCGATAATTGTAAGAGAAGAGTCTCACATCTGCACAGAGACTTCTTTAAGGCTTTGATCTAACTTCTCTTAACAGTGGCACACACAGGTACACGGTGTTGCTCTGTCAGTTCCTCGCTGCGGTGGTTTGCTACCAGAGATACTCTGAGTGTAAGGGGGTTAAAATCAGGTGAGGTGCCGATTCAAACAATGATAATTACTTTCTGCTTCTTGCTTTTTCTGACTTTGTATTCCCCGAGAAAATATTTTCTGTACTTTGGGGATGTAAAGTATCAAATTTTGTGGCTATGTTCATGAATATCTTTTGCTTTGACTAGGGAAATATTTGCTAGGGCTTGTAAGCTCTGCCTTGAGATAATGCTATGAAAAAAACATTGAAAACTCTACGTGTCTAGTACATAATCAATGCATTATGAACATTCAGAGAAAGAAGTCCATGTAGAGCATGAATGAAGGAATATTTATTAACATGAATATTTTTTTTTATTTTTTTTTATTGGAGTTCTTAAAGTAATTTATTTATAACTAGCTAATGAGCCCATTTCACAGAATCACAGAATGTTAGGGATTGGAAGGGACCTCAAAGGATCATCTAGTCCAATCCCCCATTTGTCACTATTACCTCAGCTTCATAAAACAATAATCCATTTGCTTTGCTTTGAGAGAACATTTCAGTGTTTTGCTGAAATACGAGCTATACTAATAGGAGGAGAGACCATTGTATGTAAATAATTAATAATTTGGAACTTGTAGCCCTCACCTTGAGACAGCTTCTCTGGGAGTTTCTTCTGAGAAGGGATTGCAACGTTTGGTTGATGTGTGGCAAGGTGAACACTCTTACTTACTGGGCATGACAACCTTAGTGTTGGACATCATTTTGACCTAAGGTGTTAAAATTAGGCATCTAAAGACACAGGTAGATACTTCTGCAAGTGAGCCATGGAGATTCGCATCTCCTCAAGCTGTCCCTCCTGTATTTGTGGCACCTGCCTGTCCTCACCCATTAGCTGGCAAGGAGGGGGTGCAGAGAGGAAGGTTTCCTGCTAAGAAAGCGGGAACATTAGAGCACACCTGTAGGACAAGCCTCCTCCTCTGGCAATATGGCTGTTCCCAGCTCCGCTGGTGGGACACTCAGGAGCTCAACAGAACCTATGCCTCCATCTTCTTATCTATATCCAGCTGGAGTTATGACAACTGTAATTATATATTAGGAGCCCTATGTGTCACTGAAATAAACACACACATTGCCCCCCCAGCCTTGCTTCTATTTCTCATATCTTCTGAGTCTTCTACCTTTTCTGTATTTTGGGTATATTTTTTTATGTTTTTTGCAAATTTGATATCCGTGGGGGAATTTGACAGAAACTAATTCTGCATAGTCAAGATATAATTACTAGAGAAGGTTACGCAGAGTATGATTTGGCCCAGTGAAACATCATCATGCTTGGTTTTGTTTTCAGAATCAAAATCTGAGTTAGCTCACACTTATTTCTATAATAGAGCTTGTTTATAGTTAGATAATCTCATTTATTTTCCATCTTTACTAAATATTTATTTTATAAACTACCTCTTCTTAATACTTAGTATGTTGAGGTTTAAAGATAGTTCTTACCTGAACGGCTCTATTGAGTATTGACTCATTAACTAACAGTGAGCACTATCAAGTTAGGCTAATTTCAAATTGCTCAAGTTCTGTTTCTCGTTAATTTGTTCTGAATTTTCTTTTGCAGAGGAAGAAGCACAACTGTGAAAACAATTGTTATCATTTCTAAGGTTTTTGTTGCTAATAATAACAACAAAAAAAACATAAGAAAGGAAATAAAAAAGAAGCAAGGCACTCTTGTTTCCATAGATTAGACACAAAAATGATTGCCTTGCAGGATTAAAAGAAACATATGGTTTCTTTTTTTTTTCACCCTATGGTGAAAGGTGATGAAAGCACCTTTCAAGTTCTGTATTTCGCTAGATATGCACCTGTATTACTCAGAAATAGTACAGCAATATATACAGACTTGCCCAAAGTTCTATCATATCTGCTTGCTTATGGTATCTGTATATTTGGGGAAACTTTTGTTTTAATTGACAATGTCCTCATAAAGGAGAAGAATGCCAGGAAAGAGAAAATAGAACTGTAGGAAAGTGTCAGGATTTTTATTTTTGTTTCCTATATTTGGAGAAGTTTCGAGTTCTACCTGTGATATATTTTGAAACATCCGAAGCAGATACTGTTACTAGGTTTTAATCAGCCTACTTTTCCTTTTTATCCTTTAAGGAAATAACTAACTTATATGGAGTTCAAACTTTCTTCCTATGTTTGGAAGACAGCACCGGAATCATCTTTGGTGTCTTCCTAATGAAAAGCAATGCCATGGGTAAGAAATCTTTCTTTATAGCTCTGAACATTGTAGTTAACTATCTCTTGAAATTATCTTTTCGATTGGGATCAAAACTGAACTGATGTAGATATCCTTTTTTTTTTTTTTAAATACTGTACCATATAGCATTTTAAAGCAAGTTGTCTCCAGATATCTGATGGCAGTCATCAATGTAAGCATTTATTAGTATTTTGCATACATAATATAAGTAGTGAGTAGCTCCCAGTTAACTTGAAGACTGTGATGGAATCCTGAGGGTCAGAAAGCTATTTGGAGCCTGTGCAGTAAGCCGAGTTAATCAGTGAGTTAATCTGTTATGCACTGAACAAATTGAAGCACATTATCCACTGGTGTACTAAATTCCAGTCCTTTAGCAAAGCTGCATTTATGGAGGTGGTAGCAGTAACGGATGAATTGTTTTGCTGTTTGTGTGTTGTCATGAAGTACACAAAGCTCAAGAGCAGAAAATGTCACAAAGCAAAGATGGATCAAACCAGCAGCCAAAAGTAATGTTTGGGTTTTGTAGTGCTAATACTGGCCTTAGTGCAAACATTAAAGAGAAAAAAGGGCTTGAATGTCATGAATGGGCATTAAAGAAAAGATTGGAACTAATCAGAATCAAAAGGTGCCTTAAAAGTTATCTTTGTATTCCTGTATTACACTTTGTATGGACGCGGTGCAGAAGTAGAGGAAATAATATCATGTCCATAATATTTATGGATATTCTATAGCCATATCAACACAGATGTAAGGAATGCATCCTAAAAACTTTAGAAAAAGGTTTCAGAACAGTCCATGGCCTGCATTTTCCAAAACAGCAAGACTTTTCACTTCTAAATGAATCCCTTTAAGAAAACACTTTCTTTTCCCAGTTATTGATTTTTTAATTTAGGCCACTTATTTTTATTATGGTGGCTGTGTGTGTATGGTGAGATAAATGTGGGTAACAAACATATTATCTTATATATCCTAAGCTACCTGTCACTTCTAGTAATTTTTAAACACTAGTGATCCATGTGAAACACTTTGGTGTTTTCCTTATCATTTCAAATGAAATAGAGACATCCATTTAAAAGCGAAATAGCCAAATTCTTTGCCATGATTTAAACCTGTCTTAACGTATGCATATTAGCACCAAACAGAATGATAAAGGTTTGGAAGAAATAGAATGATGGGCAGTGTTAGATAGTACTCAGTTAAACAGAGAGTTATATTTGAGAGAAGAAAGGTACAAATGTGTTGAATGGCTCTGTCGTTGAAGATGGACAAGGAGGGAAATGTCATGCAAAACACAGTGACTCGGAGGAGCAGGACCTCAGGTCACACCGCCCGGAAAGCAAACACAGTGCAGATGTGCACCATTGCATTGCTGCCTCTCTGACACAGCAGCCACTTGTCACCTATTGGGCAGAGTGTTTTCTCATGATGAAAAAAATAATCGTCTGATATTTGTTTTCAGCCTCAGGATCCGGCTGTGTTTGGATCTGATTCAGTCTTGGTGGAAAGCTCCAAGTATTACTTGAACATTCGCTACACTTTGCTGCCTTACCTGTATACACTCTTTTATAAAGCTCATACTCAAGGAGACACAGTTGCACGTCCACTTTTGCATGAGTAAACAAGGGACTGATACGTACCTTCCAGCAGACAAACTGGGACTTGATTTGCAAGGAGGCTACATTTACCCTACTCAAGGGCCATCTAACACAACAGTTTCAAGGTAGGCTTCGAAACCAAATGCTTTCATGTGGCTTTTTTTTCAAGACTGGGCTGAGGACTTTCAAATCAGTAGCAGCCCATTGTGTTTAGAATTTTCACCTTGAAACACGGGAATAACTGTGAGCCAGACCTCACTTCTGTGACTCCTGAAATCACAGGTTCAGTGATTAATTACGGGTTTATTTGCGTAGCATTGTGTAAACTTGCCAGGTGTTTTAATCTGTTTACCTGAAAATGAAAGGCAGCCAAGGACTAATATAAGGCAATTCTCAAAGTGTTGCAAGCCGGTTGAGGATCAAATTCTTAACATGAACAGGAAGGATGTATTAAGACTGTTGGGATCTTTGATATACATGGAAGACCAACTGCCTCTGTTTCCACAGCCGCAGGAATCCAATGGGACTTATAATTGCCCTGGATGACAACTATACAGCTTCTGGGAACTTGTTCTGGGATGATGGAGACTCTACAGGTGAGCAGTTACCAATAGTGAAATAAGTATGATTTACAAGAAATTCATACTTAAAAGTTTCAATCTCCCTGCTGATTTCATGGAGCAAGAACGTTACAAACATTACATTCATGGAGCAATAGCACGTTACATTGCTGTAACGTGCTATTCATGCTTATCCGTATGTCAATACTGTTTCACCACTTTTAAGTGGAAAACTGTAGCCATTACTAATGTAATTTTTTCTTGTTCAGGTTTCTAACTCTGCAAACGTTTGGTACATGACTGTGCTGACTGCTAAACCATGCTGTCAGGGTTGATATACATTCTGGTATACATCCAAATTAGTTTCATGGGGTGCAAGAACACGCAGAATTAGTGTTCGACAGTAAGAAAATGAAAACGAGCCCTGTTATTGACTGCCTGGAATTATTTGAATTGCTTGTGAAAACAGTAGAAATTTTGTTAACTCAGAAGTACGGTATTGGAGCCAACGCTTTTCTGCCATCTGGTTTCCACAGCCTACTGGTGCGTACGCACGCGAGTAAGCGTGTACGGGCTGTATTTGTCATGTTGCCAACCTCGCCTTTAGTAAAGCTGCTGGGGAACTTGTTTCCACCTGGGATGGTCACTATGATTATGCCAAGGCTGGTCAACCTCATCTCTCGTGATGAACTGGCATCGATACCGCTTACCTCACCAGTTTTTTTTTCTGTGAAACAATTTACAACACAACTACTTCTTTTGCTTAGGGTAAGATTAAAGTCACAACTTAATTTAACACAAGTTGTTTTGTTTTGGTTTGGTTTGTTTTTTTATAAAAAAAAAGACACAAACCTCTAATTTAAGGTTAAACCTGGTTTTGGAATACATGCTGTCTAAGAAAAGCCAAGTTTATCTAGAGCAATGGAATAACTTTGCAAAAACTAGATATTGTCTTCATTTTACTCTTGAGATGTAGGAAATATTGAAAAATGAAGTATCTTGAACTGTGAGATGTTCTGTGAGATTTCCTGTGAGATTCCTGAGGATTTAGTTAGGCATGCTGCTTCCATTAAACTCAGAGTTTGGAATACTTAAATCCTTCAGGCTGCTTTTGCAGCCTTTGTCCTTTATTAGGTGGTACTTAGAAAAGACAGCAAACAGTTTAAACGGCTATTCTGGTATGATTTTTTGTAGAAGTTTTGCAAGATATGCTTGTTTTAAAATAGTTTAAGTACTTGTATTTCACAGATTTGGTTGTTTTGTTTGCAACAAACCCTAACATTCAGAGCTAGGGGCTTTGATTTGTGATGTATGCCAGTTAATACTCTTGCATTTCAAGTAGACCCAGTCTTTTCTAATTCATCCATAGACTGCTGTCAGTGGCAAAAGTGTCAGAGCTTTCCTTAGCTACACTGGAATAAAATGTAGGTTAGAAAATAGAAAACACTGCAGCAACAAGAATGTAGAGATAAAAGTTTAGTTGGAGTAAAATTACCATTGAGGTAAAAATAAGTAATGCTACAAAATCATGTGCATGTTTAATTTATCATTCTGAAAACTAGGCAGAGATCTTCCAGGTGGTGATTCATGGAGGTGTTTTATATACAAGGTGTTGAGCTATGTGTGCACGACCCAGGGCTCTGACTACACTTCCATGAAAGCAGCAGCTCTTGGGGCTCCAAACTGCATCCCCCACTTTCCTGTTTGCACAGCTACCATGTCCTCTGCGTTATGGAACCAGATGATCTTTTGGGTCCCTTCTAATCCAAGCCATTCTGTGATTCTGCATTCGACCTGTACAACTCCCTTTTGTTGTTTGAACTGTACCAATCAGACCTCCCAGAAAGACTTTCAAGCCTCTTTTTTTTCAAAATTTTGTGGAAGTTTGATGTTTTTAAGAAATAAAGCTGTGATTTGGCTGATTATTGCTGCCATAAATATTGAAGGCCTTGGGTGGTTGCTGATATGACAGCTAGATGTACTCCTTTGTCAAGGTCTGAAATAAGGAAGCTATTATTGTGCTCACTTCTGTTGAGAAACAAAACAATAAAGCATCTTATGATGTTATTTCCTGCCCCAAACTTTAAAGTTGCAGACTTTTCAGGGAAACTGTTTACAATTTGCTTGAAATGGCAGTATTTTACTTTTCATACATAGAAAAAAAAATGCCAGATTGACTCCACTTTTGCATTCCCTTTTCTCTATGGCCTGTTACTTCCTCTCTTATGGTTCTGTGGCATAGATTATCAATATTATTGTGCTTATTTAGGGTATTTTTAAGGATTAACTTTGAGCCATGCAACTACATTTAAGAGAAGCTAAGAAGGAATAACAGTAAAATAAAAAATTATTACATTTTAGAAATGATTTGAAGGAATTGTTGGAAAAATTTGGAAGATTAGATCTCCTGGGAGACTAGTCTAAGGAAAACAGAAGAGAAATTTCAGTCGCTCTAAGAAACGTTAGTAAATATTTGAGTTGCTCAGTGTGGCCTCTGAAGGCAGTAATGATGCTAATTAACAATTTGTTGGTCTCTGGCAGAGGAACAGTCCTGTTTCTGATGCTGTTCCTTTCTGCACTGCAAGTGTAACTTTACCTTTCTTTACCTTTTAGGCATAGTTGAGAGTAGCACCTACATTTACTATGAGTTTACAGTTTCCAAGGTAAGTATTTTATTTTAAATGAGCTTATTTCCATTTTTGATTTTTATCAATACTATCTTCAAAGGGCATTCTTTTCTCCCTCCTTATTCTCTGATAGGATTTGCTGAGAAGCAAAATATTGGACAAAGTCAAAGCAGAGTCATATTCAGATTACTGCAATTTAACTGTGATGAAAATTTGCTATTTGCTATTTTTCTCCTAGTCAACGTGAGAATCTAAAGAATCCTGTTTCCTTCCACCTAAGAAATTCTGCAGCAATATTTATTGAGCAAGAGAAGTGTAAAGCATCAGTGGCAGTTAGAACAGAGTCAGAAAGGAAGTTGAAATGTAGTGTTTGTGGGATTTAAAATACTGGAAATTTGAAAAAAAAAATTCATACACTGTTAAAAATTTCGCTGAAAGTTTCCAAAGAGGGAGATGAAGGCCTGCACTTTGTCTGAACACACAGAACCTGCTTCATGACCTAAGCATGTCTGCACCTGCATCACTGACTGTCTCAGTATGAGCGTGATTATGTCCCTGTTTAAAATAAATGGAGTAGTAGTGAAAAGGGGAAACAGTGACTTTTAAAATGCAAACTGTGTGCAAGAGGCTTTACTTTTAGGAATTTATTTTATCAGTTCCAAGGCAAATGTTGTTATCTGTTCCTTACTGAAGAGCAGCCCAGCCTGCTTTAGATAACATCTGATCCAACGATAATATATCTGTGCTGTTTCATTTCCAGTTCAAGGAGTATCATTTCCAACTCAAGGAGTAAGCAAGGAACAATGTTTCTTTACAGGTCTTAAGGACCTTAAAGACCTTGGTAACTTTGATATTACCATCAAGAAAGAAAATACCAAGGCTGCTTGAATTTGTGACCGAGTGGATGTCACATTTGGCAGCGTGCCATTGCAGCGCTGCCAGTCCAGGCAGGAGCAAAACTGCTGACGGGACAGGAAGGGATGTCTGACGGCTCTGCTGTCAGCCAAATCACACGGGATTTGGGAATTGTAAGCAGACGATCACTGAACAGTAAGAGGAAGATTACCGTTGTTCCTGTGCATTAAGAATGAACTGAAATGTAGGGAAATATTTCCTTCTGTTTTGAGAGGTACCGTAACAGAAACGACTACGATAAATTACACAGCTTGTACAGATGTTCTTGCACTTGAGATTTACAGAACACATTATTTACAAAAAAATATATATCTCTTTCTCAGTTCCAAATTTATTCTTTGGTACTAACTCAAGGAGTAATTGTGCAACTGAAGACACGTTGTAATACTAAACTATGCAAGCAAGAGGATCACTTGCACGCAAAACTCACAAAAGCCTGTAACTTTACAGTGAACAGCAGGTTTTTTTTATGAAACTTGATGTCCTTTCAGTTCTCCATCCATTAGACAGGGAGCATCTGGATGTTGGCTTCACACTATTCTTTCATAATGAAGCTTTTGCATAGAAGTGAAAGGCAGAACACTCACTAGTGAATAAACTCTATGGAGGTAAATTTGGGCTTTGTGACATGAGTAATTGCATTTCATGGACACAGCCTTGGCTCAGTCTCAGAGCAGCGAGCTGACATCTCAACTCAGCAGAACACATGGGCCACGCTGATCCTTGAGCAGTTCTATGCTCGACATACGCTTCCTTTACATTTGAAATTTGAGCTGCAATTTGCAAAGCATCACTGAACTAAAGTAAACTCAGCAGGGGCTGATAATGTTTGATAGTATGTTGCAAAGAAATAGAAGATACTAGAAAACTTATTTTTTGTCTTGGAAGAAATAATTACAGCACATTGGTTTAGTTTAATTACTACAGTAATTTAAGTGACTTGTGTATTTTGGCTGTAATTATAGTGTCACTAAAGCTGCAAATCCTCTAGAAAAATTAGGAATAAATAGTTTCTTTTTGAAGCAGCTGTTTAGGCACCTATTGTGCAGCTAGTATTGGAGAGTGGTGTGATTTCACCAGTGTAGCTTTCTCACTAGTATTGTGGTTTAGTATTTTTCTGTAACGATACACAGTATGTGTGCATGGCTGCAAAGGGATTGTGCTAAGAAAGTGGAGCAGTGATGCACCTGTGCCAGTCACATGGCATAGAGCAACAGTACATGTGCTTGTATCCTTGGTGGAGCAACTAGGAAGCATAAATTCCCCTGAACCCAGCTAATTATTTATTTCTTTTCCTAAAGCCTACGTGGTTACTTTTCAGGTACTTCATGGCGATGACCAAGGCTTTATTTAAGAAAATGATTTTTTTTTTAATTATTTGAGGAATGGTCTTAATTGTTGAATATACGTTATTTATGCAACCATTCAGCATACAAAAGCGGGGTAAATGTAATGAATTATTTTGCCTTTCAGGTATGATGGAGTTCATTTTATTTGAAATATCTTACATAAGCAAGTAAGTTATTACCTTTTAATTTTCTTGATGCTGTACATGAATTTATATTATTTCAATCAGATTATTTTTAAACTTTCAGACAGGAGCTGATATCTATGGCTTCTTCTCAGACTCAGAGTATGAGCTGTGTGTTCGCTGGATGCAGCTGGGTGCATTTTATCCTTACTCAAGAAATCACAATGAGAAAGGAACAAGAGTGAGTCTCAATTTTTTAACAATTCTCAATGCCTGAGCCTTTACCACGCATGTGTAGAGACCAGCCAGAACATTGCACAAGCTGACCGCCCTCAAAAAAAGTACATTTCAAGCAAGATGAACAAGAAAAGAACACGTTTGCCTCTCTATGAAGAAAAAATTGTCTTTATTTATATGCTAGCTCTGCTGTAAGCCTCCCCCTCACCCTGGAGGTTTTATGCCCACAGAGGGGCTGTGCTGGGATTTGGGCCACTTGAAGGAAGCATATTCTAAGTTTGCTTTGACTGAATCAAACTCCTACCTATTTTTCCCTGTGTGCCATTTTTATTTAAATGCACCACACCGGCAGGACTAAAATAGAGCGCTTGCATGGCAAACGCACTTAAAGGAGCAAAGCTGACCTTGGTGCTCTCAGCCCTAATTGTCCATAATTATCCAACAAATGAGAAAATGGAACAGTGTAATAAGATTCTGGAGTCAGACGCGGCAATTTCTGTGCTTTGCACATTTGCCACCATCAGATATTGTATTTCTTTTAAGAGTAAAGGAAAATAATTGCCTAAATGTAGGTCTGTGCTGGCTAAGGACTATATTGTAGAAAGCTGTAAAACAAGATAACTGGAAAAATGAAAAAAATGCAAACAGCACTTCTATTCCAGTTAAAGCTTCAGGTCTAGCAGAGTAGAGCTATTTATATGGCATATAGCTACTGGATTAAAGTCTCCTTTTCAAAACCCGTGTGCTTTATCTTGCAGCGGCACACCTTTCGATAGGACTTTTAAAGCCTTTAAAAATGCAGATTCAGGGTTATCATGTTGCTTCCAGTCTTCCCCAATTTGCCAAGGTATTGTTCAATGCATTTAATAAAGATTGGAAGTGCTCCTTGACATCAGTCATTAGTGCTTCGGTCTCTTCTTGCAAGTCCTGAGTGCTGCCCTGCAGAAAAGAGGGAAAATAAATTATGTACACTGGGATGTGTCACACCTTTGGGACACTTTGCATTAAACATTTTTTCAGTAAAGCCTCCCAGGTTTTTCTCACCTTCCCTCTTTTTAGTTCCCCTTTTTGGGCTGAGAGTGATACCTCCTGTTTTTAGTGTCATTTACTTCTTCATTGAAGAATAAATACAGTGTTCTAGTTCAGAGGAGAAATTTCCTCAACTTTGTCTAGCGATGTTGAGTTTAATACGTTTGATAATTACTAATACTAAGAGGTTATATGAAGTCTGGGGAGAAACATAAAATGAAAGAAAAACGGCACTAAATGTGAAGCCTCTTGTAAACATTAGCAAGTTCTTTGACCTGTTCTTTGTACTTTTCCTCTTTGCTTTTTTTTTTTTTTCCTTTTCTGAACAATGCAGTCTGGTTTGACTAACAATGATCTCTTCTCTTTCAGATGTAAGATACTGTTTCCTGGAACTCAATATTTGAGAACATTTTCAGGAGCATACTGAATATAAGATGCACCCTGTTACCCTATTTCTATACATTAATGTATGACACCGAAGCCCATGATCTGCCCCGTACTACATGAGTAAGTGCAACTCCTTTGCTCTCCTTATCAGGAATTTTCACTAAAACTTCTGTAGTTATGACTCTCCTAACAATAAAATTTTCTTACAATTTCAGCAACTTATATTAAAAAAGGCACAAAATTGAGAAGATGACCTTTCAATATCAAGTCTCACTTGAACAGCACTCTTAAAACCTTTAGGTAGTTGCTCCTGCAGTAAAAACAGTATTTGCAGCAACAACTCCTAATTAATCTGTCTAGCAAAATGTGGTAACTTCATTTAAAAAAAAAAAAAGTAAAGCAAGGACAATTCAGATGAGGAGTTTGTTAGTATTTTTTTCATAAATGGGATCAAAATACTGACTTTAGAGGACAATTCAAACTTTTACTGGCTCCTTTGGACCACATCAACCTTCATATCCGAGGTGGATACATCCTTGCTCGGCAACAACCTGCTAACACAACTTATTACAGGTAAGATTAACTGAAAATTTAAAATTTAGTTTTGCACAGTTACATCTAAATACTACCAGTCCTCAGAGAAGCTGCGTGTATGATAGCACTGGAGCTTTAGAGCTGCTTTTTCTTTTGGGTTTCCTCCTAATGATCTCTAAATTCGATCGTATGAGCTTAGGAAGATGACTGTGGGAGATCAAGTGGCATACAATATTTCTTAAAATAGTCTAACCTTTGATAAATATGAAGTGTGATTAACTGAGGGAATTGAGGACATTCTTCTGTTTTCCATAGCCGACTAAACCCGATGGGACTCACTGTTGCTTTGAATGATGATCTGTATGCAGAAGGACAACTTTATTGGGATGATGGAGTTCGAATTGGTATGTATGATGCATCTTGCCTGTCATCAAATCCTTTTTTGGTGTGAGGTTGGTCGAAAACTGCAACAGGTTGCCCAGGTAGGCTGCGGACTCTCCACCCTTGGAGATACTCAAAGCCCAAAGTAAAACACAAAAAACAAAATCCAAGGAGATGAACTGGGGAGAGGTGAAGCAAACTACAGCAGTCCTTGAAAACCAAACGATGCTCTGTAGCTGACTTATGAGCTTTTCTGTCTGCAGTTTTTAACAACAACACAGTTGTCAAAGTGGAGACTCCAAGTCGTAAGAAACTGCTGGTAAGCAAGTGCTGGTGGTTGCTTCTGCCTTAGAAGTCCTCAGTGTATAGTGGGGGTTTTGAGGAGGAGCATCAGGAACAGATGGAAAGGATGGACTTTGGCCAAAGCAATCACATTTCTAGAGGCTGTATCTGAACATGCCTTCGGAGACAAAACTGAAATGAAACCTTCAGATTAGCATTATAGTAAAATTATTTTTCCTGATTTAAACCACATAATGCTATGATTGATAGAATTAATACGTTGTATAAAGGAAATTGTTCTGTGGACCTAAGGCAACATGGATAACAAAGATTTGTCCTCAAACCAATGGGAACCATAACCACAGATTATGTGGGAAGCTTTAACTAATTTCCTTAAAATTACTAAATTTAAATCATCTTCAGATAAGAGATATCTAAATGTCATTTATCTTTTCCATCCAGAGTGTGCTACCCTTGTAATAACAATACGGTATCACCCAAGAGGACTGCAAGTACTGCAGAAAATGGTGTTATTTTGCATAATGACATGTGGGGAAGTTTGCAGGATGCTGTTAGTGTATTCTGAGGTGCTTCACTTACACCACTGCCTGTTAGCAATGTTTATGTAAGTCTGATGGTAAATGAGATTACCATAGATCAGAAGGTGCATCTCACCAGGATGCCAGTGATCTGGCGTTGGTAGTGCAGAAAGGCAAGAACCTGCAATGCCCATGATTATCAGCACTAGTTTGAGTTCATTTTGTGCTGAATAATGGGATTGAGAAAATATACGTAGGTGGACAGCGACTAGAGGTGGGTGTGGGAACCGACTCCCAAGCCTTCTCTTGCTGGTCTTCTCATCCTTGTCTTCCTAATGCTGTTTTGTTGCCTCCTTTTGTATTTTACCTCTAAAATCTTCTTATTTTGGCCAAATTTAAATAGCACACGGTCATATAAGAAAGTATTTTATGTCTAAATGCATGTGTCTTCCGGGATTACAGAAATTTTCTTTATTTGTGTATAGATAGACCTACCACATATTTGTGTATAGTATGCGGACTCAATTCTTGAACTGATATTTGGATAACCCCACTTCTTCTAAAGTTATCAGCATGTGTTTCCATCTGCTTGGGTCATTCCGTCCAGGGCATTTCCCTGCTCCTGCCTCCCTGGACAATCAAGTCTAACAGTCCTAAAGGCATCTGAAATAAATGTATATAATTGTATTGCTGTTCAAGTTGGCACTCCTGTGGAGCATTTTTCAACTATGGACAGAACTGCTGAGGCAGTCAGTCTCACCAGCTTTCTCCCTTGGTAGAAGGAGACTGCCTAACCTCTTTTGTTACTGGGATCTTACTACCCTTGCTTTGAAATTCAGTGTTCTGTGAAGTCTTAGATCTTTCTCTTTTTTGTAGAAAGCCAGAACTACGTAAGTTTTGTATATAACCAAAAAGACAAGTTAAGTATATAAAGAGAATTGAAGTGTTTCATTCTGCTGTTGATCTTTTTGATGGGAGGGAAAAAAAAGGGAATTCATGTACACAGTTGAATTACTTATTCCAAGTTTTGCTGCCTTTTTC
Organism: Tauraco erythrolophus; assembly: GCF_009769465.1. Classification (NCBI taxonomy): domain Eukaryota; kingdom Metazoa; phylum Chordata; class Aves; order Musophagiformes; family Musophagidae; genus Tauraco; species Tauraco erythrolophus. The sequence continues at coordinate 26,290,984 of NC_141475.1, forward strand.
TTTTCTTTCTTTCTTTCTTTTAGGTTATTTTTTTTTTTTTTTAATACCAGGGACCTCAGTTCTAAAAGAGCCTCTGAAGGGAAAGGATGTGAGCCTCATGATCAGAAATCCAAAAATCTTTGCTGGTTAAATTATGTTTATAGCGATACGAACACGAAAGGGAAAGGAATAAATTCTTGTAACCTAAGAGAATGAGAAGCCACTGTATTTTCTAGTGAACACAGACAAAACAGTGGATCTTCTGGGCAGAGTTACCAATTGTTGGTTTTGTCTTGTTTTTTCACAGCTCTTGACAATGATCAATCTTCAACTTGAACTAGGCAGCGACTACACCTTGCAATGGAGCTAAAATGCCTGAAAACAACATTGACCACACTGCTGAATTTTCTCATTGTTTTAAAACTGTCTTTTAACTTTCATACTGCCTCTTTGGCATCTTAAAATACTTTTAACCATAAAAGCAGACTAGTACAGTTGGTTCACATTAAGGTATTATGTGAATAAAGCAGTCACATTTCAGTATTATTGAAGGTTACAAGGTCTCCACGTGATGCAGAATCTGTATTTTAAACAGTATGGCACTTCAGTGTAACTTCATCTTTCAAAGCTGAAAACTGGATGTAAAACGCTGTGTTTTCTCAGAGTAGAATTTCTGACTGATTTCATGTGTGCCAAATATTGTAAAAGAGGATACATGGATTTGGGGTCATTTTTCCCATGATTTCTTTGTTTCAGGGCCAGTCTCATGTTGGCTACTATCAGGCATGGGACATCAACTTGGATAATCCTGAGTGGTTTTCTTCTAAGTTAGAAGGTAATTCTTGCTTTGGTATGTTTTTCTTAAATAAGCACAGCCAGGAGGTTTGTCTTTTTTTGTGTGCCAAACCACAGAAATTTTGTATTATGTAGTCAAACCTCTGAAGACACATAAAATTTTGCTATTAATACACATGAATTGAATGAATCAAAATTTTGGAAATGTTTCGTTTTGATAGAGCTATAAATAGGCTAATTTACATAGCAACTTATTCATGTTTAATCTTCATGATATTTTTTTTTTTATCATTGTAACCCAATGGGTGGCTAGTATATTTTGGAAGTTCTGCTTTAATAACAGATAGCAGTCCAAAGGAAAAATGAGTATGGAGTCATGTGTTTCCTGAAATATAGCCCTCAAGGTATACAGGCAACATTCTAGGATCATTTTACAGAAATATGTCTCTTTGGATATTAGCATAATATTTCATCAGAAGCAGTGTGATATCTGGCATGAAAATCAGCTTTTAAGAGTAATGCCACTGTTCAGACAAAGGATACTGTAACATCCTCCACTTCCTAAAGAGAACTTGGTTCAAATGTTCGAGAGTAATTTATCTGATGGTTCCAAGTGTGTCTCCACAAACCTATATATAATTTCTGAGCTAGTTTTACCCTTTTTTAATTTGTTGCACAGGTTTCTAGACTTTCAGTTTTGAGAATTCACTCTATTTTAATGACAATAGTCACCTAGGCAGTCATATTGATTTGATGATACCTCAAGTTCTTGACTCAGACAACGAAACTTCATTTTTGCAATATTATTTTAAAGTGGCTAACACTGTATTGCCTCAACCTGGTACAAATACATATACCAGACAACCATTATGTTTTCAATTAGATGCTCTAAATAAAGTAGATCTTTTCTAGCAAAAGAGGACCAAAAATTCCTTTTATCCATGAGTCATTATGGTCTGACGGTATCTGATTGCCCTTTATTGTTTTTCCACTTTTTAATGGCATTACATAACCCTCTTCATCAACTCTTTGAGATATTTCTGTCTATATAAGACATTTTTTTACCACAATATTCTTTTCCTGTCTTTCACTCTCATATTTATCACCTCTGTACCCCCACCTGAACACTTGTGGCCACAAACGCTCAGCTCATTTTCAATGATCCTGAGATGTTTGCTTGTGGGTGAATAATAATTTTTCTGTCGATAGTATCACATCAGTTTTGGCATTTTACTTATTATTTTGCCATTGAGATTGCCTTGCATTCCATTCGCACGTGTGCTACCAGCTGCACTTCTTCCAATCGACACAGAAAAGTCTTACATTTAACAAGGTCCTTATTTAATGCTAATTTTGATCTAACAGTCCGTAACGCATCTCCGTCCATCACTACTGGACATGCATTCCTCTTCTAACTACGCTGTGATCCCACCATGGCTGTGTAGTGAAGAGGAGTTTTTATCCACCTACGATCTCATCTTTATATATCCTTTCCACGTGAAACATCAGTAAGGCTACAGAGAGGATGCATTCCTGACCTTCTAGTCTTTTATAATTGAGAAAGTCTAGAGATGAGCTGGTGTTTACAGCAATGAGACTGTAGGGATTTCAGCAGTGATCATTGGACTGGGATAAAAGGGAAGGAGACAGAGGCATAGGAGCACCCTGGTAGGAAATCTAGGGAGAAAAGAAAGTCAAGCTGAGGGGCAGCACTTATCTGCAGGTCTCAGTAGCATGGTTCCTGGGGAAAGAAAGTCAGTAAGCAAAGGGGACTATTCTTCTTTTCTAGAAAAGTAAGTGGAAGATTTCCCTGGATCCCTCTGGAGGGTATAGTGATCCCTACAACCACAACTCTGAAATTACGAGCTTTAGAAGGACTTTGAGGAATTTCTGGTTTTCATGGACTTAAAAATAAGAAACTTGTAGAATATATTCGGAGAGCTCATATTTTTTTTCTACCGTTATTTGTTATTAAACTGTTGTTATAAGCTAGGTACACTTCTATATGCCCTTGGGCAAACTGATTTTTTTTTTTTAAGTTTAGTTGTGTACATTTTTAATAAGCTGCAGATTATTTAACAGGTAGAAGCATTTCAATGGGTATATCTGTCTTTTAAAAGAATTATCTTACAGAATTTGGAATTAAAACTATTACTCCAAGTAGTAATTTCCTTTGAGAATAGTCTTTCCTGTCTTAAAATAGTTCAGTTCAGAGATCCCTGTTCTGCTTAGGCTTGTGTCTGACAACATCACATAAGACAATGGCAAAGCTATTATAATGCAATGAGTGTCCTGTTACAGTCAGGTGTTTGATTTGAAATAAATATTATTGGGTAATTACAGCTTTAAGTAATAATGCTGTACACAGCTTGAATCAGGATAAGTGCTAAAAATTATATGGAAACTGACCTCATGTATTTCGAAGCTTTTATTTTTTTCTTCATACATAAAAAGATATTGAAATAAATTTACAGAAGACTTGATTCATCCTACACTACACATAGATGATATAACCCCACAACTATTTTAAAAGACTATGTCTATTTTTAAAGACCACCTTCCCTTTTGTTTTCATACTTGTTATGAGACAGCAACGCCATGAAACTACTAGATGTAGCAAAATATAAACACATCAGCACTGGGAGATCTTCTTGGTGATGCTTCAGGGAGAAAAATGTCATATTGCATTCCTAATTTTGAAAATCTTTCTGGTAAAATTTCCCAGCCATGGGGCCCTTCGTTACAGGAAATAGGATTTCAACATGAGTAACAAAAAAGCCTTCTCAGGCTAAAATTAGGTGAAGTTACTCCTTTGTGAAAAGATGTCATGTACTGAGTTCATTAGCTTTCATATTTCCTTCGTGATAAATTAGGACTGCTATGTGAAGTTTCATATTGCTATAGTAACGACTTCATTCGCTTTAATTTCTGAATTTCTTTATTCACTTTAAAATTAATTTGGGCTAATTATATATGTTCACAAAAGTGTATTATCAACTGAAATGAAATTCTTTATTCAACTCTAGTAAACTCTACAGACGGTACAAGGTCATGCTACTAGTCAGGCTGTTTCTTCCTTGGAGCAAAGTTTTCCTAGAGTGAGTGATACATTGTTAAATCTGTGGAGTTGGTAAAAGATTGCTTCTTTATCAATACTTCCTTAATAACGCAGTTCAATATTAACAGTAAGGATAACCATTCACCAAGGCTCTGCAGAGCTGCTGCTAATGTTTTGGTAAGTTAAGGGATATTTGGTAAGGTGCTTCTTGAATGCTGGTCACTGTGAAAGTAATTGCCAACTCGTCTCTAGCATAACCCGTAGCTTTCCTGTTCAACCAAGGATGTTGCAGACACTCCTTTCCTCTGCTGGCAGAGGAGCAAAGAAACCTTGGCTCTTTGAGAGCCACAAAGAATCATAGAATTGTTTACATTGGAAAAGACCTTTAAGATCATCAAGTCCAACCATTAACCTAGCACTGCCAAGAGCACCACTAAACCACGTCCCTAAGCACCACATCTGCACGTCTTATAGATACCTCCAGATATGGTGACTCAACCACTTCCCTGGGCAGACTGTTCCAATGCTTGACAAGCTTTTCAGTGAAGAAAATTTTCCTAATATCATAGAATCACAGAATTATTTGGGCTGGAAGGGACCTTGAAGATCATCCAGGTCCAACTCCCGTGCCACAATTTTGGACTACAAAAATGATGTGATTGAGCTTTTTCCTCAGTTTCCTGTCTTTCCATTTTCCGTATCTCCACTGCCTTTTCCTCTTTCAAGACTTATTGTCTACTGCTGATGTTGAGACACATAAGTGTCCAATTTTCCACAGATGGTGACTCTGTTCAAACCCTCCTGAGCACCCATGGGATCACTCAAGTTGCAAGATCATTTAGCTGCAGACCAGACTGGGAGCTTTGCTCTCCCAGCAGTCATCAAAGAGGAGAGGATTGCCTGGTCCTAGTAGCTTTCTACGCCAGACTGAGTCACTAAGATATTTTCCTTCTTATTTGATTATATTAAGTAATGGCAAGAGCTTGAGTCAAGGAATTTAGTGCAAACAATGTAGTTTGGACTCATGATTTTGCAGAGGCATTTAAAGGAAAGGGGATTGTATGAGTGAGCATCTTGGAATGGAAATAAAGTGGCCACAAGGTCATATACTTGTGCTGGGAGATTTGTCATGTGGAGAGCAGAAACACAGCTTAAGGACATGGTAAAAAACCCAACCTGTATTAATGGGATAGAGAAATGCAAAAATTTATGGTGCTGAGCCTTGCAGTGACAGGGGTATTAAAGAACCTCTAATGAGCTGCAAGACACATGAGTCTTCTCATTAATGAATGATGGTGTTGGTATCTCAAGGTGTAGAGGGAAGGGGTCTTTGTGTCTTCCTTGAACATGTAAATACTGTACCTGCTGATTTTGGAGCCACTTCTAACAATTTTCAGCTACTGTTCCTTCACTGGGTTTTTGTGGTGTTTGCTGTAGCCATGATGTGACCAGAGTGCCAAGAAACAAACATGGAGAGAGAAGGGCAGCCCAGCAAATGCTCTGTGCCACGACCCTTTGTGTTGTTGGGTACTTCTGGCTCTGAGCTCGCTTAGGACTCAAGGGAGGATAAGTGTAACTATGGAGCTTGCAGAGGAAGATCCAATGGGCTGAAGAAAAGGATCCCATCTTGTAATCTGGACATTTGGAAGAGGGAAAATGAGTAGTAACCTTCTGCCAAACACACCAGATCTTCAGTGAGTGGAAAGCAATTCCGTTAAACAAAATCAGTCAATGCAGACAGATTAGAAAAAGGGGAGGGCTGAGTGTTCTCTGTGCTGGGTGTTAAGTACAACTCCCTCTGTGTTGTCATTTGTGGAAGGTGTGACCTACACAACAACACTGGCAGCTTTGCCAGTCCCCAAAGCTTTGTTCAAGTCTGGCAGTATTTGATGTTGTCTTTCAGATTCCCACTAGACATTACAAGTGACTGTAAAAATATCAGGTGAAGGGTTTTTTTAAAAAAGTTTCCAGCTCTTGTGTTTAGAGATAAAACCTTAGAACCAGTATAATCAGAATCTTTAAGGATTTGTAAGACATGAGTGTGTAAAACAGAAACATCTAAGGGGATTATGCAACATTTCAGGATTTTAATCCTGTATCATAACGATGCAAACATTACCACTAGGTGCAAAGCTATAGTTTGGCCATCACTGTGTCGGTTAAATGACACGGAGAGGACTATGCTAATGGAGGCCATATGACTTTGAACTTGGAGGTTTCCCACATCTTGAATGGTGTAAGTAAGAGCAGATCCATACTGCCTGGATGAGCCCTCATGTCACTTATGTCGACCAGCCTGCCTGCTGAGTGGTTACTGAATTACCATATATAAATGGAGATGCAAGAATATTAGATTCTTGGCACTGATGTTATTCACATCTTTCAGTTATTATTACAAATATGTGAATGTTAAATATTCACCCTTTTTAAAAAAAGCTTCCGAGCCTTTAATCCTTTTGTTTTCTTACATGAAACATCTATTATTTTTATTGGAAAAAAAATGCAAAGCTGAATAATACACTGTAATAAAATGTCTAAATAAGTGAAAAGCTGGCGAGGAATCAGCATATAATAATGGTGGCTTTGCTTTGTTTCCTGCTCAGTAGCAGCAAGAAGCACAGGCGCTGGCTGGAGGACCATCTGCAGCAAGGACAAGGAAAGTCATAGAAACAGTCAGCAGACAAGGTTTGACAAAAAAATGCAAAGGGTCAAAACAGTGATTTTATTAAGCAGCTACTTTCAGAATTATCTTTTCCTCGCTCCAAAAGCTGGGAGACAATCTGTCATTTCAGCTTTTGTTCAACAGTGACCTGAAAAAAATGCAAAAGGTTAGGAATTGGGGATAATGAAGTTAGGAGTTAATAAGGTGTGTTTTGAATGTTATTTATTAACTGGAGTTTTTTATTGCTTTTACGTTAATGCCAGTATTGCAGCTCCATAATTTCACTTTAAAATACCTGATATCTTTTTTTTTTTATTCTATTTTTCTAATGAAGTGAAGATATTAACCTTCACTTAAAAAGAATAACTAAAGTTTCTGGCCTTCCTGGTTTCAAAAACAGAGTAAAAAATGTGCCTATGCAACTTCACAAGCCAAGAGAGTCCCCAGTTATTTTTTATATTTTAAATAGATTTAGAAAATATATCAATCTTTGTTTTGGATCTGCCTGACATATGACTCAAGAATCCTTGGAGTTGGCAGACTCTTGGGCTTCCTAGTGGTCTGTGCATATGTGTCTTCAAACTGGCTCGAGTCGGTAGTCGTATAAGTATTTATTTTATGTTAGTGTACAATTTGATGGCCTAAATACAGACTGGACTGATTTGAGCACTTAAATCCAAGACTCTGTTTTGCCTATGGTTAAATTATGAGACTGTATGCCTTAGGAGGCTTAAGATACAGTTTTCTCTGAAACTAGTTCTTCAGTTTTTCACTAATTAAGTTTCATATGAAGCAATATACTTTTTTTTACTCAAAGCAATGAACTGTAACTTGTATGTTAGCCTTGACGTGTCCAGGTTCAGAAAATGTCTCTAATGTCTCTAGGTCTGCTAGCAGAAGTGAAGATTCTTTTGTGCTGGTACATTTCAGATACGAAGGAATACCCAAAAAAAAAAAAAAGATTCACATAAGGCTAAAGAACTTGAGAGAATGAAGACTTAAGAGGAAAACTTAATAACTGTTCCCAGCAATAAGACTCCAAAATGGACTTGGTCTGTCAGCAGATGACGTGCCTTGTGAATAGTTCAGATTTAACACATTGCTAAGTTCCACCCTTCAATAATGCATTCATTTTCTGAAAAGTCAGCATTTCTTGAAAAAGCATCTGAGCTCTCAAAGTAATTTTGCTGGCTGAATCAAAACGTGAATTCAGATATTTGAGGAGGAGTAAGTACTAATGAGATAAGCTTCTCTCTGTTTGGGGTTTTTTAAGCTTTGTTATGAGGACTGCAAATCAAAAATGCCTTTCCATGCTCTGCATGTTGGCTGAAGTAGAGCAGGAAAATCAGAGTCGCTGCTAAAGAGACTGTCTGACTCTTAAGAAGGTCAAGGTGAAAGAGGAAGGACACGAAGAAGTTTGAGGGGGGTGGCACAGGGGCAGCTGTTGGACCTTATAGGCCTGCAGGTGCCCTCAGTAGGCTTCAGTGTGAATATACTGCAGCAGCCCAAAGCTTCCTTAAGGATGTGGACAATGTTAACCCTTTTGGAGCATCCTTGAGATGGCAGAGCAGAGCTGTGAGGATGTAGCCAAGAGTTACTGCTGGTATACTTTTGAATTTTATGTATTATCAGGAGCTAGCAATTAGCTGGAAGCAAATATTAATTCTCCCTTTTCCCTTTTGTTCATAGGCAGTGAAGTCAATCCTAAAGTTAACATTGACAGCTACAAATGACAGGTTCAAATCACTTGCTTGCAGGTCCCTTTACATTTTTTAATATCCCTAATGTTATCTCATTACAGCTTAAAAAATAAAGAAGCAGATAATAGATTTTGATCAAGTAACACTGTCAAACACGTTTTGATATTTCCACATCTTGAACCATGAATGGCCAAGTAGAAAATATACATTTTTCAAGCAGTCTCATAATTTTTTTCTCAGCTGAAAAGATAAATAATAAATAGCAGCATTACATAATATTTGGCTCTACTAAGACCTACCATTTATATCCTGAAGAACAGCAGTTATTAATTCACAGACATAATCAAGTGATTTATATTCATGATTGTGGTTCAAACCATTATGACACTTTTTCCTTCTACATCAGATTTCTTCTCAGTTCCTTCTTTTTGTGTTCACTAGCTACAAAAAAAAAAAAAAAAGAATTAGAGGTTTAGGAGTTTTTTAGAAGCTTTGTTACAACATTTTTTCTCTGATTTCTAATCTTAACTGAATCACAAACACCTGAGAAACATGCACTGCACTAACTGCAGTGAGACTTTCAGCAATTATTACTGTATTTTAGAGATTCACAAGTAACTTCCTCATTTGCACTAAGAGCTGCAAAATTTCTCTATGTTCAGTTGGAATTCTTGTCTTTGCAATGACTATCATAGCTTGTACTGATCTCAAATCAATTCAATTGATTCAATTATTTTGACCTAATAAAAATTCATATATAACACTGCAATTCAATTTTAGACCATGTTCATTACCTCTGCCATACTTTGTTGGCTCAAAAGTGTTTTTTGAATGCGGATAAAAGCCCATGGTTTAGTCATATGGAAGTCTGATAGAGTTTATACAATGCCTAATTACATTTCTTTCAGGAAAACTACACATACTTTGAAAATTAACTTCAAACATGTTCCACTTTTCCATGGCAATGAAATTGTTCAATTGACACTATTTCTGTATCTGGTTAGTAAACAAAATCAAAATCTTTTGGGTGTCAATTGTTACAAAATGAACACTACTTTTGTCTGAAACCAAGCTCACAGTATCTGATCTTGAATTGTGAGGTGATATATATGTTTCGTTGATGCCCTGCAAGATTCTGGTCATACCAGAGTAATGCAAATCTATTCAGATGTGAACTATGTTAAAGCAGAATCTTTAACAATTTAATCTTTGGGCCACGAAGATAATCCGAGGGCTGGAGCACCTCTGCTATGAGGACAGGCTGAGAGAGTTGGGGCTGTTCAGCCTGGAGAAGAGAAGGCTCCGGGGTGATCTTATTGCAGCCTTCCAGTACTTAAAGAGGCTACAGAAAAGCTGGAGAGGGACTTTTTACTAGGGTGTGTAGTGATAGGACAAGGGGCAATGGCTTTAAACTGAAAGAGGGCAGATTTAGATTGGATATAAGGAAGAAATTTTTCACTCAGAGGGTGGTGAGGCACTGGAACAGGTTGCCCAGAGAAGTTGTGGCTGCCCCATCCCTGGAAGTGTTCAAGGCCAGGTTGGATGAGGCTTTGGGCAACCTGGTGTAGTGTTGTCAGTGTAGTCAGGAGGGTGTCCCTGCCCATGGCAGGGTGGTTGGAACAAAATGATCTTTGAGGTCCCTTCCAACCCAAACCATTCTATGATTCTATGAATCTTCTCGCAGCTCTCACTGAAGCTTTCCCATCTCTGTTTTTTTCTCAGGTTGTTAACTTCTTGGTAAGCCCATTATTCTGCTTTCATATAGTGCCCTTCATCTAAAGGCTTTAGAAGCATTCACAGAACTGTTTTCATCTTCATTACCCATATGGAAAAATCATGAAGCAAGTGGACGATGAGGTCATGATGATTGGCAGCTAACAGTAAGCTAATAAGTAGCTGATCTGGGAGTGGAGCACAGACCTATGGCTCTTTGCACGGAAAAGTCACTTGCGCTTCGGTACACAGAAGGGTGATAACGGTGATAAGGGCTGGTATCTCCTTCTTCTGATGGAACAAGGGCTGCATGTAGTATTTCAAAGACAGGGGAGACCTCGCTTGGCAGCTGCCTTGTCACGTGCAGGAAGCAAATCAAGACAGCTTCTTTTCCCCAGGCTTGAGGCATGAGTCTTTGAGCACAGGGTTCCTCATTGCTGCCCCTAAAAACTGCTCAGCCTTCTTCCTTCCTTGAATATGACCATATGACCTGCACTGCAGAGCTCCCAACTTGCTGAACCCTGATTGCAGAGTGGTTTCAGCCGTGCAAACACGGCGTGTGCGGAGTACAGGAGTGTGTTCCCGTTGGATCTGGGATAGAAGTCCTTCCATGATGGTTAATGATTACATTCCTGGCTGAGCTGCTAATCTGCAAGCCGCTCCTTGAGGCAGTTAAATGCTCCAAACTGTAAATTAAAGTAAATGATTCCGAAACAGTGAAAAAACAAATCTCGTGAAACCGTAGAAAAAGCATAAGCTATTTCTTTTTTCTAACATGGTCCCTTAGATGAAAACTCAATTATTAGCACAACTGTCTGAATGAATACAACCAGGGAGCTATGACCAGCTAACAAGTTTTTCAAGCTGTGTGTGATTTAGTTAAAAATGAACCTGTTAAAACGTAAGAGATAAATGTCACTTTTTAACTGACTACATTTTTAACTACCTAATTTCCTAGCTTGTTTTCCTACACTATTCTCTACAGTCTAGCTATACTCCTGGGTTCCAGCAATTCTGCTTACCAGCTGTCAGAAATGAATCAGCTCTTAATTCCTGGAAACCAAAACAGGACACAGCAGAGAACCATGCTGTTTCAGGTCCTGATTTAATAGAGTTTTTGCTTGTCTTTATGGTCTCTCAGTGTCCCCAACTGAAGAGCCTTCCCCATTCCTGCTTCTTGGAGTTCAATATCATGTCGTGACCTGGAAGCCCTGATGTCAATATCCTTTGTAGACTAATCAAAATATAACTAAGCTAGGAAACCTGCTGGTTAACCCTCTTGTGAGACCTTTTTGTTCGGTGCTTTTAGGCTCTCAAGTTGCATAGAAAATGTTCGCTAGGTGATCGATAATAGAAGTTTGTAGCACAGTGAATTCAGGAAAGCACTTAAGCAAATGGTTATATTGATGGCAGGGTGATTGCAGACATGTGTAAATGAAACACATGGCCATATGCTTTCCTGAACTGAGTACTTTCCTGGAACAGTCAGAATGAAAGTGTAAACCCTGAAAAAAAAGATATACATCAAACAAAGCCCAGGCCTCCCAAATCATTGATACCTTCGTAATCCGTGTGAAACCATTATTTCTCTGTGTGCACTCATGAAATAGTGTATTAGCAATATTGAGAGGGATGTTAGAATGGCATTTCCAGAGCTTGCTTGCACACATGTGGACATGTATGATGTTACAATGAAATGGAGATGGTGAGATAGCTAAATAACAGTCTGCAGTTCAAAAACTCTCATTGAGAGTGGTGGCATTGATTTGTGTGGAGATGGATGGTTACAGGAGAGCCCCAGTGCTCTATATGTATGATTGATTTTCTTTCTTTTAAGTGCTGACTAAGGAAAGAGGACTATTCCCTTTGTGCTCAGAGAGGGCACGTCATTTCTGTACTTCACAGTGGGAGGTGAGATGTTCAGGAAATCGAATAAATTTATGAAAACATAAAAAACCCAAACCTAACGGCACTTCTCAGCCATTTCTACATTACTGAAAAATAACTTGTAAATACTTTAATAGTATGAATTGAAAGCTTTCCTTTGGAAAATAAAGATTTAACGATAAGATTCTAGCTGTTGTGAGAAAAAGACAAAACCCAGTTGCATATGAAGGTTTCATATTAAGGTTATGATTGAAATTTCTCCCCTATAAACTCTTTTCAATGTTAGTCTTTCATCTTTTTCTTCTGGCAAAATGCTTTTGACATTTATTGCTAGTATCCCATGAAATCTGTTTATATTCATATTAAAATTAATACTTTATGGTTCGTTCCTAAAAAAAGTTTTAATGGTCATAAATTCGTTTCTCTCCTGCAACTATTTTAGTAGCTCTTTTCCTCGTTTGGGAACATTTAATGATTTCTTGTGGTGCTTAAAGCAGAAATGACAGACAAAGAAAATGAAGGTTCCATGAAGGTTCTAGTAAGAAAGATATGGAAAAAGAAGATAATAAAAACTGTTTAGTCATGAAACGTGAATTAGCTTATTGACATTTTATTGCTGCTTTTCTCCCATTTGCAGAAACTGATGTGTCATATTGAACCAAAATTAACTAGCTGTTCCTTGGTTGCAATAATCATAGGAGCTATGTTTAGTCCAAAGAGTTTCTGCAATTTGCCTGTCATGATGTATGTACCTGCCATTGGTAGATGGGTTAGTAAACAGTGCAATGAACTGATAAGAGCAAAGGATAAAGCATCGGTTTTGATGTTGAGCTTTGCAATCAAGAGCAGCAGATGAAGGAAGCAGAGGGGCTTTAAGGTAAGTAATTTCTTCTATTTCGTCCAAGTTTCTGGAGACCTCTAGCTCACTGCTGAGCACAACTTATGTTTATAAATTATAAAGCCTTATTTCCGAAGTGTCACGTCTTGGGGAAGACCATGAGAAGGAAAGAACTGAAATGCAACGTTATAGTTGGAGGGGAAAAGGAGGGGCTAGGGCTTAATGACAAGAACTTTAATAAAATTCTAGTTTTCAGAAGAATGAACGTTACTTTTTGGGACTCCTAGTCGACATGTATTCAGGCAATGTTAAAGGGAACTCAGGAGAAGAACTGATGGAGAATAATTTCCTCGCTATAAGGGACAGGCCTTAACATATATGCTTTTCAACATACAGTGTAGTTGCAGACATTAAATACAATATTCCCTAGGGGAGAAACAGTAATCATTATATAAAAAATGGCTATAAATTTTTATATTAATGGAGAAAATAAGAATAACTTTATGCTTTTTATAAAAGCTTTTTTATTAATCACTGTAATGAAAAGCAGTTAGTTATCCAACTACCAGCTTTGCTCTCCTGGAGACCATTGATGGACCAGTATTGCTTTTACACTTTATTCATTCCTGTGGCTGTGGGATTTCCATGAAGAGTGGTGCAGGCAGGGTGATAAGTTATACTTAGAAGAAATGAGAGTCAAGACTACACAACAGAGTTAAACTGTTATTTCACACAAACAAAAGCTTCTTCTAAAGTATTTTTCATTCCTTTGGGCCATCACTAAAACATGTGCAAGTGTTTTGATATGCCAGAGTGATACATATATGTGCCCAAACTTTCTTATTTTGACTAAAATAACTAACTTCTTTGTATTTAAGACTGTTTTATAAGGTTAAATGTTCTTCACCAAGTGTAAAATGCAGAGGCTGCTGCCGATGTATATTGATCTGGATGCTGGAGATTAGTTTTAATTAGTTTTGTTGCTGGTGTGCAGCTCAACGTTAATGGTAAGGCGCTGTTCTGGCCCTGCAGCCAGCACAGCCTCCCCGGCACAGCACGCCTTGCTCCGCTGCGCCTCGCAGAACAGCAATACTGGGAAAAACATGACTTTTACACAGTTTTTTAAGTCACTGACTGCACCTCCATCCTTCCCCTCATTTCAGTTGTGATTTCAGCAGCAACCAGTGTACTTCTCGTGGCAGTTTCTTCTGTTTTCACGAACAGCAGCCCCTGTGAAATCCCATGGGCTAATAGGCATGATCATGGAACCATAGAACGGTTTGGGTTGGAAGGGACCTCAAAGCTCATCTCATTCCAATCCCCCCCTGTCATGGACAGGGACACCTTCCACTACTCCAGTTTGCCTAAAGCCTCATCCAACCTGACCTTGAACACTTCCAGGGATGAGGCAGCCACAGCTTCTCTGGGCAACCTGTTGCACTGCCTCGCCACCCTCAATGTAAAAAGTTTCCTACTTATATCCAATCTAAATCTACCTTCTTTCAGTTTAAAGCCATTGCTGATATATTCTTCCACTTTACATAGAAGTAACTTACGCTGTTATCTGTATCTTGCTATTCCCAATTGTCTCAAGCATGCTATCAGACCTCATTAGTGGTTTTTATCAAGTATGTTTTTAACAAATCAATATCCTGTTTTATAAAACAGGACATAGTTTGTGTTTGTTCTAAAGAAGGAAAGAAATATATTTTTAAGTAAAAAAATAGAAAAAAAAAAGGGGGGGAAGGGGATTTGGTTTGTTCTCCATTTCAGGAATTTCAGTAACATGTAAGAAACTCCGTAGTTAATTGCAGGAGAGGATTGTTCTTTGTGTGTAAAGTGGTTTGCAGGGAACAAAATGCATTTCTCAGTGATTGCCCGTTAGTGTAATGATGCAGTAACCTGCACTGTGTGATTTACCCTGAACAAGAAATTTATTGTACGCAGTCCTTAAGGAGTGTTTTATTTAAGCCCTGGGATTAGGAGACATGTTTTAAACCTGAATAATTTATAAATTTTTCTTATTTATTAAATTAATAACGTAATTTATAGAGTTTTCAAAGCTCTTACTTCTGTTTTCCTTATACCAACGGTGTTTCTCTGGGTCTAGATGGGCAAGAGGAAGTTCAGTGGTCTGGAAATCACTCTGATTGCCCTTTTCTGCCTGGTGGCAATCGTAGCCTTTGTCCTCATCGGGCTTTTAGCAACAGGACAATCCGGAGTCATAACTACAGGTAAGTACATCCCATTGCTGCTGTAGGAGCAGCAGATCCCTGAGTGGGAACTGCTCATCTCTGCTTGCTGAGACTGTTCTAAATGCTACAGAGCTTCAGGAACTAACCCTTGAGATATTTTTTGTCGCTGTTTGATTCAGAATTTTCAAGAACACGGACATTCACGTGAACATCATTCAAGTGATTAAGAGAAAAAAAAGGCATTGTAAAAAAAAAAAAAAAGAGACACTGTAAAGTACTGACTCTCAGTGTTGCTGCTGTGTTCTTATCATTACCCAAAGGTGGATCACGGTTGATCCTTCCTACAGATAACTTGAGTAGAGTTATCAGTCATGAACATAATAAATATCATGACTCAGAATTGATTGTAACGAAAAAACTTTTATCCTTTCTTCCCAAGGCTGGACTTGTTTTATAGACATAGAACTGATATGATTTCAAAATATTTGGATATAAAAAATACAGCACTGAGAAAAAGAAAAGGGATCAGGGAGACTATGTGGGAGCAGCTAAATAGTGTGAAACGTATAGTGTTTCCTCCTGATATATTGGCACATAAGAAACCACTTGTCTTACAGGGGTGTGATATAGAGCATCCTGTTTTACACACGGTTCCATTTTGTGTGAGTGATCTCATTTGCACAGGGAATTGAAGCAAAAATCTTGGACATGAAAATGACAGTAAAATAAAAACAATTGCTTGTACAAAACAAACATTTTGGTCTTTTAGTAAAACTGCCTGTGCAGACTAATATCTGCATATTTTCTGCTGGTTTCCATCACAGGATTCAGTGAGTATACTGCAGATAATGCAAACAGGCAAGTCCATGTATTTGTGTGCATCTCAGCCTGAGACAACATTTCTACGCTTTGTAGTTCTCATTCCAATCATATTCAGTGTTTCAAAATACGTAAAGTAAAAAAGAAAACAACAGTCATGTACCTTTTTACTGCTAAAGTTGCCAAGAGGTCACCTTAAACTCAGGCTGACAAACCTGAAATCTAATGGAGCAGCTTAATGGAGCATTAAGGTGCTTTTGCCTGATGCTCTAACTCCGGCTCCTGTGGAAGAACAGGATTTCAGCGGAAGGAGCACCTGTGAGACCAGCAGCACAGTAATGTTTAAGAAAAAGGAAAGTCCTTCCAATTATAGTTTGGCATGTGTTTTCACAAGGAACTATGCATATTGAGCTACAGGACTTACTGAAAGCTGGATTACTTTATACTTTAAGAAATAAAATTATCAATGTCGCACATATATTCAAAAACTTTAAAAAAACCCTTAATCTGAGATAGTTGTGAGTAATTTTTCAAAGGTAAGATAGATCACACTACCAATAGTTCACACTTATTTGAATCTGTATTAATGATTAGAGTATACATTTTGGAAATCCTGGTAATAACACATTAATTTATTTCCATAACAGATTTTACACCAGAATGTCCGAACATAGCACTAGCAGAGAGAATTGACTGCATCCCGGATCAATTAGCAACACAGGTCTGAAAACATTCTAGAAAAAATCATAAAGCCTCATTCTTAATGACAAAAATTTCACTTGTCTCTACTACATCAGTTGTTTTCTTGATCTTTTAATCTGTGATTACCTGAACACTTTGAAGGAAGTGTAACTGCTGTATAACCCATTTCAGCTTGTTCACAGAAGGTCTGAATTTTCTATCCACTGTAGCAGTTTTCTGTCAAAGGCTGAAGACCACTGCCAAAATACTCCCCAGAAGTTTGGTTTTGGGACAGGTGGAAAGAGAATTAGTCTAACATCAAGCAGTTACAAAAAGTCACTCTTTGCTTTTAACAGCTTTGTCTGAACAGTTTCTTTCTGTCTGATGGTTGAGTACTAGCATTTATAATAGTTCAGAAATAGCAGGTGAAGATGCACTTCACCCAGATGCACAAGACTTTCCCAATATAGGAGACGTGGTTAGAGTTTCCTTTCAGAACAATTTTAATCTCAGTGTCTTCCTTTCTTGGTTGTGATGTCTCAAATCTGGGAGAGCACAGAGTTTAGAAATGACCTTTAAGCTTAAGAATTGACAAGTTAAGATTTCCAGTGAAAAATTGTTATCTTAATTCTTCAGTGCTCTTACATTCAGAACATTTTTTGTAGTGGTTGGTCTTGAAAAGCTATTATTATTATTATTATTATTTTTATGATCATTATTATTTTTCATCTTTATGATGGATGTTGTCATTTTCCCCTTCCTTCCATTTTGGGATGGAAGCTGGTGGATGCCTGGCATCTTTCTTTGGTTTGGGGGGCAGCTTAGGAGAAAAAATTGTGAATATACTATGATGTGTGATGCTTATGTCATTCGCAGAGGTATAAAAAATTACTAACCAGCTGTCTCAATCTCTGAGGAAATTCCCAGTCTAATTCCAGAAATGACAGTTGTTAAAGCTTCTGTCATGCCATGGGTTTTGTTATGCTATATAGCTCAATAAAGTCCTGCAGGTGAACAGGTTAGTAAAGGCTCAAATCACAGCCTGTTCCTCTAGTCTTTCTGTTCCTTCATCCCCCTAGGAGCAAGCACACCATGGTAGGAGCAGTCATGCAGATCACTTTAATCTTTAATTACTACCTTTGAACCAGTCACCCTACATTAAGCCATCATACAGTGAGGGAAATAGTTTTGCTCTGGTTGCAACTGCAAGCCTTATTGTAAGTCTGCCCTTGCTTTTTACCATCACTGATTAAAAAAAAAAAATTAAAGATAATCAAATTATAGATACCAGCAGAAAAGTAGAGACAGATGCAGATTTGAACATTGACATACCTGCTCTGGAGTTAGAGGTAAAATAAATGATTCCTGAATCTATTCTTTCCTTAGTGAAGACCACGCAGCAGATTTCACAGGAATAAAGATAACCTTGAACACTTCAACCTGTGCCCTAACGAAAGCTGTTAGGTGACACAGGTCAGAGTCCCACCCCAGTGTGTCCATTCATTCCTGTATAAATTTTCTCCTGGAAGCATTTCGGTTGTCCTTCTTTAGGCAACCAGCAGAGCTGTAAAACTACATGTACCTGCTCAGAATAATGTAACTCTTCTGTAGTGGTTTCCATTACTGGTTTTCAGAAAAAAACAGCAGCTCATATATGCTAAGCTCATATAGCAGGACAGTGTCTGTCTCGATTTCTTTGTTCACTGAAGGTGTCGTAGATGGAGCCGGAAAATGAGTAGGATTGCAGAGGACAGAAGCATGGAAAGCAAGAAGATATTTATTAACTGATCACAGGGTTGACAAAGACAGACATGCTTAAAGAAAGTAGAAATTTATTAACTATTCACTGTTGTGGAAAATGGTCATGAAGTTTGATTAGACAAGAAGAACACACCAGTAAAAAACAAACTATCATGAGCAGAGCTATTGTAGTCCACTATTAGACTGATATCTCTGAAAGCTTAGGGAAGAGTGTGTTGTTGGTTTTGCTTGGTTTGCATGGGTTTTCCCCAAAATATCCTGCTGACAGAGGTTTGTTTGGGTGTACATAAGGGAAACATTTTAGTTCAGCACATAGACAAGCTTTTCTTTTAATCCTTGGTGCTTAGTTCAGTGTTCAGAAACCATCTCATACTGTAACCCAGCATAAACTGTTTCCTTGTATTCTTGATTATTTCTGATTAAGCTTTGACTTTTTCTTTGGCTTTATTGGGTACTGGTATCTATCGTGCTGTTTTTATAGCTCAAAGGCTGTGATTAGCTCATATCTTTATTTTCACTAAATGATAGCTTTTATAACACCTCTCCAGTGTCTTTGGATGAACTTTGCTCTCTTCCCTGTGTCAGGCATAACCAATCTTTCACTTCTGTATTTAATACTTTATGCAGCAAGCTCAATATGCCACAAAAATACAGAGCTATAGTTTACAAATCCACTAGAATAAGATCTAGCTAGAAGAATATCACTGGACTGTAAAATAACTGCTAACAAATATTCAGGAGAAGTAGCTGGGGAGAAAGAAAAGCATGCTTATGAAGTTGGGAATGCAGATAGCTGAACTGCCAGGCTTTAGAAAAATCTGTTGTTCAAGCTGTTCTGCATTGCATTGGATAGTCACTCGTCTAGGAAGGGATAAGAGGATGCAGGTAACAACTCTGTTCTGAATGTATTTAGGATATTCCCCAATGTATGAAGGAAATGAAGTAAGAGAGCAAAGCTGTGATCTCTGCAGTCTTGAAGGGCTTTGGTGCTTCTCATTTGCTCTGAAATAGTTCATGAAATGAGAAATAGGGAGATCTTATGGTGGGAATTGGGAAGGTGGAAAGTGAGCCTGAGTTTTTCACAGCCTTAAAAAGTGCATTGATTTGTAGGGAAAATGAGTCACTATATCTCTCCTCTGTGATTTTTGCTTGGAACCTAATGAAAATGAAAGTGTACATGTTTTCTGATGTGATGAGTCCCTGACAGAGGGACAAACATTTATCTGTTTGGTAAATCTGGGTTTTATCTGGGGTGGTTTTGCAAGATTTCTGTGCTCTGTGCAATCACTAGCTAATAAACGTACCAAGACTTCCCAAGCCAACAGCTCTGTGAGCTCCCTCTGCGCTTTGCTTCAGCACTTGCATGATTTCTGGGCTGGAGCTGGCTTATCTTTGCTCTCTTCAGAGGCTGAGAAAATCATTTCATCTGCATTAACCAGGCTGGGCTCTATAAACCAAAACCAAATGCCACCAAGGACAGCAGCAATAGAGGTTTTGGACCATCTCCACCTGTTTCGAACTGCAGGATATTTTAAATAAGCATGGCACAAACACCAAAGACATTTGAGCACAATCAGGTGAAGGCAGAAACAGATTCTGTTAGTGGGCAGGTGAAGGAAAAGGTCTTAAAGATCTGCATGTTGGATTTGGATATCCAAGATCGCTTATGGATACTGCCCTTTGCCTTCAGTGAAGCTTATTGTATTATTATTGTCCTTTGCCCTAAGTAGTGAGTTGAGTTGTTAATGTGAGAAAATGTGTGGAAACTTAGTGATGTATTACCTAAATCTTATCTCCAAACATGAAACTCATGCAAACAGCACGTGAATAAGTTAATTTCTAACAGCAAAGCAAAGGCAGTTTATTGGTCTACTGAAATGTGGTATAAAGGTTGGTGCCACTACACTGAGGTATATGCTTTAAACAATAGATTTATTTGCTTGTGTTTTTTTCAAAACAAAAGTTGATTTCTCTCAATTTGAGGTTCTGCAGAAGCAATCTGAACATTTCTGATATTGAAAAATCACATTAAAATGTACATTTGATACATGATGATCAATTATGTGTATGTAGATGTTTAACAACCAGATGTTTACTAGCTATTAAGCCAATTATAACTCTTACTCCTCTCCAGTGCATGACTTTTGATCAGTCTATACTGCATCTGTCACAGCTCAAATGTTTCAATAATTCTTTTTCAATGTTCATTTCATCTGTGGATCTTGTGGTTTTAAGAAAGAATGAATGTCTAACAAACATGTTTCTACTCTGAATTGAGAAAAAAAATCCTTTCTTAGTGTATTCTGTGCCATTGAATTCACCTGACAGATTTTCAGAGAGGAGTTGATCTGACTGCAGATATTATTAAAGTTCCTGGTGTTTGGGGTAAAATACATTTCCTGTGCATTTTAACTGTTTAATTTGTACCCCTCATGTCCTTGAATCAGAGCACCTGCAACCTGCGTGGCTGCTGCTGGAGTCCCCAAAGTAATGTCAGTGTGCCCTGGTGTTCTTTCCCTTCAAACTACGGGTACAGAGTGTCTGGGTCAACAAGATCAACCCAAGCAGGTAAGCTGGGGACTGAGCTCCTCAATTTATGCACAAACTGGTGTTCGATTCAACACAATAACATTGCTACATGTGTTTTTTTCTCAAGGATTTCAGGCTACATTAACAAGACTGTCATCACCTTCCCTCTTTGGAGACGATATCAGCACTCTCCTCCTCACAGGAGAGTATCAGACATCAAATCGCTTCCGATTCAAGGTTAATTTTTTTTCTGTGTTGTTTTCATGCTCACATTCTGTGCAAGACTCTAGGCTGGCTGTGCTGTGCAGGGAGGTTAAGAGGGCTGGATTAATCCCTCTGATTCCCTCTCATGACTCCCACTGAAGTGCTCAGTTCCTCCTTTCTTTGTCCTCTCTGCTGTTGCAATGCGTCAGGTTAACGAGGGTTTAGCACCGTGAGATTTCTGCATGCAAAATTACTGAGATCTTTGAAAAGCTCAGCTTTTATGTAATCCACCTCTTTTCCTCATCATAGGAGAAGTTTTGGGATAAATGTAGTGACTTTTTATTTATGACCTGGCCATATCTCTCAATCATTTTGACAGACAACATTAGCTCTTCCAATTATTTTTGTTTTCTGTGGAAAACTCAATAGTTCTTGCCATGAACGTGGGGAATTGATGGGTTCTGGGGTTGAGCAGGGCTTCTTCTGTGGGAGACTTTCCTCTTGTGGTGGGTTCCTGCTAAGCCAGGGAAACACAGGGTCAAGTATTATGAGGGAAATGCCTGAAAATGAGTGATGAAATTTGGAAGTGAATAATAACGAAGACAGAAGAGGAAACTGGGATAGAGATGGGACTATCCTAAGTCAGAACTATGTGTTAATGCTGGAAAATGTTTGAATTAGATACTAATTTTTAAAGGCCCAACACTTCTGTTGTGTAAATCTGTGCAGATCACTGATCCTCAAACGGAAAGATATGAAGTCCCTCATGAGCATGTGCAAGATTTCACTGGATCTGCAGCCTCCAATTTAAACTACAGCGTCGAAGTGACGCAGAACCCCTTTGGCATCTTGGTGACCAGAGTGAGCAATGGTAGAGTGCTGTAAGTAACGCTGGTGCTTTTTCTGAACGACACGGATGTTATTGGTGTTCTCTGAAAGCCTATGTTGCCACACAAGCAATACATGTCCAAGATGCCGTGTGTGAGGTGCCCTCTTGGACATGTAATCCACTTTTTCTCTTCTTTTGGTTGAGGAATGTTCTTCAATGACTTTTGCAAGGACTTGGGAAATAAATTCTGTGATACAGTGAGCTCTGTCTGAAAGGTTTTAGGTCTGACTCACGGTTCACTTTCCCTTCATAGCAGGGAAATTTTTACAGCTACTTTGTTCTATCACTTCGGGGAATTTTTCTTATCTGAAGGACTTCTTGCAAGAACTTCAAATTACATGAGAAGACTCTGATAGGCTGGTCATGTAATGTAAATACAATATTTGACAGACTAGTCAAATGGGCTTTCATCCCAATTAGGTTCAAAAATAAATAAATAAATAAATGAATAAAGCCTACAAGCCTAACAGCATGGCTTTAAGACCTATTAGAAGGGTGAAGTGTCAGGATGAACATGCTTATTAAATCAGTCCAAGAATGATTACCTGTCAGAGTGCTAGGCCAGTTGGATTATCAACGCTTCAAGATTAATTAATTAGTTATTACTTTTGTGCTTTTATTAATGTTGTTTTCTTGCTTAAAATCCTCTACAATGATTGATTTGCAATTATAGAGAGCACAAAAGATGGACTTGGTATTCAGTAGTGCATGACTGATTAAACAGGTATATGGAGGGGGAATAAGAAATCTAGTCCAATAGAACCATGTTGAAGCAGTGCTCTGGGAGATTGTCTGTATTTTCCTTAGGCTTTTGTTTAATTTGATAAAAGTGGTTGCGTTTTCTGTCTCTAAAGAAAAAAATTACAATGATGCTGTTGTTGGCATGTGATAAGAGCAGCCCCTCAGAGATAAATCTGTGATAAATTTGCTCTCACAAGATGAGTGCTTTCCCCCAACTCTTCAACTACCAAACAAAAGAGAGGCCTCTTTGGAAAAGGAAGAGTGGGATCAATGTATTATTGCAGTTCATTACGAAAATCCTAATTAGCCAGATAGTTACAAAACCTACAACCTTCCATCGTCATTTGTTACGCTTGAGCCCCTAGAAAGAGAGTTCTACCAGACCAATTACCATCATCATTTGCATGACAACCTGAAAAATTGCCGTAGTTCCATTGGAAATACAAAATTTCCACTCCAAAAAGAGCTTGTTTCAATGCAGTTTGTGAGCAGATGGGCAAGATAGCCCTTGGAATCATTAAAACTGGACAGAAATACATCAGATGAGGATTTGACCTATAAAACCTCTCTCAAGTGTTCGTATTTTTAACGTAAAAAAAAAAAAAAAAGATAACTGAACAGATTAAAATTGTAGCAAGCCCAGACTCCTCTGGTTTTGTTGCTCGTTTGTGCAGTGTTTGCAATCACTTATCCACTGTGTATTTATTTAATAGTTCAAGGACCTACTTATGCGTTAAAGAATTTACTGATAATGACATACCATGATGATAAATGTAGTTATAGTGCACTAAAGATCTGAAGTGATAAAGTCCCTTAAAATAACGTGGCTGTGTTTGCATAAAGCCAAGGGAAAGTTACATTACTGTCCTCTAGATGAATATCATGGCTGTTAAATGTCACAAATATAACACAAAAATCCAGCTGTAAAAAGAGTTTCTAATTAAAATTACATCAAGTGAGTAGATAAAAGCATATTCCTTTGAAATTGTGTCTGATGTTAATCCACATTGAGGTAGTTTGCTGTCTCAAAGTAAGTCATTTTCTCTGCTTTCGAGGAAAGACTGTGTTTCCACAGATCCCTGTAAGCTCTTGGTTTAATGATGCTGAAGATAATGTTCAAATCTGAGGATCAGCTTCATTCCAAATGTTCTCTGCTTTAATTTTGGTTTAGCTCACAATTACGTTCTATTTATGGTAATTTCATCTAAAAAGTGATGACTGATGGAAACTCTAACTAATTCCTGGTAGGGGTCAATTTTGAGACAGTTTCCAATTGGAAATTTTCCAAATCTTAGAAAAACGAAAGAGGCAAATGAACACCATTAAGTTCAAAACCAACGAAATGTAATGTTTTGATTGATTCCCTGAGTTGTGGGGGATCTTTACCCAGGCTGATATTTGGTGTTGCTTAGGATATACAAAGTGGTTCAACCATTCCTGTGCACTTGGCTTCCTAGGGAGAGATTTCATTGCATTGCTAGGATAAACATGACCAAGATCCCAGTATTCTTGTCACAGGATAGAAAAAGACCACATTTTGGTTGTTTTGTGGGCACACACTTGGCTGTAGATGATCCCTACAGATGGTCCCCTCCATCCATCAGGAATGAGAATGCCTAAGATGCCCCCTAGGAGACCATGAGCAGAGACATAACTCAAAGCTCTTCTGACCAAGAGAGTGTAGAGTCCGATTCACTGTTACAGCTGCAATAGCTCAGACTCAAGAGCTGGTCACGTTCATTTCTACTGGCAAGCAAATGTTGCAATTGACTTGCAAAATCTGATGAAGTGGATTATTTTTGTTTCTGTCTCCACAAACAGAAATTTTCCATCTGCCCCATTACCATGAGTGGTCACCTCCTTGTCTGTGCCAGGGTCTCTCTGCTCCAGCCCCACACTGTTCCACCTCCTTCTCCTTGAGGTCTCTGGATGGAGACCTGAACCTGCTATCTGGCTCTAACTAAAGGAGTTAAAATGATTATTGCAACAATTCTTGTTGAAATATTTTTTTTTTCTTTTAAATTGTTCCATCAGGTTCAACACTACCATAGGACCCCTGCAGTATGCTGACCAGTTTTTACAGCTCTCAATCAAACTACCCAGCAGCAACATTTATGGTGTGGGAGAGCACGTGCACAAGCAGTACCAGCATGATGTTAACTGGAAAACCTGGCCCATGTTCAGCAGGGATACTCCTCCCTCTGATGTAAGGACTGGTTTTATTACGCTCATTCTTTGCAGATGACTTCTGGGATCCGAGGCTATTTTGCAGTAGACGCATGAATAATATCCATGGAGTTCTTCCCCAGAGACTTTTCAGGCACTGCATGTTATTACTAAAAGCTAGATGGCACTGATGAAGGTTCCCTGAGGAACAGATTTTTATAAATATTTTTATTTTTGTGCTGACGTGCAGTTAAAAACCAGTTGATAAACATTAATATAAGAGAGTCTTGAGTTTCTACTGATAAACAAAATAAATAACAATATGTCCTAATGCATTGCTGTGTGCAGCATTCAGTACAGATGACACACGCTTCTTCAGTAAACATCCTTGTAGCTCAGCAACTGATGGAAAAGTTCTCTGGAACAGCTGTCTCTTTGCAAGATAAAATATGTCTGTCAGTAGTTACCTGTATATATTGTAATGTTATTTGTCATTATTACCTCAGTTTCATAAAGCAAAATCCAAATGCTTTCCTTTGAGAGAGCACCAGTGTATTGCTGGAATAGGAGCTATACTAACAGAAAGTAGAGGGTGAGACCACTGCATGTAATTAATTATGTGGAATTTGTACACCTTATTTTGAGACACCTTCTGACTATCTTCTCTAGTTGAGATAGTTCTTACCTGAACGGCTCTATTGAGTGTTGACTCATTAACTAACAGTGAGCACTATCAAGTTAGGCTAATTTCAAACTGCTCAAGTTCTGTTTCTCGTTAATTTGTTCTGAATTTTCTTTTGCAGAGGAAGAAGCACAACTGTGAAAACAATTGTTATCATTTCTAAGGTTTTTGTTGCTAATAACAGGGAAAAAATATAAGAAAGGAAATAAAAAAGAAGCAAGGCACTCCTGTATCCATAGATGAGACACAAAAATGATTGCCTTGCAGGATTAATAAAACAAACATAGATTAGATGTAAAATCTAATCTATGGTGAAAGGTGATGAAAGCACCTTTCAAGTTCTATATTTTGCTAGATATGCACCTGTATTTCTCAGAAATAGTACAGCAATATATACAGACTTGCCCAAAGTTTTATCATATCTGCTTGCTTATGGTATCTGTATATTTGGGGAAACTTTTGTTTTAATTGACAATGTCCTCATAAAGGAGAAGAATGCCAGGAAAGAGAAAACAGAACTGTAGAAAAGTGTCGAATTTTTATTTTTGTTGTTTGCTATATTTGGAGAAGTTTGAAGTTCTACCTGTGATATATTTTGAAACGTCCGAAGCAGATACTGTTATTAGGTTTTAATCAGCCTACTTTTCCTTTTTATCCTTTAAGGAAATAACTAACTTATATGGAGTTCAAACTTTCTTCCTGTGTTTGGAAGACAGCACTGGAGCCTCCTTTGGTGTCTTCCTAATGAATAGCAATGCCATGGGTAAGAAATCTTTCTCTGTAACTCTGAACATTGTAGTTAAATGTCTTTTGAAATGATTTGTTGTATTGGGGTCAAAACTGTAGTGTTTTATGCGATGTAAGCAGTAAGTAGATCGTTAACACGAAGATTGCCACGGAAACCTGAGGGTCAGAAACATATCCAAAGCTGCGCAGATCTGTGCAGATGTGCAGGACACTGGAATCGAAGCCTAAATTAGGAGTGAGCAATACTTGAAAGTAAATGCCCTGTAGCCTATTTAGATAAGCATACATATATGTATGCTTTACAGAGCTCTTCACATCTCTCCAGGCTGGAAAGTTGTACGAAATATTTAAAGATAAAAGGTTGAGCCTTTGGATTTCTTCTGATTCTATTCTCTGTAGGATGTAAAGGAATGGAAATATGGACATTTAAAAGAGTCAGCTGAATACATTTCCCCTTCGTTGCAAGTTTAATTAATGGGTTTGGATTTCTTAGGTATTTTTGTTTCGTGGGGTTTTTTTTCTGAAATAAATTTTGTAATCATAAATAAGACAATTACAAAATTGTTTTAGAATTAGCTGATATTCAGAATTGGTTTTGTGCACTCTTGTCCTGCAGAGTTCGCGGTGCAGCCTGCTCCAGCAGTGACCTACAGAACCATTGGTGGGATCCTTGATTTCTATATCTTCTTGGGGGACACTCCAGAGCAAGTAGTCCAGGAGTATCTGACGGTACCTTTAGCCAGAAAGACTATACATTTAATAGTGTTTGGGATTTTTTGGTGGAGTGGGCTTTTTGGTTGGTTTTGTTTTTGGTTTTTTTTTTTCTGCTCTATATGACAGTATGTCCTCACTATGTTATCTATTAACTCAAAATATGACTCAGTATATATTTAACTAAAAATAGCTGTTAGTATGTTCCTAACGTGACTGCTGTCATTAGCAATAGCTGGCTGTGGTTATGCTGGGGTGCAGATGATTTTAGCTGGTCTGTTATGGGCTGCTGAAACTTAAGCACTATTTTTACTGGGGTTACTCGAGCAGAGACCATGCAGCAGCTCCAGGCTCAAGAATTTTGTAACTGCTAAATTCATCAGTCTGTATGGCCTGACTGCTTTACACAGTTGTCATTGGAGCTAGGCATGGTCTACATGGAGTGACGTATGCTTCCTTGGTGGAGCTCACTCTTGTTATAAGGCCAAATTCCTGTTCATATGGCAATATTCTAGGGTAGATGGTGTGCTTACAGGTATGTCATGATTTTATGTCAGTGACACCTTAAAGAATGGGCATTTTCCCAAAATATTTGTGTTTCTTCAAATAAAAAAAAAATTGTATTTGGGAGTGGGCTGCTCATTTCACATACTTAAGCTTAGTGTATATTATTCAAATACATTTGAGGTCTATGGATCTAGGGAAATGGGCCCCGAGGTGACACACACAGTGCCCACTGACGGTGCTGAGATTTTTGCTCTCAATTTGCAGCTCGTGGGACTGCCAAAGTTGCCTTCCTACTGGAGCCTGGGCTTCCAGCTCAGCCGCTATAATTATGGGTCTCTGGATCAAGTGAAGACAGTTGTGGAGAGGAACAGGGCGATTGGACTCCCTTATGTAAGTATGGGAGTTATACTTTCCAACTACATCCACTTATCTTCTCATCTCTACCTAATCCATGATTATTTTCTTTTTCAATTGTCCTGTGGACAATTATGGAACCATATATTATTCTTAATTGACAGCTAAAGGTTAAGTACAATTAAGTTTTAAAATTAGATTTCAGATTACATTAGCTGATGGCTGAAATAGAACAATAATACCCTAAAATTAAACTAAAAATTGAGGAAGAAATGTTTGGATTTTAAGGGATAGCTCTTGAAGTCAGGCAACTACAACGAAATTGCCACACGTCCAGGGGCTATAAGAAAGGATGCCAATATGCACATTCGTTTAAATTTTGTTAATGCTAAATGCAGGTCTTTTTAGGCACAAAAGATGTGTCTCTACCGTTAATTAGGGCTGTAAGTATGAGATGAGATGCATATAGTCTGCAAGTGATCCTCATAACATACTTTCTGCCAAGCTGCAGTAAAGTCCTAACAGCAAATTCCCTACAGGACAAACAGGAATTGTCAGAAGAAGTTGTGTTGGACTAATACACAAAATCTTTACATATCACTTCTCCTGTTAAAGCTGATCTCCCTTCTCTTTCAGGATGCTCAGGTCACTGATATTGACTATATGGAGGAAAGGAAAGATTTTACTTATGACACAGTGAATTTTCAAGATCTCCCTAATTTTGCAGCTTATATGCATGACTATGAACAAAAATATATTATCATATTGGTAAGCATTTAACTATTTCTTCTTCACTTGTAAATGCTATCATTATAACTGTTTATTAATATTCTTTGCTTATTCTTTTAGTACATTTATTGCCTAACTTTTTAGTAGTCTATAATAGATGGAGTGTATCCTGGTTTCTTCTTATTTTTTGTTTTCTAATTTTTTTTAGGATCCTGCTATTAGCACACAAAATCTGTCTGATGGTAGTGCATATGAAAGCTATGTCAGAGGAGAGAGCGGAAAAGTCTGGGTTAATGCATCAGATGGAGAAACAGCATTAATTGGGCAGGTAATCACATTTTTATGAATTTGAACTTGGTCTGTTTTCACTGTTACAGTTTAATTTAGGTCAGGGGGCTCATTTTAAACTCTCGTTTTCTAAGTTGCTTCTTTCAGTAAAATGATTTGCCAGTTTATCAAGTCTCATTTAGGATCTGACACTTCTCAAACTCTCTTGACTATTTTTTGCAATTTTTCACCTTAAACAAAAAGGAAAACTAAGGTAGCTTGAAGGGACAATTCACCAGCCAGTGACATTCACCAACCAGGGACATTCACCAACCAGGAACATTCACCACCAGTTCCTATTTATTTTCAGTGGTGACTGAAGAGCCAGCTCCCATGTTATCCTTTTAATTTGTAATTTTAACTTACATTGAGAATTTTTTCTATTGCACATCTTCCTTGTATGACTTAAAAAAAAAAGCAATTGAAAACTCTGAGGTTAAGAAACTCATACTCTTTCTGCCTTCTCTCTGCACGCAAGCTATAACAGTCTGACTTCTTTTTAGAAGACTTTTGTCTTCATTGGAGCACTATATTAGCACTGCCCTGGATGGCTAACTATAGGGGTTGTGGTGGACAACAGGCTGAACATGAGTCAGGAGTTTGCTACTGCAGCAATGAAGGCAAATCGGATCCTGGGCTTCATCCACAGGGGCATTGCTAGCAGAGATGGAGATGTATCATCCCACTCTACTCAACACTTGTCAGGGTGCACCTGGAGTGCTGTGTTCAGTTCTGGTCCCCACAACACGAAAAAGATGCAGACAGACTGGAGAGGATGGAAAGAAGGGCCATGAAGATGATCAAAGGGCTGGAGAACCTGCTCTATTAGGAAAGACTGGAGGATTTAGGCCTTTTCTCCCTAGAGAAGAGAAGGCTCAAGGTGGGGGGGCTTCATCATGGTATTCCAGTACTTAAGGGGCAGCTACAAAGAGGACAGAGGTTCTTTCTTCACAAGAAGCCACATGAAGAATACAAGAGTAAGGGGTACAAGTTGCATCAGAAATTTTTTATAGTGAGAGCAATCAATCACTAGAACACCCTTCCCGGGAACGTGGTAGAATCCCCATCACTAGAGATTTTCAAGATGCAATTGGACAGGGTATTAAATAATCTCATCTGGGTTCTCCTTCTCATGAAAGGTGGGACTAGATGATGCTTCAAGGTCATTTCCAACCTGGGCTGTTCTATGATTCTATGAATTCTTTTTAATATCATTAAAAGTTTAATTAATTATTATGCTTTTAATATTACAGGTGTGGCCAGGAGAAACCGTGTTCCCAGACTTCACCAACCCAGACTGCACTAGCTGGTGGGTGGAAGAATGCAGACTCTTTTATGATGTAGTGCCATATGATGGGATCTGGATTGTAAGTAATTCAGAACTTTCATTTTCATTTTTATTTTTAAAAACAAGCAAGGAGAGATGTTTATCAAATTCAATTTGCATTGAATTTGAAAGGGATGTTTACTATTGCTAACTTGAGATCAGTGCAGGATGTGTATTGAATTTGCAATTCAAATTTGAATTTTAAATTTTAATTAGAATCAGTAATCGTGACATCTAAATGATCAGTGTGCTGGGTTTTGTATGATCAGTGATGCTTTAAAATGCTTCAATTGATGAACCATTGCTAAAGGCAAATGCCATCACACTCCTGCTCTCAGAATGGCAATATTTGGAGATGTGAACGTGAACATGTCCTAAACAGGTCCTGAATACGGGGTGTGATACATATAACCTGTGTATCTATGCTCCAACTAGCTCATGGAATTCCAGATCAGTGAATCTACAATTGGTATTCTAGATAAGGATTTGGAAAAATCAGGCTCCGTAGACAGGTTCTCCCACAAAAGGACTAAAATAGTCTGACACAGTGGATTTTAGGTGCAGTTCAGGGAAATCTGATGAGCTTAAGAACCATTTTGACTGATCAGATTAGATTTTTTTTAACGGAATATCTTGTAATAAAGCTTCTAAAAGTGGGTGCCTGAAGGAAATCTGTAGTTAAACTTCTCAGTCCATGTCTCAGTGCCTTCTTCCCTTTTTTCTTTTTGTGTTTTTCCTGCTTCCTTTTACTTAAAAATAAATATTTTGTAAAAAAACAAGAATCTATTGAATATTTTGCCATGCATTTTAAAAAGATGGAACAATTTTAAATTAACCTGTATGACAAAATACAGCTGCTACGTGATAGAATGAGATTTTCCTCACTTATTTTTGCTGACTCTGTAGTTCCATCACATCAATCAATACAGTTTAAAACTGCACAGCTCTCTTACAGAGAGCAAATAATTTGATTGAAGTAAACTGGTCACCAGACTACAGTGCCTCCATGATGAATTTGCTCTTTTCTTCTACGTGTACTTTTCCGGCCGTACGTTCAGGGATGCACATAGAAATACACGTACAGCACTGCTAAAGAAAACATTCATGGAAGGAGACAGGGAAGTTTGAAAGTGTAATGGCTGGGAAAATATTACAAAGGAGATGCTTAAGAATATTTAGTCGCCTCGTGTATTTTGACAGAATGTCACAATGTACATTTGCTGGTTCTGCATTTCTCTCCAAACACACGCTCTATACCAAAGACATTCCCTTGAGAAATGTGTGGAGTTGGTCATAGGTAGGACAATGTATACATGAGCACCTCTTGCAATTTTTTTCTGTGGAGGGATGAGGTGCAGTTCTTGTGACATGATGCTCACCTGCATATAGAAGTCTGTCCAACAGAGACCTATATTAATACAAGCATGGACCAAGTTATATCATTCTTGCCTAATCATATGGTACTAGTTCTAAGTAATTATTCCTTAAAGGATGAGAGAATAGAACATAAGACTTTGTTAGGAAAATGTACTTGAGGAAACTTTATTAAATTCTGCATCGTATCTTTTCAGGATATGAATGAAGTATCCAACTTCGTTGACGGCTCAAGCAGTGGTTGTGAGCAGAATGACTTAAACTATCCTCCTTTCACTCCCAGTAAGTCCATCTACTTCAACCAGAAAGCAAAATATCAACAAGTTTATGAATTTCTGTGCAATTGGCTACAAGGATGCAAAGTGATTTTAGTGTAGTTCTTATGAGTGGGGTTTGAACATTGCTATTAAGAGAAAATACTGGTATACTTTTGCCCTATTCGAAGGCGCGGTTTATATAACTGACTTTTTTCCCTGTTCAAATTATTACTGAATATTATCATTTCCTTAATTATGTCTGATAACGTAATGATCTTCTTTCACTATTAGTAGTTGTATGCAGAACTAAAATGGTTTGTATTAAGTAGTAGGTCTAAGTAACCATGACTAACATGTTGTCAGACAACAATTCAGAAATTTAGAGCATAAAATTTAGAGCAGTTATTCCTTGAATGAGTGCAAAGCTCAAGAGCTGAAAAGGTTACAAAGAAAAGATGAATCAAACCAGAAGCCAAGAGTGGCATTTTGTTTTTGTAGTAGTAATACTGGCAAACATTAAAGGGAAAAAAGGGCTTGAATGTCACGAATGTGCATTCAAGAAAAGGTTGGAAATATTCCTAATAAAAATGTACCTTAAAAGGGATATTTTTATTCCTTTATTGAAGGTATTCTTGATCAGATCCTGTATTCCAAGACGCTTTGTATGGACGCAGTGCAGAATTGGGGGAACCAATATGATGTCCACAATCTTTATGGATATTCCATGGCCATATCAACACAGAAGTAAGGAATGCATTCTAAAATCTTTACAAAAAGGTTTCAGAACAGTACATAGCCTGCATTTTCCAAACCAGCAAGAGATTTCACTTCTGAAGAAACCGAATTCCTGGAAATACTGTATTATATTTAAGCCAATGCAGCTCAGGCAAAATCTACTAACTAAAGTTGGTAGTAAAAGCCACACATTGGTTGTCAAAGCTGTATAGAATGATTAGTTAAAATTAATATCTTGAACTTTACTAAAAGACACCTGGTTAAGAGTAATGGAGTCCACATCTCTGGGATGAATAATTATTGTAAATCAATCAGCATAAATCTGCCTTATATAAAATTATTGATGTCCAAGTTGTCTTTCTTCCTTTGCATAATTCTAATTTTGTTTCATTTTAAGAGTCATCGAAGAAGTGTTTCCTGGACAACGAAGCTTCCTTATTTCGAGGTCTACTTTTGCTGGATCAGGAAAGCACACAGGACACTGGCTGGGAGATAATGCAGCAACATGGGATCACATAAAATGGGCAATACCTGGAATTCTGGAGTTTAACCTCTTTGGAATTCCATATGTATGACATTAGTTTTTGGCATCCTTTCAAAACATATGGATAAGAGTAACTCTACCTCTATGATAACAGATTATCTAATCAAATGCTATCTAGATAACCATCTTATATTTTCAGCTCCAAATTAATTCCCTTTAGGAATCTGGTTTTAACATTTCTTTACAATTATTGATTTTCGATTTAGGCAACTTATTTTGCTTATTGTGGCTGTGTGTGTGTGTATGGTGAGATAAATGTGGGTAACAAACATATTATCTGATATATCCTAAGCTACCTGTCACTTCTAGTAATTTATAAACACTAGTGATCCATATTAGCACCAAACAGGAAGGTAAAGGTTTGGGAGAAATAGAACAATGGGCAGTGTTAGATGGTACTCAACTTAATAGATGAATTTGAAAGAAGAATGGTACGAATATGTGGAATGACTCGGTCACTCTGGCTGGTAATTAAGGTTGAATCAATGTCTCTCTGAAAACTAGAAGTTTTGTGCAGAGATCAGAGGTGCAGCGTACCGCACATCCAACGTATTCTGTTTTTATTTAAAGATTGGAGCAGATATTTGTGGTTTCTTTGACGACACCACAGAAGAACTTTGCAGACGATGGATGCAAGTAGGAGCATTTTACCCATTTTCCAGGAATCACAATGGTGAAGGATATACAGTAAGTTACGCTTTTTCTTATAAAATGCTTTGTGTTACACTACCACGTTCCCTTTAATAGTATCACTGGTAATCGTTACTATCATTGGTGATTATGTAGCTGAACACTTTGAAAAAGGAAGAATCTCAAGCTCTCTTTATGAAATCCTAGATCTGAGAGGTTCAGCTTCATGAGGGTTAATTGCAGGTGCTTGAAACTACCCTAATTTGGCAACAGTTTCATGACTCTTGGTTGTGCCTACCACCAAGAGCAAGCACTCAACGGTGTGTGATCCTTCGGACTGGCCCTTTAGCATACACCTGACTGCGAGCCAGGTTGAAACCCCGATCCACCCTCAATCCAGATGGACAAGGAGGGACATGCAGTGCAAAGCATGGGGAGCCTGGAGGAGCAGGACCTCAAGTCACACTACCCGGAAAGCAAACACAGTGCAGATGTGCACCATTGCATTGCTGCCTCTCTGACACAGCAGCCACTTGTCACCTATTGGGCAGTGTTTTCTCATGATGAAAAAAATAATCGTCTGATATTTGTTTTCAGCCTCAGGATCCGGCTGTGTTTGGATCTGATTCAGTCTTGGTGGAAAGCTCCAAGTATTACTTGAACATTCGCTACACTTTGCTGCCTTACCTGTATACACTGTTTTATAAAGCTCATACTCAAGGAGACACAGTTGCACGTCCACTTTTGCATGAGTAAGTTTACTCATCAACCTTTGTGATAATTTTAGGAGGAGTAAAATAATCAGACACATTAAATGTTGTTAGGGATTTTCTAAGCAATTATGGTCTGCGAAAATGCACTTTGGAATATATATAGACAACTTCTCAATTGATGAAATCCATTTTGGAGTAATCAGAAGAGTAATCAGAAACCATCTGTAATTTCTGCATATAGGCATATATTATTGTCAGTCACTCTTGTGAGTTGCTGTGAGATGTTATTATCAGCTAAACAAATTATTCTCCACCATCATATATATATATATATATATTAGAATATATGTTTCCTTGCCTGGAAGCTCTGGAATAACCTGTGTCAAGAATACACAGGCACCTACACTTTCACACATGGGTAGACAATACTAACTAAACTAGTAAGAACTTACCTTCTCATCTTCAGATTGCCTGAGATTAAAAAGAAAATAAAAAATAATTTTTTAAAAAAGGCAATTTTGATCTGACAGTCCTCAGTCATGATTCTAGACAATCAGTACCCTGAAATATTGGGATTGCTGATGGTGGTATAGTTCATAAAAAAGCAGTTACTGCTATATCCTTCCCATTTGCCCAGGTTCTACTCTGATGAAGAGACATGGAGTATCGATGAGCAGTTCCTGTGGGGTCCTGGGCTGCTTATTTCCCCTGTACTTGAAGAGGTAGGTTTGATTGTTTGGTATCTATCTCGTAACTACTTCATGGGCCACAGGGACACTTGGAGTCACCAGCTCCAGCTCTTTTCTCCGACAAGGGACGGCAGCATAAAATCCCCAAGTTATGCTATTCCTGTCACTCCTTTATTGCTCTGATTAGAAACCATATTCCAGTTCTGAGCCTTTGCTGTTCCGTCTTGTGCCAATTCTGTTATTCAGCTTAAAGGTTACAGCTCCTCTACTACATTTGTATTTCCTGCTGAACTCACACTCTCCCTCCTTTTTTATGCTGAACTGCAAAAATAGGCTCTGCTATTTCCCTGAGGATCCTGGGAAACTTGCTCAGGTCCTGTTCTAGTCCGAACTCTTCTGTCTTGACCAGACCTGTGAATTCTATTGGCAAAGCAATTGCAGAGGGCTTTGTTTATTAACATTAACACAGCTCTGTCTCCAGTGCAAACATGTTTTTTGCTACATCCTTAGGTGATGTTTATTTTTTCATGGGTACACCATGTTACTGACTTCTGACTCGATGTATTTCTACCTAGCCTAGGTTTTGCTTATTTTTTCTTTTTTTTTTTTTTTTCTCTTCCTTCATTTATTGCTTCCAGTGAAAGCCCACAGCTTATTTCTATCACTGCTGAAATGGAAAATCTTGCACTTTGTGCTATTAAATCCCACTCCTATTTCCCTGCCCTCTAGGGAGTCCAAGTCATCTGCTCTGATATTCTGATTGACCTCAACTTTGTATCATCCCTGCATTGCCTTCACCTTCTCTTGCTGCATTTCAGCTTGTCTTGATGCAACAACAAAACACTTTGTGACTTACTGTCCGGCAGAATCTTGTAAATAGTGATGATTGTTAATGCCAGTAACACATATGACAAGGAGAAACAGAAAACATTTGTTAAATACATAAAATGAAAGTAAGAATCTGAAAGATGCCAGCCTAGAAAAATGTTAAAATAAAGAAGATATAGAAATAGTTGTGGATATGATCTGAGCCACTGGATTTGAAGCCTCATGACTTTGGTTTGCATACAATGAGCTGCTGCATTGTAGAGCAGTGATTCTTTTGTCTCCCAGTAGCTTTGCAGAAATTGTTCTTAGCTTACAGTCTGCCTTTCTGGACATCATCATAAAAAAAAAAAATTAAAGAAAACAGTGAAGAGGAGAAGTGTCAATGATTTTCTCAAAACTTTAGTTTTTATTAGAAACTTTGGTTTAGTAGAGTAAGTTGCCTTCAAATATGAAAGTCATTTCTTTGTTCACCTTTCAGGGTGTGGATGTAATTGAAATATATATTCCTGATGCAGTATGGTATGACTATGATACGGTAAGTAAATGCAGAGGACACTATGGGGAGATTTTTTAAATGACTGTATGCTAAAAGAAGATTGTCAGCCCTGCTTTGATGACATAGATCTGAAGTAAAGCCTACAGGGAGGAAATGGTGAGACAAAGGATTAAGGGTGGTGGGATAAGTGCACTAATCAACGCCTCTAGAAAAGACACAGAGGTGTGGAATATAGCACAGGAGACAGATTGAGTGGAAACAAAGAACAGGCTTGAAATAAAAGAAAACAGAATAATTCTAATTCTAGTACACCAGAGTCTGCAATTATTGTTTACTAATCTCATTTCTGCAAATAAGTTTCCCACTGCTGTGGTGATCTTTTGATGGGTGAAAAAAGACACTTCATATCAGGTTTCCATATTCATGTCAGAGTCCCAGCAGGACTTGTTCTCTGCATTGACTGAGCCAAAACTAAATATTGAGGGATGTTGATTTCTGAGTTGATTTAAGACATTAGATCATATTGAGATGCAAGTGTTTTATGCTTATGTGCCCATTGGCACATGAATATTCATAGAACTTAAGGCTTTTCTAAAGTAAGCATTAAGATGAAACTCAGAACTTAAGAAAAAGTTCACAGCAGTGAGTAATGCAACATACACGTTCTCTCTTATATCTCTGTTAATAAGGGGGCAAAAATCTCGTCAAGAAAACAATGGACCAGTGTGTACCTTCCAGAAGACAGAATGGGACTTCATTTGCGAGGAGGCTACATTTACCCTACTCAAGAGCCATCTAACACAACAGTTTCAAGGTATGATTTGAAACCAAATGCTTTCATGTGGCTTTTTTTCAAGACTGGGCTGAGGATTTTCAAATCAGTAGCAGCCCATTGCGTTTAGCATTTTCACCCTGAAATATGGGAGTAGCTGTGAGCCAGACCTCACTTCTGTGACTCCTGAAATCACAGGTTCAGTGATTAATTACGGGTTTATTTGCGTAGCATTGTGTAAACTTGCCAGGTGTTTTAATCTGTTTACCTGAAAATGAAAGGCAGCCAAGGACTAATATAAGGCAATTCTCAAAGTGTTGCAAGCCGGTTGAGGATCAAATTCTTAACATGAACAGGAAGGATGTATTAAGACTGTTGGGATCTTTGATACACATGGAAGACCGACTGCCTCTGTTTCCACAGCCGCAGGAATCCAATGGGACTTATAATTGCCCTGGATGACAACTATACAGCTTCTGGGAACTTGTTCTGGGATGATGGAGACTCTACAGGTGAGCAGTTACCAATAGTGAAATAAGTATGATTTACAAGAAACTCATACTTAAAAGTTTCAATCTTCCTGCTGATTTCATGGAGCAAGAACTTTGCAAACATTACTTTCATGGAGCAATAGCACATCACATTGTTGTAACAAACCTCTAATTTAAGGTTGAACCTGGTTTTGGAATACATGCTATCTAAGAAAAGCCAAGTTTATCTAGAGCAATGGAAGAACTTTGCAAAAATTAGACATTGTTTCCTTTTAATCTTGAGATGTAGGAAATATTGAAAAAATGAAGTATCTTGAACTGCAAGATTTTCTGTGAGATTTCTGAGGATTTAGTTAGGCATGCTGCTTCCATTAAACTAAAAGAGTTTGGAATACTTAAATCCTTCTGGCTGCTTTTGCAGCCTTTGTCCTTTATTAGATACTTCTTTAAAAAGTCAGGAAACAGTTCAAAGAGTTATTCTGAAACAATGTTTTGAAGAACTTTCACAAATCACTCACACTTGTTTTAAAATTATTTAAGTACTTGTATTTCACAAATTTGATTGTTTTATTTGCAACGAACCCTAACATTCAGAGCTAGGGGCTTTGATTTGTGATGTATGCCAGTTAATACTGTTGCACTTCAAGTAGACCCAGTCTTTTCTAATTCATGTCCTAATGTATCCATAGACTGCTGTCAGTGGCAAAAGTGTCAGAGCTTTCCTTAGCTACACTGGAATAAAATGTAGGTTAGAAAATAGAAAACACTGCAGCAGTAAGAATGTACAGATAAAAGTGTAGTTGGAGTAAAATTACCATTGAGGTAAAAAATAAGTAATGCTACAAAATCATGTGCATGTTTAATTTATCATTCTGAAAATTAGGCAGAGATCTTCCACGTGGTGATTCATGGAGGTGTTTTATATACAAGGTGTTGAGCTATGCGTGCATGGCCCAGGACTCTGACATTTCCATGAAAGCAGCAGCTCTTGGGGCTCCAAACTGCATCCCCCACTTTCCTGTTTGCACAGCTACCATGTCCTCTGCGTTATGGAACCAGATGATCTTTTGGGTCCCTTCTAATCCAAGCCATTCTGTGATTCTGCATTCGACCTGTACAACTCCCTTTTGTTATGTGAACTGTACCAATCAGACCTCCCAGAAAGACTTTCAAGCCTCTTCTTTTTCAAAATTTTGTGGAAGTTTGATGTTTTTAAGAAATAAAGCTGTGATTTGGCTGATTATTGCTGCCATAAATATTGAAGGCCTTGGGTGGTTGCTGATATGACAGCTAGATGTACTCCTTTGTCAAGGTCTGAAATAAGGAAGCTATTATTGTGCTCACTTCTGTTGAGAAATAAAACAATAAAGCATTTTATGATGTTATTTCCTGCCTCAAACTTTTCAGGAAATCTGTTTACAATTTGCTTGCAATGGCAGTATTTTACTTTTCATATATAGAAAAAAAAATGCCAGATTGACTCCAGTTTTGCATTCCCTTTTCTCTGTGGCCTGTTACTTCCTCTCTTATGGTTCCGTGGCATAGATTATCAATATTATTGTGCTTATTTAGGGTATTTTGAAGGATTAACTTTGAACCATACATCTACATTTAAGAGAAGCTAAGAAGGAATAACAGTAAAATAAAAAAAATAGTACATTTTAGAAAAGCTGATTTGAATGAATATTTGGAAAATTAGATCTCCTGGGAGACTAGTCTAAGGAAAACAGAAGAGAAATTTCAGTTGCTCTAAGAAACATTAGTAAATATTTGAGTTGCTCAGTGTGGCCTCTGAAGGCAGTAATGATGCTAATTAACAATTTGTTGGTCTCTGGCAGAGGCACAGTCCTGTTTCTGATGCTGTTCCTTTCTGCACTGCAAGTGTAACTTTACCTTTCTTTACCTTTTAGGCACAATTGAGAGTAACGCCTACATTTACTATGAGTTTTCAGTTTCCAGTGTAAGTATATTATTTTAAATGAGCTTATTTCCATTTTTGATTTTTAATCAATAGTATCTTTAAAGGGCATTCTATTCTCCCTCCTTATTCTCTGAAAAGACTTGCTGAGAAGCAAAATATTGGACAAAGTCAAAGCAGAGTTATGTTCAGATTACTGCAATTTAACTGGGATGAAAATTTGCTTTGTCTTTTCTTCTCCCAGTTAACGTAAGAATCTAAAGAAGTCCTGTTTTCTTCCACCTAAGAAACTCAGCTGCCATATTTATTGAGCAAGAGAAGTGTAAAGCATCAGTGGCAGTTAAAACAGAGTCAGAAAGGGGGTGAACATAGTGCTTGTGATATTCAAAGTATTGGAAATCTGAAAAAAAAAATATTTATGCACTGTTAAAAATTTAGCTGAAAGTTTCCAAAGAGGGAGAGGATGGCTTACGCCTTGTCTGAACCCACGGAGTCTACTTCATGACTGTTTTAATTTTGTAATTCTTTAAACTGAAACTGCCTTGGCAGGGTTAATTTATGGCAGAGTGAAGTCCAGATAGTGTTTCTAGTCAATATTGACTAGAGATACCATATGGCAAGGATTCCAAGTAATATGATTACTTATTTTTTCCATAATAATAATATCTGCTAAAGGTATTCTTTCCCTTGCCGTGGTGAAACAGCAGGGCAACATCTGTGAGTGAATGAATAGAAACATGAGAGTGGAAGCAAAGGAATAGAAGGTGGAAGGACACGTCTTAATTATTTTTTTTAATCACAGGTGATCATTTGTAGATTAGAAATCTCAGTTAATGTTGGACTTTGAAACTCTTTTAGCCAATTCATGAGATGAATGCAATGATGTTGAATTAAAAATTAACACAAACTTTCACGTGGAGAATAATAAGAAAGTTATAGATTTAAATGTGTGACAGCCATGATGCAGTTCCACTCTTTGGACACTTAATTGAGTAATAATTAATGAAATTGAATAGGAACGGATATTTTTATATCAGGAAAACTGAATATGAACTTTCACTTTTTAGATCCTGGTGAGCTCACAGTTGACTAGAGGTTAGCTGCCCTGTCACAGAGACGTGCCAGCCTTTTCTTATTTCAGAAAAAAAGCAAAAAAAGGAAGCTGAAACACAGCTAGGAAACATATTATATGTATGTTAAAAAAGCATTATTGTGAGAACAATAAGCAGGGCAATAATTAATATGTCAGGAAAAAGATACTGGCTTACTTTATGCTACAGTATGAAGATCTAATTAGAAAAAATTTTAAAATCAGGAGTGTTTTTCACAGTTTTTTTTTATAAGAATGTGATCACTATGTTATTTTTCAGAATGTTCTGCAAATTAATGCTGTAACCAGCAATTATACTGATCCAAATAACGTGAGATTTGAAGAAATCAAGATACTGGGATTAGAGGAGGAAATAACGTCCGTTACCGTATCTCAGGACAGCGTCGTGCAAACTACTTCATATAATATCACCTATTACCCTCTAGCAAAGGTAAAATAATAACAGAAAAATGAGAAGTAAACATCTGTAAAATTGCATCACCTTTATTTTACATATTCTAAGGACAGTACTCAGTACTAATACATCCTGTATTTTGTTACAGAACAAAAGTAAAATTGCATTCAACTCAGCTGGGTAGAAAGTACGTCTAAGTTTTGCTCTCAGACCCTCAGTGGAACAGAAAGTTTAGTTATGCAGTTATTCATGTAGCAAAATTTAATTTCTAAGAGGAGGAATAGCTTTGTGATTTTGTTTGATATTGGAAGAGGATACAAAATATTTATGGTTTTGATGACTATTTGTGCATTGATTTTTTTTTTTTTTAAACAAAATCAAGCGCACTGTTTAAACTTCCTTTATCACTTCATATAGAGTTTTTCCCAGGATGAATACAGGAAAACAGCAACACAGTGCATTTATATGCAAAGCAAGCAAACTGCTGCTAGTGGGAAGTGTTCTGGAAAGTGCTTTCTCAGACTAAGGATGGTGTTGACATTGTTTTGAATTTGCATTTTATACTGTCTTTAATTATTACAAACACCTGAATCACCTGTAGTGTTATCTCAGTTGCTGAATCAAAATAAGAATATTTTAACTTTCCCTTCCCTCTTGCATTCACATTTCAAAATGTGAAGAAGTTGTGCCCTTAACTTTATTGATATCCACTTCCAAGGAAGCTGTGGGGTTGACTCAATTTTTTTATAGTCTGAATTTTTCGTATTTTATCTGCAAGAATACCAGTTGTGTGTATTTGTAAAAGTGAGACCATATCAAATGTTTTTTTGTGAATTGTCATGTAGCAAAATGTATTGTTCCTATGGACTGGCATCTCTGCTGTTGAAAGGAAAGATGGATTTGATGTGGGACTTAATAACTATTTATTGTTTAATATTTATAGGTTAATCTTATAACAGGACTTGAGCTTGAACTGGGAAGTTCTTACACATTAGAATGGACTCAACAACCGAACTATGATTCAAGGTTTAATTGTTATCCCATTGCCAATGGAACACAGGAAGATTGTGAAGAACTTGGCTGTGTCTGGGATGTAAGCAAAAATTATTTCTCTAAACTAATGAGACAGAAACCTTTCCAGAATCATAGCTTTTTCTTTATAGTTGTTACAGCGGGAAAAGTAGTCTGGTAGATCTGTCAAATTTAAATAAAATGGAGGCAGAGACATCAACTGGCCTATACTGGCAGATTTTATTTATTCACTAAAGGTAGTTGGCAACTGTGTAAGTTCTTCTAAAGTACATCAGAAATTGAGGAAAAATGTGGTATTTTTTGAAAGATGGAGAGAAATAATGTTAGACTTATGAAAAAATAGAATACACTTGAGATCAGCATCTTTAGCTACCTCTTCTGCTTCACTGGCACCATAGCCTGCAAGGCTTATATCCCCTTTGTCTCACTTTCATGGTCATTGAAGCGCACATTTTAAGTTGAACTGATTCCTCTGGCTCTCAGTTTGAGAAGAAATCCTTGAACTCCTGTGAAATTTTGATTCTTATGTAGATTTAGTTGATTATATCCATGTTGAGGAGATATTTCCGAATCATAATCCCCAAAATGCAGTTCTTTACCACATAGTTTCTTTTGTGAATATGCCATGGCTGTAAATATATGGGAGCAGTGTGCCTTGGCAGGATTGAACTTTTGAACTTTGAAGGATCTCTCCAATTAAATTACTCCATGCACCTGTAAATTTGAACTTTACAACTTAGACATATATTCTAGGCATGAAGATCAAAATTCTCTGTTAGCTACTCTTGAACCAGCAACATCCAAAGTGGTTGATGGGCTCCCCTGATTTTGTTGCACTGTTAGGAATACTTTTTATAATTTTGGATATTTGGAAACGGCTTTTCCTGTGAACTCATACTCTGGTCCTGTTATGGACTGGGAATGTTTTGAACACTTGCTCAAATAGA
Organism: Tauraco erythrolophus; assembly: GCF_009769465.1. NCBI lineage: Eukaryota > Metazoa > Chordata > Aves > Musophagiformes > Musophagidae > Tauraco > Tauraco erythrolophus. Next base: position 26,333,916 of record NC_141475.1, read on the forward strand.
AAGGCCTTTTGAGTTTGGTGACGACAGATGAATAAATATTCATTAGCAATTAAGATGCGTGGAGCAGTCGGAGTTTCATTTGAACAACTAGACAGGACTGATGGTAAGTATCCAGAGGTGGAAGGCTAATGCATTAACCTCCATCAGCTCATCTAACCTCAGAATACCTAGTTCGAGTGTTTATACTCAACTGTAGCTAGAAACGGACAGTAATTTTGATCTTCCTGTCAGGAGATCTTAGATAAATAGGATGTAATTCTCAGTGGATATTTTAAGGATAATTTGTGTGAATAAAGCCAATGGAAAGGTCTCATCTGATGTTTCATCTGATGCTGCCTGAATATCTAACAAGCTTTGGGTACGTCCCCTCGTGTGAGCCAGAGGCCAGAGAGTAATGGGATTAAAAGGGAGGCAGCTTTAGGAATTTCAACAGGCCAAGACTAAGATATGTTGTGGGATTGAGTTGAAGATCACAGATATAGGGAAATTAAATCCACCTCCACTGTGCGAGGATTCAGTTTCCTGACCGAAAGATTTGTATAGTCTTGACTGTGTTGTTTGATCATTATCTGATTTAGTAGGTCCTGTATTCTTTATTGTTCATTAGTTGAAAGAAATTTTTCCCCAGATTCTACATTTGGCAGATATCTGATAAAAATGGGAGCTTTGGATTCCTAATAACTACCAAAAAACACAGCAGGCCAGTGCAGCTCGCTAACCTGTAACTTATTTCTCTTTGCAGGAGGTAGAATCAGACCTGGAAATTCCATCCTGCTATTTTGACTCTGACAATCCTTACACTATAGAAGAAGTCGAATACACCTCGTCAGGTTTGGTAGCCAACCTCACCTTAAGTTCCAACGTCACGGCACTTAATGGGAATTACACACAACCAATTAGTACACTACGCTTGGAGGTGATCTATCATCTCAACAACATGCTGCAATTTAAGGTAATATCGTTCCTGAATTTCTATGAGTGTGTAATGTCCCATTGTTAAAAGTAGTCTCATTTATGGAAATTAAAAGGGCTTCTTATAGTCAATTTTGTATTATACAGACAGTATCACCCTTGCTTAAATATTTTTTCTCCTTCTAACCAGGTAGCTGTTATTGCTTTAGCTCACATCTTTTTTTTTTGTCCTGTAATTCTGCACTCAGACGATGAAATTGCATGAATCAGTATAGTGTCAATGTGTATGTATGATGTCAACCAGAAACTCTGGAACTAAAGACATTTTATTAGTATATAGGTAAATCTATCTATAAGCGCTATCATGACTGCACAGTTTATCTTTGCATTAATCATTCTACATCTATTCTAAAATTTTTAACACAATATTGTTTAGACTATAATTTATTACTGTGCATTTAATAACACTGAAATAAGTGTGATGCCTTAAAATGGTCAGGCATCAAAAACTAACCTATGTTAGCTTTCAGAATACAGAAAACTTTAAAAAGAATCTCTTAAAGTTGGCTAAAAAATGTATCAGAAAGGTATTTACCATGTATATATACACACCCCCATATTTTAAATATAGGTGTATAATTAAATTCACATGTAGAAATGATTAGGCAAGTCATTCCAAAATAAATCCTCATGGTTGGTTGTTTTTTTTTTTCCCCAACCAAATACTGTGAGAGAATTGGTTAAAGAATATGTATTGAAAGAATATAATAATCTCAGCAAGTGTTTTCGTTTTAACTAACTCAGATTTCTATCACTATAGGTAAGATTTCAAAAAAAACTCATTCATTGAAATGAATTGATTTTTCCTTCATAGATTTATGATTATGCAAACTCACGATATGAGGTCCCGGTGCCACTAAATCTCCCGAGCTCCCCAACAACCACGGAGAGTGATCGACTCTACGAAGTAACAGTTTACAAAATACCGTTTGGTATACAGATCCGGCGCAAAAGCACGGGAACAGTCATGTAAGCCATAGTGATTTTATTTTATTATTTCACTTGTTTTGTCAGCACTTTTCAAGCAAAGCCGTTTTCTTCTGTACTATGTTTTAAATACCTTAAGACTGGTGTTTGCATCCTCGCCATGAAATGGCTCTGTCTGCCCAATGCCAGATGCTGCTCCAGCAGAGATGGCTTCACTATTGTATTGTATGAGATCGTTGACCAGGGGGAGGGTAGAGAAGGTGCCCTGAGCAGTGTCTTATTTTTTCTTATAATTGTCTAAGTTTTTTCCCTTGTCACTTCACAATCTATCACTTGTTAAAAGTCTACAACATGTTGAAGTGTGGAACGTAGACAAGTCCAAAGGCCACTTCTCATGTAGCTCCCAAGTCTCTGGGAGGCACAAGAATTTTCTACACTTTCTAAAATTTTGCCCAGGTGACCACAGCAGTGATCATTAAGGATTGATTATTTGGTTTGGTTTTGGGGAATGGTTAGGGAAAAAAAACAAACAACAGAAGAAAGCAGTGTATCAGCTAATTTATAGATCAATTTTGGTAACATCATAACTAATAAGTTTGACAGGAGCTTCATTTCTTTCTCTGATTAAGCTTATCAGAACTAGAAAACAGAGAACAATGACGTTAGCAGTTGCACATGTTACATTTTTTATTCAAAAAAACCATAGTTATGTCATTTTTTAAAATTAATCGAAACTGAATTGCAAGCTGAGTTCCTGTTTGCCAATCAAAGCACTCATTCCAATTTCAGTTTAGCCTCCTGGAATGATGTCAGTCTTTGGCAGAGCACCATTAAGTTGCAGTTTGGTTTCCGACTGTAAAGATGCTGATTTGCAACAAATGAAACCTGTGAATACAGTTTCAGTGTAACACACACAAAAAGTCCAGTGAACTGTAAAAAGCACCTTATTTACTATATTCCATGGGGCACCAAGGATCAATCCCGGAGGAAAATACAGTCTTACTCTCCTGAAACACATTTTCTCCTTAAATTGCTAAAATATGTTGCAACTTGCTGTGCATTATTCCTGTGCATAGTATGTGTCTCTGAAAGACACAGAGGACTTTGTGTCTCTAAACCATGTATCAAATTCTTAGACATCCCCATTTCATGTGCTTTTTCTTGATAACCACAAGAGTTTTATTCAACCTTTACTGACGAGTGAGATGTTCAGACAAAAAAAGTAGCCTAAAAAAAGGTTCTACCAGCTAAACACGGCACTGAAAACACCATATTCTTGTTTTTATTTTCCTCTTTCCATTTTAGCTGGGATTCAAAGCTGCCCACCTTCACGTTCAGCGACATGTTCATTCAGATTTCTACCCTCTTGGCATCCCAGTATATCTATGGATTTGGAGAAACTGAGCACACCATGTTTCGGCGCAACATGAGCTGGCACACCTGGGGAATGTTCACAAGGGACCAGGCTCCTGCTGTAAGTAGAAGAAAATGTGACTTTTGGACCAATGAGCCTAAAATGCAGAGGTGTCTGGCAGGACTTTAAAGTCCAGTGGATGTCCGCTGGTACTGGACACACTTACGGACTTTGATCATGTTTATCACGGCTTATAATTTGGATGGTGTCTCAATGGCAATGGTCTTCTCTAAACCTATTCTTTGTGACCAGCAAGACCAATGCGTGGAGCTCAGGTCCTGAGTCAGATGTTGGAAGATAACAAATGGCTTAGAAATAACAGCACATTCCTCCTTTTTTTCATTCTTCTCAGCTAATTATTTTGAAAGCTAGACATGAGTCAGGACAACTTCCACTACTTTGGGATTAAGTTAGTATTTAGGGAGGTAAATCAGAAATTTTATTTCTGTGTGTACGCTTGTGTTATCTCCTATGAGACAGCTCAACATTTGCAATTTGCAGGGAGTGACCAATGAAATAGTGGTGGTTAATTATAGCTCTAATTTCCAGTTCAGGTTTTAATGTATTTTTGAGTAAATGAAAGATAGCAGAATGTCACCAGCCTCTCCTGATCATACAGACACCCGCTACCATTGAAAAGAAGGGAAAGTTTTGTCCTGGGGACTCACTCTCATTTGCAAATTTTAAAGACAGTAATACCTTTGTTTTTCCTCCTGCCTGGTCAGTCTGAACTGACTCTAATTGTGCCTTCTATTTTATTAAATTTATTAATAAATGTAACTAAGTGAATGCTTGCGATGTTTCCCCAGTAGAATGTATTTTATTTTGTTTGCAGTACAAGATGAATTCCTATGGTCATCAGCCATTTCACATGGCTCTTGAAGAAGACGGCAATGCCCATGGAGTTCTCTTTCTTAACACCAATGCAATGGGTAAGAAAACCACTTTATTTTCTCAATGTATTTTATTTTTATGGTCAGTGTTTTGCAATAGTGGTGAACCCAGGCATCTTTTTCTCATTTCACTTCCCCCGTTTCCAGATGTGACATTCCAGCCGACTCCTGCCCTGACTTATCGCACCATTGGAGGAATTCTCGACTTCTACATGGTTTTGGGCCCAACACCAGAACTTGTTGTTCAGGAGTACACTGAGGTAGGATTCTTACTCCATTACAAACTCATGCTGGTTTTTGTTTGGTTGATTGGTTTGGGTTTTTTCACCTAGCCACCACAAATATTCTTTCTTATTTTTAGCTGATTGGACGACCAGTCATGCCACCCTACTGGTCTTTGGGATTCCAGTTGTGCCGCTATGGATACAGGAATGACTCAGAAGTTGCTCAACTGTATGAGAGCATGAAGGCAGCTGAGATTCCCTATGTACGCTGGTAACAATTAATATTTGAGCTCATGCCCGAACTTTTGGCTTCAGGGTATTAACTAAGACCATTTAAACACAAAACCAAAAAACCAACTAAAAAACCCACCACCATGGTAGTGTAGAGCAGACTATGTTGTATGCCAGAGCTGAATGTCTCCGTGTGCTCTGGGCCATGTTAAATGTAGGCGTCAGGCTGCTTTATTTTCCTTATCATTCATACCAAAGAAGCACCCAGATGCCTTAGTCAGTATGGACTCTCACCGTGGTGGCTATGAAAAAGCAGTAATCAACAGAAAAACAAGCAGGAAAGAAAATGAAGCAGCATCATTTCAATGGTATATCACGGTGTCAAGTCAGCTGTGATTTGGCACAGGTTGTTGGGAAAGTCGGAATAGTGCATAGATCTGACAAAATTATACTGTACATTGAATGTGACTCTTAATTTTACATGTAATTAACATCACTATTTCAGTACAGACCACCTGTTTTCACCGTTTCCTTACAGATATGGTAACATATGTGCAGTTTCTGTGTGCATACACACATGTACAAATCCAGCACCTTTTTCTTTATCATGTATTAATTTCTACCCTCAAACTAGATGCATTAGTGAAAGGTCTATCTTGTATTGGACTTGCTGATAGGTTGTGTAATATTCATATAAGTAGTTTTAGCTCCAAGTCACAGCTGCTTCCAATTCTGCAGTTCAAAAGGTCAGTAGTTCACTTATTTTGGCAGATTTTCAATAAATATGTATTTGGCACAAAAGAAAAAAAAAATCGTTTTACATTAGTTGTTTTTCTGAACTGCAGGATGTCCAATATGTAGATATCGACTATATGGAAAGGCAACTGGACTTCACCATTGGCACACGCTTTTCTGGATTACCAGCTCTGGTTAACAGAATAAAAGAAGAAGGAATGAGATTTATCATTATCCTGGTCAGTTTGGAATATTGCTTTTAAATTTCAATATATCATTGCAGAATGCATTCAACAGCACTTCTAAACTCGTTCTTTGAGCATAAAAGTGCTTTTAATTGTAGGACCCAACCATCTCTGGAAATGAGACCGACGATTACCCTCCTTTCACAAGAGGCGTGGAGGACGATGTCTTCATAAAATGGCCCAATACCGATGACATTATATATTCCAAGGTACTGTTCTTAAAAAGTTGATGACAGTAGAGGCATGCTGTATCCAAGTGAGCAACATCTCAACCTAGATTTTGGTGCCTAGCCATAAGGGGAAATTCTGCTAATGCCACACTCATGCCTAGCTGTAAATCCCACATTGAATAAATACAACAAACTGGATTGTCTTCCGTTTGTGTTGTCGTTCACATAAGCGTCAGGGAAAAATGGTTGTATCTGTCTGTTGCTGATGCTCAGTTTATATTCAGTGTGGTTTGATTATCATAAATGTCCTTTGTCCTATTAGGTCTGGCCGTTTCTTCCCAACATAGAAATCAATGAGTCACTGCCTGAGCAAACCCAAATCGCGGTAAGTGTTGATACGGTTTGGTTATGGACTCAAATATAGACAGAGCAGCACATTAATGAAGGAAAATAGCAGCAAACTAGTTGATAAATCTCGTGGAAGGAATAAGATGCAGAAACTGTCTAGCCTTCCTAACAAAGCCAAAAAAATTAGTGAAAAAGTTTTGGGTTTTTTCCAACTCTTTAATTTTTTAAACAAGTTCCAACATTTTAACAGTGGGATGCTTTCAATCCTGTTTCTGTTTTGTTTTTCTACTATCTTTACAGCTCTATGGAGCACATGCTGCTTTCCCAGACTTCTTCCGCAACGCCACAGTGGCGTGGTGGAAGAGAGAAATCCTGGAATTCTACGACAATCCCAACAACTCCTCGAGAAGCGTCAAGTTTGATGGCCTGTGGATCGTAAGTGTAGAAACGCATTAGATTTCTGGATCTTTTTTCTCTGCCAGACACTAGCAGAGAGGGTCACATTTCACAGTGTATGTCCTGTTGTGGAAGCTCAGAGGGTATCTGGTATTAAATTGCCGTTAAGTAAAATAAAACAATAGGCTGGAGGGAAAGCAAGCAGAGCACCAGGCAGAACCTCAGCCCCCAATAAAAGGCACCACGTTGGCTCTACGTTGTACACTTGCAGTGCCTCAGTATATTGTGACTGTCTTCCTCCACTGTGACACTGTTTGCACGGGGGAAACAGAGCCCAGACTCACTGTTTTTCCCTCGAAACACTCTGTGGCTCCCTGTCCCTGCACCCTGCCACGTAGGAATGTGTGAAGACAACATGGAAAGGCAGATGCAGGGGCTCCTGAGGAAACTACAATGCTGCTTGTTTGTAATTTGGGATTTAGTGCGTTTTGTAGGTTTGAAGTAAATACAATCAGGTTTTCCTCTCTGTTTTTAGGATATGAATGAACCAGCGACTTTTCTGAATGGCGCCATTGGCGGTTGTAGGAATGATCTCCTAAATATGCCACCATATGTACCTTGTAAGTCTGATTGCTTCTTATCATAGAATCATAGAATGGTTAGGGCTGGAAGGGACCTTCGAAGGTCATCTAGTCCAACCCCCCTGCAAGGAACAGGGATATTTCCAACTAGATCAGGTTGCTCAGGGCCTCGTCCAACCTGGCCTTGAACGTCTCCAGGGATGGAGCATCCACCACCTCTCTGGGCAATCTGTTCCAGTGTTCTACAACTCTCATGGTAAAAAATTTTTTCCTAATATCCAATCTGAATCTACCTCCCTCTATTTTAAAACCATTACCCCTTGTCCTATCACAACAGGCCCTCCTGAACAGCCTCTCCCCATCTTTCTTGTAGGCCCCCTTGAGGTACTGGAAGACCGCTATAAGGTCACCCCGGAGCCTCCTCTTCAACAGTTTTAGGTCATTCTGGTTACTACGTAGTTTCTTACGTGGTATAAGTGACCCAAGTGTCCAAAGTGAGGTATATAAAACCACAACTCCTAACTGAAAGTGGCCCTTTATTTCTGAGATTATGGGCATACTTCAATCCCATCTATTTCCGTGGGAGTAGTAACTGCATGGCAATTTTAAAAAAAAAAAGCTATTTTCAGCTGGTTGCCTGCATATGGATTTTGATACCTATTCTGTATGTAAGTGCTTTGATTTAGGCATAGTAGAAAATGTAGTTCTCTGTTTTGCAGTTTTCTCAGAGGAATAATGCAATTAATTAAAAATCTGGAAAGTATCTGTGTGTCTTCTCTGATTACCAGTTATCTGTACAGTCAAATACTTGAAATACGTAGCTTTTGTAGCTTGGCTTTACTTAAGTACTGGTATAAAGTAGTACTAATAAGTAATTATTTATTAACTGTTTAGCATTTTCCTGTTGCTTACTGTTGTCTTTAGTTATTATGAATAATTTCTCAGGAATTCTCAGGAAGTTAATATTCAGACACAGATCATACCTCCTGCAACACCCATTTTTTTGTTTACATGGGTGATACGACATTGTTTACAAAGATTTGCAATATCATCTGGATTTAACTATACTCTGTTTATTCTTTGAGCCTCTTAAGTAAGAACATCCATAACTGGTCTATTCAAACACTTACAGACCCAGATGTATACATAGGAATATTAGAAATATTCTATTTTGGAAATGATATTTTTATCATCATAAATAAATAAATGACAGCATACATGTCTAAAAGACAATGAACACCTAGGAGATCATGAAAATTAAGAAAATTCAAATCATTATTGAATGTTCATTATTAAAAATAAATATTTTTCTTCCCTTTCCATTAGATTTGGGATACAGGTCACAGGGATTAATTGTCGAAACTCCATGCATGGAAGGTCAGCAATATCTTTCAGATGGTACCCCAGTTAGACACTATGATGTCCACAGTCTTTATGGATGGTCACAAACAAGACCTACCCTAGAGTAAGTGAAGTTTGCATACTTTCTTTTTGTTTCCAAAATCTGTTATGAACAAATATTCTATGTCTATATTCTTACGGCCAAAACTTTCATCTATTTAACATGCCTGAGAAATCTTTCTTTTCATTCTAATGTCTTCAATTCAGTTAGAAGTGGAGTTTGATGTTTAAAAGTTTGAGCAGCAGTGCTATAGGCAGTTAGTATTTCATCACGTTACTGCTCAGTGCAGTGATCGCGCCCGTAGTGCAAGCAGGGTGGTATGAATCTGAGCTGCTGGAAAGGATGTGCAGGAGAAGGTGAGGTGGGTCTGTGGAGGTCTGAGTTGAAGCTGTGCTTCCACAGTTTCGCTTCAATAAATACCTTCTGCAATTGGAGCTAGCTAGAAGGAAAGAAACCCCACCTGCTTAAGGATGTCAACACCTGCAGCTGCATCACTGACTGTCTCAGGATGAGCAGGCAAAGTCTTTACTTTAACAGCTTTAAAATCACTGACCCTGAGCAGCCACAATTCTCAAGGTGCATTTTAAGGACAGTTTGATGCTAAAGAAACTTATTGCTCACCTAGCTGGGGAGCTATTCTTGGTGTACCAGTTCTGAGGACTTCATCCATGTAAACGTTATGTTATGCAAGCTTAATTGCTGACCTGTTATGAAATACGATGGCCATAGTGCTGTACCTCATATAGTTTAATCTGGGTGTAATTACTCACCATGGAGTGTTTCTTTGTCCTGATGCATTCGAACACAACATGTTGACTTTTCAGCAGAGGTTTCTGTTCTGAGAAAGCCACCAAGGCCATCCCGGGGTGATGCTCTGCGTTGTAAACGAGAGCAGTCAATCAAAAGGCACCGCTCAGGTATTCATTCACAAGGCAGAATGGAGAACAGGTCTGAACATTTTGCTCAGCTGTTGGGAACAGTGATTACTGAATGAGAGTCTCACATAATTACTGTAATTAAAATACAAAATACTTTTTGTTTCTAGATTTTGCTAGCACAGCCTGGTTTATTCCTCACGTTGATATTGGTTTTGCCTTACACGCTGCATCTAATGAGGGAAAATGAATATAATTTCTCAACAATGCTAATTGAAGAAGTGCTCTATTATGTCCTCCATTTAAAACAAATGGAGTAGTAGTGAAAAGGGGAAACAGTGACTTTTAAAATGCAAACTGTGTGCAAAAGGCTTTACTTTTAGGAATTTATTTTATCAGTTCCAAGGCAAATGTTGTTATCTGTTCCTTACTGAAGAGCAGCCCAGCCTGCTTTAGATAACATCTGATCCAACGATAATATATCTGTGCTGTTTCGTTTCCAGTTCAAGGAGTATCATTTCCAACTCAAGGAGTAAGCAAGGAACAATGTTTCTTTACAGGTCTTAAGGACCTTAAAGACCTTGGTAACTTTGATATTACCATCAAGAAAGAAAATACCAAGGCTGCTTGAATTTGTGACCGAGTGGATGTCACATTTGGCAGCGTGCCATTGCAGCGCTGCCAGTCCAGGCAGGAGCAAAACTGCTGACGGGACAGGAAGGGATGTCTGACGGCTCTGCTGTCAGCCAAATCACACGGGATTTGGGAATTGTAAGCAGACAATCACTGAACAGTAAGAGGAAGATTACCGTCGTTCCTGTGCATTAAGAATGAACTGAAATGTAGGGAAATATTTCCTTCTGTTTTGAGAGGTACCGTAACAGAAACGACTACAATAAATTACACAGCTTGTACAGATGTTCTTGCACTTGAGATTTACAGAACACATTGTTTACAAAAAATGTATGTCTCTCAGTTCCAAATTTATTCTTCAGTACTAACTGAAGGAGTAATTGTGCAACTGAAGACACGTTGTAGTAGTTATTTACTCTAATACTAAACCATGTAAACAAGAAGATCTCTTGCACACAAAACTCACAAAAGCCTGTAACATTACAGTGAACAGCAGTTTTTTATGAAACTTGATGTCCTTTCAGTTCTCCATCCATTAGACAGAGGGATGTTGGCTTCACACTATTGTTTCATAATGAAGCTTTTGCATAGAAGTGAAAGGCAGAACACTCACTGGAGAATACAGTAACTGTTTGGAGGTAAATTTGGGCTTTGTGACACGAGTAATTGCATTTCATGGACACAGCCTTGGCTCAGTCTTAGAGCAGCGAGCTGACATCTCAACTCAGCAGAACACATGGGCCACGCTGATCCTTGAGCAGTTCTATGCTCGACATACGCTTCCTTTACATTTGAAATTTGAGCTGCAATTTGCAAAGCATCACTGAACTAAAGTAAACTCAGCAGGGGCTGAAAATATTTGGTAGTACGTTACAAAGAAATAGAAGATACTAGAAAACTTATTTTTTGTCTTGGAAGAAATAATTACAGCACATTAGTTTAATTACTACAGTAATTTAAGTGACTTGTGTATTTTGGCTGTAATTATAGTGTCACTAAAGCTGCAAATCCTCTAGAAAAATTAGGAATAAATAGTTTCTTTTCGAAGCAGCTGTTTAGGCACCTATTGTGCAGCTAGTATTGGAGAGCGTTGCGATTTCACCGGTGTAGCTTTCTCACTAGTATTGTGGTTTATTATTTTTCTGTAATGACACACAGTATGTGTGCATGGCTGCAAAGGGATTGTGCTAAGAAAGTGGAGCAGTGATGCATCCGTGCCAGTCACATGGCGTAGAGCAACAGTACATGTGCTTGTATCCTTGGTGGAGCAACTAGGAAGCATAAATTCCCCTGAACTCAGAGATTTAATTTTGTTTTTTTCCCCTAAAGATTACTGTGTTGCCTTTTCAGGTCCTTCATGGCAATGGCCAAGGCTTTATTTAAGAATTTTTATTTATTTATTGGTTTTAATTATTTGAGGTAATGGTGTTAATTAGTGAATCAGTTCTCCATTCAGCTCATTCACACCCACACCTCGGGAGCCTCAGGAGCTCTTCTCCTAAGTCATCAGCAAGCTGCAGTCTCCCCTCCAACAGGAATGATCCTGAGCAAGGCCATTGGGCTTTAGTGCCCGAGCATCCTGAAAAGTCCGTGACAGTCCTTGCCTGGTGCTCGCTGTTTCCTTCTATCCCTCAAACCCAAGCACTGGTATTTTTCCCCCGCTGTGGGTTTTTGCTTCTAATTTGGGAAAGACAAATGAGTCCCATCATCCTCAAAAGGTTACCAACCTCTGGGCAAAATCTCTTGTGGTAGTGAGGAAGTCAAATGTGATCCGACCTAGAGGTCAGCTAATGCCAAGGTAATCACACACATTGGTAGTCAATCTTTAGCTACAAGGCCTGTCCCAAGCAGAAAACTTCTGGTTCAATATGTTTGCTTCTAGACAGGTCATTTGATATCCATATCATCTTGATGCTTCTGAAGTGACTACAGATCCATGACTTATTTTTTTGTTCCAATAACTTTTTGCCAACTAGAGTTGTACTGACAAGTCCAATATTCCTGGCATCTCTATTTTTTCCCCTTACGATCTCTTTGGTAGGAGTTTTGTTAAATTGTTTTCAACTGTTGCTATTTCAAGTACTTCAAGAAAGGAATTACATGCCCTGGAACACATCATGAAGCCCTTAGAAAATGTACAAGTTGGGCTACAGTCATATTTTCCCACACAGTAATTAGCCTGAGCTGGAAATCTGTTCAACACTTCCTTGTTTTGCCAGTTCACTCTCCAGCTACAGGCTGGCTGGCACTGCTGAGTTTCTGTGTATGTTTGAATACCACAATGCTGCCTTTTGCTATAAAAATATAAACCCTTATGGGTTTTTTTGTTTTCAAACAGGAACTTATGCAATAAATTCTCACGTAATATTTCTCACGCCATTTGTTTTTCTGTCTATTGTCACTGTCAGAGCTTTACAGAACGCCACCAATGAGCGCGGGATTGTTATCACCCGTTCCACATATCCCACTAGCGGAAGATGGGCAGGCCACTGGCTTGGTGACAACACTGCAGCTTGGGACCAGCTGTATAAATCTGTTATCGGTATGTAGAAGGAAAAGGAGCTCTCTTCAATTTACTGCATGTAGTTGTATTGGGTGTGGCTGAGATGGAGTTAGTTTTCCCCATAGCAGCCCTCATAGTGCTGTGCTTTTTATTGGTCACTAGAAAGGTGTTGATAGCACACCAGTGTTTTGGCTACTACTGAGCAGAGCTCGCACAGCATCAAGGCTGTCTCTCCAACGTTCCCCCCTCACCAGTAGGCGGGGGTTGGCCAAGATCCTGGGACAGGGCATAGCCAGGACAGCTGACCCAAAGTGACCAAAGGGATATTCCGTACCATATGATGTCTGCTCAGCAATAAAAGCTAAAAGATAGAAGGAGGAGAGAGGGCATTCATTATTATGACGTTTTGTCTTCGGAGCAACGGCTATGTATACTGAAGGCCTACATCCCAGGAAGTGGCTGGACATCACCTGCTGATGGGAAGTAGAGAAAAAATAGTTTATTATCCCTTGCTTCCACATGTGGCCTTTGATTTTGCTTTATTAAACTGCTTTTATCTTGACCCACGAGGTGTTTTTCCATCTTATTTTCTCCCTGCCCTGCCCTGATGAGGAGGAGAGTGATAGAGGGGCTTGATGGGCACCTGGCGTCCAGCCAAGGTCAACCCGCTACAGCAGTTATTTCTTTTCCTTCATCTACTTGCTTCTAGTATTCATGTGGTTTTAGCTGAAATAAGCCCTTCAGTTCAGCAAGGAGAATTTATGGTCAATTCCTTTTTTACTTCTTCATTTCTGCATCGGGTGCTGTGAGCTCTTCTATTCCCTTGGGACCAGCCACCGTCCTGCCACTCATTTCTTTGTTTGCTCCTGATCAACCAGCTCCCATCTCTTTCTGTACCAGAAAAACAAGACACATTAGAGAAATTGTAGGGTTTCTGATTTTTTTTTTTCTTCTCATTCAGCATTGCAGTACATATTATCTGTGTAACCAATAGCATACCAAAAAGGGAAATAAAAAGCAGCTAGTAATGTTGAATTATTTTTCTTTTCAGGTATGATGGAGTTCAGTCTATTTGGAATATCTTACGTAAGCAAATAAGTTATTACCTTACATTTAATTATCTTGATGCTGTACATGAGTTTACAGTATTCCAATTGGATTATTTTTAAACTTTCAGACAGGAGCTGATATCTGTGGCTTCTTCTCAGACTCAGAGTATGAGCTGTGTGTTCGCTGGATGCAGCTGGGTGCGTTTTATCCTTACTCAAGGAATCACAATGAGAAAGGAACAAGGGTGAGTCTCAATTTTTTAAGAGTTCTCAATGCCTGAGCCTTCACAAAACACATGTGGAGATCAGCCAGAACATTGCACAAGCTGGCCGCCCTCAAAAATGTACATTCCAAGCAAAATGAACAAGAAAAGAACACATTTGGCTCTCTATCAAGTAAAAATTGTCTTTATTTATATTCCAGCTCTGCTGTAAACTCCCCCTCACCCTGGAGGTTTTATGCCCACAGAGGGGCTGAACTGGGATTTGGGCCACTTGAAGGAAGCATATTCTAAGTTTGCTTTGACTGAATCAAACTCCTACCTATTTTTCCCTGTGTGCCATTTTTATTTAAATGCACCACACCGGCAGGACTAAAATAGAGCGCTTGCATGGCAAACGCACTTAAAGGAGCAAAGCTGACCTTGGTGCTCTCAGCCCTAATTGTCCATAATTACCCAACAAATGAGAAAATGGAACAGTGTAATAAGATTCTGGAGTCAGACGCGGCAATTTCTGTGCTTTGCACATTTGCCACCATCAGATATTGTATTTCTTTTAAGAGTAAAGGAAAATAATTGCCTAAATGTAGGTCTGTGCTGGCTAAGGACTATATTGTAGAAAGCTGTAAAACAAGATAACTGGAAAAATGAAAAAAATGCAAACAGCACTTCTATTCCAGTTAAAGCTTCAGGTCTAGCAGAGTAGAGCTATTTATATGGCATATAGCTACTGGATTAAAGTCTCCTTTTCAAAACCCGTGTGCTTTATCTTGCAGCGGCACACCTTTCGATAGGACTTTTAAAGCCTTTAAAAATGCAGATTCAGGGTTATCATGTTGCTTCCAGTCTCCCCCAATTTGCCAAGGTATTGTTCAATGCATTTAATAAAGATTGGAAGTGCTCCTTGACATCAGTCATTAGTGCTTCGGTCTCTTCTTGCAAGTCCTGAGTGCTGCCCTGCAGAAAAGAGGGAAAATAAATTATGTACACTGGGATGTGTCACACCTTTGGGACACTTTGCATTAAACATTTTTTCAGTAAAGCCTCCCAGGTTTTTCTCACCTTCCCTCTTTTTAGTTCCCCTCTTCGGGCTGACAGTGATACCTCCTGTTTTCAGTGTCACTTACTCTTTCATTGAAGAATAAATAAATAAAGGTGCTCTAATTTCAAAGAGAAATTTCCTTGGCTTTATCTTGCTATGTTCATTTTTTGGGGGCGGGGAGCAGGGGGAGGGTTTCGAAATGTAACAATCCAGCTTGACTAACAGTGGTCTCTTCTTCTTCAGCGGCAAGATCCTGTTTCCTGGAACTCAACATTTGAGGACATTTCCAGGAACGTGCTGAATATAAGATACACCCTGTTACCCTATTTCTACACCTTAATGTATGACGCCCATGCCTATGGCAGCACTGTGATCCGTCCCGTACTCCACGAGTAAGTGTGACTCCTTTGCTGTCCTTGGCAAGAATTTTCACTAAAACTTCTGTAGCTATGACCCTCCTAACAATAAAGTTTTCTTAGTTACAGCAATGGGTATTTAAAAAAATAAAGCATGAGATTGAGAATATGAGCCTTCAATATCAAGTCTCACTTGAACAGCACTAGTTCTCCATTTTTCACTGTGCAAAATTGAACATTCGCTTCTCTAGGAGTAATATTTGAATTTTAAACCTCACCTTTAGCCTCTTGAGGGGCAAGCAACAAAACGCTGGGCATATGTAGAATCAACAAAGCAAGTGTTGCAAAAAGAGCTGAACAACAACTTTAAGCAAAAAAGAGGAAATTCTGGCACAAATCATGAGATTTTTACAGGGGAGAATGTTTTTTTTTTTTATGTGTGTGTCCAAACTGATATGGCAGATTTTTCTTTAAAATGTTAGACACACAAAGACGTCTTTGTTCCTTGCCAGGTGGAACAGTACCTGTAAAAGCTTTAACTTGTCATCGTGGAGTTAGATGTGGTCTAGTACCTATGTGCACGTCTTGGCTGAGGAACACCAAGTTGTTCGCATGCACTGACTTGCTTTTTTCAAAGCAACTAAGAAAAAAGTGATGCAAATTGGAAAGTGGTTCCCAGTCTGTCCACTACCTAATCTTATTATTGCTAATATTGGCCAAGCGCAGCAGACCTGAGTTTTGTGATGTAAATATACTGAAAAGTAAGCGCAAAGAAATGGCAAAAAGAAAAGTAAGTAAAAGCTTGCATTTCTGTAATGAGTTTCACATTGGGATCTTTATGCATTCTTGCCAAACATTAACTGATCTATGAATTATCAGTACTAGAATAAAGATGAGGAAATAGCAGACACTAGGAACAGTCGATTCAATTTCTGAGAAAAATATCTTCAGGAAGGAACACTTTGGAAAAGTCCAGCACCCAATGTCCAATCATTATTCTATTAACATGCAGGTTTGTGGACGACAGAACAACCTGGGATGTATATGAGCAGTTCCTCTGGGGACCTGCGCTGCTCATTAGCCCTGTGATGACACAAGTACGTTTTTAAGCACTTATGAAAGTTTTTAAGCACTTATTAAAGTCACTTGAGCTGAAATTCATTCACTTTTTGATTTAAGGTACTTAACACATGTATGTTTAATTCCAGGGTGCTCTATCAGTGACTGCTTACTTACCAGATGCCCGCTGGTATGATTACTACACAGTAAGTAATTTTAAAAATTATATGTCACATGTCTTCTTCACAGTGCTGAGCTGTTCAGATGGCAGCAGGGTGTGCTGGGAGTGGTGGTGAGGTGTGAATCCTCTCCCTTTCACAAACTTGCTGCAATATCACTTCTTAGCAATAGAGTATCTACTTAGCTGGGAAAAAAAAATCCTTGATTCTTGTATAATAATATATAACAACATGACGCCAGTTAGAGTAAATTAGAAGGTGAAATAATACTTTTAATTTGAAGTCCTTCTATGGACTTTTTGAACCTTCAAATGACATACCTAATGTATTTGTAAGGAATACTGGAATGGAGAAAGATAAAACAGGTTTAGCTGCATCATCTTTCACAGAAAATATGAAAAGATTTGGTAACAGGAAGAGCAGGCATCAAAAATCACTTCATCAATCACAGGTTCTGCTTGACCTGACTGGCCCCTTGAGTTCAGCTACTGTCCTCTACAGCCAAACCAGCCTTTTATAGATACAGAATTTCAGGGCTTCTCTTAAAAACACTACGTAGATACTCCTGCAGTGACAACTCCTAATTAATCTGTCCAGCAAAAAATGATCATTTCATTATAAAAAAACCTGTAAAGTGAGAAGAATTCAATAGAAGACGACTTATTTTTTTGTAAATAGGATCAAGATATTAACGTGAGGGGACAATACACAGTTTTAGATGCTCCTTTGGACCACATCAACCTTCATATCCGAGGTGGATACATCCTTGCTTGGCAAGAACCTGCTAACACAACTTATTACAGGTAAGATTAACTGAAAATTTAAAATTTAGTTTTGCACAGTTACATCTAAATACTACCAGTCCTCAGAGAAGCTGCGTGTATGATAGCACTGGAGCTGTAGGGCTGCTTTTTCTTTTGGGTTTCCTCCTAATGATCTCTAAATTCGATCGTATGAGCTTAGGAAGATGACTGTGGGAGATCAAGTGGCATACAATATTACATAAAATATTCTAACATTTGATAAATATGAAGTGTGATTAACTGAGGGAATTGAGGACATTCTTCTGTTTTCCATAGCCGACTAAACCCGATGGGACTCACTGTTGCTTTGAATGATGATCTGTATGCAGAAGGACAACTTTATTGGGATGATGGAGTTCGAATTGGTATGTATGCTTCATCTTGCCTGTCATCAAATTCTTTTTTGGTGTGAGGTTGGTCGAAAACTGCAACAGGTTGCCCAGGTAGGCTGCAGACCCTCCACCCTTGGAGATACTCAAAGCCCAAAGTAAAACACAAAAAACAAAATCCAAGGAGATGAACTGGGGAGAGGTGAAACAAACTACAGCAGTCCTTGAAAATCAAACGATGCTCTCTAGCTGACTTATGAGCTTTTCTGTCTGCAGTTTTTAACAACAACACAGTTGTCAAGGTGGAGACTCCAAGTCGTAAGAAACTGCTGATAAGCAAGTGCTGGTGGTTGCTTCTGCCTTAGAAGTCCTCAGTGTATAGTGGGGGTTTTGAGGAGGAGCATCAGGAACAGATGGAAAGGATGGACTCTGGCCAAAGCAATCACATCTCTAGAGGCTGTATCTGAACATGCCTTTGGAGACAAAACTGAAATGAAACCTTCAGATTAGCATTATAGTAAAATGATTTTTCCTGATTTAAACCACATAATGCTATGATTGATAGAATTAATATGTTGTATAAAGGAAATTGTTCTGTGGACCTAAGGCAACATGGATAACAAAGATTTGTCCTCAAACCAATGGGAACCATAACCATAGATTATGTGGGAAGCTTTAACTAATTTCCTAAAAATTACTAAATTTAAATCATCTTCAGATAAGAGACACTTAAATGTCATTTATCCTTTCCATCCAGAATGTACTACCCTTGTAATAACATTAAGGCATCACCCGAGAGGACTGCAAGTACTGCAGAAAATGGTGTTATTTTGCATAATGACGTGTGGGGAAGTTTGCAGGATGCTGTTAGTGTTTTCTGAGGTGCTTCACTTACACCACTGCCTGTTAGCACTAGAATTCAGAAATGATGACTATGTTTATAGAAGTCTGATGATAAATCAGATTACCATAGATCAGAAGGTGCATCTCACCAGGATGCCAGTGATTTGGTGTTGGTAGTGCAGAAAGGCAAGAACCTGCAATGCCCATGATTATCGGCACTAGTTTGAGTTCATTTTGTGCTGAATAATGGGCTTGATAAAACATACAATGGGGATTTCAAAGAAGCATCGTCTATCATGTTTGTGTAATTGGACAGTAACTAGAGCTGGATGTGGGAAATGACTCCCATGCCTTCTTCAACTGAAAAACATTTTTCTCTTGCTGGTCTTCACACCCTTGATCTTCTAATGCTGTTTTATTGCCTCCTTTTGTATTTTACCTCTAAAATGTTCTTATTTTGGCCTAATTTAAATAGCACTCAGTCGTATAAGAAAGTATTTTAAGTCTAAAAGAACACGTCTTCTGGGATTACAGAACTTTACTTATGTATAGACCGACATACCATATACATTGCGTATAGTATATGGACACAATTCTTGAGCTGAAATGTTGAATATGTGTTAGACAAGGTGAATAGTGAATATATTTTTTTTTTTTTTTTTTTAACAGACGCATATGAAGATGGTGTATATCTGCTAACAACATTTACTGCTGATCAGGTAATTAACATTACCTCACATTTTTTGAATGATCACTTTAGGTGATTATTATTATTATCTTTTTAACTATAGGTATTTTAATTTAGGATTTTATAATGTCTGGGTATCCTACCCTAAGATTAAGTTTTGCTCACCATCGAATAGACTACAAGAAATATGATTAAATAGTGTTAAGAAAAAGTTTAAGAATGATTCTGAAGTTACCAATTATAGTGTATCATTACATAGGGTGTACATTTATGGCATTGTAATTTCTGCTATAATTCTGAAAGTGCAAATTTATTTCATAAGTGACTAATATAAAGTGAAAGCACATATAAATGCAAAACATCTGGAGCATGTAGATGGCTCAGAACAGCTACGCCAGGAGAATCAGCCCTTGCTGGTGAGAACTGGAAGCTGCAGGCAGGAGGCTTTAAGAACAAAAGGCTGTGACCCTGGCTTACAGCTACAGAGAAATACCTCTGCCCAGCAGCGACTTTGGGTTTCTTCTCAACAATGGGCATCTAAAATAAATTGTTCCTAACCCATTTTGGAAGTTCAGGGTCCTCCTTGCTGTTCTCTACCTCACTGTTCAAGCTACGTTGTTGCTTCAAGACAAAAGAAAGAAAAGTTCATAGGGCCAAAAGAAAGGCATCTGTGTTCGTAGTACATTTGCCCCTATTCACTGTGGAATTTATTTATTGTGTGCAATTATTTTCTATTAAAAAAAACCAAATCTTAGTACAGGGAGCAAGCAGAATACAGCGTCATTGGCAACCACAGAAGAAACCACTTTCACTTTCTAAAACTGCAACGAGTGGGGACAGGACCTGCCCCATTCAAGAGTCCTACTCATGCCCTCCCATTGATGACAAACCAGAGATCTGTTTGTGGTTACATTACAAATCCGAGTCTCAGTTCTCCAGGCATCCTGGGATGTGTGCATTGACCCCATTCATAGAATCATAGAATCATAGAATGGTTAGGGCTGGAAGGGACCTTCAATGGTCATCTAGTCCAACCCCCCTGCAAGGAACAGGGATATCTCCAACTAGATCAGGTTGCTCAGGGCCTCATCCAACCTGGCCTTGAACGTCTCCAGGGATGGAGCATCCACCACCTCTCTTCCACTTATTCTATAGAAACGTTTCAGCATCCCATAGAAGATGGTGGGTTCTGCTGCCTTGGCCATGCCACAGCGCAAAGCCTGTGAGAGGCAGCCTAATGGGAGAGCAGAGAAAGTAGCATAATCCCAGCTTTGCACAGCAACTGGTGCCGAGGCGCTGCCTCAGCTCAGGAATGCTTTTTCTCTTTATTCTTCAACACAGAAAACCTGGCGTGCATTCCTGGGTAACAAAGCCAACGAACAGGAGTGTTTATTTTAAGCAGTGGCATTTCTAGGATGTCAGGTTTGAATTTTTATTGCAACCAGCTGAATATCTGGAATTAAATTAGACTATAATTGTATGGACTTTTGGTTTAAAAGATTTTTTTTCTATTGTAATAGAAAACGTACTTTGTTGTTTCATTAGTTTTCCAGGCTGCCAGAATGTCTTCTAATTTTATCCACACTGTTCTTTCTTCTCATTTAATTCTATCTTTGTCAAATAATTGGATGTTTATTGGTTAGGAAAAGAAATTTGTTTTGCTAATATTCAGTATTTGCAGTTGCAAGAAGATTATGAAATAAATGCAACTTTTCCTGCTCTTACAAAAAAATTGGTAAAGAAAAGCCTGATTAAAGAGGTCTTGAATCAACCAACAATGAAACACACTAAAAGCAATACCCTCTAAGCACTAAATACGCAGAATTATATCACAGCACATTTACATGGGATCACACTTGGGCTGTGAACCAGCAGGTACCATCTCTGGGCTGCTTAACATGGCATTCACTCTCTGCAGACCTACTGGACCTGGGTATATCCTAAAGAAACCAAGTTCCCATAATCTACTTCAAATCACAGCAACTGGAATGAGAGGGGGACCTGTGAGTGCTGAGGGAGATGATGAGGGTGGACGAGCTGTTCTGGGAGGGCATAAAGCAGGAAGAGCAGAGCCTGAATCAGGTCTCATAGAAGCTTGTAGCCAAGGCTGTGACAGTGAAGGAGATGTTTGTCCATGCAGCACTTGCTGTCCATGCCAGGGGTTAAAAGCATGTTGTTGCTTCACTCCTTACATCTATCAGCTGAGTGGCAACTAAAGACACAGCAGAGCCCAGGATCCAGCCAGATTAACAACGTGAAGGAAACTGAAGCCTTCAACATGTGGAAAATAAATAACAACATACAAGTATTTAAAAAATAATGAACTAAAAGAAATAGGAACAGAGGAAAGCAAGTAAAAAGCTCAAGTGGATTTGTACCAGTCTAATGACGATCTCTGATTTTTTTTTTTTTTCCTTTCCCTTTCAGAATGTTCTAGATATCACGGTTTCGTATAACGGTTACAGTGATCCGAACAACTTAATGTTTACTGAAATTAAAGTCCTGGGGCTGAACACCACAGTTACAGAGGTGGTCGTATTGCAGAATGGCAACACAATCACGTCAGCACACGAAGTGGTGTACAACGCCACCACGGAGGTGAGATGCCATTGGCAGGGTAATGCCACCTTCATAACTGCGTATGTGCTCTTAGACCTTTGGAGATTGAGCTCCCAGCTGTAGTACCATATTTAAAATGCATTCCAGCAAGATACATCAACTACCATCAGGCAATGATCATGTAATACACTGTTTAATTTATAGTAAATATTGTGCAGTAAGTGTGGTAGAGCTTTTAAGCATGGAAATTACTGTTGAGGAACCCCAACCACTTTTGATGGTGGGAAAGTGGTGGATTTTGGTTTGTGCTTGGTTTCCACTCTTTGTAATAGCTTGCTTGCAACCCGTAAGGTTTGAAGGAAGAAAAAGCAACTACAAGTATTTTCATAGCCTCCACATGATCCCATTGTTGTCAGTCTTGTCTGACAACATTTTCATTTCCCAGCCCTGTCTGCCTACCACCATTTCTTATTCTGTCATGTCAGAGTTTGGCTGTAGGCATTGCAGATCAGGGTTCCTACACGTACAACTCAAATCCCCCTTCTTGTAAAGTCATTGGCATACCTCCCACCAACCTCAGAGCACCAGGGTTTCTCTCTGCATGGACTGTTCTGTCCAGGGCACTTCCCTGCTCCCAGTTCCCTGGACAATCAAGTCAAGCAGTCCTAACGGCATCTGAAATAAATGTGTATAACTGTATTGCCATTCAAGATGGCACTCCTATGGAGCATCTTTCAACTATGAACAGAACTGCTGAGGCATCCAGCCTTGCCAGTTTTCTGGAAGAGGGAGACTGCCTAACCTCTTCTGTTACTGGGATCTTACTACCCTTCCTTTGAAATTCAGTGTTCTGTAAAGTCTTAGATCTTTCTCTCTTTCATGAAAGCCAGAATTATGTAAGTTTTGCACATAACCAAAAAGATGAGTTAAAAATGTAAAAAAAAATGAAGTGTTTCATTCTGCTGTTGATTTTTTTGATGGCTCAGTTCTAAAAGAGCCTCTGAATGAAGGGACGAGATGACAGTCTCGTGATCAGAAATCCCAAATCTATGCTGGTTAAACTATATTTACAGTCATACAAACACAAAAGGAAGAGGAATAATTCTTGTAACCTAACAGAATGAGAAGCCACTGTATTCTCTATTGAACAGAGACAAAGCAGTGGATCTTCAGGGCAGATTTTCTAATTGTTCATTTTGTCTGTTTTTTTTCACAGGCCCTGACAATCACCAATCTTGAACTTGAACTAGGCAGCGACTACACCTTGCAATGGAGCTAAAAATGCCTGAAAACAGCATTGTCCATACCGCTGAATTTTCTCATTGTTTTGGAATCATAGAATCATAGAATCATTTAGGTTGGAAAAGGCCTTTAAGGTCATCAAGTCCAACTGTTAACCTAGCACTGCCAAGTGCACCACTAAACCATGTCCCTAAGCACCACATCTACACATCTTTTAAATATCTGCAGGGATGGTGACTCAACTGCTTCCCTGGGCAGCCTGTTCCAATGTTCCAAGCTTGACAACCCTTTCAGTGAAGAAATTTTTTCTAATACTGAATCTTGACCTCCCCTGGTACAACTGGATGCAATTTCTTCTTGTCCTGTTGCTGGTTACTTGGGAGAAGAGACCAACCCTCACCTCGCTACAACCTCCTTTCAGGCAGTTGTAGAGAGCGATAAGGCCTCCCCTCAGTCTCCTCCAGGCTGAACAACCCCAGTTCTCTCGTTTGTGCTCTAGACCCTTCACCACCTTTGTTGCCCTTCTTTGGACACACTCCATCACCTCCATGTCTGTCTTGTAGTGAGGGGCCCAAAACTGAACACACTATTTGAGGTTTTGACCTCACCAGTGCTCAGTGCAGAAGGACTATCGCTTCTCTGGTCCTGCTGGCCACACTGTTTCTGATAGAAGCCAGAACACTATTGGCCTTCTTGGCCACCTGGGCACACAGCTGGCTCATATGGCTGTCAAAAAACACTACCAGGTCCTTTTCCACTGGGCAGCTTTCCAGCCACTCTTCCCCAAGCCTGTAATGTTGCATGGGGTTGCTGTGACCCGACACTCAGCCTTGCTGAACCTCATACAATTGGCCTCAGCCCATTGATCCAACCTGTCCAGATCCCTTTGTAGAGCCTTCCTACCCCCAGGCAGATCAGCACTCCCACACAACTTGGGGTCATTTGCAGACTGACTGAGGGTGCACTCGACCCCCTTGTCTGGATCATTGATAAAGTTATTAAACAGAACTGGCCTCGATACTGAGCCCTGGGGAACATCACTTGTGACCGGCCACCAACTGGATTGAACTCCATTCACCACCACTCTTTGGGCCCGGCCACCCAGCCAGTTTTCTACCCAGCGAAGCGTACGCCTGTCCAAGCCATGAGCAGCCAGTTTCTCCAGGAGAATGTTCTGGGAAACAGTGTCCAAGGCTTTACTAAAGTCTAGGTAGACAACATCCACTGCCTTTCCCTCATCCACTAAGCAGGTCACCTTGTCATAGAAGGAGATCAGGTTGTTCAGGCAGGACCTGCCTTGCATAAACCCATGCTGACTGCACCTGATCACTCAGTTGTCCTGCAAACTAAGTTTTAAAACTATCTTTTCATTTTTCATTTTTCAAAGTGCCTCTTCGTCATCTTAGAATAATTTTAACAATAAAAACATACTAGTACAGTCAGTTCATCTTAAGCTACTATGTGTATAAACCAGTCACATTTCAGTATTGCTGAAGGCTAACTACAAGGTCTCCATAGGATGCAAAAATCTGTGTTTTAAACAGTACGGAAATTCAGTGTAATTTCATCTTTCAAAACCCAGAACTGAATGTGAAATTCCACGTTTTCTCAGAGCAGAATTTCTGGCTGACTTCATGCATGCCAAATATTGTAAAAAAAGATACAGTTGGTGTTACCTGCATGGATTTGGGACTGTAATTCTGCCTATATTTAACTTTCATCTTAATTTAATTATGCCTGTGTAAGTCACTACTATGGAGAATTATTTAAGACCAGACAAGTAAAAACACATGTTTTCAGATTACTAATTTAGCATGAAACGGTGTTTCAAGTTGTTGATCTATAAAATACTAAGGTACTTGCAAAAGTAATTTTAAAGGGTTTTTTTTTTTGCATGACTTTAGCCAGGTATTTTGTGTTCCCTGGTGTTTTGATCTAAAGTTGTAAAATTAAACCTGAAGTTTCAAGGTTAGCTAATGTTGGTCTCTGAGTGTTTATTTCACTGAAGGAAATGTTGTTGTATGTTTACTATAATAGTAACTCACGTTGAAGACTCTTTGTATCCCAGGAGTGCAGCATACGACCTAAACAGATTGGTAAAGCATGTTTACAATTAAATTTGAAGGGAATAAACTGCTGTCAGAGGCAGTAGTAATCTCTAGTGACTGTGCTCACGATTCATTTAATTCCTCTCTGCTTTAAAATTTTGTAGTAAAACAGCTAAACAGCCACCACCTCATAGGCGGATCAGTGTAATTACAGGGCTGAATTTACTGAAACTTCCCCGTAAAGTAATAAGGACATTGTCAATCCAGAGAAGATGATCATGTAGGACTAAAGTTACCACTCTGAGAAATATTTTTGTCTGAAGGAAGAAACTACACTGCTTCCCCAGAGCTGGCGAGGAGCAGCTGTGTAGGTAAGCAGATGTAAGGACATGTCCCACCGCTGTGGAGAGGGGAGGTGCAGGTTACCGAGCCTTCGACCCATTCCCTGTCACATTATGTCCTACCACTTTGCCCCCACCCGACTGACATGTGAAACACTAGGTACAGCCAAAGGCTTCCAAGAGCTTATTTTCATCATTTTTCTCATAAGTTTTCTTTGGGGAAAGACATTGTTCCATTTTCTCAGCGTTGAGAGGCTCAGCACATCAGCTGAACCACCTGCGCTTCAGCTACAGGGGAAGGCTTTCTTCACTGAGTCCCCAAGATAATAATTCATGAGGAACTCGAACAGACTGAGAAATCACAGCTTCAAACATGTGTTGGGCACTTTAGGGAGGTGCTCCCCGCTGTGTCTCTTCCATCCTACATCCCCTCCTGCAGTTGGTACAAGCAGATGCAGCCCAGCAGAGCCCACAGCTCACCTCAGAAATATTTGTGCAGCATCACGGTCCTTAGCTAGAGACTGAAGAAGCCATATGCTGAACTCGGGAGGCATCTTTTTTCAGGTTGATTGTAGCTCTTCATGCAAATGCTTTGGGTCAGATACATAGACGTGTTGTGAAACATTTCCCACTGCAGGAAGTCCCCATTAAAGTCCATGAGCTGTGCTGAGTAGTGGGATAATCTTCAACAGAACGAAGTCAGCAGCAACAAATACACTGCTTGTGTTGAGGATGGGGTTCTTGGACTATCACTCTCTGTGTAGTTTGACTTCCTAGCCCTTAAAAAAATTACTTGTAAGATAGCAGAACAGCACCCAGAGGTTTGACGCCATCCTGCTTCCCGTTGCACCAGAAATTGAAGGCACAATATCTTCCCTGAAAGCCATAAAGTTCTACTTTCAATATCCTTTTTCTGAACTTTATTGACTGCTGTCCTGGCCTGAGCATTCTTAAAAAAATAAATAAATAAAAAAACCAAGTACTTGCAAAAAGTCATAAATTTGTTGGGTATATTAAATTTTCTGGCTAACTTTTTTCCTAGTATCAAAATAACAGAGTTAATTACATTATAAATAGCATATTGTTGTGGGTTAGCCCTGGCAGGCAGCTAAATAGTGCCAAAGACCCAATAGACTGCTGGAAATCAGGAGGGTGTATCGAAAACACTGCCCTGCACAAGTCCTGGTGCGATGATCCAGTGGCAGCATACTGGATAACATAGCTCCTTGCACTGAGCCAGTATCCATTTTGCATTTGCATCGTTGTACAGATGGATGAACAAAAGGAAAGCTCACTTCCTAAGGAGACGTCTTACATTTTTAATTCCTAAACAAACTGGAAGTTTAATCCCAACCATTTTCAGCAGCGTTCTTTAGGTCATACGTACAGCTGAAATCTGCCTGAGAGAAAGAGACACAGAGAGAGTATATATTATAAATAGGTATGTATAAATATGTATGAGAATTTATATAGATATTATATATATATCATTATATATGTGCACATACATGTGTGTACAGAAGTACACATCTATTTATCCATGATATATACATACATAAACATAATCTATGCATATATATCTACACACACACACGTATATAAATGTGTTTTATTTCGTCATTAGTAAGTAGGGTTCCTCTTTACCAAGACTTTTTAAAAATTCTAATAATGTTCAGATTTCAGGGGAACTCCACCAGATAGCAGCCAGATGCAAAAAGCACCTTATGAGTGCACTTTTTTTGACTTGAAACAACGTCCAAGGTTTAAGTAGCTCGTCCCAGAACTGATCCAAAACTCATGGGAATCAGTGAGTTTCTTTCTGTGGAGCTTTGGATCGACTCTTCAAAGAATAGGTCTGGGTTTTTAAACCTATCTCCTTTCCCTGGCATGGGCATAGGCATTTTGCTCTCTCCATTTATGAGAGCAGAAACAGCCTTTGAATCCATTACTGCAGACCAAGAACACAGCCTGGAGATTAAATCAAGGTCAAGTAACAGGTTAATGAACTTTATGAAACTGTCTCTCCTAGCTGTGTAATTAGGAGCTGTAATCAAACAAAAACTTTGGCATCCCTGTTGCTCTAACCTCGGCATGCAAAGGACTTGGAAAACTCAGCAACAAACGGCGACTGCGCGTAAAAGCCAACGGTGGTTGTGCAGATCTGTGCAGATCCCTCCAGCTTTGGCTGACATACTGCTGCACCGTAGGCAACGGTGAGTGTCATCGCTGCAAGAGCGCAGCAGATACAGGGAAAATGCCCCATGAACCCCTCTCCAGAAGACTGCTTTTCAGGTACTAGCAGATAACCCCGACTGCTGTAAAGAAAATCAAATATTTCTTGATCCCCACAACGAAGGCTTGATGTTGCAGTTATTTATCGCTGCACCAGGGAAGGTGCTGTACAGCCTGAGCTGAGCTCCAGCTCCCCAAATCAGCGGGAGCACGAGGCCACCAGCCAGCCAGCAAGCAACGGGAGCGATGGAAGCCGGGTCCGTAACGCCACCGCAAATCCAGAGGAAATTACACTCCCAATGACAGGAGGCACGACCTTCAGTACCTCGCAGTACAGAAGCACTTCACAGCCAGTTATTATCAACTCATCAGCTGCGTTTGCCCTTGTCCAAGCAGCCAACCCGAAGGAGAACGCGCTTTGGCAAAGCGCAGCACATTTGGGTTTTAAGGTCAAGGTGGAGTTTTTTGGTGAATTTCCACTTGGCCTTTGTGCCCCCTGCCAAGAACGTTCAGCTTTTGGTCTTAAAGAGAGAGAAAGCAGAGAAACTGCAAAACTGGGACTTCATTGCACTCCCTTTTCCTTCCTGTTTCTCAAACGGTGAGTACAGCAGTTACGCCCTCCCTGGAGGTGTTCAAGGCCAGGTTGGACTGAGCCTTGAGTAGCCTGATCTAGTTGAGAGGTGTCCCTGCCCATGGCAGGGAGGCTGGATTAGATGATCTCTGAGGTCCCTTCCAGCCTATGCTGTTCTATGATTCAGCAGACCTCTCTGCAGCCTCCAGCGCGATGAAGGAGTTTATCTTTGTATTTGAAATATGGTTACGTGGCTGTAGCAATGTGTAGTATTCAGCTCTAATTATCTTTCTGATGCCTGGGAAGAGGAAGAATCCAAGAATTCTTCAATGACAGAACACAGGAAGCACGAGCCTGGAAACAGCTGGGGGCTTGCTTTCCAGCAACCGTAACGCGATGAGCACTATCGAGGTGACAGCTCTGTAAATTACATCCTTGCCAGATAAGTCACCGGAGGGCATTTTCAGAAGAACACCCGGTAATAACCAGTGGGGCACTTACCTTAAACAGATCCTGACTCAAAAACCCACAGAAATGATGACACACCAGTGTTTCCAGGATGCTTTTGGGTCAGAACCCGGGTCTCCAGGCTGCGGGGTTAATTCCTGCAGTATCACACCTGATATTACTGCTATCTGGGAAGATGACAGAAGCTAAAGATTTTGGTGATAGCTTTGTTACAGCATATGCTACCTAAATAGTGGATTTTATAAATATTTCTGGTTCTCATGGACTAAAAAGTAGTCAGGATGCTTGCATTGCTGTGTGATTGTCCTTCCTCCTGTCTCATGTGGTGGCTGAAGGATATCAGCAGCGAGCTCTTTGATACAAGATCTCCTCCCTTAGCTTAGATCTTCCTCCATGAAACTACTGCGGTCTGAAAACAGCTCTTTCACTGCTAAAAAGAAGTGCCCACTTATGCCAACTTACAGGAAAAAGGCCACTAATTGATGTGGGAAGGAAATTATAAAGAATCAGCTCACGTTTGCCCTCAGTGTGACTCCAAAGAGCTTCCAAATGACACATGCACTTACTCTGAAGGACTTCTCTTAGGTACAAGTGAGTGGATGGGCTGTCCGGGGTGGAGAATCTCTGTTGAACAGGAACAGATATCGTTGTGCTAAAGAGACATTGATGGCCCCAAAATTACAATTCCGCTAATGTAAAAGACAAAACGGTGTCACACTTGGCTGTGCTTGTTCTAATGAAGCTGCCACACATGCACAGTTAATTGGATTTTTCCTTGGAGCCTGGAAGTAACAGCTGGATGGCAACATCTGGCAACACGGCGGGAGCGTGGTCTGGTTGGTGAAAAGAGAGTGGTGTTTCACCACTCCAGGCAGCGTGGAGGGGGCTGAAGCTTTCAAATGTCTTCACTGCTGTGGGACAAGGAGCTCACCTCTACCTCCCCTTTGGGATGAGGAGTTCTTTCCTCCTTCCTTACATTTTATTTATCTTGAGGTGGTGAGCAAATTAGCATGGTTATATGTTTTAAAGCTTCTCCCAACTCCAGTGACAGGCACTAAGAGAAACACTTTAATTCTATTTTATAAAAAAATACAAGGTTTTTTGTACTCCCAGCTCATGAACGTTTGGGGTTTTCGCTAGCTAAACCAGGAAACTTTGGTAAGAAGCTACACCAGTAATGAAGAGTTTGTTCCTTCCTCTTCACATTTGCTGAAAATACTAATCTCATATTGTTCTGAGGATTAAGTCAAGCTTGATGATGTTTTCACTGCCATTAGGAATATGAATATATTGTGATAGTAAATGTTATGAAGTTCTGAATGGTGGTGAATTGAAGTTGATAAAAATGAATCCAATCAGACATAACACTTCAAATTATCATATGTGGAAATGTTAACTGTTTAAATACATATTGGGTATATCTTACATGTATGTAATTCATAAGTGCATATGTAAGTATATACACTTACACATGCACTATATATATTCATCAAGTTATTAATAGTTTAAATTATATTACGTAAAATAAGGAGTTTTTTAAATTATATGGTTATTCTCAAATTCAGAGTCTTTTCAGTTAAATTTTTAATGCATATGAGGCATTACACACATTATAATAATTATGTAATAAGCAATTTAGAAATGTTCTCTGACCAGTGGTTCCCTTTTAATAATCTCATGAGACCTTTCAGGCGGATATAGTGCACCATTTACTGCCACTGATATAAACCCTATATTCAGGGTCAGGCCATAAAGCAGCTGATACTAATATGTTCCAGCTATTTTTAAAAATTGAAGCAATTTGCATTGAGCACTCGGTGCAGGAAAGGCAAATAAAAGTGACATTCATGCAGGATGGCCAAGAAGTATTTGTTAAAAACATTATTTGCCATAAATTGTCTCTTAAAAATACCATGGGGATGGAGGAGAGCAAAGAATCTCATCGAGATGAGTCCCTCCAGGTCCGCGGCTTTCTTTGCTGGCATGGGAAGAGTTGAGCTGGAGGATCTGCTGTGTGACACAGAAAATGTTCCTCTTCTATGTAGATCCAAATATCCAAACCTAGGGCTTGTCAGGACACAGCCACAGGAGCTGGAATTAGACATATACAGGAGTTGATGCAACATCCTTCCAGTTCCCTGTATTTGGGGATTGTTCCTATACAAGGTGTCACGAGGATTGTTCAATTCACATTAAAACAGATGTTTAAATAAATAACCTCCCGGTTAATATCCGGTTTTAATATTTGGATAAAAGTCTTTGACCAAAGAGTACAATCTTCTTATTTTGAATCCAGAAGAGCTGCTACCTAAAAATTGCAGAAATTTCCTGGCTTGCTATTTTCTCATGAATATGGATGTGATGGAGAGTAACACGCTGTGACTAGTGACAGTAATGTTTGACATGCAGCCAGCAAATGGAAATTTGAGAGAGCTGGGCTCTTTCTCAAGCCCAACCATTTTGTTTCATTCATTATGTTATTGCTTTCACTAATATATATAATTCTATTGGCTATTATTTTGTGGTGGTGCAGCCCCCTGGGCCACTCTGCGATCTTGAAGCAAGCCAACATTGTCTTCTTGTTTTGGCTACAAGTGCAGTGAGCTGGGACCCTGACTGTACCCCAAACTCCTGCTGCCTGGATCGTAGCCCAATCTGGCAGGTATCAGAACTGCACAGTCTGGAAAATACTGGAATGGTATGATCGCTGAGACACCAGAATCACCTAACACAAGCTGTGGCCAAACCAAAAGAAAGCGTGCAGACCAAAGGCCATCATCTCGTGATCCTATACAGAGCGATCCTACGTGAGACCCTTTGAGCTCTCCTGAACCACAGTGGGTTGTGACTCAGCACCTCCCCCTGAGCTGGGACACCTCTCCGGGCAGATTTCACAAAGTAGGTTTTGTGAGGTTGACAGACCATCAGCCAGATGGATGCCGACGAGGAAGAAGAGTTCACAGATTGTCCCCCACGTAGATAGCGATGAAGGAAAGTGTGAGTAGCTCACTACGACTAGATTTCGTGGAGATCATAGGTTAACCTCTGTATTTGTGTGTGTGATTTGAAAACCTCTGTGTTTGTGTCTGTGATTTGATTTGAGAACCTCTCTCTACTCGTGTGTGTGTCTGATAGAAT
Source organism: Tauraco erythrolophus (assembly GCF_009769465.1). NCBI lineage: Eukaryota > Metazoa > Chordata > Aves > Musophagiformes > Musophagidae > Tauraco > Tauraco erythrolophus. The sequence goes on from NC_141475.1 coordinate 26,365,633, forward strand.
CTCTATCGTAAGTTTTGTGTGAACCTTGTCATTTTCAAATCTTTATCTAAGGTTGCTCTTTGATTATAAATTATTATAATAATAACTAACTGCTGATCAAGTGTGATTAAATACCATACAATCTAATCTTGTGATTTACCTAATAATAATAAATCCTATACTGCTATTACCTCAAAGTTGTGTAAATCTCAACCTGCAACAAACTACCCCTTATTCCTTGTCTTTCATTAGATATAAACTGTTGACCAAGTCCAGGACCAGGTCTGCATCCAGCAGCACCCAGACTGCTCTTTGAGATGGAGTTTAGAAAGCAAGGGGGTCTTGGCTGAACCTCGTGACCCAATGGGGGCATCTTCCTTACCCTTTTGTGTTTCCAGCCTTCCATAAATCATTTTAACTGGAGTGCAACTTAATTTTCCTTTGTATGCTTCTTCCACGCAATAGGTAACAGCGTGACCTTGCCACCGAACTGCTAAGTCACACTTTTACATCACATTGAAATCGCTTTTGCTAACAGATTTGATGGTGATTCTTAAAGTGATTTAAATCACTTCCATTCACAGCACATTTTTAATAGATCCATGAGAAAATAAACAACACTTCTCAACAATTTTTATACTGTCAGATACATATTTAATGTTATCTGTAATGACACTTTCTGCCTCCTCTAAAAAGACTGCACAACTCAGTACACTCATTTAAAACAACAGCTGCAACATCTCTTTTCTCCTCTCTGCTGTCTCCTATTTGATCTATACATTTCCTTGCAACATCCCGACACCTGTATCTTATCATTTGTGCTGGGATGTTTGGATTAGAACAGGCAGAAGAAAATGCTCCAGGAGGAGGTGTATTAATACCACTAAATAATATGTCCTTGGGTAATAACGTTATGACACTTTGCAAATCCTAGGAGAAACAGTAATTCTCACTAAAATGATTCTCTAGCAACTTGCAGCAAGTTCAGAAACTGCTTTTGATCCACACGTTTTTTTGCCATTTCTTGTGCCCTGTGTCTGTGGTACAGGACAGGGTGCACATCTGCACACTCTCTCCTGTTTTCTTCTGCCTCTTGGCTTAAGAACGGTTGCTGGTTGTTGGCTCTGGACAGCAGCAGATTCTGAATTCCTCAAAGCCACAACTTGGGGCTGCAGAGTTAGGTATTTTTCTGTCGCCCACTGATGATTTATTTTCTTAAAAAAGGAAAGCAATCCACGGGTGGCTCTAACTGGAGACCCTTCGCTGGCAAGCGATGGATGAGCTTTCCCCTCTCCTCCTCCTGTGCCCTCTCACCCCTGCTAACTCTTCTTTCCAATTCCCAGTGCTCCCTCCCAGCCCCACTCCCCATCCCTCATCCCCACAGCCGTGGGGTCCCCCAGCTCCCCCCACCTCTGCAGAGACCGAGAGACTGAAACAGCAGTTGGACACGGCGGTCAGCCCCGTCCTGGGGCTGCCAGAGGCAGCTGGATGCTTCCTTAGAGCAGAGCGCCAGTCAAAGGGTTTTCTGATGTGTCAAAATCACACATTTCCCCCGTATTAAATAATGAATGAAAAGAAAATAGAATTTTCTGCACTGCACATACAAGCTCTCAGATGAATTTCTTGCTATCCAATATTCCCGGATCCATTTTCCGTTGCAGCAGGCAGTGATGCTCGGGAAGCGTGTTCTGTATTTTTCATACCAGGCAGCTCTTGCTTCCTCTACAAGTTTCCATCTGATTCCTTTAATGAAATACCTCTCACAATTGAACTAATCTCTGCTGCAGCTCCTCCTTTTCTCATTTCCACCGCCAGCCTCTGCCTTCTGTTCGCTCTGCGCTGCTATCGGTCTTGAGAAAATGCTTTTATGGGTTCTACCTATTCCATCTCCAACTTTAGGAAACAGAGTATTTCATGCCGCCTCTACACACTGCAATTTTAAATGAATCTAATCGGTTCTGCCCTCTACCTTTTATAACTAGAAACATTTTCAAATGAAAATTGAGATATCTCATCTTTCACTGATAGCCTAATCGCTCACTCTTTTCCCATATAATGTTTCAAGCAACAGAAAAAAGTTTGCCTGACTTTGAGAACTTACCCACAGCACAAAAGTCTTTTCCAAGAGCTTTAATTGAAGCTAAACATCTATTTAGGTTACAGTGTCCCTATCTTTAACTTGAATAGAATAATTCCTTTTCTTGTATTTAACCTTTGATCAGCTACCTACCTTTGAACTCTTGGATAACCACCTCCTTCTTGTTATCCTTGTCCCATTTCTCCCGTCACTCTTGCGTAGCTGCACCCTATAAATCAAAATGGAATTCTCTTTGGTGAAATAACTTTTTTTTTCCCCCCACAGTGATGGTTTCAGACACTTCGTTTGTCCTTTTGTTTTTAAATATAACTACTAAAGAGATGTGGGATGTAATACTGGAGGACATCTGTACAGTTTTCAATTAAAGTCATTATTGCAGAAAAACATACATAAACCCTGAATCTAATATTGATATTCCAGACTGCTGTTGCAGAGAGGGGAAAAATCCAGCTCTTGAATTGCTCAAACAGAACTGTTGGAGCAAGGCAACATGCAACTCGTTTTGCCACTTGGTCACCTAACTTTTGAGGTAGGTACCAACCCTGCCTTACCCGTGTCTCGCACTTAGAGAGAGCTTCTGTTAGCAAATTCTAAATATTACATTTCAAAATATACATACTTGCAAATGTATCATCAAATCCTCTCGAGTTAATAGGATCATTCAAAAGAACATGCAGTTACATAGATAATAATAATTTTTAAAAAAATTACAATAAATCAAGACTTACCATGCTAAAAATTGTAACATGGTCTGAACTTTTCTGAATTTTATTAGTATCAGCAGTGGATGACTTAGAATGTTCTAAGCTATTAATTACCTTGTTTTAAGTGCTTGCAATAAATGATTTCTTGCTTCAGGACAGACGCAGGTAAAAATCTCCATTATTACTTGTCTCCAAACGAATTCAGAACAGAGAATTGAATTTCTGTATTATTAATGCATGGACTAGTAAACAGCTATCAATCCCCTTTTCCCCAAATAGTTTTAAACTATATGGATCTAAGTGATTTGTAATTCACATGGCACTCGCAGGCTTGGTGCACATACAAAGGTGGGTTTTTTTTTCTTTTAAAATACCTTTTTTCATCACACATCCCACCCCACTTCTTTCAATATCATATCCCAAATGAAGAGTAAATATTTTCTTACCTAGTGCGCGTATAGAAATAAATAAAAAGCTGATTAAAAAATTACTCATGAATCCTTCCATACTGGGAGTGGTCTCAGAAAATCAGTGAGTCTGGGCGCTCACTGGAGACGGTGTGGGGTATCTGCTGGAAAGGAAAACCCAGCTGTGCTGCAGCAAACTCACCACTGTCTTCAAACACGCTGCGTCCCAAAAGCGGAGAGAACTGTGCTACATGGTGAGAAAAAGCTGCTGAGAAATAAATATGGATCAGGTATACTAACATTGCTCAAGTGTGGTAGTGCTGGGTGACATTTCAGCCAGAAAAACCTGCCTGTACAACTGAAGGCTGTAAAAAGTGCACGAGAGTGTGAGGAATGGTGATTTGCAGTTATAAAAATATTCATAGTTGAAACATTTTACCTGACCCAGTGATTTTTACACCTGCAGATATGCTTGTAAACATGATTTAGCCAGGCTCATTTTAAACAAAATTTATGTGCTAAGGTGAACCAGGCTGCGAGTCCCTGTATATTATTTTCTAACCAGGAGTTTGAATAATATCTCAGATTTTTTTCTTTATTCTCCAAGACCAAAAATAGGCTATTTAATGATTTTGGTCCCAACTATGTGAATGTCCCAGGAGCAGGATAGGAGAAGCACGTTGATAAGGTGGATCTCCTGGATGTTTACATCACAACCACGTGCTGGGAGGGCTGTGGGCTGGTACCTGGAGGTGAGGGACCTGCCTGCACGATGAGTCACCTCTTACAGATGCATTTGACAGGTGCCCCCAGGAGCTGGAGGCACTGGTGCATCCCCTCGCCATGATGAGCATCAGGAGGCGGCCACGGAGCATCACGTATGGCTCTTTGTGGCAGGAGGCAGCCAAAGCAGTAAAGATGGAGATGATTCTGGTGTGGATCCTCTGCCCACGGATAACTAACTCACCTCAAAATAAACCACAGCACAGAGACATTCAACATATTAGAATAATTTATAGCGCTGGATATTATGTCCAGGAGAGAAAACAAACATTTGCATAGTTCAAACTAATGAGACAATCTAAGTCTCAGTGCATTTTATTTTGCTTTGATGGTTCCATTAAAAAAATAATTTGCAAATAATTTAAAAATACTCTGCATCTAAATACATAGACACACACATATCTGACACCGATACACAAATATATCAGCATTATTACTCCACACAAGTATCACACAACTACGCTGACATGACATTATATACCTGTTGCCATGGTAAATGACTGAATATGGGGAAATAGTTTTCTTTTGCTTCCCTGCACCGGCAGAGCTGGAGGCAGAGCCCCAGGGCACGGCACTGCTCGGGCACGGCGCTGCAGAGTTCAGAAAAGTTAGTGGGAAAAGCCAGCAAACATGCACCAAAAGTGATTCCCCAAAGCCTCAGCAAGTTAAATTTCCCTGGTGTGAATACAAGACCAGTTAAATGCATGTCTTTCCTGGGATCAGTAAAAATATCACTGCAGTTTCTCAGCAATTTTTGGACTTGGATTTTCTCATAGGGTCCAGGTAGGAGTTGACTGAAATCTCTGGAATTACATTGAAAAAAAACCCCCCAAAAAAAACCCAGAAGATGCATGTGTCTTTTCCAGCAGTGGACTACTCTGACTGTTTCTCAAAGTTTGTTGTTTCTCATCTGTACACTGAAAACATTTCTCAGATCAGCATTCCCCTTATGGGATGTATCTTATGCCCTGTTGTACTGACTTCCAACAAACTCGCAGGTTTGATGTTTCTTCAGACATTGTTATGCTTTTATGACTTTCAAAAAAAATGAACATTGCCATCAGCCAGCGCCAGCATTCACTGGCAGCGCCACATGCATGACCAGAGCGATTATTTAAATACTCTCTCAGTACCTAGAAAATAGAACCATTCATTAATATCTTATGAGAAGAATTTTGGGTCAGGCTTTTTGGCTCTCATAATGCATTTTAATGAATTTCTTATCGAGTCTTCCATTACAGTTGTGGAGAGGTAATTCATACTTCTACTCAATATTTCCCTGCAAAAGAAGAACAAAAGCTGGAATTCTCTACCCACTGCTAGATAATTCCGATGAGATATTTTTATTTATGACTAACAGAGGTTAGATAGGGAATATACTTTCCACTATACCATAAAGCATATTTATGAGAATACAGGTACATAGATGGGTCAAAAAGCAAATTATTTTTTCCTTAAATAAAGAGGGAGCAAAACCAAAAGAAACTTTTTTTTTTTAATGACTACACATTGAAAATGTCAAACTTTGAGTCTATATATTTCCAACACAGATTGAGTCAAAGTTCCTTTACATATTGGGTAATGAATCATAATATTCTCGTTGTTGTTGTTGTTGTTGTGCAGAAACAACACCTCAGAGAGCAAATATTTTCAGCTGCTAGAAATGTGGCTTTCACATCGAAGTATAGTATTTCTATACAGAATGTGTCTACTATGATAAATATTTACACACACAGACATGCATCTACATATGATGCAGAACTGAGTATGCCAACAGGAAAATACTTAGTTACTTGAGAGAAGATACTGTTTTTTCTCTTTTTTTAATATAAAATGCATATAATAAAAACGTAACGTATTGTAATGTGCTTTGCAACATCTATGAAGAAGACTATTTTCATACTAAGGCGACTCTGTAAGAAGTTAACATTGTGCATATTTGTTTTTATGGATATTTATGCTTAGAAAACTCACAGCTATTCTCATACATATCCTTCCAGCTATCTGTTCAGCTGTGTAGTTGTATGGATATAAGCCGTGTGCTTCTTGTGTTTTTTTGAGATAATGTGAAATAATCACGAAATTTAGTAAATCAGTACATCTGTAGTAGCAAGGCTTAAAACAGTATATTCTTAATATTTTGGTAATTATCTTCAAGAATGATGACAAAATAAATACTTCATTTACTACAGCTTGATATTTTATCATTTCTTAAACATTTTAAAATACTTTGAATATTAAAAAAACTCCTTCAGTTTGTTTCCCTATCATGTAAAAGCAAAAAGTAGTAGCTATGCATTCGTTGCAAGAACGTGTATCATCTTCAAAACATCGTGTCCAAATGGTGGAGAGAACTGTGCTAAACTGTGGGAAAATGCTGCTGAGAAACTCCAGTCCCTCGGTCCCCTTACTGCCAGTATCATACTTTTACTCTTATTTACTCCATAGGTTTCTTATAAATATTTAATTTTAACAGGACCCATGGAATAAAATGAGATTTTAGTACAAGGTGACCCAGTGGTTATTTGGTTTGACTTTCAGGTACAATTAAAGTTTTTATTGCCATCCTACTGTAAATATGTGAGATGAGGAGGTTCAGTCCAGGCAGAGCCTCCCAAAATCCCGAGGGCACCCGACATCCCTATGGCTCCTGGGGCAGCTGGGAGGGATTTGTTTGGGAAACCACATCCCTGAGGCCACAAGAAGTGGAGCAGCATTGCCCTGCACCCCGACACCTGCAAACGCAGGGGAAAGAAAGAGTTTGAGTGCAGTACTGTGGGAAAATAGGAAAACTAGGAAAACTTTTGTGTTTTTTTCTAATTCCAAGTCACCAATTTTAACAATAGGAAAAAAAAAATAAATCACATGATTGTTGAAACCAAAGAATTTCAACTTCCCAGTCATCTTTTTTGTTGTCAGCTTCAGAAGTTTCCAAAGCCTAACAACATTACTTCAAAAGCATTTAGTTTAAACGTACACTAGATAACGAAAGAACATCTTTTAAGAATATTTTCAGACACATAAAAACCCCCAGCAAGCTTATAGGGCTGACATTTTGACAAACGATGTACCAAAAAAGATCTGGTCCCAGAAATAAAGACGGTGGGGAGAGTGACACTTTCTCTCCCGCTAATTGACAACTTGGGAAACAAACACATCAAAAGAAATACATTATGATATTACTCTGGTGAATACACTGTCAGAAAACGCAGCCTGTTTATTAGTTTGAACTAAGCATTCATCTTGAACTCAGGCAGGGTACAGAGAGGAGTTCTGGAAGCAGAAGAAATCTATCTGCAAGGGTTCGAAGCACAATGTGCTTGGAGAAACGACAAAGGCGTGTTTGAAAGCCCATTAGGCAGCAGCGAGAGAACCTGAAAAGGCAGCAATTTAAATATTTTCAGTGCTCTGTGGCTTCTTTCTTATTTAACAGCTTAGCAGGGCTGCAGGTATTACAGATGAGTTGGAAATAACTTCAGGATGGAAAGCTGGGAGAGGAATACGTTAAAGGCATCACTCAGCCACTCGAATGACTCTGGCTTTAGGACAATGTAATTCAAGAAACCATCTCCAAGAGTTGTGTTTGGAGAACAATCCAGAAATCTGGCGTTTGATGTCAAATATTTCAGACTCAACCAAGTTACATGAAACTGTTTCCTTGTCTGACTGTCCTGATAGTCCTGTGGAAAGGTGGAGCTGGGAATCTCCCAGATTATACCCCAAAATTGTCATTAGATTGCCCACGTTAGATGCAAGTCTACCCCAAACCACTCAAAAACCTGTGTATTCTGCATGTTACTAGTCCCTGTCAACACATCTATTGTTAGTAGTTTCACCATAAGAAGATCTACCAGCTCTGAAAGTCCTCCCACTGCACCCATTTTTAAAGATAAAATTAAGGAGTTAGGGAAAATGGAAAAGAATGTAATAAATGTGACATCTTGGAACTTATTAATGAAACAGATAAAGTATTACTACAAGATAGAAATGGAAAAGAAGGAAAAGAATAAGACCCCTTTAAAAACTGCAGAGAAAATACGACAATTAAACTGCAAGCATGGTCTAACAAGTTTATGACCAGTCTCCCACCTCAAAGTCAAATCTGCAGATTTTAGAGCATTCAGCATCAGATCAAATTCACTCCTAAATTCAATTTCATTAAACCACCTGGTTTTCAGACCCCTACGACTGTGGTCTATGGTGCAAATATAGGGAAAGGAAGGGGTGGGGAGGACAAGACTTTCTGTGAAAATGGTTTCCTGCTCTGTATTACTGTCTAATGATTCTAGAAACCTCGATAAATGTGAAATACAATGTTAAAAAGCAAAAAAGATGTATGTATTATTATTTCTTACACAGCTGATTTTATCTTCATAAAAATATGTAGAAATGCAGAAAGAATAAACAAAATTTGGATGCAATTGTCCTTTTCCATTTTTGCAAGTACCACCACAAATGAGATGGTGAAACTTCGGCATTACTGATGTCTAGTGACTGGGTCCAGGATCTTTACTCAAGTTAAATGTCTCTATCTCTGTAACACATTTTCAGGAAAAGAAAAATGCTGAGAAATAATAATAATTCTATAAAAATAAGGTGTTTGAAATGAAGAAACCACATATGAATGTTAAGTCTTATTTAAAAAGAAACTGCACCATTGACATTAGTTTGAGAGTTGAGCTACACTTTCAAGGATTTTACCACTAATACATAAAGAAGTAAATAGCAAAATGCCTTTTTAGTTTTATTCATCTATAATTGTGTTCAAACAAACAAAACCACCTGCGTTTCAAGCATTTACTGTGTTGCCTATCAAGTCCTCAGTGGATAGTCTGCTGTTGAATTGCAGTATCTGTTATTCTTAACTAGACATTTGTCTGATTTTGAGAAATCAGGAGCAAAATTTGAATTGTCTGTGATACCATGATACTACAATTATAATGTTAACAAATATGTCTTAAACATATTTTTTTCCCCTCAATTAGATAGCATTAAAAGTATTACTTTCATAAAAAGTATGAAAGTCAGGAGCACCTGGTTTATTTACAGACTGGTGAACACCTTCCATTTCCTTCAGCAATAACCTTCACCGTGATACTGCAGCATCCGATGAATCTTAAAAAGAAAAATCTTGTCTTTCATGCGTGTTTACACAAGCTAATGGTGATATGCTCACCAAACAAAGCCTTAAAGCACAAATTGCTGCTTTAAACTGGAGATGCCTTTGATCAGAGGGAAGTCCATGCAAGAGAACAATTTCTTATCTACTTCAGAAGATAAGATTCAGCAGAAATCAGTGTCATGGGCCTCCAGGGCCCAGCGAGAACATGTGCCCACAGTCAGAGACAGTACATAGCTGCATCAGAGCCTTCCTTTGCAGGAGGGAGCACACCCCAAATAACTGATTTCAATGTGAGTGTATCTAAAAATACGTCTGTATCAAGTCAGAGATGGCCTTCTCTTCAAAATTTATACTTGTTAGAAAACGACTAAAAAGAATTAACCACAGCACGCAATGGGAACAGATAATAGCAAATGCCATGTCACTCAGCTCATTTGATAGCCAGCAAAACCACCCACAACAAAATCATTCCTAACTTCAGAGCGAAGTCTTCTACAGGTATGAATGAAAACCATGAGCATATGACGGTGACAAGTTGGTTTAGCTTCTCTAGATGGATATAACCCATCCCCCCATCCCCATCAGCCTTTTCCAAACAACTTCTTTTCCTCTCTTGTGGGAGTTTTCCACCTTTAGTTTAATGGTATTTTCCACTGGTGAAGGAGGAGGAAAAAAAAAATCATTCCACCACTGTCCCTTAATAACTCCCGAGCAGTGGCTAAGCAATAGCCTGCCTTGAGATACTCTAGCTCTTCCTCACTTTCTTTTCTTACAAATAACTTCTACAGAGTTAATAAATAACTGCAAACATCAGTGACCACTAAAAGTAGGAGATAAAAAAAACCAAAACAAAACTAAACAACAAATCCCAACAGTGTTCACATATTATTGCAGAACAACTTCAAATCCCTTACGTACACACGTGAGGACCGTGCTTAGCCCCTGTAGCAAAGTCCATCACATAGCCTGGCTGTCCTCAGGCATTTCTACTATGTGCAGGTAAATATTGATGAAACCTCACCCGGAGTGCTGTAGATCCTCCACCAGTTTCCCAAAACTCCTGCTTAAAGGCCTCCTGGGCAGCCACTGGCATGAAGAATCCAGCAGTTCTTCTGGCCTGTTGGCGAGGGGCAAGTCACAGCCAAGCGACTTGAGTGAACTAGAAAATCAGGGAACAAATCAGTAACAAAAACCTAAATTCAATCACACTAAAAGGTTGGACTTGGAGTTTGAAGCAGCATCACGAGAAGAAACGCAGACCTCGGAGTACACCCCTACTTGCAGGAACGCCGGGTGTTGTCATCAAGAGATCTGTGCAGGCTTATTATGCTGACTCAATTGGGTTTCGTAGTAATAAATCCCACTGCTTTTCTCCTAAATGTGGTGATGATTTTTTTCCTTTTTTTTTCTCAGTATTGCAAAATCAGTAATTATTTGATAGGCTCGCTAGAGAGCTCTTTAATCATTCCACTATTAGAGCTGCCAAAAGTTTTCGTCTTCTGTAAATGACACAAAGTCTGAAAAATATTGGGCATTTTAGTCACCCTCTTCTAACACATTCTCTATGCAATCATGAAACAGCCTTAGGCTTTATATGCTGCACTAGAAATTTTGGCTAAAATGACTACAAATCAGATTAAAAGAAATTTAAGATTAAAGGCAATCTCCTACTAGATATTTTTAAATAATGAAGAGAAAAGATGTGGAAGACGGGACCCTCTGGGGAAACTAAATCTGGGAGAAAATAATTTTTGTACATGTAAATTTGAATTTTTATCCATGCTACAGACCTTATATATACAAAACCTGTCACCAGACAGTTCATGAGGACAATTTTGTGTTCTCGCTCTGCTGCCTGACACTTCTGCCACCAGATCCTCAGCCCACTTGGCAAATTGAGAGTCTCCTCTGGTAGCTGAAATAACTCCTCCTGGAGAAAGGTGTGATGCTTATTAGACCGAGCCAAGAAAACCTACAAGCAAAAAGTCCTTTTCTGAGCAGTAAAACTGCCCAAGGTGTGATGTTGCTCTGTCGATGGCAACATGGACTATTCCTCCGGGCAGTGGCACGTTTGATGTTTGCACAGACGCCTGCACACAGACCCTTCTGAATCACGTTGTATTCTCCGCTCTAACTTTTTGCATTGCCTCTCTTCAAACTTTTTAATGAGGTAGATTTATACAAATTTATCTTACAGGTAAGCGTCCTTGTGCTCTTCCGCTTGTTTTCCTTGAACTTAGCAGTAATACCTTGTCTATCTGCTTGATAGAGCTCTTAAAAATGGTACCTTTTACATGAAAGAATATTGGTCCTGTGGCTTTTTTTTTTTCCCCACACTTTCATTTCTCTACTGTAAAACCAACCCTCCATGAACTTATTGCCGTTGAAGAATAACAGAAAACAAAATGCACTGATGGAAAGTTTAGTGCTAAGTTTCAAGGTACAACCAACCCTTATAGCTACGTTAGAAATGTTATAAAACATCCCTTGTTTACAGGAAAGCTGACACATTCCTTTTGTGCCTGGAACCTCCGCAGGTCACAGCTGCTCTGAGTAGTTCTAATGATTTTTGCCCCAAGAGTTACGAGAAACTTTAAGGAAAAGGCCACCAGATCATATGTTTTGCATCCAAAAATGATGTATGGAGCATTCAAGTTTGCCACGTACATTATTTGCTAGAATGATCCCACAATTTAAGAAATTATTAAGACAACTGCATACCGAGTTCAGGGCATTTCCTCTGCAGGCTCAGCTATTACGCATTTTATTTCACTTTGCAGAGAATTTTGTTTGGTCTGCTGCAGAAATATTATCATCAAGTATTAATAGTTTTTCCTTATTCATAGTCATAACATGCTAAGTGTTTGACTGTTTTCCATCATTCTAATAAACTATTCTGAAAGGAAAGAATTATTAATTGTCTTAGATGATGAAGCAATATTACCCTCGCAGTCGAAAACTAAGTTCCATTTCTGAAAAGCATAATAGAGAGCAAGTCTACATGATTGATGAAGAAATGTTAGGGCTCTTGATGTACAAATGCAATTTGTCAATCATATTTTTTTTTTTTAAATACCAGAACACTTCAGATATTCTTGTACCTTCCTCACACAACTCAAAACCCACTTGAACTTCTGTGGGAGGCAATTAACAATAATGAAAGCTAACTTCAGTTTTGAGTACATTGTTTTTCAATGCCACCCACAGAAGTTCAGGCAGATCTTGAATACTTTAGGTGAATAAAAACTTCTCTTTCAAAAAGGAGATGGACAGAATCTATCATGCACCCAGAACTTTTGTTTGCCTTCCTTGCAAGTTCAAAAACTTGCTCTCAGGGCAGAAAACATGGTTCACTTTGAGAAGGTGAACACATCGGGTACAGACTTATTTCACTTACAAAGACTAACAACAACGTGGATTGGAAAGAACTCAACCTCCAGATTCACCTCAAATTCTAGGGATATCTATCTAGATCACATCTCAGGGCCTCTTTTCTTTTTCAAGTGGATGCATCTAAAGACAACCAGCAGAAGACAGCTTTCATTTACAGAGTAAAGTTTAAACAGATCTAATTTCACATAAAAGTGTTCAGTATTTTCCTTTCTGAAATGCTTTTAAACAAAAGTTCCCTACAGAAAAGACGACAAAGACTTTGTTAAAATGAAGACATTCTTTGTATAATATTTTCAATTAAATTAATGATTTAGTACGCGTGACTATTGCTGTTGTTATAGTTGTGCAGCATTTCAAAAAAAGCAGGTAGCTGGAAAAAACGTGAAGAATTATTGCTAACAAAGACGTGATGTAACACATTTAAAGCTCTTGCCAACTACGAAAGTAATAAAGTTTGAAGAAGGTAATACAACAAACGTAATGGTTTGCTTTGCATCTTAAATAGATAATGAAGCACCTAGATGCAATATATGCAGCAGTTAATGCAGTCAGTACTATATAAATAACAGGTTGCTGCACTATTATTTAGTGTGCTAATAAAACTAACATGATCAAATTATGGCTCTTTCTCCTCACACCGCTGGTTCCACTGGGTGATATTCTCCCACTGGAGTTAGTGGGGCTACTCCCATTAATAAGACAACAGCAAACTTTGGAGTGTTAGAGCCAAATATAAGCCAAAACGCTGTTACTCCCCTTCCTGCAGAATAACTGCTCTTGGGAATGTGCAAGAGACGGTCAGGTCTTTAGGAACGGTGCACCAAACGCTCCTACAGCACAACAGCGTTGGAAGGTCCCATGGGAGCCTCTCTCCCCAGTTGGGGCAGCTCCATCCCCACGAGAAAAGGCTCCGGCTACTGTTCCCTGCCCGACTCCCCGTTGTGGCCATCAGCACCTTCATAACCATCATAACCCACCAAATAATGAGGCGAAGATAAACAGTCATCTAACAGCAGCAGTCAAGGCTTAGGCTGAAATTAAACAATCTTGTACCTAAATGCTCTGTTTCTATTCACATTAAGAAAATCCTCTTGACATAGTTTGATTACACCTAAGAGGACATTATACCACAGCATAAGCAAGAAATTTTGAGAACACTGTGTCATAGTTGATGACATTATCTGAGTCACTTTTGATGGGATTAATATTGTTTCAGCAAGCTGAGGAGAATTTCACTGCACAAGATAGAATAGCAACAGAACAACAGGTCCAGAGGGTGAACAATGCTGTTATAGGCAAAGGCGGATAATTATGAAATGTAATTATATTTGGAGCTTCTCAGGGAAAAGAGGAAGGCTTGATAAACATTTTAGCACATTCTTGTTGTCAGGAAAAAAAGGACATTTCAAGGAAACTAAAAACATAAGCCAGAAGTTTCTGCAGCAAGTTTGAAATGCTGAATCTTGGGATTAGTCAGGTCATTTAAATATATGAAAAGATAATTTATTTCACATAACCTATACCTGTACAAACAGAAGCAATGAAGAGAAAACATGAATACCATACATGTGTGCATATACATGTATGATGAGATTAGAAGCTAGAACTAATCATCAGCTAAACCTAACACGGAGTCCCTCTGCTCTGCTGGTGGCTTGTCTTCTCCGCATGGCTCAGAGGTGATCCCACCACTTCTCCAGCAGCAGTAGGTATAGGCTGCATCCAGCCTGGATGCAATTTGCTTTGTGTAATATTCTGAACAAAATTTTATGACAATCTCATAAGAGAAAGGAATAGAATTAAGGAATCCCATTTATTCTGTTTCCCTATACTTTTGTACTAAACTGTGTGACACCGAGCAGTTCACGGTGACATCACCCAACACAGGCTTAAAGAGATTTAACGTGCCTTTTCCATTATAAATTGTGAAAAAGAAGAGGATAATAGGATGACAGTGGCTATGATTGCCAAAACAACCAGACACATATTACAGTGTGATTCTGATTGCAGCAAAATTTTTGTTCGCCCCTTACAATTCGTTGTGAATTAAACTTTTTGCACATAGCAAATTATTTGTAATATTAATGATCTGCTCCCTCTCCTTTTCTACACGCATAAGAAGTGGCAGATGTGTTTTGCTGAGGACCCTGAAAGTACAAAAAAGTTGTGAACAGAAATATTGTAATGGAAATATTTTAAAATCACTCTACTATTTGGATAACGTAGTTAGATTCCAAAAAACTTGACTCCTCAAAGCTATAGCAAGACGTGGCCTCAGCTGAACTAAAATTTTGCTATTTGGAGTCACTTGTGCAAAACTGTCATTCTACCTTATGTTTATCCAACTTAGGGCAGGTATTACGGGGCCAGAAATACGTGATAGCTGCAGAAACGGATGTGCTACAAAACGGGAAAATCTGTAGCTGCTTTAACTGGGTTCCCTTCCCTTTTGTCAGTTCAAATCAAGATTTTTGTGTGTAGTTATATGTAGTGTTGGCTATTTTGATGAATCTATTTTTTAAATCATTTTGCATATTTTGAAAAAAAAATCCAGCTGATCAAAAGCTTCTAATACAATCCGTGGCAGATTAAAAATATGCTTTGTGAGGTTAACAGGGAGTGACTAGAAGATACATTTAAGTGTGTATTTTCATCATTTGGTGTCCCCCTTAACAATAAAACCCCGTAAGTTGTCAAAATGTCAAGGTGTGTTGACTTCACAACAAGCAAGGAAAGGAGAAACCTTATGAAATAGCACAAGAGTAGAAAAGCTGTAAGAGAAAACTTTGGGTTACTGCACATTTTTCAACATTTACTCAGATAAAGCATCTAAAAATAAAAATGTCTGCCTTTCCCACTAAATTATAGTCTCAGCCAGAGTATGTTGTTGGACACATACATTATATAAAACCAAAAGAACAGGGTATTAAAAATAGAAGAGAATAAATAAATCAAAAAATAGAAAGCAAGCAAATATTTTGCTTTGAAATCAGAGATTCGCTTTCATATACATAAATACAAATGATTCTTTTATCATGGCATATGTAGCCTTAATTAGAGGGGTATGTACAGGATTTTTCAAAAACTACAGAGGATCTGTCAATGTAGTTCACAACGTACACCTCAACAGTCACGCTGCACAAAACTACTGTGTGCAGCAACTTCTCTTGCAGAACAACGTGGAGGCTTGTTTACAGCAATACATTTATAAATTCTGTCTTTTTAAACAGATTAAAAAAATCAAAAAGCAATCAATTCTGCACCACGTATTGCCTGCAGAGACCATCTAAAATGAGCACATTCACTATCTGGTAATTTTTTTTTCCATAAACTTATTTCTATGTCTACCTAAAAATCATTCTGAAACCTATTTGACTTAGTGCAGCATCTAAGTGGAAGAAATTTTTACCATCCTGGTAGACTCGTATCCCCTGATACGCTCACATCCTCATTATCCATGAAGCTGGTTGGTTCTTTTGAGCTGGGAAAACTCCTGCACATATTGCACCGTCTGGCACTGATGTCCCATCGGACACATCTGGCAGAAGGGGAAGAGAGAAAAAGAAGGACAAAAAGGAAGGACAGACAGACGGAAGCATTGCTATGCATCTTGATTTGAGAACTTGGACCTTTCAGAAGAGGGGTCACAACCAGAAGACTCACAGAGTGCTGCAGAACATGCAGAGATGTGACACCTCCAGTTTCAGCTACAGTGCTATTTTAGAGGACCCAGAAAGAAAAAAAAAAAAAAAAGGAAAAAGGAAAACGCAGGAACCCAACACCTTGGATTACTTAAAGCTCCCATGATTTCAAATCATAAAGTTGAAAGCACAGGGGGAGAAAACCCATAGGTTTGACTCAACCATTTTCCTGCCTTCCTGAGACATTTCTTCAAGTAAAACTGGACATCTCAAAGCACACATCCACTGCTTTAAAAACTCAGGATTAAACTCAGTGACTAACACAACCATGAGCATGCGAGGTGTTTCAGGATAAAATGACAAAGAATTGCCATTAGAGCTCAGCGAGTGGCTTTGCAAAAAATTAAATAGAATCAGGCAAGAAAGGAAATCACTCGCGTAGAGAAGGAAATATCTGGGCACAAAATATAATGGAAAATTATTTTCTTGGAAGTACTGTATTAGAAATCCAACAGTTTGCTTCTATTAATTAAAAAATAATTGAAAAATGGCATTACTTTCCACACTGATGTTGGGAATGAAGAGTTTTTTTTGGACGTTCAGAAGTTTTCAGGATTCTATTTGCTGGTTGAGATGTCTTCAAAACAACTTCTAATGTAAAGCAAACAAAGAAATGGTAACAAACCAATTCATTAGCAGTGAACATGCAAATTCAGTGGTTCAGCTATATTTAGAATAAGGAATATTAAAAGATTTGATCCTTTAACAGTAATACGAGTGGTCTTACAAACTTGTGAGCCATTCCCTCTGTGCTAGATGGTATTGGCATCGCTAACGATGGACAAAGCATTGGTCTAAGAACGTATTTGTGGAAAAATGCAGATTCAGGTCAACAGAACTATTTATATCTAATTCACAAGATTGTCTGAATGACGTTGTCTCATCTGAGGAAAAAAGTTTTAGCAGACATCAAAGCGGGTTTTTTTGTTTCAACATTTCAAAGCAAAATTGTTTCTATTTTTTACTTTCAATGTTTCATTTCAAAGTACTTCTTTTTTAAAGAGTAAAACATAAAGACATTTTTAAGATTTTTGTTTTGTTAGAGAAGCTAATGAAAATAGTTTAGGTTAACATAACACAAGCCACTAGCTGTCTGAGGTGCTTCTGGCTCACCCAGCAAAACAAGTATCAGTTAACCACATCGTAACTTCCCAATTCAAATTCAATAAGAAACTATGAGAAACTATATCCCATCACTTGGTAAATAAAATGTAGTCAAAGGGTTATATCATATCATAATGTGCGTGTGTCCCTATTCCTTAAAGTATACTTTTACTAAAGTTTCATTTTATTTTTCTTATTTTTTTACAGATTTGATATCAAATTACTCAAGTCAACTTGACTCAATGCCAACAGCCTGATGGCATATCCTGACAGTTCAGAGCTTCTGGTTGTCTTTGTGTGTGTGCAATTATACGTGGTATCTGTCCGTTGTGTATTTCTTACTACATATGTGTATTACAATTACATACATGATTACATATATTTCATACAAACGTTTTAATACAAAGACACTGAAGTACTCAGAATGAGTATGCATTTTTGAAGCTTCTGCTTGCTTCTTTGGCTTGGTCCCAGAAATGTAGATAGCACAATTTAAGAGCTGAAATGGTGTTTATTTCTTTTTCATTTCCTTTCCTTCCTTTTATATATATTTTTTTCTCCTTTTAAGATTCTGTGACCTATTTGCTAAGGAAAGAGCTTACCTGTTTGTTGGGAAGGAATCTGCCTGCCTGTCTGACTGGAACAAAGCCATCAACTTGATCACAGGAAATGCAGCTGCTTTCCCCAGCTACACAACACACAAGAAACTCTATGTCTCATCGTTTCTAAACATTTACCTTGGAGGTACAAATCCTATCATTCTTTACTTCTAAGCCACATACCACAAACCAAGGATATTTGGGAAACGTAACAGATTTGAGCATCGTTATTCACACAAGAGAAACAACCGTTCAATCAACCAGTCATCTCCATCAAGAGAATTTCTCAAGCAATGTTACAAGAATTTATAAGGTACTGCTAACAACTTTTTTTTTTTCCCCCCATCCTGATCATGATTTTGTTACACAGAGTTCATTTTGAAGACTTCACAAACCCCGTAAAACACTGGGACAAGACCTAGAACAAGACGTTGCTTTGCCTGCGCTCCACTGATGAGGAGAGAACCTCTGTCTTCAAAAGCTCAACATTTCAAAATTACAGAAAACATGTCACTAGACAGACCTAACATTCACTCTCACAATTTCTGACTAATGACAGATACAACCCCAACCCATCTCTCCTTACCTCAAAAGTTAGTCCACTAGCATACACATTCTTTAAAAAAAGCTGGAGAACACCACTACACCCTAAGGATGCTCTTGTGTTTGCAGTGCTGGATTAGGAACTAACAGCAACCTTTTGTAACAAACTCTTCTTTGCAAGGGCTACCAGTCAAATGGAGAATAAGGCATTCCTACTTCTCAGTGGCAGAGGAAGGATAAATGCATTAAGGACTGAGAACTCCAGTCTAGGGGAAAAACCAACCAACCTTACACAAAATAGGAAGTACATAAATATCTTTCACCAAATCTAGGAAACAGAAAGCAAATTCCAAAGTGCTTTTATTACTTTAAAAACATAACATGAAATAAAAAATAAATTCATAGTAGAGAGTACAAGAGAAGAAAAATTAAGCAGCAAACTCCCCTTCAAGCCTCTAAGATTCAGTCTTAATTTGTGAATTAGACCTTAAAAAATAACTAGGTCTTCACAACAGGTCAGAGCCTCAAATCATACTTAAAGCATTTGCATGAGGAGTTCCTTAAAGCTCACGGACAAAAGCAGCACTTCAACCAAAACAAAAGAAATAAACCTGAAGCTCTCAATCATATTTCCATCGAGAACGGGAAACCAGGCCAACGAGAGAGCACTCTGTGCATCCACAGAGCTACTAACTTCTCGAGGCAACGCAATAAATCCCGTAGCAGATGATAACTGGATTTCCATAGCAGAATCTTCACATTCTGATATTCTTCTGATTCAATTTCTCAAGTCTCCGGGACACATTTCTCTGAGGGTCTCACAAAGACCATCTTTCTTAACTGCTGTGGGACTCCAGCAGACGGACGAGTGCTGGGTAACAGATGGCATGCTTACTGCTTTGTCATAGCAAAAGAAGGCTTGCACTGGTTTTGTTTTCCAATTTGTTTAATTTTACAGATCTGTGGATATGCCAAATTAAATAACACCTTCTCTTCCCTCTGCCTAACGCATAGTTAAGATTTATGTTCGAAATAGCCCCCCAAAACGTTCAAGGACTCCATTATAGCAGCAACTGTTCAAACACGTAACAAATGACAGTCTTGGTTACAAATAGTTCATAATTTGAACAGAAAGAAAAAACCGTGAGAAATAGGAATTGCTATTTTCTCATCCTAAAAGTTGCAAAAGATCCTTCTGGTTAAGCAAAAGATGAAACAGAGTTTTGAGCAGCTGACAGCTCAACGAACAGATCCTTTTCTTAGAGCCACTTTACACAGAAGTAGCTGCAGAAAACAGTTAAATAACAGAGATAACTAATCATAAACATCTGATTGGGGGGTTGGAACTAGATGGGGGGGGTTGGAACTAGATGATCATCACAGATCATCTAGTTCCAAACCCCCTGCCATGGGCAGGGACACCTTCCACTACACCAGGTTGCTCAAAGCCCCATCCAACCTGGCCTTGAACCTCATCCAACATGCCAAAGCCAGCAGTGTTCTGCTGCTGCAGTGCCATTCGTGAGGGACACAGACCTCATGAAGAGGCAGTGGTACTGCAGACACGTCAACATCTCTCTACTTTTTCAACTTCTATCCTTAGTTTGTCAATGTTTTCAATCGATCCAAGGGCACAGCAGCAAGGCAGGCTTGCTGGCTGCTTTGCTCTCTACTAAGCTGGCTGATGGGACACGGTCAAGTCCTGCTGGTGCAAGTACAAGAGTTGGAGGGTAATGGCCAGAACACACTAAGCACAGAACACGATTTTTGCAGGAGTATATCAGTACAGGGCATGGGGCAGTATGTCAGTTGATCTTACCTAGACCCAACAAGACCCAGATGTCCTTCTGGATGGCAAGGCCAGAGCTCGTAGCAGTGGGTTTTGCTCCAAGAGACAGAGATGATCACTTTGCTTCATAAGATACCTCATCCTCTGATATTTGAAACAGCGAGAGCACTGGAAATATCACCTACCTAAAGGCATTCCTGGGACACACTGATCTTAGCAACATAGCATATAAATGAGAGCACACTTTGTGGGTGTGGGAATTCAGGACCCCAAAAATACTGTGGTGTGAACCTTTTATTTCTCTGCAAGTGCACGACAGTGAAACTTTGCTGTGTGTGTCAGAGATGTCCCATCAGCTTTCTGAACAGACAAGCATCAGCTCACATGAGAGGTTTCTTTACTGTTTATACCCTATGATACAGATAACAAAATGATAACAAAATCTGAAGAGGCCAGGTTACATATATGAGTATCTATGTGTGCAGATATACGTGTATATATAAATACTACACTTCAGCTCTCCCAAATGTTGTGAGAACAGAAATATAATTATGCTGTTCACAACTTTAATTAAAAGACTCTGGTTTTGCTACTTCTAAGGAGCCTTTTCCTTTTTAAATGTTGAGGAAAAGTATAGCATCTGATGCAATGGACCCCTGTGACTTATGCAGTTCTGGAAATGTTAAAAATATATTTGAATTTGCTATTTATCTTTTCTGTAAGTTTCCTCAAATCATGGGCAAATTTGTAATGAAAATCTAGACTTGTGTATTGCACAGTAGCCATTTACCGAAACCTCCTGTTCCGCTGCCTTGGCAGTAAATCACACTTCTTGTGCAGAACTCAGAGGAATTTTTCCCTTTTTTTTTTTTTTTTCCCCCACCCGGGAAAGGCAGTCAATTTTTTTTTCTGCAAAACTCAGCCTCTCAACTTTTAAACTTCTCTGAAAGATACACTGTGATA
This sequence comes from Tauraco erythrolophus, assembly GCF_009769465.1. Taxonomy (NCBI): domain Eukaryota; kingdom Metazoa; phylum Chordata; class Aves; order Musophagiformes; family Musophagidae; genus Tauraco; species Tauraco erythrolophus. The sequence continues at coordinate 26,386,818 of NC_141475.1, forward strand.
CCACAAGCCATCCAGAAGTCTATTTGGATTTAGGAAATGAATTTTGCCTGGACTGTCCTGAAATCCAGGCAATCCACATTAGGCTTACAGGGTATCTGCTCTGTGGAAAGTATAGAATTATACTTACCACACAGCTTATTTCTCTTGTCAAAGCAAGCTGAAGAAAACAGAAACAAATAGAAATTGTTCAAAATAAATGTCTTTATAGCTACTGTCCCTCCACAACTTATTCCTACAATTAAAAATAGTTAAAAAAAAAAAAAGAGACTCTTATCATAACCGTGTTCATGGGGGAAACTCTTTCCTGATTATCAGATTCTTTATGTATCAGTGACACCAGGAGTCACTTTATGTTAGCATACAGATGTAGATATTTGCAAAGGAAATTGCAAATTTCTAATCAGGATTCACCTGCTGCCAGACTCAGCGTGAAAATATAGCGGTGACAGTCAACAAAGTGTCAAATGAAAATATGCAAAGTGCAAAGTAAATGTAGGGAAAGATCATTTGGGAGACATTACTAATCATGTTAAATACACATAGCAACACTAAAAGTCTAAATTTCCAAGGCCCAGAGGTGCCTAATGAGATTTTTAAAGCTGCCTGTTTAGCAATACTGAAACACGGAGGGTTCAGCCCCAGGCATCCATAAGTGGCCACCAGGCAGGAGGGCTCCCAGGTGGTCTCTTCTGAAGCTGTCTGCCACAGCAGAGCCCCTGACCTGGGCCATTCCTAGGGCTCAGGTATTCCCCCTGTGCTTCTAAGAAACAGGTTCTGTGATTTTTCAGCTTGATCTGAGAAGAGGGGACTGTGCTGCAGCTGGGCAGAGCGGCTCAAAACACGGGTCAAACGGCACGGGGTTTTGTCAAGGAATCTCAGACAGCTTTGGAGCACTACACAAAGTCAGGCAATAAAAAAAAAGAGAAGGGAAAAAAACCCCTGGATTTTATTTTACATTGAAACAAGCCAAGGCCTACTGAGCAAAATCACGAATATTAAGAGATAAGCGTGGAGGTCTGGGGCTTGGGATCAAACCAGGGAGCTAAGCTTTTGACAGCACAGATATACTTGCAATTTCAAACAACTCTATTTTTTTCCTTTTAAATTTGCTGTTTCTCTCTTGCTTCGTAACAAAGATATATCCTCCCCTAAAGATGAAAGGTAAACATTGCATTTGAAAAATGCAATAAAGGTCCATTTGCCATTTTTTCACCCCACGAAAAGCAAGCTATTTGCATAGCGATGCCCAGGTCATCCTTTTCCTCCCCACGGGCACCCTCCGATGCTTCAGAAACACAAAGAGCAGAATACAAATCAGTTCCTACTTCCATGACATCCCATGATTTCAGCTGAGAGCAATTTACTTAAGATGTATTTCTTTGGCTGGGAATACACAGAACCAGTTCTACTTATTGTCCTGGACATTTCACCCACTAAACCATTACTTTCCTCTGAGGACAGAAGTAAATAGTACAATTTGTTCTCACAGAAGACTAGCTCTTTCCGAAATGTGAAGAACTCATGGCAAATGGGCAAAACGTTAGGAATAAATAAGAAAAATGGGGCAGCAGAAATAAATCCTCTACGATGACTTCTCTCATTCATTTAAATGGGAAACAGTCTTGGCTGTTGCTTGCCTGAATTGACACACCACGGTTTGCAAGTTTCCAGAGAAAATATCTTTAGTTCATTGGTAATTTTCTAGGCAGATTTGAAAGATAAACTTTAAAGAAAAATATCTAGACACAGACTCCCCAAAATAGCTAATGATTTCAGAAAATTGTAGCAGCAAGGGGAGTAAACATGCATGCTACAGTCATTTAAACAATAAATTGCTTTAAACACATAAGTAAACCAATGAAAACACTAAATCTCATCCTATTTTTCAGAAAGCTACTGCCGCACCAAGGCAGGAGTTAAACAGCACATATTGTACTTGATTTTACAAAAAAGTTTACTGATTGAAGTGTCAGTCCCACTTTGTAAGTCCCTGAAACTCCATCTGCCAGAAGATTCACCTTTTCCAGGTACTACTTCATGCTTTTCCGTTGCCTATAGCAAAGTTTTCCCCCTGCAGATTCATCTAAATCTCTTCAGATGCTCAGGAGACTTAGATGAAAATGATAAGTCAACTCTCTTGATGCTTCTCAAATTATCAGGAAGATTCAGTGGAAGTGCAGGTGACAAACCTGTCCCAGCTAGATTTCAGTGGGAATTTCCCCGCAGAAAAGCAGAAGCAAGATATCTTGGTTGTGTGAATTATTCCTGAATTTTCACACGATACCGTGATTCAGACAGTTTTTCTCAGAAGACTTTCAAATGATCACACTTACTGAGGCAACACGAAGAGGGGCTATCATCAAAGCTGCACAATCAGAGAGAAAAGGAAGCATTAGGCCAACAAAACTTTGATTGGAAATACCGTTTTCTAAGTATTTCTGGATTTTAGTTGATGCCAGGTAGAAGATGGCTCAGGTCAATTAGGATCACAAGTGTATCTGAAGATGTTAGACCCCAATCTCCCGCCCCAAGTAAAAAGCTTTAGCACCCTTTGCGGTGCATGGGAGATGCACCTTCCTACCACCCTCAGCAGATGCTTCACCCCTGTGAGCAGCAAACATAGTGGGACCTGCAACATGCATCTTTGATGTCCAAAACTAGTGTCTTATCCAAAAGGGTCTTTTAATTCATTTTTTTCCTATCCTTTTAAGCCAGAGAGGAATAAAAAGAAACTTTCATAACCAAAAGTGTCCAAAGAAGGTGGTCCCTCAGAAACATTTTACTTCAGTAACAAAAGTCCATGAGTCTACTGAATAATTTCTAATTTGTTGTCCTCAATATACACTGTGATTTCCCTTCCCAAACAGCACTTTCATTCCCAACCTGACAAACAGATTGATCGTTCTTGTTAACTGTCTCAGAGCTTCTTCACTGAATTCTGAAGAGAAGTTATAGGGTGAAATAAATTCAGAAGATAAAGTGGTTGAAATTAGAAACCTTCAGATTTAAGACCAAATTACCACACTTCACCTTTTTCCCTAACTTCAAACCAGCAGGGATGTGAGCATTACACAGATGCTGAAGTGCCATGACTTGTATGTCTCAGAGCAGAGCAATGCCCAAATTACATTAAAAATAACCAATTTAAACTTTCATAACGTTTCACACTCATTTTAAATGCCTTAGGCAACTGTGTTCCTTCCTTTTATATCCAAGCAGAGTTAAATTTAGATTCTTTTAGCATAAGAGGGCAGAATAGGTGACTGTAAATATGGTTTGTGTTGGTGAGAGTGAGTCCACACCTATCTACGCAAATGGAAGCTGACACCTCCTGTGCACGAGGGGCTTAGTGGATGGCAGGAGTTATGAGCAACTTCTGGTTAGAGTCCCTCTGAACGTGGACACCTTTAGGAATTCGGTGCATAAACTTTAATGATTATTCAGTTAATTTTTCTATGCAAATGTGCGCCCCGCATGAGCTCCATTAAACCTTTTGTCTGTCCCAACGTCACCGGCCGGCCACGAGAAAAGGCGCACCACGAGCCTCTGCTGACAGTGCCCAGCTGTTTTTGTGACAGTGACTGTCTGATTGTCGAGGGAAAAAGAAATGTCACGTCGCAACTGCAGCTTTCTGAAGCGCCCTGAAATGCAGCCTCGTCATTAACAGACTTTGAAAAACCTACAGGACCCTACAACAGAAGGAAGGCAAGGTTCTCCTACCTCTGCATATGAAGAAACAGCCTTTCCAGAGTTTTATAGCCGACAAAATATCACTGAATACAGGATGCCCAGTGCCAGGACTGCTACCAGTACATAGGAGACCTACGCATCAGGTGTGAAAGTGGGGTGTAACATACAGCTTAGCAACAGGCTGTCCACCTCCAGTCACAGACCTGGAGAACAGCACTGTGAGGAAGCCCTCGGACAGCTCTGAGAAAAGGCAGAGCAAGAATGGTTGAGATAATTTGGTTTTAAATGTGAATAAACGCAGTTTTTGAGAAGCTGCAGGCCGAGTATTAAATCAGCCTGCAAAAGAACGTTTGATTTACCTCTCTACCAAATCTTAAAACTAGTAAGAAGAAAGCAAAGTAGCTGTGTGATGGGATCCTGGCAGAACACATAAGATACGTGAGGCTGGTCTAGGCTGAAGCTCAGATGAGCCGTTTCAACCAGAACACTCAGTGCAGCAGCCAGTTTGGTGGTGGTGGTGGTGGTCATGGTGCTTGTGTGGAGCCCACGAGTTCCGATTCAGTACGAATCTGAAAAGCTATGCACAGAAACGGCTTTAGACGTTTGAATGTTTACCAGCCCACACATCAAAATCTCCCATGTAATTGCCAGGAAAGGTGGGTCTCAGTAAAGTGGGCTTCCTCCCTCCGACACCGTTCTGCTTACATTTGTTTCCATCACTCTCATACAAACGTGTTAGTACCCAGATGTTAACAAGAACAACAGAGAAGTAGTTAAAATACCTTTGGCCAGTGAAATAGGAAAGCAGGTTCTTTAAACACAGGGGAGAATTGTTTTTAAATGAGATTGTTTCTCTACCAAACAGAAAGCACTGAAGAGGGGATGAGTCAGGCAAATGCAAGATGAACTAAGCTTCACAATAAAGTTTTCTCCATGTTAATAAAAATTCTGTCCACACAGAATGTTGGTAATGTTTTACATTAACTTACAGCACCTGGATCTAACAAACTTGGCTCGAAAATAGGTGCATGTAAATTATAATCTCCTTTCTAGATATACGCTTTTATTAGGATACTGTGGTTTCCAAAGCAGATGCCATGTAGCCAAACAGGAATAGATTTTATTCAGGACTTTTATTCAGGAATGCATGCTGCAAATAGTTTAATAGAAATGTCAGGGAGGGAAAGGATTTCACCTTAGCAATATTCAAAGGGTAGGACAGTATGTCAACGGAGATACTTTGTTAATGCCAGTACAATGGCTATATAAACACCTGCGACAGAGAATCACGAAAAGCAACTTTAATAAACTAAAAACTCAGTTAGAAGGTGTTTATAAAACACATTAAATTTCTCTGTGAGTTATTCAGCAAAGAAAAGGAACCTGTTGTTGGAATGGAAAGATTATTAAGTTGTTGAAAACAGCTATTTCAAAATCACAGTCAACACCCAGGCTCCATGCAAAGTCTCCACTGTAGTGAATTTCTGTCTTGGTCATTAATTTTCATGCCTGAAAGTAGTCTTGCATATTTTATTCTCAACTTAGAATACCTGAGAACAATGAAAGCCAAAAAAAAAGGAAGGGATGCTTTGTAAGTTCACCCAAAGTGATTAATACTTCTTAAGTCAATGCAACAATAGGACATGCCTGACCTACATCACTGAAAGAAATGAGGAACAGAGTAAATCTTCCTTAATTACCTCTCTTTGTCACATGGAAAAAAATGGGTGGTAACTTGAAGAAGTAGTAATCAGTCAGTCAAATCACAGAGTAGCGGAAAGGTCAGATTCTTACAGCCTAAACATCGTGAATTACAAGAAATATAAAGCATTAAAATTCCAAACGGCTTCTTTTTGACAGAGGTTTTAATGAGAATGGAAAAAGAGAAAGCAATCTGTCCTCACGACAAAAATTGTAATGAGAATATTCTCATCCTCTTTAAAAATCTCTTCAATGAGGGAAAACATGCTTCTGTACCAGGATCATGAAGGATCCGACTCATGTTTGCACATTTCAAGAAACTCACACCATCGGTTGACTTGCGTGCCGTTTCTCCACCACGAAAACAACTGCGCTGCATCATCTGGCACGGCTTCCAGCTGCCCTCTGCTGTGACTCCTCTTTCCCACTTGGTTTGTGAAACGCACATCCAAATCCTCTGGTGGGCAAGGAGTAATTAGGAAAGAAGCATGAACAATTACAAGTAAAAGCTAAGCAAGCCTATCTAAATTAGGAGATTTTTAAATCCACCATTAAAAGCACGCCCATTAGTGAAACTGTCAGAAGGTTTTGTTTTCCCTCTGTAACACTCCAAAACCCAGATCGCCCTTAGAGAAAGATCCCTGGAGCTCTGTCCCACCCCTTCCCACACAGGCACCACAGAGCCGTGGATAGGCTGTACTGGGAGCGTGGCTCAGTCCCACTCCGGTGATCACTGAGCAGGTGCTCAGCAGTCACCTACCCACCCTGCATCATCAAAGTGACTTCGGCAGCCTCCTTGCCCAGCTTCCAGTCAGCTCCACTAAGGACTTCCCAAATCCCAGATGGCGTTTCTGCACTTAACGACCCTTGTTAGAAACGTGTCTAATGATTTTAATTCCATGTGAAAAGCAGCATTTGTAAAGCGTCCCAGCGTTTCCTTACTAATGTGTCTCAAACATGCCCAGGAGAAAAGTGGCTCCTGAGTGTCAAAGTGTCTTACTCTGTTCTGGGCTTTTCTACTCCACATTTCATTAAGGATGTAAAAGTAAGTTTGGTTTTCCATAAGAACTAGAAAATAGATTTTTTCGGTGTGTTTTTTTTAATTTTTTTTAATATATCATTAATTATTACCAGTTTTTGCTAAGTGGCAGACAAATAACACGCATTACTTCAAGGTGATTACATCTGAGGCTGTCTTTAGAGGAGCCTCATACTGATACCATCATTACCACTACAAGTGGGTATAACAAGTCCTCCTTTCTATGTTTAAAAAATAATCACGGTCTCGTGGTGTTTTACCATTGCAGTTCCACTTTCTCCTGCTCTCAAGCCCCATGGGAAGCAATCGTTTCTATGCAAATGCAGCGTAATAGAAATATAACTTCTCCATAACCTGGCTCTCCTCGGGGAAACCAATCTGCTGTCTGCGTCTGGATACGTACAAAATAAAGCCGCTGTGATTTCCAAGCAAAGCACTAAGCTGTAAAATTTTACGATATTAATGGCCTTCTGTATCATTTACATATTCATGGATCGCTTCCGACTTGTGCACACTTTATTATTTTTTGGAGGAGCAATAACAACCTCATTTACACTGTACCTGACATTGGCCAGATTCAATGGTCTGAGGTGAGTGGTACGAACACCACACAGACCTCATCAGCCATCCCACCCCCTGTAGTATTATTTCATAAACCACTCAGAAAAAAACCTTTAAAAGACGATGATAGCCAGGAGGGAGACTGTTAGTAGGAACAGTTAATTGCAAAGCACTTTATATTCCCTGACCACAATGGGGAACGTCAAGGTTGTAGCACTCAGTGACCATTTTGGGCTAAAACATGAGCAAATGGGCTGTTCACAGTGAAGTATGCAAGAGGCCACTTTGCATATGGACTGCTTGTCCCCTCTTGCTCAGAAATGAAAAAATGCAGATATGGATGGTAACGAACTGGAATTAGCAGACAGCGCTTCTGTCATCTCCATCAATCTTCAAAGCAGCTGGTAGTTGCTTGAGTAGGTACAGTCTTGCTGGGGAAGCAAATAACCCACACTCCCTCTGGACTGCAGGACACGCTGCAGCAAGGTTTGGGCTAAAAGGGTCAGATTTGTCCCTTTTTGCCTGGGGTCCAAAACATCATGCTCCAGGTCTCACTGTGGGAAGGAAGAAGCAGCTCTGCCCAGCAGCACACAAAGCCTTCAACATTCCTCCTGAATGCACAAGCGCTGCTGCATTAATTTCAGTCCAGTCACCAAAAATCTCTGCCTTTCTAAAAAAATTAAAACTTTCAGGGAAAATGATAAACATGTGGGAAATTCAGTTAGAAGAACCTTTTATTAGGAAAAAATTTTTTACCATGAGAGCTGTAGAACACTGGAACAGGTTGCCCAGAGAGGTGGTGGATGCTCCATCCTGGAGACGTTCAAGGCCAGGTTGGACGAGACCCTGAGCAACCTGATGTAGTTGGAGATATCCCTGTTCCTTGCAGGGGGGTTGGACTAGATGACCTTTGAAGGTCCCTTCCAGCCCTAACCATTCTATGATTCTATGATTCTAACCATTGAATTCATACACGGGGTCCTCGGTGCTGATCTCGGCAGCACTGCTAATGCTCTCCAGAGTGTAAGACTTTAAAGGTGAGTTGTACTATGCTTTCATATTTGTGCCCCAACTACCTAAAGCAAATAAATAGATAAAAACCATGGACCCTTTGTATCCATAACACCAAGAACAAATGTATCAACAGTTATTTCCGGTGAGCCTGCAGTTTGCTTTTGCACAGCTTTTAGTCACACGGTGGATCTGATCTCTCCTCATCTTCAAAGGCCATCATATTAAAAAAGCAAGCCTCTACGAGCTTCTTTCTGAACACTACTAGCAGGTGTAACACCACCAATGTGTCTCTTCAATGCCTTTTGTGACTGTCTGAGCACTTTGGAGTTCATCCTTACAGCAATCGCTGCAAGCAGGTGTACAGAAAGTTCTCAAGAGTATTTGTGGAGCACGTATTCGGGTAAATTTGCAGTCACTTGGAGGCACCACAAATTGACACATTGCCTTACTGCACATTCTTTTTATACTTCGGAGAAAATAATGCCCAGAAAAAGGATTTCTTAATGTCAGAAGCTCCAAAGTAGGCTTTGAATGGAGAGAGGTGCTGAAGTGCACAGCAATGAAAGAGCTTCTGGCTAGCAAAGGTTAATCCAGAGAGGAATTTATGCTGTGAAACCTTAGTTACACAATTGCCAGCTCACTTCCTGACATGGAAAATGTTTCTGAACATGGAGGGAATATCAGATTTCCTTTAATGGTACCTTTCTGGGCAGGAGTTGCAGCTGTTGCTAGACGCACACTTTCAAAACACAATTATTTTCACACCAAACAGATACAGACAAGACCATTTGTGTTCACAACTACTGTGGATATCTTAAGCAAACAAACATATTCCCATCCTTACCTCCAGTGGCTGAACATCCAGTTCTGGAAGTTCTGGGTATCTGAATATTCTCCTCAATACCCATCTCCTTATCTCAGCAGTTAGGGACCCAACCACTTCTCACCACCAGCATCTGCCATGCCTGAGTTCTCTGTCTGGGGGAAAAAAAAAAAAAAAAAAAAATTGCACTTCCCTGCTTAACATGGCTGTTTGGAGAGAAAGTGCAGGAGAAGGTATGAAACCTTGCAGACCAGCAGATATAGGCGGTATATAAGGTTAAAAAGAGCTACAAAACAAGCATTAGCCACAGAGACTACAGGAGATTCTGAGCATCAAGATGTTCTAAATGTAAGAGGAAGACAAGGTGAATTGTTAACTCAGAAATAAAGTATTAAATCTTCTGCTTTTTAAGAAAATGCACGCAATTGGGGAAAAAAAAAAATCTGTCTGAAAGATAAAATTTCTTTCAAACAAGAACTGCCCAAAGGTAGTTGCACAGAAATTCCTATTTTCTACAGTTTCAATGTGAAAACTGATAACTGTGCAAAAATTAGTAAGTTAAAAAAACGACTCATAAAATAACTCATAAAGATCTAAAAAATGTTCATATTAAATTTAGCAGGTTTTTTTCTTTCTTTTCACCAAAGACCTTGGTTGTACTTCACCTGAACTTGTTCATCTCTCTGATCTTATCCGTGGGGAGGTAACTGAAACCAAACACGTCGTTTCTGGTTGATGAAGCATTTCAGCCTCCCCCAACAGCCTCGTCCTTCCATCAGTAACACAGCCCTACCTCTAACAAGAGATTATATTTTCAAAAATGAAAACAAAGAAGAAAAAAAATCCATGCTTTTCGGAAGAGCTGTGATCGCTGCCGGGCGCTGCAGCTGCTGCAGTTGGATGCAGCCCCTTATTCAAACTGGGAAGAATTGAGCCCTCATCCATTTGTGTTTTGAGATGGCTGGAAGTGTACTTTTCTAACCTCGTGGGAATTTAAAAACATTAGCCTAATTAAAACTGTTGTTGTATTTGTTTTGTCAGGCTCTCCCTTTCATCTGCATGATAATGATTTGGCCTCCTCAGTTCAAGAAGTGTCTGTGGGTGGAAACAGTGAGTGATAGATTCATATAATGAGGCTCTAAATGACTACAAAAGACTTTACATCGCTGTGAATCATCCATGTACAGTGCTGCATTATTCAGAAATTAATGCAACTCTATAAATGAATAATGATTTAAATGTACTTTTAAAAATTGTTAATGCTCCAGCATTTTTTCCTTCTCTACATAATCAGAAAATTGATTATGACTATGACTAGACTTATGTTCTTAATTTAACTTATGTAATGGTAATGTAGAAAAAGCCTTGTGACAACAATGAAAATGGAAAGATTTCCAGGAGACTAGAAATGAGTTTATAACCTTCAGAATTCCCTAGCCAAATTCAGTCGACTTCAGAGGGAAATAACATCAAAAAAGCCTCCTGAAAGGCTGTGGGGTCTACAGACAATTGAATTATTCCTGAAGTTGATGAAAAAGACTCAAAATAGATTAGAATATATGTCAAAAAACTAAGAATAATATGACCATAGAAAACATTTGGCTCATTATTTGTTTTCTCATACTACTTTTTTTTTAAAAATGAGTGATTAAGAGAATGATAAAGCAAGGAGCCATATGAGCTCAAAAACACGAACTGATTTCCCAAGCATTTGTCTGAGGATGATCTCCCATGTAGATTATCCGATGAAGAAAATAGGGTGAACACAACCACAGCCTTCCTCACAGTGGGATCTATAAAAGGATTTTACTCCTCTATCTGGATTTTTATTTTTAGAAAATACTGATAGCTCTCCATCTTTGAGACGAGATTGATAAACAGATTGAAGGCTGTTGAAGGCAGGGAGCTAACACATAGATAGAGACAGAAAATTGTAAAGAACGGTCGTGTAAGTCTTCAGAAACCAGGATAAAACCAGGTATGATGTTACAACATTGGTTTCAGCACTTCTGGGATTCAAATGCACAGGCTGCCCCTCCGGCCAAGTCATGGACTTAGTGTAGGTTGAGTACCGGAACGCAGATTATGCTCCCAATTCTAGCCCTGTAGAGCTTATTCCATTAAAATCACTAGAATTATTCGGGTTTTTTTAGGAGGTTGGAGGACATGATTAAGATTAGAACTGGATCTATGCACTTTACTGAATGCTATGTGAACAACATAGAAACTGTTTCTTTAGCCACATGTTTTAAACCAGATGTTCCATAAATTTTTAAGTGCTCTTCTGTTCAAGTCATAATAGCAATTTTTCAGAAGCAGACCAAAGATGAGCAATTGTTCTCTTCACACTAAAACAGGTGAAATGTAATAACTCTTCACCAAAAGACTGTTGAACAAGGTTTCTTTCTTGCACAACAATAAAAGTACAAAGGATGTGTGTTTAGTGTTTCATTGAAACCAGACATTTAAAACAATCTTCAGCCATAGAAGATGGCTTCAATAAAGCCATCTTCCACTATGATTGTTTTACATTCCACAATTCTCTATTAAATTATTGATGCTATATAAACGACATGAACCCTACTACAGTCGCAGATGTCACCCTTATTAAAACCTTGTAGAAACCACTACCACTTGAGGAGTGGAACTGAGTTTGTATCAAAGACAGTGAAGTATTGCCACCCACCTATCAAACCTCCGCTCCTTCCAATTACTTGGGGTTTGATAAACTTACCAGTATGTACTTTTCTTATTACCTAATCCTGCTGATAAATTGTGATCTCAACATTTTTGTCCACAAATGATTTACTAGGTGGAAAACAATATTGCCTGTCTTAATTCATCTTCACCAGCGAGGCTTTATTAAAGGACTGGATGAACATCGGGACGGTGCTGTTATCTGATTCTTTGGTACGGGACTGCCCTGCTTGCAATCAAAATCCCTTTGGGCTAACCCAAAGAGATCAGCCTACACTCACCCCTATGAGCTGCTCTTTCCGTTATGGAGAGATGTTGTCCCGGTCCGTGCCATATTTAGTACTACAAGCGAGATTTTGACAATATTCAGACACACTGATAACAACCAAACCCATTTCCTTTTCTGTTAGCTGCCAAACAATATTTCTATTTCTGCAATTTGATTACTTGCACTGAGTCAATAAGTTTCTCAAGCTTCATGTCCAGGATTATACATTTTTCATTTACGGTGAAGAAGAGAAGCTAAAGTTTTCAATTTTTAATAGATTCAAAGGGAGATAGCTAGGTATTTTTTCCCCTTTAAAGAAGGAAAAACTTTGATCTCAATGATAAATATTAGTCAGCTATTGAAAAACAAGTGTCTCATCTTAATATTGGATAGGATCTTCAGTGCCTCCTCTCACAGTTGACTAAACAGTTAAGCCACTAACACAAAAATCAGGACGGCTGCAATTTTCTAACTGTTTTTCTGTTTTTTTCCCCTCAATGTTTCTTTGTCTATTTTTTAATTATCAGCAGCAGTTTCTGACTTCAGCACTCTCTTGAGTGAACTCATTAATTAGGAAAAAAACAAACTTCTGCTATTGTCTAGAAGTTGCTTTGGGGTTTCGTCCAAAACCAAAATGTAGAAAGATTATTTTGGTATTCAGTATGAAGAAATAGAGTAAAAAAATCCTGAACTACCTTGCATCTCACAAGTGGATGGGGTTTCTCTGTTTCAAATATAGTCATTACATGCATTAAAGTAGGGGATGTTCCACTTTATACAATTAACTTTGGTGACTTGTATGGAAAGCTTACAAAGTCTGGCTCTCCTGTGTTTTCAGGATACCTGGGAATATGGCTATTACCTGTATAAGCTCACAAGGAAAAGACATGAGTAATAAGCAACGATTCCAACTCATTTAGTACTTCCTAGACACACAAACAAATGGAAGGTAACTCATCTGTCCTGTACTGTCCTGATCTTCTTCATTACAAGCTGTCAACCTTGAAATAACTTTGTGTTACTTGGTTTTAAGAATTCCAGGTCCTGGTTCTTGAGATCTGATCTCACAAGGTCTAGGAAATGCTTTATCTGAAACTTGTAACGTTAAAACAGGGATTGCCATGAATCATAAATTATTCTCTTTTTAATGTTTAAGAACTGACAAATGTGCCAACTTTTCAATTTAATTAGGGAAATTTTCTGTAAGAGATGCATTTTAGTCAAATTCTGTTTTCCCGGTTTCACCTTAGGTTTCATCTTTTACATCAACCAAAGAAATACACTCAAGTTGTTCTCTCAGAAATCAGCTCATGTAGATAAAACAAAATGTTTCATTTTACATATTTACATTTATCTTGAAAGATGTCTTCAAATCCTCCTCTGTCTGGCAGGGAGACTCATCGCTCTTCCGAGCTTCCTAAGGGAACAGCTTCCCAAAGCAGGGGAGTTGAAGGGAGTGAACTCATCATGATGCAACCACCTTTCACAACCACTGCACCTTCCACCTCCAGTCCATGAATTCTGCCACTACACTTCATTCACAGTAACCTGCATCATGGAAAGGCTGATCAAAAGAGGAGCAGAAAAACAACCAGGGAGGAATAAATAAATTATATTGAGTGTTTAAAGTAAAAAAAAAAAAACTATATAACATTTCTGTATTAATCACAGATTTTAAAAAGAAACAGAAAATATCTTTTCATTGGAAGGATTCCAGATGTTAAACTTCCATTACTCTTTCTCTGCATTTTTCAAGACCCAGAGACACAGAAGTCACTGGATCCTATGCAATGGCTTGCAAGTTACAGTCTCAACTATGGATTTACTACTATTGATTCATAATACAGTAGCCTAGCAGGAATATATCAAGTTGATTAAAATTACCCATTTTTATTGAATTCTTTTATAAAGAATTTTCCTCTAGCTGAACAAAAAGCACATTAATGCAATTTAAACTTCTCCAGTGGTGAAGAACCAGAAGCAGCAAAATGGACAAATGACTTTGAACTTAACACGCGTTGTCTGTTCTAACCTCAGCTATGATAGCAAAAATAATATTCCCCAAATTACATCAGATGTACATAGTCTGAATACATGTATTGCTGTTACTGCAGTGCAGCAGCAATATCCATGCCATATAGGATAAAGTATATTATTCTAATATGATTAATTTTATAGTTATGGTTACACTTGGAGAGGCTCTTTTAATGAGTTATGGAATATGCAGGGACTGGGATTCTTCGATATGAAAAGTATTCTTTAGACCAGTTTTAGAATTACAAAAAAATTCTGAAAAAACCCACAACTTTTTAATACAGAAAAAAATAATGATATGGGATTTGTAGAGAGGCTGTAACGAACACACACGAATGCTATCCCTCTTCTTGACTGTGAGAAATTGGGCAGATTAATTTCATCCCCACGTATCAGACTTTTCCCTGACTTCCCTGTTTCTTGGGTTTCATAAATTCTAATGCTTCGAAAATTTTTGAACTACTGTAGCTTGAGTTTTCTAAAACTTAGTGAGCGGTAAGTGACATGACATTTAAAATATGATTTATTATGTTCCTGAATTGCACACACCTTACTTTTACAACTGGAAAACCCACAGATATTTAATAGCTTTTGACATCCTGGGTAACTGTTTAGTCAGATACACTAGTGTATTTTCTAGGACCTATAGATTGTGGTGAAATTCCTTTTTAACATATATATATATAATTCTGCAAACTTTAAACACCATTAGCTGACTGAATATGTGAATATGAGAAATTAATCAAAATCAATCCTTACTAAAAATCCTTACGTTGAAGAAATTAACATAGTTACTTAAAATAAAGAATTACCAAACTGGATATCAAGATGCCACTCCTTCGAACACCGAGGCAGTGTCAGATAGGCAAGGACTAGATGATGAATGAAATCTAGAAAGTGTGACCAGGTGCACAAATTTCGAGTATTGGATTTAGCCTCCTTCCCTTGATGAACAAAACTTGCCTAAACATTCTAATCGTGGCTTTGGAGCTCATTGGCCAACTTGAACCAAATCTGACAGCTGAATAAGATCCAGTAACTATTTTCCTACAAATTTTGTACTGTGGGTAGCTCAGAGAAAAAAAAGAAAGAGCCAATACTTGTCCCCTATTCATGAGCAATGAGACTTCAAATCTTACTCTTACATTTAAGCACAATCATTTTCCAAAAGTTTGTAAAAGAACAGGTTTTGTAAAAGTGTGATTTTCTATCCCAAATCCTTGATCTGTCTTCCAACAATTTCCTTTATCTTAGTGATAAGCATTTTCTTCCTAATACTGTTATCCTTTTGGTAGTTTTCAAGATTGCTCTGTGAGACATCTCCAGACTTTCTTGCTATTCTCACAGTCCTGTAAATTATATTGAAGGCCTTAATCTTTATTTTACTTTTTGGGGCCTTATTGATTTATTTATTTATTGGTATCATGGTTTATGAAGCTCATGACTACGTCTCTGTGCTTTTTCCAAACAAAATGCAGCAGCAAAAGATACAACGAAAAAATTAAAGTGTTTCAATTTTGTAAAACCAGGGGGTTAGGTAAAAGAGAAATCAGGTTTTGAACAATTGTGTCCTAATAACTATTGATCCTACTGGGGAATTTCTGCAGCAACCAGCGTGTCACTGCCAAAATATTCAGCAGAAAGGGATTAGAGGTATATGCAGAGATAACATAATCTTCATATAAATCAGTTAAATAGTCAATCAACCAAGAGACACAAATCCATAGGAATCCTGGCTTCATTAGCTTCACTGCTCACAGAACTACTTGGATTTTTTTTTTTTAATGGTGCTTTAATCCTGTTAGATTTCAGAGGCAAAGCAGTTACAAGATTGAGCTAGAATCTATTCCTTCTTATGCATCATTAAACAACTCCAGAGTGAATTAATTACATCTGATCAACCCACTGAAGGCAATGAGGCCATGAAAGGTGCAAGTTAGGGGCTGCAAAACATTTATTACTGATGACAGGGCACCAGAAAGAAAACTCTCTGACTTTCAGATCCAAGTGTGAGCTAAAGATCTAAGCTTGATTTAGTAGGGCTGGTTTTAGGGAAATAACTCTTTCAATCTGTAAAGTGGTTGCATTTGAAGCGGAAAAATGGAATACAGAATGATGTGACATTATTTTCATTTTTATTGAGCTGTATTTGAGCATGACACTGCAATTCCACTTTGATGCTTCAGGCTTTCACCACCAACCTCCATTCCTATAGGACTACATTCAGCACACAAAAAAAGCATCCTAGGCAGGATCTCAGGAGTCTCCAACCCATCTGGATGATGATCCAGGAATCGACTCATGAACAGCAGAGGTGACAGTGACATTTGCTAACCCAAGCCTTTTCAGCTACGTGCAGGCTGTACCACAGCCCCACCAGGAACTTGGTGACTCTCACTCTCAGCACCAACACCTCACGGAGAACCACTGCAAGTCCTGTGAGGTGCAAACGGCATATTTCTGCAAGGAAAGAAACACCAGAGGTGTTAACCATGTAGATGACAGCAGTTTTGGAGAGCTTGTCCCTCACTAACTGGACAAGGCTGTATCTTTTTCCAGATTGATATAAGATCGAGATGTCACTCTGCAGTGCTGAGACAGCCCTTACCTGCAGTAAGATCTGGACCATCGGGGAATATTAGTAGATTATCCACTTGGCTCCTCCAGAAACTCAACCTGTAGGAACAGGTGTGCCCAAGGGCCAGCGGTCCCACCAGGGCCACGTGGGCCTGCTCTAACCACTGTGTGGTTCTCTCGGGTGGTTCTTCCAGGTGAGTTTGCTTCTCCATCTGCTATAAACATGTTACAGGAGAAGCTGGGCTTTCTACGAGCACTCCATCACCTTGCTGTTTCTGCTGTCAGGATGTGAAATAAAGCTCCACACCCTGCTGACTTGTGCGACCTGTCCCTTCTCCTGCCTGCAGCATATCAGCACCTGCAACCCCACATTGACTTTGCTGTTACAGAGCATAACTGCTCTCATAAGCTTGCTAAACGTATCAGTTAAAACGTTGAGACCTTTACAATATCACAATCACTGGGAGACAGAACTCAAACCTCTCTCCTTGGGCAATTAAAATTCATCTTCCTTCCAGTCATTTATTTGTGACCCACTGGTCATCACGCCAGCAGCAGCATCTTCCATTATCTTCTCCCAACTCTTAACCCCTCGAGGTATTTGCAGATAAAAGTCTTACCCCTTTCCACCTTTCATTTCAGTAGGCTAAGCAAACCATAAATTAGGTTCTTTGTTCTACCTATCACCCTAACAGTCTTTCTCTGTACACGTTCCTATTTAAATTCACATTTTTTAGCATAAATACACTGTATTTAGAAGGAATTTACCTAACAGCCTGAACCATATTTTGCATTAGTACTATAACTGCATACCTGCACAAGGACTACATTATGCAGCCCTAGAACAGTGACATCTCTATTTTCTAATACCTTAGATCTTGCAACCTAATTCTCTTTTCTGTCAAGACTAGAAAGTGGATAAGAAAAATTATGATAAAGCAATTTTGTTGGGGTTTACTGACCTCTATTACATGGAGATATTTCAGTGTCGTTGGTGCTGGCAGAGTTCACACAGCAATTTGTCTGTCCTTACTGGGCCAGCTGCAGCTGCACGCTGCCCAAGGGCTGCCTGCTCTTCCAACAAGGATCTCCAAAATTTGGGGTTTGCTCAGTCAAATACAGCTACGCTTCAAGATAAGAATATTCTGTGCAAAACAGAAGGCCTGTCTTTGGTGAGTTACTACGTTAGTGTAAGTCTCTGACCCAGCGAGTGATGGGATATGTGCTGCTGACAAATTTATACACCAGACCTTCCATCTGTATCACCTCAATTTATATAGAAAGCGTACCTAATCTTCGGGTAGTTCTTGTCAATTTTGCCAAATCTTTTTTAAAATACTGAAATTGACAACATTTTTCTCAGTAATTTGAAAACATCTATGAAAAAGTTCATTTTTTCTCAACATGATGTCTTACAGAATTGCCATCCTTTCCCTTTTTTTCCCCTCTCCGTCTTCTATATTCTGTCATAAATTAAAAGAAATTTAACAAGTAGAGCTAGTTAAACATATTTAGCAGAGACACCTCAAGTAGATTTTAATAGTTTCAGTACTCCTAAAATATCTCTTCGAAAAAATATGTAGCTAAAATTGTGTGTGGTGCAGTTTTCTTTAGCATGACTTCCAGAAGTTACCACTACAGATCATCTTTGTTATGATTGGTTACGAATACCTTTTGAATTCTGCTCAAGAGGGCCATCCCTGGTTTACAACCCTCAATTGTGGAGGAGGAAATTTTATCCATCTGGTGTAAGAGCACTGAGAAAGATACCTGAACCCATGGCTTATTTCACATATGTAGTAGTCTCACTGGATTTGGGACAGGTGGAACAGAAAGACTTTTCCTGTCTCGCAAAACATCAGATCTTGGTATGGAGAGATACTGGAAAGAATAAATGGCAGTTTCTTTAGAAATGTTAGAATCACAGATAAGAGAACTGTCCTTCAAATCTTTGCTCGTCAATAGGAGTGACAGGACATGCACATTATTTCTAACTGCAATTCCAATTATTAAAAGACTTTTTCAGCTCTTCAAATGTCAAACACTATGAAGAATCTCACTAAAGTCAATGGTCCTCTTCTCTTTTGTAAAATTAAGTATAATGCAAGCCAAGAGCTAACATAACTCAACCATCAAATAGATCATCTTCTCCAGATCCTCAGCATATCCCACAGTTTATGTCAAGAATTTTTAACCCATGGAATAATTATTCCAGTACTTGATACTAAATGACATAAAATATTGAAAATAAGCTATTTTTGTGACACTGACTACAACTGTGTGTGTTGTAAACGTGAACTCTTAATACAGATAGATTCAACAAGGCCAAGTGCTGAGCCTTGCACTTGGGTCAC
The DNA here is from genome assembly GCF_009769465.1 of Tauraco erythrolophus. NCBI lineage: Eukaryota > Metazoa > Chordata > Aves > Musophagiformes > Musophagidae > Tauraco > Tauraco erythrolophus. The sequence goes on from NC_141475.1 coordinate 26,405,576, forward strand.
CACCACCCCATGCAACACTACAGGCTTGGGGAAGAGTGGCTGGAAAGCTGCCCAGTGGAAAAGGACCTGGCAGTGTTGGTCAACAGCCTGCTGAATATGAGCCAGCTGTGTGCCCAGGTGGCCAAGAAGGCCAATAGCATCCTGGATTGTATCAGAAACAGTGTGAGCAGCAGGACCAAGGCAGTGATTGTACTCCTGTACTCAGCACTGGTGAGGCCAAAACCTCAAATACCGTGTTCGGTTTTTGGCCCCTCACTACAAGACAGACATAGAGGTGATGGAGCGTGTCCAAAGAAGGTCAACGAAGCTGGCGAAGGGTCTAGAGCACATATGAGAGAACTGGGGTTGTTCACCCTGGAGAAAAGGAGGCTGAGGGGAGACCTTATTGCTCTCTACAACTGCCTGAAAGGAGGTTGTAGCGAGGTGGGGGTTGTAGCGAGGTGGTCTTCTCCCAAGTCATCAGCAATAGGACAAGAGGAAATTGCATCCAGTTGTATCAGGGGAGGGTTAGATTGGATATTACAAAAACAATTCTTCACTGAAAGAGTTGTCAAGCATTGGAACAGGCTGCCCAGGAAAGTGGTTGAGTCACCATCCCTGGAGGTATTTAAAAGACGTGTAGATGTGGTGCTGAGGGACATGGTTTAGTGGTGCGCTTGGCAGTGCTAGGTTAACGGTTAGACTCAATGATCTTAAAGGTCTTTTCTAATCTAAATGACCCTATGATTCTGTGAAACACAACCATAAATCAACAAGCACGTTTCCAGAGGTTTCACCTGTTATCACGTAATCAGTAAATAGTGGCACACTCATGCAATTCAAAACTTCATAAACACCAGAACCATATAAAATTGAAAACTGTAAATTCTTAACTACAACTAAATAAAACTCAAACTAACTAAAACTGGTTAGGAAAAAAAAAAAAATCTGGTTAAAACTAAGTTACCCGTGCTTTCATTACAGAATAGAAATAATTTCATGAATAAAAAAGAACTGTAACTAATTCATTGTTACAGAACAGTAAATACTGAGCATTACTGCTTGCAGAAACAGTTTACAGGCTTTGAATAAACCCCATCATGCCTCTGCATTCACGGGAAGCTTGCTGAGTGTCCTAGGCACCACCTAGTAGGGATAAAGTCACTCAGCAGCTAGCCAGTGTGCGTTGTAAAATAAACGTGACAATGCCTGCACCAGATTAAAAGCCTGCGGTAGTAGGCGGTGAAGAAGGGCACGATGAAAGGATGCACATAACCAAGATATTTGGTTTTCAACAGGAATATTGGCAAGGAGATGGAAGTGACACAGCACGACCACTCCTGTGACAAGTCTGCCCATGGGTGATGTTAACAGCAAGGCAGGGATGGTGGCTACCTACCTATGGGTGGTGGCAGGGGCTGGATGGCTGCCTACGGCCCTGGACAAGCTTAGCAACAGGAGGGATTAAGTTCAAACAGTCAGGATGTAGATATTTGATCATACAGAAGAGTCAAAAGGCACAGACAAAAAATACTTGCCAGATTTTACAGGCTAGGCCAGTTAAGTGCCTGGAGGAATCTCCATTCTGTCAGTTTTCCAAATGAAAGTCACTCTTAACAATCTGAAAAAAAAACCCACAAGTATCTGTGTTAAATCTTCCCAAACACTGCAACTGTAAAAGACTACAGTTTCTTTTCAGCTCCCTTTCGCTGTAAACTCTGACTTCTTGTGTTCATTTAACTCCTTCCTAAATTATATTTACTATTATTGCATCTTGATTTCCCTGTGAAATTGCTTGCTTCCATTTCTAGATCCAAAACTTTAGGAAAAAATAGAAGCAAAGATACAACTGTTACGGGATTTTCTTTAACTGCTCTTGAACGTGTGTTGGCATGGTGCAAGGTTCATTGACTATTCAGGCTTTTTCCTGAAACAGAGAAAATGGGATTTTTTTTTTTTTCCCCTTTGGCTAGGAGTTGTATTTATAGATGCTGGTGAAAAAAAAAACCACAACTGATGTGCAGTGGTTGTGTATGTGCTCACAGGGCCTCCTCTTACAAAAAAAAAGCAGCATTAATTAGTTAATCTTGTATCAATCACCTAGCTGTACCACCGCTGTAGTTGTCTAAACAGGTGTTAATGACTAGGCATTTCAGTATTTTCCTGGGAAACCAATAGCTTTAAAGTAGAAATTGTGATTTTCTGCCAAAATTAATGAATCTGCTGCTCTAGAGGTCAGGATGTCATTGGTAGTGTTGATGTGCAGACTGTGAAAGAAATCACTTCTCAGTGCACTTATTCACATTGAATTGTCTCATCGGATCAGTGTGAATATTAATAGCTGTATGAGCAAGAGGTCAGAAAGCACAGACTGGAACGTAAGGCGACCAAAGCCTGAAGTCAGGGTGATAGCTGAACTCAAAAAAGATGTTATTTAAGTGTTTGTTGTAACAATAGGGAAACAAAGTACGCCAAGTTCCCAGAGTGGGATTTTTTCTGTGGCTAGCTCCCTAAGAAAGGGAAACGAGTTGTGAAAATAGCTTGTTTCCCCAGCTTGTTTCAAACGTTGTCCTCTATCTCAAGTTGAAACAACTCCAATAAACCCTCCTGCTCCCGGATCTCATTCCCATGGCCTTGGCCAGCGCGATAACTCTGCTGTTCCAACACGTGAGAAGCTGTCAATTCTGTTATCTACTGGGACGTGGTGCCCATGCTGGAGGCTGAGGAAGTCATCTCCTGCTCCAGAGTTGAACTCCATGGTTTTTTAGTTACAACCTGGAAATACCCACATCGTAAATCCCACTGCTCTCCTCCCGGAGTTACCTGTTGCATGGTGAAAGAGAACCCAAAATCTAGAGTGCATTGCACAAGTGCATCATGATTTTGTAGCTGAGGTCTGCATATTAATCTCCATGAATTATTGTTACAAGGAAAGGCACGTACCTAACCACAGCGATTTCCAGAGTCAGAGGCTACTTCAACTTGGATTTTAAATACATTCCTCCGTTTTAAAGTACTCTTCAAACTTCCTGTAAACAAAAAAGTTTCCCCTGTCCCTAGGCATATTTTCCCAAGGTTTCACAGCTTTAATTATTATGAGCAATATCTTCATGGTCTCCTGCTACATCGCTCAAAAACGTAACAAAAAAGATCTATTTTGAAAGTTTCTTTGAACTTCGTAAGTCGATGATTTCTTATATAACTGCAATAAAAACCTCTGGGAAAGAACCTATTATGAGTACTGTGTCAGCAATTTTAGGTTATTACAGATGGCTCTCTCCCCTTTCCACATAACTCTTTAATGAATTTAAACTAAGGATTGTATAATTCCATAGCCGATAGCAGCCATGAGCTTATACCTGGAGGTTTTTAAGCTGAGATTACGGACCAATTTAGGGAAGGAATTTAATGAAGGAGGCGATTATTAAATGCAGCTGAGCAGTGTTTGACTTCAGCCACTTCAGCAGGAACTCAGCACCACATCACATCTTCTTGAAGCTGGGTCAGAGATCCTACAACGCCTTTCAGTGCTACATGGTAGTGCATGAGACGTGTGTTGAAGATGTTGGCTGGTGACACCATGGCATGGAGACAGCTGCTACAAGAAGAACTGGGACAGCACCAGGAGCAGCGATGTGGAGCTGCTGTGTAACACAGCCATCCTGGGAGGCAAACAGCTCAATGCTCCGTATTTTCAGGTGGCTGGTAGGAGTTCCAGCTGTTAATGGTGAAACTCCAGGAGAAGCTGTCAAAAGGCAGCAGATTGCCTAATTCGAACATACTGCCTATTAGATCTCAACAACTGGATGTTTCCGTATTTTGTTCTTTTTAATTCTTTATCCATTTTCCAGCCAATTATCTTCACATTTTAAAGCAGTTACCGTGGGAAGAATTCTCTGTCCTCCTTCCCTCCCTTCACTCTGCTATGAAGCAATTGTTAGTGCTCCTTGTTAGAACAGCAGTTATCAATAAAAGTATTTATACCCTTATGGTATGCCCATTTGCTGGTCAAAGTTTAATTGTACTAAGAACTGTAAATATGATAAAAATAAAACAGAGCAGGTCACCATCTCTCTCTCTCTCTCCAAGTTTCTAGAAATTCCCCGAGATCAGGGCGGGATTTTAGAGAAGACAGAGGAATAAGTCATGCCAGACTCAAAACACCAATGGATATAAGTCAGAAAAGAGATTAAAGCAGAGTACTCAATACACACCAGTTGCTTAGTGGTCTACTGAAAGAACTGCTTCTCCGTGCAACACAGCTCCTTTCCTAGGCAGAATGGTTTTCTTCCATCTGTTGTGCCCACAGTATCAAGAGGAAAAAATTAGTGTATTAGTCATAGGTAGCCAAATGCCATCTGTTACCCAGCCTGAAAGTGAACATTCACCACAAACTCTTTCACGATTACAGTTTGCCTTCTGGAGGAGGTACCACTGGAGGTAAAGCTGTGCTACAGAAATTGTGGAGAGTTTTGCCATCCCCCACTGGTAAACTCCAGTTGTTCTACATATTATGGATGCCCCTGTTAATGTTTTAATAACGTGGTTTAATTTTCTTTTGCATTTTATTGGGAAATCACTGCACATTCCAAAAAAAAAAAAAAATTATTCTAACCAAAATATTGTGTTTTTCTAGCAAAAAATGAAAACTCAATGTCAAAGGGAAGAATTGCTTGATATTTATTTTCCTTGTGAAGCTGGTTTCGTCAGCTTAGGTTCATGCAAGGTATATCTAAGTTACAGGTCAGTAGGATTTGATTACTACCCAAAAAAATATCCTGACTAGGGTGAATCATAACGTGGCAAAGAAATAAAATTACTTTTTACTGTCTGATATCTTTCAAATGTCCTCATATACCACTAATTATCTGCTACTAATGATGTGAACACATACTTGACATCTTCTTAATTCTAGTACTTATTTCAACTATTGTCCTTTTGCAATGTAAGTGCTAGAACCTTGCCTTCAAGGAAAGTGGGATTAAGTTATTAATCCATAATTCAAGAAAGAAGCCTACGACTCCCATAAAAGTAATTTTTCCATTCCAAGCTTAGCTATGCAACAACATCAGAACCCACTGGTCAAATTCCAACATTTTTGCAAACAGATAACTGAAAACAAATAAATCCATAAACATTAACATTTTAATTACTTACCTTCAAAACACTGTGATAACAACCAGATAAAAATCACAAGAGAGATTTCTTCAGCATCAGCATTATTAGCTGCAAATATTGCTGCAGTAAGTCAACAAGCAAAGTTTTTATTGTTAAATATGCAATTAAAAAAGAAAATATCACATTCACCTAGGAAAACGTGAACTGATTTGAAACAGAAAATCTTTCTGAATCAGCACTCCAGAATCCAAGAGGAAACCCGTCCCACTAACAACTCAAGGATTTCGTTTCTCTATTTTTTATTACTCCATAGTCCTTCCACAGTGGAATAAATAGATTTATTTGAACTAAAAGAGTGCAGGCTTATTTGCATAATAGTAGCCCCGAAAAAAAAGCACCTTAGGACTATCAGGAATAGGATGAAACAGAAAATTAAAGTAACATATAATTTTTTTGGCAGTTTTTCAGCATTTCTGTGACTCAGATTCTGACCTACTTGCCAGAATTTTGCTGAAGCTGGTGTAACTCTGTCTAGTAATTCCTGAACTAGAACTGAAACTAACTTATGGTTTAAAATGAAGAATTCATTTTGGAGGAACTGAGTCTCCAGTACCAGGTAAGTCTCGATGACACTGGTATTTCTCATCGTGAACTTGCACATCGTTGTAACTTAATCCAGTTTCTATATTGACAGCAGCATTTAGTGGTAGATTCATTACTAGGGAAGATACTCTCAGGTCTGTCTTTTTCTGTCTTTATGGTATCTTTTACACCCTTGGTTAGTAGGTATCTCAGAACTCTAAACCCAACAAATCTCATGTAGGGATTTCTACTAAAATGAGGGAATCATTTGGTAAACACAAGGTAAGACATATCTGTATAAGAAAATTAGAGGGGGAAAAAAGAAGTTATTAAAAATTTCACTGATGAGCTGATCTTTAGAAATGGTTTCTACCACAGTGGTTTTATAATGTTCTGAACATATCTATTTAGACATACTATATTCTTACATTATACTACGATACGACATAATTTCATTTATTACACAGGAAATTGTCTCTTGGGTCATCAGTGATAAAATTCAGGAACCTATTAGGATGTGAGATAAAGAGATAAATTGCTTTATTTATTGAATGATTAACACAATAATTAATATTTAAGAAGATCATGTAGAAAGATGTTTCAGGAAGTAGCTCCCATTTTTCCAGAAATATGCCTGTGTTGAAAACTGGGCTGATAAGATGCTTAACCTGTATCTGTATCAGTGCAGCCATTAATCTTTTCCAAGCGGGAGTTGAGTGCCCAGCTCTACAGTGCTGCTTTCTTAATATTAAAAATTTAGCTGCAAACGTTATTTCTGTATCTCTTCCTTGCCAGCCTGGGGAGAACTGTCTCCCCATGACCTCTGCTGGGATGCCTTTTTGCTATATCTCTCCCCACTGTGAAATTCTACAGTTATTTTCCCCCTTGCATCTGATTCTGCTCCTCTGCCTTCCTTTTTCTGAGACCAGCTCTGGCTTTCTCCAGTGCCCAGCCATGAGGATGGTGCATGACCAGCCCCCCCATGCCACGGCCACCTCCCTGCCCGTGGTGAAACCGGAGCCGCGCGCGGGGAAGAGATGCTCCAGCGTGACTGCTATAACCAAAATGAGTGGGCTGAAGGGAAAAGAACCTGAGAATATCATCCGTGCACAAAAACTCATGAAAATACATGAAGGATTTCCCTTGATATACATTCCGACACAGATTGTGTTTACCTCTCCAGGACGTGAAGCTGATTATTCATCATCAGTATCTCATCAGTAACAGAAGCTTCAGTTTCCACCCGCATGCAATGAAAATGATATTATGATCGCATCAGCATATTTTATTATTATTGTTACATCAAATCATCCTCCCATGGTACATGTAAACACTTTTTTTTTTTTCCTTCCACTGAAATAGCTCACTGGGTGGCTTCTTTATAAAATAATGAAGAATAAAGGTGTTCACATAGAGTCGTGTCAAAAACTATTCATCCGTCCGAGGAACAGAATGAAACAGCATCTCTCTACACCTGTAATAAAATCTGCATGGCTGTTTTTATAGCACTGAGTCCCTAATCAAGTAAAAGGGAGTTAGCATCATTAAACAGAAACATCCTGAGAGGCAGTGACAGAACACATTCATCCTCTGCTCAGCCCTCACAGATACATAGAAATACCATTTTACACAATATCAAAGAGAAGTTCAGACTGCCCAATACTAGACTTAAAAAGATCTACAAGACTAAGCACCACCCTCACACGAATGACAAAAACCAACACATTTAAGGCATTTAACACAGTAAATAAGACCTTGTCAAACAACGGGAGCTTCACAAGAAAAACTGTAGTTACATATAGTTGTCAAGGTCCCAGCCTAAACGATTGCTTTACAGTGACCAAGGATCTCCAAGACCTAGAAGAGCCTTGAGTAAGACTTGCTGTGATGATGCAAGTCTATAAACAAGGGAGGGGTTTAGGACAGAGGATTCTGAGGCTTAAAAATGCTTTTGAGAAGCTCATTAAGGAACTGAAACTCATAAATCTCGAGTCTACTGATAACAGGAATTCAGACAGGTAGTACGGTCCCAAAGAGCACGCTTGCCTCTTTTGATAACCCTCAAAGCAGAGACTCCAAGCACTCCCTATCCTGAACTGTCTCACCAATTAACATAATTGAGCTTAAATTTCAAGACACTGTTCTGAATTAAATTAGCTTTGCTGTTGCATCCACCTTCAGGGATGTTTCTCCAGCTCTGACAATCTCCAGTGAAGCAGCTGTCTGTAAACCATTTCTGTGTCTTTCACTACCCGGGGTTAGAAGCCTTTCTTCCCAGCATTTAGTAAAAATATTTTTTCTTGAAAATTATCCATCTTAATGTATCATTGTCTATTTTTGTAAAAACCCTTCATATATCTAACAGCTGTCCTGCAACTTTCCCAAGGCATGACAAGACATTCCCTTGGAACACACGTTCAACACATGAAACACCTTCTGCCAATTAATACCCACGTACTGCTCCTGTCCATGCACATATATGCATGAATTCACACGCACACATACAGCCTAGAGACTAAAAATGAAAGAAAACTTGCTTTATGAAGCACATCCTTGTGTTCAGACTGGGAACAATATTTCACTGTTGAAATTCCAGCTGATTCTAAGAGCCCAAATATGAGTAAGTCCAACAATACAATCCATGAGATTGGAGAAAGTAAAACTCATGAAATGCTCAGTGTTGTCACTTAGAAACTGCCTCCACAAAATACACAGAAGTATTCCTGAGAAAAGCTTTCTGTTTAGACAAGAATACCAACTCAATGATCTACTGTAAATTTTTTTTCTCATAACATCTGTGATTTTTTTAATTCCAGGTTTATATCCAAACGCAGATTCATTGTTACACCAGCTGTCATTCTAATAATAAAAGCAAAAAAATAAAGGTGTTTTTTTTAGACTGTAACACCTAGACTGTAGACTTGAAAATGTTATCCATCTATCAAGTAACAAAAAATTATCCTATCCACAGCTATGTAGATTTCCTGGGAATGACAGTTCTCAGAATTTGAGGAAAGCTGCAAAAAACTCAAGTGAGTAGTAGTTTGTTTTGACTGACAGAAAAGAATTTTCACTGCCCATTTATCTGAATCTTGAGTGTATTTATGACAATATATCGCCCAATGCCATAAAAAAATTCCATTTGATATCAAAATAGAATTAAGTTTTCAGTCCAATTTTTAACTTGCTAAACCTATTTATTTTATGTTTCCTTCCTTTAATCACTTGCTAGTTCATGAAAGTCCATTATGTCCTACCCTGTGATTACTTTTAGTTTCCTTAATAGCCTCTTCAGCTTTTTAAAATTCAAAACAAATTACATGTATCACTTCTCAGTTATCTGTTATTTTGCTGACACCCTGGAGGAAAGAAAATTTTCCTTTTGGGAGTGCTGCAATTTGTCCTTATAACATCACACTCATTATAACTCTATCGTTATTTTGCAGCTAATTTACTAAATACCAGAGTAAGGTCCATCAGTTTATAACTCCTGAGCTCAATCCAACACCTATTTTAAAGACAGAGAAAAGATAGTTTTCCCTCTGGTTGTCCAGATTTTAACAACAAGGTAGTTCAGGAAAGTCATTCTTTAGTTTCTGGAGAAACCTTAAGAAAGAGTTGGCTCCATTTCAGGCAATATTTATTAATAATGCCAGCTGTCTTTTGTAGTTTTAATCTACTGTATCCCTTGGTGTGCCAGCAGCACAGAGCACAGGCTGCAGGGCTTTATTCCTGGGAAGAAATGTGATTATTACAACATGATGCAGAATAGATTATCTGCATCTTTAATCAATAGTTTAAATGTTAAACAATGCATATCGAGCATTGAAACATGGTGTTTACTGCTTTATGCCTGTGGAGTATAATTATATTTTATATACATGAAACTAATTTCATTTGTTTGTATCAAGAGATACACTTGTGTAATATTCAAAATAATAATAATGTGCACAACGATCCAGACAGGATTTAAATGTTTTTAACAACTCTGTATTGAATAACACATCCTTTTATAATTTTAGCAGACTATCTGCATTTGGTATTAAAAAAGAAAATCAGGAGTGAACTCAAGCAGAAGTAAGATGCAGTTTGATTAAACCCCATGTTACTCCGGTCTTCCTCTGGAGTAAACCTGTTCATTTCAGTGGGGTTAAATAAATCAAATACGTGATAAATCAAGTATATCTCTCTCCCATCCTCTAAGCACAGGATTTAAACTCATCCTGACCTAAGAGTTCATGTTTACAGGGAGAACTGACGGTACACACTTCCCTCTGCACAGAAACCTGACATGTTTCGTTGCCTTTGGGGTTATTTTATATAAATGTTACCTTTTGTAAGATTTGGGTGCAACTAGGACAAGGAAATCAAATACCAGGGAGACGGAAATTTCACTCCTTGTGGAAGTCCACTGCAGTTCTGAGCCTCAGATCTGCTGCAGCAAAGAAGCAAAACAAAACTCACGGATGGCTGTAGAGAAGTAAGATGAAGTTTGCTGTTTTTTTAATCCTCCTGTAGATTTTGTCATAGTATACGTAGAGAATGAAAACATCCTGTGTTCATATAAATATCAAAATAGAACACACTGGTGAACTCTCCTCCTCTCCCTTTCTCTGCACCCGTGCGTCCCAGCCAGCCTCGTGCAACTGCTGCGGGGTGGCCACTGCCTCCCCTCCCCATCGCTGGGGCCAGACACAGAAAAATAAAGACTAAAAATAGCCACTGTCTTTGTAGAATTTTGATAATAGAGTTCTATTATGACTAAGTGATCAGTTTTGACGTGCAATGCAAATCTGAAGTTAAAAATATCATTTTCCTGCAAAGTTAATTATGAATCACTAAAAAGACTGAAATAAAATTTCCTACCGTTTTCCTTTTTGCTTTTCTGATTAAATATGGAAAATACAAATCACTTTAGAGAACTCTTACAATGTAGCAGACACTCAGTAACTTCCTCACCTCCCAACTAGTCTAGTGTCTCTAAATCATATGATTTTGTTGTTGCATCTGGAAGTACTACAAGCTAACAGATTTAAATTACTTTAGTGGCTAGAAATGCCTTCTGCTGAAGTGCGTTAAAGCTAACAGGTACCATAGACACACATTTCATGAGTGTGATGAAAATGTGATACTCTACATTGAGAACACACTAATCAGTTACTACAAACCAAAATAGAAACAGAGAAGTAAAGTATCTCTCCCCAGAAAGTAGCTCTTGGTAAATTTAAATTCAACTGCTTTCTAAGCTACAGCATCTCTTTGGACTGTAGGAGGAAATTATCGGTATCGCTAAAGCTACAGAAAATTTCCTTTTGTTTTGTCTTTTTTTTTTTTCCCCCACATCTTCTGAAATACTAGAAAGAGGTGCTGCTTTCTTCTTCACTCTTTAAGTCACTCAAGAAAGAATGGTGTTTCAATAGCACCAGAGGTTGGTTTGTTGGTGGATTTTTTTAAAGGAAAGCCCAAGAAGACAGAAATAGCAAAGTACACTGCCCTCTATATTCTTTCCTCAACTCACATCTCTGAGGAATCTTTTTCTGCCCTCAGCCGTATCTCCTCATGCTTGAACACTTAAGTTAAATTTCACTGTGGATGGAGAAGAGGGAATTGAGACAAAGGACAAGGGGAAGAAAGAAGGGGGAAAAAAAGCCAGAGGTATTTAAACTTCCAGGAACATACTCAAGGCAGAAATGGTAAGTTGATCCAGGTCTTTAAATACACAGCATGACATCAGCAGCCTGTGACATTCTCAGCCACAAATATCAGAGAGGCTGAGATTTAAGGAATTTAAAGGATTAGAGACAGGTAAATAATTCATGAGCATGTTCACATGTACAGGAGAAAGAATATAGTGAGAGTAATATAAGATCTACCAAAGACCAGCAGATCCTGATCCCTCCCCACGCTGCTCCCTGGCAGTGCCGGGCACTGCTGGGCAATTTGAGCTTTTCTGTGACTCAGAATTTTTCACGACTTTTTCAGAATTTTTTTCATGACTTTTAAGAGTGGGGAAGATGGCAATGGATTTAAACTGAAAGAGGGCAGATTTAGGTTAGATATAAGAAAGAAATTCTTTACATTGAGGGTGGTGAGGTACTGGAACAGGTTGCCCAGAGAAGCTGTGGCTGCCCCATCCCTGGAGGTGTTCAAGGCCAGGCTGGATGAGGCTTTGGGCAACCTGGTGTAGTGGAGGATTTCCCTGCCCATGGCAGGGGGGTTGGAACTAGATGATCTTTGAGGTCCCTTCCAACCCTAACCATTGTATGATTCTATAAGATGTCACGTAGCCAGCTGCCACAGCTCATGGAGGTGCTGCTCCACAGACAGCTTCCAAAAGTTTGTCTCGGGGTGCGGCAGCTCCCCGAAACGTGGGCAGCGTGCGGCTTTCTCACTTGGCATGGCAGAGCACCCTCTGATGCTCCCACGGCCACCCCTGCCCCACTGGGGAAGGCTTCTGTGGGGACTGGGAGCCTCTTTGCTCCTTCTCCTTTCGGCATTACGAATGCACATCAAGACTCAAAACACGCTGTTCCAAAAATACAACCCGTGCCCCTCTCAAGGGCTGCAATTAACATAACTTGTCGACTGATTTCCCTTACCACGTAGCTAAAGCGATGCTACTCCATCAAACATGCCTCAGTAGGTACTTGTCTCAGTCCCATGATAAAATATCATTTTAATAACCTCAGTAATAAGCACCATACCTGCAAAAACCAAACGCTGCGGAACGCAGCGCAGGATGAAGAGGATGCTGCACGCTCCCCAGCACGTGCAACCTCTGCCAAAACCACGGGAAGGTCAGGGAAGGGGGTGGCTGACCCCGCCGGTCATCCATGGGAAAGACTGAAGCAAAATGGCTCAGTTGGGCGTGATCAAATCCCTTGACAGACGCCAGGAGCCAAGGGCCTGCTGTTATTCCTCACTACCAGTGATGGAAGGGACAGGTGATTAGATGAGCTTGGAAGGAAGCTTCGGCTCCTGAGATCCAAGTAAAATCATCGCTCACCTTTGCTTCCCCTTCCCCTCATCCCGCTGCACCCGGCAGCCACTGGTCCCTTCTGAACAGCCCAAACCCTTCGGCCACCTGCAACGTCCCTTCGGGGAAGTACCAGGGATCACAGACTTTGATGCGGGTGATTTTATTTAATGCTTGGCTCTATTAGTTTATATTTGTCACTTTGGGCTCTGTTATGTCACAAGATATTGTTCCTCTGTTTCATTTAAACAATTGTTTTTACCTCCTTGTGGGCTTGTTTCCCTTTTTTTTTTTTTCTTCCCTTTGGTGTAATTCTTTTGATTTTAGCAGGACTGTTGCAACATAATGCAAAATCAGGATCAAATCATGTTTTATTTACATTGAAACAAAAAGATCAATCTTTTTTTTTTTTACAAATGCTGTATTTTGACTAGAAGAAAGAAATCTCTTTTTTTTTTTTTTTTCTGGTGCAGCTCTGCAGATTGCACCAGCAAAACATCCCAGCATGAATGCAATGGAGATGCAAGTTCTGCAAAGCGCTGCAGTAAGGAGGGAGTTAATGTGTGCTGACAACACACTCAAAAAGCTGATTTTCCTTACCAACATAGATAAGCCATTCTGGGTTTCCTTAATTTCTCAGTCAGCTTCAAGTAGAACACACAAAAAGGATAGGTAAGACTGTCTTTTCCTTTCCCACCGTCAGTTCACATTGACTAAATTTATAAGAAGTAGTTTATCTTTATTTAAATGGAAATTACCTGCCTCAAAAACTAGCTTCAGTGTGAGCTGAAACCTGGTGTAGTCCCAGCAAAATTAAGATAACTTTATACACATTGCTGCTACCTTTTTTTTTTTCTTGGTATGGTGGTCAAGTGCACTTTTATTTAAAAAAAGAAAAGCCAGACCTTAGCTGCCACGCTAACCACTGGGAATACAAGAGTGCCCTGAAATAGCAAACAGTTTTTTACTGAAATTTCATTGTGTCATGTTGTAACACCTACTTCTTCTCTGGAGTAAATTACCTGCAGAGATTGTATTAAAGAATTTCTGGGCGCTGTATTGAAGAATAATAATGGCAATTTCATAGTGATTTCACAGTATTAAGCATGCACCACACAAGCAAACTGTCACAGCAAAATCCAATTTGTTACTTTTCCAACACTGAATTTTACTTCTCTTTGGTTTGCAATTAGTTATTGCAAAAGTTTAATGAAAGTCTCAGTTTCTTCATCCTCTTTACATCTAGCACAGTCAGAATAAGATGTAACCAATAATTAAGTAAATTGGACTTGGCTTAGTACACAGGAAATAGAGAATAATTCAAAAACATTTTCCATTAGCAACTTGTATATTCATACACTACTTTGGTTATTTTTAGAAGAGATAACATTTAACTATGTGATTAGAAAATAAAAGTATTTTTCAGGTCTATTAGAAGGATAAATTATTTTACCTGCACGTAGAGAGGGCTGAAGTAGGACTTTAAGAGAAGCTGTTTTTCAAATAAGTGGAGATTGACCTGAAAGAGAGAAATGTAAATGAGAAAGCATCACAAAAATCAGAGTATGAAAGAACGATGCAGAATTTTTTCAAAAGAAGAAAAAGCATCATGGATATAGTGAGAATGGAAGGAGAAGTACCTAAGGCAATCGGGAAATTAAAGACAGATTTGGACGTATCAGACCCTAGAAAAGTGAATACCAGGACTGAAAAGAATATTTCAAATAGAAATTCTGCAGAACATGCCAAAGAAATGTTTGGCTGGTTGGAACCTGGTTCAGCACCCAGATAATGATGCTTACAAGTGCTGTTCAATGAGTTCAAACCCTGTTCTACACGTAGAGAAGTTAAAAATTGAGGTGTAACTTTGAAATATGTAAGACTTTTGTCAGATAGGATGAGAGTTGGAAAACACAGAGTGATCGAGTCAGGTGTTCTGTCAGGAAAGGATGTGGGTAAATGTGGGACCTGGAAAGCTCTCCTCAAGATGGACACTGGCACGTGGCCTATGAACTCAGCAAGTCTAACACTTTGTCAACGTTTTCTCCAGAAAACAAGCGAAAAAGTAGAGGTGGAAGAGTTGTAATTTCTTCCATTTTTCAGCCTTTATTTTATACTGTAAGCCCGTGGTTGGACCAAGCACTAAGGCAAGAGAGGGCTCAGGTTGCAAGACTTCTCCAACGATAGGAGGTTTAAACGTCTAACCCTAACCACAGGGTGTTTCTGACCTCAGTTTGATGGTGCTTTCTGAGACACTTTTGTGGGAGGACACCTTCTACCCAGCACAGCCTGCAAACTGGTGAGCCCAGCTCCCGGGAAAAACCAACCGTGCCCGCCCTCGGCTTGGCACACCGTTCAATCTCTGCGCTTTTAGAAAAAGCTGTGCTCAATCACCCACACAACCTGCACTGGCACTGACTGGAAAGAAAGCTGCTGTAACCACAGGGAAGTCGGTCCTCATGGCTGAGCTCAGTGAATGACTTCCAGTGGCACTAGAGAATGGAAGAATGTCTTCTTTCTGGGTCAGGTCTACGCAGGTTTACGTGACGTGTACACCAGAGTACTCTTGGCATGCACAAACGTCTAATTCCAGATCCCCACTGAACACGAAAATCACAGGGAAAGCACCCAGTTTCGGTGTATAAATGGTAACTGATGCATTTTGGGGCTAGCAATTTTTGACTTGAGCACTTCAATTCCACCTTAGCTCTGCTTTATGTATAAGGACTTTATATTGAGTAGAAATATACTGGATTGTGTTTCATAGAATATTTGCTCAATCATTGAAGAACAGCATTCCGTGGATTAAAAAAAAAATAGAAATATTTAATTAACATCTCCATAAAAAGGAAAAGTGTTTTGTGTGCTCTCTGTTTTGCCGTAATGGTTGGCAGATGAGAAGGCTACTCTTACATTCAGAGCTGCTAACTTTGATGTATATTTGCTCAATATGCATGAAACCAGACTGATCATTATGGAGTTCTGCTATTTCAGTCCAATTCATCCCCATTTTCTCTTTGATTTCTCCTCTTTCTTCAGTATATTGGTTTTTAGCTGAATGAGTCTGAGTTGTCATTTGGAGCTTCAATGCTACATCTTTGATTCATGTGATAAAACAACAAGTGCAGCAGACAACATCAAGAACTGTCTGTGGAAATGCTGATTTACTATTGCACTGCTTTGTTCCGAAAAAGATACTGAAATAATGAATCTACAGCACACAAAGAAATCCTGGACTAGATTTTCAAAATATAAGAGCTTGGCTTTCAATATGGTTAATGAACTTTCATCTTCAAGTACATGGACACAGAGGATGTCTTTAAATCGAGCTCATATCCAAGCCACTGCTGTCCAAAATCTAAAAAATGATACGATATTGTATCTGTGCTTCACCCTCTCTCCTTTCCTGGATTAATGACTTGCAAGGAACTGAGGACTGCCAACTAAATTCCTGTATAAACACCTGCAATTAAAACTGTGAACTAAATTTTGGGCATTCTGTGAAGTTATAAAAATCATAAATTAATCAGTGTGCATCTTATGTGTTCTAGTTACCTGTTTTAACATGAAAAAAAGAAATTATATTAGTCACCCTCAATGCATAAGAGTTGCAAGGCTATATTTAAGCCCCTACACACCAAAGCTTCAAAAACAGCAAGACAACTGCGAATTATGTTGTTGGACAGCCACACCTCATGGTCACTTTACTATATTACCACTCCATTCTAAGGGGAAAATTAGTTAATATGGCATTAGATACACGTCAAATACATGAAAGATTAAGTGGACAAAATAGATTTAATTAACAAATTCCAATGCAGTTTAAAATTACATAAATAGGTAAGTTCACAGACAGCATTTTAACTGATACTGCAAGGTCAGGGATAGAAACAGAGGACCAGGAGCCTACAATTTTGGTTTTGTTGCTTATTGTAGTTTTGATACTGACATTCTTCTGATTTTTATGACACTGACTATTCTTTTATTTCATGTGGAAAACACAGGTAGGATCGAACCATCATGATTATCCTGAAAAATGAACGCTCACTTAGAGAAGAAAGCTATTATTATCACTCTCTTGGTCAGCTGAGGTCAGAGTGTGGGAGGATACGAGTCAAGGCAATAGCAAACACTGTGAGAAGGCAAGGAGAGTCCACAGTGTATTGTGCAAGACTGAGAGCATCTGTCCTATGTAACAATAAAATGGAAGAACAAAATGTAACGCTGGCTTACCTCAAAAGGTGGTCAACAGAACAATACCGAGAGTTTTATTCCAGAAGCATCCAATATGCTCTTCGCCTTGGAATTGCAAGCAAGCATTTTTACTTTTCCGTATTAACGACTGAAATGTCAGAGTTTGCAGTAGGATGTAAAATCCAAATTTCACTCATGGTTTGAGGGTTATTTGCAGAGAAAAGTTAATTGCTGATGGGTAAAAGAACCCATCCTGATATTGACAGTGATACCAATACACGCCTATCTAATCTCCTGCTACTGAAGTCCGTAAAAAATGAGACAGATTCTTTATTAGCTAAGAGAGACTATTTTTTTTTTTAAAATCTTCTTACATCACTCTAAAAAGCACCTACATAAATGTTTGCTGGCAATAGTTTGCACGTACGGGATCATGTATTTACACAGCATAATGGCTGGTCACTGGAGCACAAGATGATTTCTTTTTTTTTTTTTTAGTTCACACTCTACAGTAACTTGTTTTCATTTTAATAAACCAGTGTGTGCCCCTGAGCTATGATTAGTATGCGAGTTTTCCAAGGGAAACTTTCCTGTTTGAAGAGAATCACTTAATAGCTCTCTCCGTTTCACTACGCGTTACCTTCTCTTTTTATACCACTGCTCTCTCCTCCACCGCGTGACATAAGCAGTGGAAAAAAACAAGCAAGCAAAAAGTATCCTCATAAAAAAAGAGATTGTCAAGGGATATCAAATGCACTTTGAAAGCAGTTATCTCCTAAATGCGGATGCTCACTCAAGTGACTTTGAGACTCAAGGATGTACGTAGCCAAAATCTGGCTCTATGCAAGCATTAAAAAACAAGTTATACCCACTTGGAAAGGCTATAAAGTTTGCTTTTTTGAAGTTCCAAAGTCATCCATACAGAATCAGTGCACCACTGCAGAGATGGGGACAGGAAAGCAGGCACGAGGCACACAAACTGTGTGTTGGCGGATGTGGGGAGCTCAGTCTTTGATGTCAAACGCACTCGTGTGTGAGGCATTTTATTTGTCTGCCAGTTTATTTGACTGACTCTGTTTTGGGGGGTTTGAATACCTGAATGGGGCAGAGCTGAGAAGCTATTTTGGTAGGAGTCTGGGGCTGTTACCACCGTTAAGAACTGCAGCAGTATCATCGCTGAGTCTTTGATCAACCTGTTGCCTAAACTTTGAGTGATTTGTCATTTCTTTCTAGCTTGGAGATGGAGTGAATCTTAGACAGAGTTAGCAGCTTGTCAAAACTGTGACTAGTGAACAAAGGAGTCTGAAAAATGATTGAAAGAGGCTCTTTTCCTTGGCAGCTTTGCTCCACGTCAGGTGATAGCAGTGGCTGTATGCTGTGGATGTGTCATGTTTTCTTCACTTCCTCTCTTTTCTGTGCAAAAAGGAACAAGGACAGACCTGGAGCAAGGCAAGAGAGTGAAATACTCAGGTTTGGGAAGCCCTGCAAAAATCATTTTGAGGGACCAGCAGCACTGTCTGTGTCTGGAATTACTTGAGGATGAGCACAAGGGAAAAGGTACAGGTACAGAGCACAGGGTAATTCCACAGGCAGTACATATTCAGTCACCTGGTGAGCATCCTGCCCAGTGACCCGTGAGGATGTATTTGATTGGAAAGGAAGGAGAGGTTTCCAGGACGTGGCTGGGGAGGGCCAAAAGATACCATAGTGAGATGCTCATGTATGTGTGGAGGTACCTCCAGGCAGGAAGGAATGCACCATGGTGCTTGTGAGATGCCCTACTGCAAATGGCAATAGCCCTCAATGAGGACACGATGGCAGTGGGATGGTGTCCTACTTTTCCCAAACTGAAAAATAGATTTCTTATCATAAATAGCTATAGATGACTTTAGAGTAACTCTGTAACAGCAGATGAATATTTAAATGACTTCTGTACCAATATCTCAACTCTTAGAAACAAAGCAATGCAGAAGGCTAAAGATTTGAACATGAAGTAGCGGCTAGATGAGTGATGTAAGTGGATGGTTTTGCTTTTGAAGCTATCAGTCCATCTTTGCCAGACAGATATGGCATAATAAGGATTGATTGAGACTGAAAAACCTCCTAGGAGACAGACTACTTAGAGATGTACAAAATCAATTAAAAGTTTAGTACACAGAATGGTTTGAAAAAGGAATGAATGAATAAGCCCATTATACACAAAATCACAATGATAGAAACAAAATTAAGCAAAGGCTACAGAGCACTTCAGCTGCACGTATTCCAGTGCTAGGAGCTTAGGTAACATGATTCACTCTGTTTCCCTTCAATGAGTATTTCTGATCTAGTTGGTTTTAGTAAATGCTGGTAGAAAGTCTTCATGGGAATAGTGAAGGTCATCGATCCAAATTTACAAGTTTATAGTGAGGATCAGTGAGCTAGAAGGAAGAAGGAAATAGCATCTTGTAACTCACAGTCCTTGAGGAAATGTCCCAAAGAACTTATGGAGCAATGTGCTAATGCATAAAAAGAATACTTCGTAGTCGCTGTTCATTGGCACACCAAATTGCACAAAAGAACAGAAAAACCATAATCACTGGTCTACAAATTAATAGACATCTTTTTTTAAAAAACAGTACCAGAAAAAGAGACTTGATTAAATTTAGTAATATTTGCTCAGGGAGTCAAAACACTGCAGCAACACAAAAGAGAGAGACAAAAACCCATAGCCTGGAAAGAAGAGGTCATCTCAGCCTGTTGATATGTGAAGAGTTGAGCAAAAGGCTGAATAAGTAGGTTCCAGGACTGGAAGTTTGGACGTCCAACTTCTTATGATATCAAATATCATATCTGGATTATAAACCACAAAGTATAAGATCTGGTTCAGGATTTTTCTTGTAATTTAGCATTTAAAATGCTTCTGCCCATTATGAATGTCTATCACAAATGAAGTCTCAACCAGTAAGGTATACTTGTGATCAACTTCTTTTAGACTGAAGTTGCAAGTGTCTCCAATAACAAAGAAAATAGGCCACACTAGAAAAGTATATTCAAACCTGAAAAAAAATGGTGTAGAAAGATGTTTGCGAAGCTAAAGTAGTTAAATAACATACACAAATGTGAGAAGAAACTCATTTTTTCTGAAAATCATGAAAAACTGATAAAGAAGGGACCTAAAGTTAAACCTCTAGTCATCTGCTTTAAAAAAAAAAAAAAAATAGTTAAAACTACAACATCCTTCCCAAAGTTCAGAAAACTCTGTAATGGTAGAGATGTTGGGAATTCCAACAAAGGGATTTCTCCATTAGTAGACAGAAACAGTAGAAAAAATAACACAGAAAAATTCACTATAAAAGAGCTTACCTGTTACTTTGTTGAAAGCCAAGTGATTTACTCCGTTTGTGGGATGATGAGTCACTTTCTTTTCCAAAATTAACTGAAGATGCCAAGCAGTAGCTATTAAATACAGGTACCATAAAATGAGGAGGGCCAAAATATGCTCCTTCTGTAGGTTCCAAACAAGTCTTATTTATTATCATTGACTTTTAATGCCTATTCAAAAACCTGTAAATTTCTGGATTAGTAAATGAAATGCAATGTTTTGTCATCACATAAAGGAGATAAACAGAATGAGAAAGTAATTATATAATTATCAGTCTGACAATGATTCCAGGCCAAGTAAGAGACTGACTGATGAAGAGCTCATTAAGCACAGAACTAAGAAAGTGTAATTAATGCCAATCAAACCCAAGTTTATAAAGACTAGATCGTTGCCCAGCTAACGAGGTGCCTCTCTGTAAGATTATAGGTTGATTTAATAAAAGGTGAAAATACAAGAAACATTTATTTTGGGTCCTGGATGTAAAAAAAAAAAAGTAAAATTAGAAATGAACATGGTGAACAACTAATAACTGTGAACAGTCAGGATGTGATCGCCCAGGGTGCACGTCTGAGATGCTCTCTGTGGGTCACCACCTCCACAGGACACTCTGAACCAACGCACTGTACATGCAAGAGGAGCAGGGAGGGAACACACGCAGCACGGTTCCTGTGACTAAGCTGGTGAGTGGTAATTTATTGAGCCACTATAAATCGATCGCTTACGATGTCTGCCCATATTCATTTGCTCTCTATTCCCCATCTCCCCTTCCAAGATCCCTCTAGTTTATCTCCTACACCTGTCTCATTTCGAGTGATGCACCTACGTGTTTATCAATCATGCTCACCTGATAAAGTCTTCAATTTGTTCATTTTTAAATTGTTCATCCTTCAATGTATAATGCTGCACTTCATCCTCTTAGGTTTTAAACAGCATCTACTACTTATTTGTCAAATGTCATTCAAGAACTTCTCTGTGATGTTGTCGCTCTCCTCTATTTACAATATATCCCATTTTTTCATCCAATGCCATTAGCATCCTCCTATTTGTCTCCAGAGGACTAGAGAAAACATCAAACGAGATCAGTTCTTAGATTGATTCTTCAGAAATTCCATATTTGAGTCTCAGAGTTCCTCGCCACGCAAATCAAAACAAACTTAAAAGCCTACCAGAAACTGTGCGGTGAACAAGATTGAAAATGTATTATTCAGGCCATCAGAAAGAGATAAGATCCAGGTTTTGGACATTGGTATGGAAAAATATACTCAAAACTAGAGATTTTTTTTAAATAGTGACTAGAATTAATCATGACACTGTAGTGATTATTTAAAGCTGAAAATGTTCTAATCCAGACAATATTTTCTAAATGGTGTGAGTTAATTTAAATCGGGAAATTTAGCAATGGCTGCTGAGTTACATGATAACAATGGTTTTTTCATGTTTTATGATCTATTTAGAGTCCTAACTTGATTGAAAGGCAGAATTCTCAATGGACTGAGAACATACCTACATATATAGACTTTAAAAAAAAAACACACATACAAGCTCCTACGCATTCCTACCATTTTTTAGCCTCTATCTCCTCTATACAGTTACCTACAGCTCAGAGCGGAGTTTCAATTTTATATTTGCCCTCTAACATTCCTTTTGATGCTGCATTAAGTAATCTAATGATTGTAATCACACATCGCTCCACACTTGCAGTCTTTTGGACTGTCCTAAGCAGACACATCATCTTTTTTTTTTTTTTTTTTTGCCATAAGAGTTCGTTTGATAAATCTGGGTAGAACCTGGCAAATCATTTTTAAGACGATTTTCGGAAAATTACGACTTCATTTCAGTTAGAGTTGTACATGAGCACCACTTCTGATAATTAGAGCTTAGGATTTCTGCAGAACACATAACTGCCTGGTAAAATCAGTAACATCCGTAAATCAGAACCTGAAGAAGTGCGAAATTGTGTGTAAACTCTCACATCCATCACTATTTTACTACACTTGCTGTTTCACGATACAGAGTACTATTTTTTTGAGAAGTAATGGTTTGTTCTGGACAAGAAATATCATTAGCATATAGTCGGCTATCAGATGCTACTGATGTATCGATGTCAGCATGTTTTTCCAAAGAATGGGACATGATGTGGCATGAAACATGAAGCCCAGACACACTACAGAAAAATGGTTCCAATACTGAGAGGTTTGGATAAAGCAAGCTTTTGGCAGCTCTATACCACATTCGCTTTTAAGACACCAAAAACTTATTCTAGACAGAGCCAGGTATTAAAGATAACTCGCAAGCAGCAAAGAGCCAATTGCCAGAAACAAATGAGAGATATTTATTTTATAAAGAAGTTCTTGTGATACTTCAACCCTTCTTTTTTTTTTGCTGAACTTTAAAAGAGGATAAAAGAGGTCATGGATACAGGTAGGCAATCCAGTGCAGTGGATTCAGTAGAAGACAGAATCCTTCTCGCTTTCTCTTTATTATGAAATAAAAATGGAGCTATGAATCATCGCAGCACAGACAAATCATCCGAGGCATCTTAAAACAGCCGCTTGACTGACTGCTGTAATATCACCTGCCAGTCAAAAAAAGAACTGCAGGACATGCTGACGAGTCGATAGAAACGTGCCCGGAGCCAAACGGAAACCCTTGGCTCCATCAAAATAACACAATTTTTGAATTTCCTCCATTAAAGCATTTGAAGTCCCTTTAGAGCAGGCGCAGTGACCTCTGTGAAAGGCAGGGGGGTGATGGTACGACAGACGAGATCGGGCCAAGCAGACAGAGGTCACAGCAAAAATGACCGCAGATGCACGAGGGATGGAGCTGCGAACCAGACGCAGCATCTGCAATGGTCCTGGGGCACCCGAGAAACACCTCATACGGAACTGCTGCCAAGTCTGAAAGTCTCAGTTAGAAACAAAATGGAAAAGCAGAGATTTATTGACAATGCATGCTTCCCAGACTGCCCAGCTCATAAAGCCAACACAGATAGAGCACACCAGTCGCCACACCACCATTGCCTAGAGGCTGACGCCGAATTTCAGAGCGTATCGCCGCCCCAGCTGCAACAGCATCACGTATAAAGCTCTTTTCACAAACGAATTTCACCCTCCAAAAAGATACAGTTTATAAGAAAAGCCATGATATTCCCACGTAAGTGTATTAACTTTTTTCGTTTGGCCCATGTGGTTATCTCTGCAAAGAGTTCTGTCTGTGAAAACAAACACAGCTTCTATCGGAGGAGAGGATCTGTGGGAAGTTTAGATCACATCAGTATCCTTCTCCCTTATTTTAGAATTCCACTATGAAGGTTAAAATTCCACAAAGGTAACTTTTGTTATTCAGTTTGTGTGTTTTGTTTTCTTTTTTTTTTTTTTAAAGATGCTGATTCACACCTCTTATAGAAATTACACTGAAAATATATCAAGATATAGTGATCTCACTATTCACATTAACTCCATATGTACCAATTTCTGGGGTTCTGTGATGGCAGAAAATTGAGTTTCCATGACAACTCTAAGAAATAAATTTTTTTCATTTCACTTAAGTAGGTATTCTTTGCCAGAACCAGCAGGTGATGCCAGCAACTGTGAGGCTCAACGTATACTGAAGTCAAATGAGATTTTAACTGTATGTAGATTTAGGATGAGATGCTTAAATGATTTTCTGGGTTGCAAGAAACACTTAGCCAAGAAATCTGCAGCTGTCTCCTAGTTTATAACTTAGCCAAATATACAAGATAAAAATACAATATAACATGATTTTTTTTTCTTTTGCATTCAGAAAAACTTGTGGCATGTATTTGTGGCTGAAGATGCTACACAAAGCTCTTCTGTTCATTTCACAACTGTTCAGACAATTCAGCTATAAATATTTTTGTGTAAAGGTCTTTTCGGAGGAAGAACATTCCTTTGAGTTTAACAAAAGTTATTATTTATTTTTTCCTAAATATCATCATAGATTTATCCTACAAGTCCCAACCTTTTTCCACAACGCATGCCAGAACCTTTACATCAAGACTGTTTACAAATACAAGGCTCTAACAGGGAAGATACAACTATAGAACATAAGTTGTAAAAACTGCAATAATATTTTACAGTAATTGTCATAAGAATATTTAGGAATTCAGCAAAGGTTTATATATTTCAAAATATAAAATTCTTGAACAAATCTTTTCTTATGCAAAAGACAAAAATCAAACAAAAGAACAGTGAAGGAACCCAGGAATCCCTATTTTTAAGTAAGCATTTACTTACATTAAATAAAGTATCACACATGTCAGCAGTTTCAAAAAATGAGGTCAGTAATATTTAAATCTTTAATTTCACTACAGGGTTACACCCAACATGGCCCAAACCTAAAATCTGTTAAGAGTTTGCCATCTGTTTCCTATTGCGTCACACACCGAGTCTAACTTCCACAGTCTTGGGGTTTCTTTGGCAGATGATGCATCAAAGTGTCAAGAAAAATAAAAAACAAACCACCATAAAAAAGACCTTTCTGAATTAGATTTGTCAATAATTACTTTGATATATGCTTTTTGTCAAGGATAAGTCATATTTATAATATATGTGTTACAATACTTGCCATGAACTATGTATTAATATTTTGTTGACAAAGAGAGCTTTTGACAGTGCTACCATCTAAACCCCAGCTGAAGACAACATTTCAAAATAGCTATGAAAACCGAGGACCAGAAATTATTTGTAGCAGAAGCAACTTTACATCCTTCCAACCTCTAAATAAGCTGCTGACGGCAGAGCTGTCCCTGAGTCCTCCTTTGGAGATGGCCACACGCATTGCTGGGACCAGAGCACGCTTTTCACCAAGCCACAGAAGGTGTGAGGAAGGCACCAGGCTGCGTTTCGGTGATGCTCACCTACCTCTGGCTGCATGAGCATCCCTTTACTCCCAACCATCAGACAGAGGAGCTGAGAGCTCGAGTTCTTGCATGCATGAGGCTCCCTGTGCCATTTCTCCATGGGGCCTGGGCTGATGTCACGTCTCTGAAGATGGGATCTCTTGCACCAGCTGTCTAGGAAATTCTTTTCTATTTTATTTTCTCCCCAGAATAATAAAGCAAAAGTACCCATGGCTCCCTTGTAATTTTTTTATTTTATTTTTTTTTTAAGCTTGGTGTTTTCTTTCATAAAGATACACTTCCTTTGCAGTTCCTTTCAGGTTAGAAGAATACTTTTTATCAGCTCTGCTGCCCATAGTTTTCCTTCTTTTCTGAACTCGTGTGCTAGTGGTTCCACTATCACAGTGACTACCTAGTTTCAGAGGCAGACCTCAGCCCTCTATGGGGATTTCAGCCAGGCTGAGCAGGTACCTCCAACCCAGCTCCCACTTACCCTTCCAACAGTTCAGAGGAGTTCCCATGCTCTTCCTCAGTAAAATGGGATGGCTCCTTTCAGCAGCACTCACAAGAATCTGATCAATCCCAAAGCCCAATAAAAACTGCTCCACCCAACCTTGCTAAATCTCTTTCTTCATCCTGTTCAAAAAAATCCCTTCATAATTTACATTTTAATTGTGGTTCCCTGATATTTTCAGCCCAAACCAGGCTCGTAGAAAAAGGATTCTTGTTTCTGTGGCGAATGTTGGTTTTATTCTCCTTTTTGTTCTTCATCTGCTTGTTCCTTCTCACACTGCTGTAGGTGTTTGAGTCTGTGTCAGCGCTGGGCAGAACCGCAGCTTCTGAGAATGACAGTTATCTGGGAGCACAGCCAATTTTCCCCGTTTCCTGTTCCTTTATTCTTTCTGACTATTGGCCTTCGTAACAGAAAGAGTTCTCAGTGCGAAGGGCACGGCTGTTGATGTGTTTCTAGATTTACAATCAACACTGGAAACATGAACAAACTTTGGCTTATAACCAACTTACAACTAACTTTGGCTAACCCTTATAAAACTGCTCGACTGGATGTATTGCTCTCAGCTCTCGAGATACCTAAACGAGGGTTCATTTGAAACTCGGAAGAATTAAATTCACCCGACCCCAGACAATTCCCGTCCAGCCTTCCACGACACCTCAGCACCCAGCGGGTCCATGAGAGGTGGCCACGGGCCAGCGTGGCCAGCTCCTGCCAGTCACCAAAGCCTCGTCCCTGCTCCACAGAGGTGGCCACTGGAGGAGGACCACGCAGGTGGCATGGGATGTTTGCCAGAAGGAGGTCAGCCCATGGAGAGATGAGCGCTCCCAATGCAGAGGCACACACTGATGTGCACCGAGCGGGAAAGGCTGGAGAACATGAATCCTTCCTGCAAAGCAGTTCATATACTTAACGGGGGCCTACAGGAAAGCTGGAGAGGGACTTTTTGCAAGGGCATGTAGTGACAGGACAAGGGGCAATGGCTTTAAACTAAAAGAGGGGAGATGTAGATTAGATCTAAGGAAGAAACTTTTCACTCAGAGGGTGGTGAGGCACTGGAACAGGTTGCCCAGAGAAGTCGTAGATGCCCCATCCCTGGAAGTGTTCAAGGCCAGGTTGGATGAAGCTTTGGGCAACCTGGTGTAGTGGAGGGTTTCCCTGCCCATGGCAGGGGGGTTGGAACTAGATGATCTTTGAGGTCCCTTCCAACTCTAACCATTCTATGATTCTGTGATTCTATGATATATTTACACATTTTGTCATGGGTTCTTCATTTTTCAGTCTCAGCGTGGGCTGCTGCATGACCGATGAGGCTCAGGAGGCTGTTAGAACCATTCAGGGAGCAAACCATCTCTTCATTTATACTGTAAGAGCTTAAATGCCAAGGTCCTTATGTAAATTCGGGTTTTTTTAAACCCACCACCACCTCAGCAACAACCAACCAACACTATTTAATCAACAATAAAGATCCCCAATCTTTAAAGAAAGATGGAGAGAGGCTGTTCAGGAGGGCCTATTGTGATAGTACAAGGGGTAATGGTTTTAAAATAGAGGGAGGTAGATTCAGATTGGATATTAGGAAAAAATTTTTTACCATGAGAGTTGTAGAACACTGGAACAGGTTGCCCAGAGAGGTGGTGGATGCTCCATCCCTGGAGACGTTCAAGGCCAGGTTGGACGAGGCCCTGAGCAACCTGATCTAGTTGGAGATATCCCTGTTCCTTGCAGGGCGGTTGGACTAGATGACCTTTGAAGGTCCCTTCCAGCCCTAACCATTCTATGATTCTATAAAAGTGCAAAAAAACGGGACAAATTTTGGACAGGAGGATATATAGATCACACACATCATTCACATCCTAAGATCTGTATGGAACAGGACATCCCACAACACAGCGTTTACCAGCATAAGTTTGGGAGCATAACTAGATGATTTCTTTAATTACAAATGCTCTAGAATTACTTATATATATAAAAATATCAGTGTATATACATATATATATTCACCTACCCATATACACTGTCAAAGATTTCTTCTCATTTGAGAAAGGCACTCATTAGTATTTAGAAACAGATTCTTTCCACCTTTATTGTTGGCCTTAAAATTGATCAAGGGAGGACACAAAAAAATCTGAATTTTATTTTGAAGTAAAAAGGTCTTAGAAGCTAGTATACAAAAGCTATAAAAATCCCTAATTAAAACCCCAGAGATCTCTAAAAAGCACTTATCTGCTCAGAAGGTATATCTTTGTTCCCAGTATATCTGTGCTCATAAACTGAAAATAGGTGAAGACACTTTTGGCTGTATAAATTATTGTCTAATATCCCATGCAACATGCACAGATACATCTCGTTAGAAAGGGTTTTTGTTTTTTTTTTTCCAAATGTAAGAAACATTTCCTGGCTTTTGAAAGAGAAATTTAAAATGTTATCTTATTTACAAGCATAAACATTTCCTAGATGCAAGATGTTTAGTGGTGGCAAAATAGATCAATATTTTTTCCACTTGTTTACCACACTTTCTTCGAAACCAAATTAGTTGCAAATTCAATAAATCAAGCTACAGGTAAGAAAAGGAAAGAAAAAAGAGAACTGCTTTAAACAAAGAAAAAAACGAAATGACAGTCTCTTATTTCCTGTAGAGATGCTAATCTCCCTCTACATCACAAGGACTTTTGAACTACGTTTGTATGGATGGTGGTGGGAAGTTAGTTTATTTCTCCTGTGTATTAAAGAGAATAATTTATCTTCCAGAAGAAAAATGTGAGTGCATATGCAAATGCCTTTTCCAAATAAAAACATTCTATTAAAATTCACATTTGTGAATAAGGTAAATGTTGTGTAGCACGCAGTCGACAGCATTTGTATAAGGAAAATGTAGAATAACATGTTCCAAATGATCATTACATTAATTTCATTTTGCCTTTCCTTGGATGGTAGCACAGAGAAATTAGGTATTTTTCTCAAATATGTGTATTTTACCATTATTTCATCTACCAGCACCTCAGGCTATACCAAATTCACCATCTGTTTGTTTCTTCAGAATTTTAGAGATAAGATTTAATCAATTTATTTATGCAAAATCCTGCTAGTTTCCCTTTCACTAGATTCTTTCAAAGGCCACAGATGTTAGCTTAAATAGAAAGTGAAAATATGATTTAATTCAGAGATTTGTGTATCACACTTTTTTTTTTTTTCCCCTTATTAATGTAGAAAAGCTGCTTGGAAAATCATGTCCATCCTTGGAAGTTTTCAAGATTCAATTAGGGAAGGGCCCGGGTGACCTGATCTAGTGATAGTTTAAGCAGTGCTCAGGCAGCAGGATGGGGTTGTTGACTCAGAGGTCCCTTTCCACCAGTATTTCCATAATCTTTTGTAACTTACAAAAGTTACAAAATTACATTACATAATTGTAATGTGATAACCACTAAAAACCTTGAATTTTTAGACTTTGTACTGCAAAGGCTAGAATGTAATTTTTTAGCTGCATTATTGAAATGAAGAAGCAGTCCTTACTGACCACAATTCTGGGAATTTTTTTTTTAAGTTAGATTTCATCAACAGCACTTTATCTCAGAGCTCATGCCCACGAAAAATCACTTGGTGCTTTACTGCGATCTAACCATTTCTCAGCACCTCAGGCACGGAGTGTCCCATTCCTAAACTGGGAAGCTGTGCTGCACACAAGCTGGCCTGCAATGGGAGCAGGAGGTTTGCATTACAAGCAATTATTTTGTTTACACCAAAAAAAAAATATTATCAAAAACCCTAAAATATCACAGAGCTAAGGCTGCTTAATGGTTTGGCTACTTTACTTTCCCAACTGCAGACTGGCTACATTTATATTTCTGGACTTGGAAAAAAAGGTCAAGTCAAGATATGTGTTGACTATGTAATATTATTTCAGCATTCCCCTTGATAATATCTACTGGAACTGTTTGTTCAGAGAGAAGCCACAATAAATATACAGGAGCAGTTCTGAGGTGAATATGCAATTGCTGACATTCGTGAGTCAGAATTTTAAATACTGGTACAGGTGCGTGCTGGTGTCCTTCGGGTATCTGCTGCAGCTATATCCAAGTCCTACACATAGGACTTTATAAAGGGTACCTGACAGCAATGTCTTGAAGGACTCAAAGATGGTGACATTTAGGAGTTGAGGGTGGTTTGTGTCATCTAATTCCATCCCAACTAAACAGCAATCCTCAAGGCAAATTGCTATGGGTACAAACAACAGCTGGAGTTCACAACAGATCGGTCAAACCGAATTCAAAAGCACAGAGAGTCAGCAGAGCAATACTGAAACCAAAAGGCAAACTTGCTTAAATACTGAAAATCCTTCCAGTTCTTCATGTGCAATCCTAAAGGTATGAAATTTTCATATTTATATACAATATTTAACTTTTTAAACTATAAATTATAGATGGGGCCTGAACCCTCATTCTGTGAGTTAGTTTTTCACATAACACTGAAAATAAAACATTAAATGATAAATAATACGAAAGTTCAGTTTTAATTCCTGTTTCCAGTTGGATAAACTAACTAATACAGTAAATTTTCACTTTTGCCACCACAGGAGGTTGTAACATTTACATCATTCAAGCAGCGAGACAGCTAGCAGGATTATTAAGGGTGTTCCTTCAGCAAAATTTATGAACTGTCACAGAACTTACTGTTATTTGACATGAAATTTAAAGCGAGCAGGCCATGCACTTTTTAAGATGCTCAAAATCCAATTTTACACTTGTCTTAATCACTGCAAATCTGTTCATCACACGTACAAACTGCCATCTGCTCATCCATTTATCAAATTTCCAAACATAAACTCATTTTCCTACTTATGTACAGCTACAGAGTGCCATGTGTGTACGAGATTCACACGTAATTCCACCAGTATGCAATCCTTTTCCAGATAAACCAAATACTGCAGATGTGCTGGGACGTCTCAGGTATCACAAACAACAGTGAAATGCCCACAGTAGCATCACAAACAATGGGGTCAAGCAAATAATGGGGACAGTGACGTCATATTACACATTCCAGTGACATGGCAGTCCCTAGAAACCACTCCAGTTCTTATTAATATAGAGATTATATTTTTTTTTTCACCTGTCACTAATCATCCCTACAATCCAAGGCCAGGGATTGAAATGACTGGCACTTAAATCCAACTCAAGTCATCTCCTCTCTAAGTGTCAGAAATACCCACTGAAATGAATGAATTGATGGACTTGAAAATCAGGCCAGATGTTCAGGGCATAAGAAAGTGCGTCAGGACATCAGACAAGGCACACATTTATGCTAAATCGTTCAAAATAAATCAATTTATAAATGGCTCGTTTCTAAGACTGGGAAAGTTCTATCAGAGGTACACATCAATTTCAAAATGATAAGAGATCACAATTCCATTACTCAGAAATTCTTAAAATATCCCCTCTTAAAAAAAAAAAAAGACTGCAAGAAAAAACTGTTAAAATGAACTTGTTTACACGCTTAGGATATTTCTGTATTAGAGGAAAGAGAAGGGAACTAACAGGCCATTTTGTCTTCTGTATCTGCTTTGTTACTAGATATCAAGACATAAGCATCATTAATCTTTTCATAAAATCTGAAGTCAAGCTTTCCCTTTGAGTGTAAATCTACTCGCCATTTCCAGGTGGGTTTCTGATTAAGAAACTTTTTGCTTCCATTGCAAATGTCTGAAACAACGAAACAGAAAAATTTATTTCAGAACTCTGTTCATTTTAAGCATATTTAGGTAATCCAAATTGGGCACTGACCAGTAAAATCAAGAAGGAAAACGAACATTTTTTAATCAAGTGTCTGCATAAAGCAAGAGGTTCATGTACATTTGATCTGTATTTTTATTTTGTAAAATGATTTTACCACTATCAGTCTTGCTTATGGAATGAAATAAGCTACCCTTGAGAGGACACATATCTCTGCATCCGTGCTAATTCAGTTTCCTAAAATAATACTATGATTAAGCTTTTGCCTCTTTTTTTCATCCACAGCCATCTTCAGATATCAGATACAAAATCAAAATGATTGACTAAAATGGGATACCAGCTAAAAATGACCAATTTATCCATACATTAATATTTATCAGGATTACACCCATCTCAACGCCTGTTTTTCTGGGACCACTATAGTTTACAGCACATTCACCACTGTAGTGTTCTTCCCTGGCTCTTGAACTACGTGCCATTTGCAGAGGTTTAAGAAATGGGAAATGTGAGGAGAAAAATACAGTAATGATTAGAGATGCTCGTGTCATTAGCTGGAATAGAAGTATATTGGCACATGTGATTCACACAATTTTACCTTAAAGAAGGCCAAAACTAAAAATATAGATGACCAGCCTCTACAAGCAGCTGCTGAAGGGAACTGTTGACTTCAATTTGCCCCAAATACTAGTAAATAACTACAAGGTTCAGAAATCCACAGAGAATTTTACTGGTATGACCAAACCTTAAATTCTACAACCCTTCTGCTTGTAGAAAACATTACGAACACCTGTGAATGGGTTTTATTCTATGTAAACCCATAATAAAAGATAGTTTTTTCAAAAAGCAGCATATAATGTTGTGACACATGTTTGTGGTGGCCCTCTTTATTGATGAATTGGTATTTTCATTCAAAATTCTCTCTTTAAAATCTTTATAAAAGGCATTTCGTCAGGGAAGCAAACAACTGGAACTGATTTGTTCTATGTTTCCAAACATTTTCCAGAATGTATTTTTCAGAAGGTAAACTCCATAGAGCTACCTGGACTTTTTCATTTAGTTATGAGTAATTATAACACATGCGTGTGAACCACACATACATGAGAAGTAAACTAAATGGACATCTCGCTTAGTTATTATAAAAGGCTTAACAAAAAGGATAATTGATGCTACATCTCTCATGGAAATGAGTTAATGGGCATAACAAATTTAATTTGTAAAAATTCAAATTGTAAACATATTCTCATAGATAAAAAAAAACCCTGTCCAGATGATTTTCCACCCAGTAACAAACTCAAAGCCAGAGATTCTCTCTCACAGGAACTCCATTAATACCCTGCTGAAACAAATCTGAATTTAATTCAAACTCTGTGGGTAACAACACTGTCTGCTTTCCTCTTTACTGCTACGCTATAAAAACCCAGGAATTAGATTTAGGACTAGCCACCTACTTTCACAACAGACTGCCAAAACCCGAAAGTATTCTCTTTACTTTTTTATTATCCTTTTTTAGGCTTATTATTGTTGCAGATATAATTTCATGAAACTTTGTTGCTTTGTTGATAGGCAAAGAATAGTAACAGGAAAAACCCTACATATATTTTTCTTCAACTACACGATAATCCTCAATTTTCCCCTCAAAGAAAAAAAACACTTTCCTATTTATCAGTCCCATGTTATTTAGTCAGTGAAGACAAATGATGTTAAGAACGAACAATAATGCCCCAAATTTTTAGTCTGATTGGCACGAGAGGAAGCAATGCAGACCAGACTCAAAGAAATTAGGGAGGGCATTTGCTTCGCTCCTACTTATTCCGTGGGTTCCTATGCCACAGTTAGTGCTGTCTCGTCGGAACCCTCACGCTCTCTGTTGCTCTCTGCTTGTGCCATCACCATTTTCTAACCTCACTGCACTTCACATGGATCCAAAGAAGCAGGTGAAACTCATTCCAGTTCTGCTGAGGGTAGCTTTTGTTAAAAAAAAAAGATAAACAATACTGTAATTAGCCCAAAAAGGAGAATTTTAGCATGAAAGAAAGATGCTAGATGAAAACTTAAATCCAGTTCCCCTAATAATGTACCTTTAGTACTCTTACCACTAGTGTCAAATTAAATTTTCTTTGGAAACTTCCATGAGTCTGAAACAGTTCTGTTATGCCTTTCTCTCTTAATTACTACTGCAAAATAATAATAATGTGTACAAGTAGGAAAGTTGATGATACTGAGATTACAGACGTATTTAACATTTCAAATGTAATAACAGAAAGCACTGACACATCTGTTTACTGACAATCTGAAAGCCTTTAACCACATTGCAGTTCGGTGCTCTAAGGCATCATCTTGCCAAGACTTTCGATGACTTTTTCTCTACAATGCCACGCAATTGCTAAGCAGGAAATCTGCAGAAGAAAATGCTGAAGATTTTCAGAATACGTCACAGCTAAACTAATAGTAAACTGAAGCACCTCACTACAACACAGAATGTATTTCCAAGCACCAAAAGGGCAGCAGCACAGAAATATGAAAGACAGAAGTTTTAAAAAATAACTATGCTTCATTTTGTAGAACAGCACTGAGTAAAGTTTGCCTTAACCTCTATTTCCAATCCCATTCAATTACAACTTTATCCCAGAAAAAAAAAATAAAACCACCACAAAACAAGCAAATATGTAAAAGACCTGAGAGTGAAGAGCAACACAAGCACTACTGAACATGAATGAAAAAATCGATAGTGTGGTAAGCATCTTAAAAAATGAACCACAGAATTTGTTTTAAGAGATTAAAGTCCTCCCCATCAAAAACAAAATAAAGCAATGCCAACCCAGCCAAGCTCCATTTGGGATCTGCTTATTCCAGAAATCATTCTGTCGAACAGAACTGTGAGCTGTCTTTGGCTGGTCCTGCTTTCTTGGACCCATTCATCCCCAAGTATCTCAAACATTCGTCTCAGCCCAGGCCTTTATCCAAAATCTCTGGCCACTGAAAAGCAGTCCCTAGATGCTCATCTCCTCTTAATAGCTGGGCACTGCAGCCAGAAGGCTCATGTATTTACTTTGGTGACCTGATCTGTCTCACATGGACATCTCACTGTCCAGGACATCCCCAGTTTGCTCACGCAGAGGCTATGAGGTGCAAACCCTCATCAGTGGCCAAACTCAGATTGCTCAACCAAAGCTGTAATGGAAGAAAAAAGGCTGAGTACCACTTTCTCCTACTTCTTTTAATGGCACCAGTACATGCATCACCTTTACCTTAGAGGTGACTCACCGCCCTTCACATCTCAAACGCGATCCTCAGCTACACATTTTTTACAAGTTGAACATCTTCACGCCAAAGACTTTTTTCCTTGGAGTCAACAGGACTGGGTAATGAATTTACAAATAAATTAGCCAGGTTCAGCATTCAACACGTATGAAGTGCAGCTCAGTTGACTCTCATTTCAGGCAACATTTTATTACCTTGTTATTTCAGGAAAATATAAGGACAACAGTACGAACATGAACTTTCCCAGTCTAACACAGCACAGATTTCTCTGCTCCTTCACCTCAAGTCTAAAATATTTGGTAATTTTTGTCAGAGTATTAGATGGCTTCTTAAATAATCTCTGGTAGGAGGAGATAAAGGTACTTTCCTCTTCAGAACCAGATAACCACCAGCCCTCATTTGATGACCAGTTTCTTTTTTCCCCTCCCTCTTTTAGATGAACAGCCTGTCCTAAAGGAAGGCTGTAAAATTGACTACAAAACAGCAAACAAATCGTTCGGCTTGGCTGTGAAACTCGTTCAACACTTTCTACTCAAATAAAAAACTCCAATTCTATCATGGCCGCTTCCACTATGATTTCTATGGAACCAAAGTTTGGCTCAGAATCGTGAGCAAGCCCTATTTGCAGGCAGGCAGAATCCATGCAAACAAAACTGCAATGATAATTGAGAGAGGGTTTTTGAATAAATTCTGTATTTGTCTTAGTCAATATCCCTCGGTGGTTCCACTTCTGTTTCTTGAAAGGAAGGATTATTTCCTGAATGTTTAAATAATGCTGAACGTGGACACTCACATTGGCACATAGACAGAGAATCCCTCACCAGGAATTGTTTCTCTTTATTACAGACTACGTAGAGTCCAAATTCAAGCCTCAAAACATTCTTTCCTAAAGGACCAAACTTTGTTTTATCTATTTACTAAGTTCTGTAATTTTTAAGAATCGGGATCCAGGTACATCTGCTCAACGGAGCCTCCCAGTATCCACCGTTCCAGTTCTAATTCTTCTGGTGTTGAATTCATCAGTTCAGAGCAATGTGATAAAGTAAAATGCACTACCAAAACACAATCACTGTCTTCTTTACAGTGTCTATCACATTACTGTGATGGAGAATTTAAATCGGTGTTGTCTACTGTTAGCAAGGTGCCAGCAATCTCAGGAAAAATGAAAAAGTAAATAAAAATAAAATGTAGCTGCCAAAATAGAGTCACTGTCTGAATCTGGCCTTGTATTGGTTTCAATGTGTTTCTCTTTATGTTTGCAATGATTCATACTGGTGGAGGTATACACTGCTGCCAAAAGCTGCTGGCTGCTAAATGGTTTGACTATTTTCTTACTTTGTTACTGGTATATACTTTAAAATAAGTTTACCATCACCTTTTGTTTTTAACTTGCATTTAAAAACAGTAGGACAAGAGAGGCAGTATTTCAATCTCTATGAACAAACTCCTGAACAAACCATGAATCAGATCTCTCAACAAAGTTGGAGAAAGCTTGATGCAGTAAAAAGATGAGGAAGAGAACCAAGGACTCAAAGCAATCCATGAAGTCTGCATTGCTGACGGCGATCCCTTCGACAGGGCAGCTACTGCCCACGGCCGTGCTGGTGCCCTAGGGTGTGATCAGCTATGCCAGCCGGGTGTGCACAGGCAGCTGGTAGCAGTGAGTCTGTTATTTAGGCTGTATTGTCATTTGCCAAACCCTTCCATCCTCGTCATATTCACAGCACTGTCCCTCTCCTCACGTACTGAAGGAAAAAGCTCTCTCTATGCTGGGCTTACACTGAAGGATGAAGAAATCCCGTCCTCCTTTCTTCTCCATGCAGAACAAGATGTGCTTAGAGAGTTGTCTCTTCTACAAAGAGCCTTGCACATCTTCTCCCAAAGGTGAATTCAGCTCTCACAGTGAGGCCAGCACGAAGGTCAGTATTTTGAAAATGCACTTGAGAGTCAGAAGGGTACGAAAATAAGTTTCCACATGCTGTGGCTGCACTGTACTTCTGTAGCCACCAGCCACAGCCATGGGGTGAAGGATGCTGTGAGGTGTTTCTGAAGAAGGAGCTGTTGCAAGAATAAAGAATCTATCTTGTAAAATTTCTCTGTGCTAACTGAACGGTTACTTGTAAAGTTTTTACGTGTAATTGCAGAATATTAGAGTTTTCCTGTTCATAGAATAGAGGATTTATACTCTGGGCTTACAGGATTCCGTATCCAGAGAAGACAACTTTTTATCTCAAACAGCTCTATGACAGATGCCAAGCCACAACTCCTGAAAGTGCCTCACGCAGCGTTTCTGTCCTTCGACGTTAGCCTCAGTCGCAGGGATGTGCAAACGGGTGGGGAAAAGAAGCCCAGCAGCAGAAATTGAACTTCTGAAGTCTCAAAACATTGACAGAGCTCTAAGTTGCTTCCTAAGGGATCTATGCAACTTCAACCTCTACATCGGAACTTGGGAGATAAACTAAAAAAAAAAAAAATATTCTTGAAGGCTGCTTACCAGTCTGAGGGAGAAAGCAAGCTTCCACGAGACTGGGAATGTGCAAACCTCTGAAATCATGCAGAACAAAATATATATCTTCTGAACACTTTTGAAAAACTAAGTTTAAATAAAGACTAATCCTGTAGTCTTATCGTTAGGCTAACAACTAAAGACCTAGTTTCACCCCATTATGTTTTCAGAGAGTAAACACAGAAGAAAAACATGTTCTGTTCTAAAGATTATTTCATGTATTTAGGCATTTTACATCTCAATACTGCAAAAAATTAAACAAGGCATCTACAAATTACAGACAATTTGTAATTTAACATTTTCTAAAGTGTCTGCAAGACCAGACCATTATTCAGCAAAATAATGGGGCCAGAAGTAGTAAATATACATTCAAACATAGAACCAAGCTCATCTTTTTAGATCTTTCTTAAGAGCAGCAGTGCTCCGGAAAACCATCAAATCTTTCTGCGATGAGATAAAACAAAAATTATCACAGCAGGTAACAAAGAGGCAAAAGAGATGTGCAATCACAATTAAACAAAACCAGACAAAAACGGAGGGAGTGTGTCGACTAGATAACATAGAGCAATATAAAGTACGTAAGCTAATGCATCACCTTTGAAATCAAGGGAAAACAGTGATGAGATGCGAGTGAAAAACCTGGGAAATCTCATGAAAAGTAATATCTGATCCATTTATCTTACAATCAAGGGTGGTGAAATCTTTTGCTTCACTCTGAGGCAGAAAAGCATTAGCTGAGGTTTCTAAGAGCTGCTTAGCTGGAAATCTGACCAGTCTTGAAGAGGCTGTTAAGGGAAGATTACAGTAAGCTGTGTTTCAAACTGTGCAGAATCACAGGAGGTAATCAAAGCATCGCTCTCAACAGAAAGAAATTCCACGGAGATGCTTTGCTGTAACGGGGAGCGCAGAGAGAAGAAGCAGGATCTGCCCTGTGGCCACGAAGCAAACCATCGATTCCCAAACATCTGCTCCAACCCAAACAAACACACTGCTACCAAAGATCGGATCCAGGTCGGACCACTCGTATTTTTAATTGGGAGGGTGAAGCCTGTGCAGCAGCAGCCCATCTGGCTGCAGCCTTGATGCCGGCAGCGCCGGCGGCACTGCTCAGGCCAGGGCGACGGGATCAGCGCAGCCCTGGCAACGTTATTTTTTTTGGAGGTGTTTGGTCACTGACAGTAATTTCGTGTAATATTAAAATATTATTACCCACCATTATGAATATGACAGATTCAGAACTAGTTCTTGTATTGGGAAAGAAATTCAGCTCTCCAATTTATTCCTCTTACCATCGGATTCAGAGATATCTTTCCATTATCTCAAAAAAAAAAAAAAAAAATCAGAACAGACTCTGTATCGTTAATAGCAATCTAGAGAAAAATCTAACCAGGAGGACGAACATCGTGAAATCACAGAGCACAAAAAACTTTCAGGAGAAATTATAGTGCAGGAAAATAGCAGAATAACGTAACTGAACACAAGCTTTTATTTTAAACTGTAAATAATAACATTTGTCTTGGGATTGGTTTTCAATTATAAGCCTAGTACAGTCCCATCGTTTGTTAGGCATTTCACCTTCAGCATGAACTGAAGATAATTACTAGATTGGATTAAATGAAAAACTTGGTAACACTCAGCACTAGTGATTATTCTACTAGTCTTCGATCTCTCATAACAAAAAAATCAAATTAAAAACTCTAACTACGCTGTGATTAACACCGAAATGTAACTTTTTGGCTCTTAGAGATAATGTTGGAATAGTTAATTCAATTAAGCTATATTTTAAATCAACTAGACTATTAAAATGGACAGTAAATGTAAGAACTGACATGACGCACTCTACAAGTGGACCATCACACTATAGTGCATAATGGAGTCATAACTCACCACTTATAGCAAATACTGATGCACCTACAATGAAATTTACACCTTAATAGTTCTAATTTATTTTTATTAGCTAGTAATAA
Organism: Tauraco erythrolophus; assembly: GCF_009769465.1. Taxonomy (NCBI): domain Eukaryota; kingdom Metazoa; phylum Chordata; class Aves; order Musophagiformes; family Musophagidae; genus Tauraco; species Tauraco erythrolophus. Next base: position 26,444,621 of record NC_141475.1, read on the forward strand.
TAAACTGTTTCTCATTAATAGCATCTTTTCCTATTTTTTTAACTGGCAATAGAGAGCACTTTTTTTTTCATATGCAGTAGGTTTTATGAATTTCCTTACTGACATCTAGCACAGTCTCTTTATCAGTTTAACGTCCTTTCTACTCACGCTTTCAGCAATGTACGTTAGGCTTTTCCACTGCAGGGCTTAGGATGATGTAGAACATTTCACTTCAAGGAAACACAGTATCTTTATATAAGTGTCATGTTTTCAATTCCCTCCTTCATATCGTAATGTCTCAACTGTATGCAGAACATGAAATTATTTTTATGCAAAATATATGCTAAGATACCTTTTCTTTCTGCCCTTGAGACTGTCTAAAGGAATTGAGGTAAAATATCTCTATCTCAGGGTTTTTCTGCTACCCTGTTCCAAAAATTCTTATCAGATTTTGGAGTAATCGTTTTGTGTCAAGGCTTAAAATTGTTGTTGCTTCATCTGAACAGTTCAATGTTGAAATTAATTTTTTCCCCACATACACATGATCACGGTTTGCCAATACAGATATAAATGGTTGTTAATTTTTTCCATTCCCATGTTGCTATCTTTTAATGCAGTACTTCAAGTAGAACTACCTCTATGGAAAACAATAACCAGGAAACATTCTCTTTAGTAAAAATTCCTGACATCAAACGATAGCTTACCACTCTGAAATTTAATCTTGTGTGAAAATTTCTTCTTACCCCAGTATTTGCAGTGGTTGGGCCTTTGGATATTGGCATCCTAACTAGTGTCCGAATGCCAACATAACGTAGTAAACAAATAAAATGTGAATCATCACTTTGCATGCACAGACCATTGGATATACTTAGCACACTGATTTTAAAGTAATGGTGACTCTCCAGTTTTATTGTACCCACCTCAGGGCTAGATTTTTCTGAGGAAAAAAATACATATATATATATATATATTCCCCATGCACTAAATCAAAAGCACAGCAGTTTGAGCATGAGAGAGTTGTGCTGTGAGAGAGCGACGTGCTTCTCCATGAAAAGAAAAAGTTACAAGATACACTGCAGAGCATCATCTCTCTGCTAGCCTGCATCTGTAGCGTTAAGCAGAGATAAGCAGGTTTGGCTACGGAAATCAAATATTTCATGTCTTATTTTTTGGAAAAAAAAAATAACCAATTGGTGTATTTAAAGCAAATGCTGGTTTCATGCAAATCACCTGAGTTTCGTATTTGCCCCCAGAGACAATCTTACCTACTTGCCTCTCTCAGAACTAAACTTCTAAGAGAAAGTCCATTTTTCTGCATGCTGCCTTTTGCTCTAGTTCCCAGTCAGCACTCACCTACATTTCCTTCTTGAACCTAAAGAAAAATGTATCAGACTACTCACATCTTAATTGCTCAAAATTCATCCTCTGTAACCCTTAAAAGACATTGATAGCCTGAATCTCTTTGGATTTCAAAGAAACTGGAGTCATTTCTATCACATTTAGTAATATTTATGTTGGTTGCTGATAGCACTGAAAGTATCAAAAGGAGAAAAGAACTACTGAGTTTTGAGTTTTCTCTGTAAAGTAACTCGTGATACAGTAGTTACATACACACACGGTATCTTTACCCTTAAAATGAATTAGAAAGACAAGGGTGATGACCCAGCATGTGAAGTATAAATCCTCAATTATCCTGTTTCATTTGCAACAAGAACCTTTGAAAGTATGAAAACGTTCACTGCTTCCTTGGGATTTCTCAAAGCATTCAGGCAGCAGCTAAATAAGCTTGAGGAAAGAAATTATTCGGGTCAAAGATTCTAAGTCATTTGGCCAAAACACACAAGAAGGGAAGAGATGATTTTACTGAGCCTTCAGTGTTCTAACTGCACGTTTTAAAAAGTTAACAGTTTGAGCAATGCACCAGAGTCGCGTGCTTCGAAACAGAAATTTCCTATCAATTTTCCTTACAAGTTGAGCTCAATTCTGCCTCCTGTTAACAGCCAGACTAGCTCAGCTTCTAGTTAGGGTTTTTAGAGGATAAAAAGTACAGTGACAGTGCAAGTCTTGCTTTTACTGGAAAAAATGGACACCTTAGCTGTTGACAGTGAAAAACCTTGAAAAATAATCCAATACCTAAAAGATGTACTGACCTTTTTTGCCCATTTCTATGCACAATATGCTAGAACATCTTTTTCCTTTTCTAATTTCCTTAGGCTTAGTGTTGCTAAAACTTAAGTCTAATAATGCATTTAAAATTAAGAAACATGGAAAGAAAATGGATAGGTAGAAGAAATCCAAACCTGCACTGAGCTATGTTATAAGAGGTTAGAATAAAAAAAAAAACAACACACTAAGCTCTTTGCCTTTCTAGATTTGTAGGAAGAAAGAGTTGGAAAGGAACAAAAGCAGGACTACCCTGATGCTCATCCAAGGATGGATCTGCCCTGCGACCTGGGAGAGAAATTAACACTAGGATAACTGCTCGAGTAGTTATGGCATTGGTTGACCAGATTCCTTACCCAGTCTGTCAGGCAATCTGCTCCTCGGATAGATGGGATGTAGTTTGGTTTCCCATGACACTGGAAGGAACCAGAACTCCTAACTGCAACAGAGGGTGCAATAAGAGTATGGTGTTGAGAAATTGGTGAATATACATCCCAAACAGGAAAAAAAAAAAAAAAAAAGAAAGAAAAACACTGTGCAATTGAAAAACAAAATTCATAAGCCTTCCTTGCTTGTGGAACTCCTTAAAAGACCAGGATTTTGTTTGCTAACCAGGCAGGACTAGCAAGGACTGACCACACTTTAGAGGATGTCTTTGTTTCAACTCTGAAAAACCACGTCTCAAGCTCCTAGCAGATGAACCTAAGGAGTCAACCGAGCCGTAAATTCATGGTGAAAGTGGAACTGTTTGCCTGAAAACCCCAGGGAAACTTTGTTGCTCCTCCTCACTCTCCTCCTAGGTATGCCCTGGCGTTCTGTCCGTGAGATAACTTCTGAAAAAGTTACCATCAGAGTTACTGAGGATTGTAATCAGTTATAATCCTCAGAGTTACCCAGGATTCGTCCTGAATTGCCACTATTGCTTCTTCGCCTTCTCTTCTCTTTAGTTTAAATCTCTATAGAAAATAAACTAGTTGGAAAGCAGTTTTATCTTACAGCTACAAAGCATTTTATGTCCTCTTGACACAGTATTCTTAACGCTCACCCTAAAACTCCTGCAAACTGTTGCAAGTCCTAAGAAATAGGAAAGAAGGAAAAAGTGCATCTGAAAGAAGAAACAACGTGATAGACTTAACGGGTAAGATGAGCAGCTTGCTCTCTGATACAAAAGGTCCCTGAACCCTGATGTGAAAGCCCTACTCCACGCTGTTTATGCCCACGGGCAATAGTACTGATAAAAAAGTGAGAACAGTAACAACTGTAAAGTACTTTAGCTGATCACATCTACACTTAAAAATTTAGTATAAATAAAGGGTTGCAGCCCTCTTCTGCTCCTTCCAGGGCCCACAGAAGGACTCATTTCTGCTTGAGTCGTGCTTTGCCCAGCGATGCTGGCTGACACGCAGTAAGCAATGGGAGTGACCGGAATGACACGGTGCAGGAAGAAATAATTCAGATGTAGCTGTCAAGGGGGAGGGGAGAAAAAAAAAAAAAAAAAAATAAAAGGAAAAGGAAAAAAGTCCTCTACTTAAGTTCTGATTTTTTTTTTTGTTTATTGCAGATGTCACTTTATAAGATGCAACAAAATTGGTATCGGTAATATATTTAATCCATCTGCAACACGAGTGTGCAATAAGGGAAAGGACAAAGGCAACATGAGCCTGCTGCAAGCCACTGACAGCAGTATTTTCTGGGTGCTAAAGTTTTAGTCTATCAATATTCTCGAATAAGGCTGCCTTTCTGATACCAAATGCATGAATATGTCAGGCAACGTACTAGAAACATATATGGCATCGAATCGGTAACGGTGGACACACCAAGCTTCCTACCACCCCTCTCTCCTATCACATCTCACAAAAGCATGATCCAAATAGAAGCCTTCTGGTTACTGTGCTACTGCAGACATCTCCAACGCTTCGTTTTACCAAGAACACCCAGCAGCTGATCACCTACAAGATATCAGTACATCCCTAACCATCCCCTCGCCTCCTTTTATTTTTCTCTTCCCATCAAAATCCAGTTCCCATATTTATGCCTAGAATTCTCCTTGACACTCGTAACCGACTGAATTCGAGGCGTGGAAGTGAGCACATTACAGACACACAAATAAAAAAAAAAAAGAAATAATGCTGTGGAGACACAGACCTCGGTTCAGCCTGTCCAGTGCTAAAAAGCCTAATTCTTCCCTATCATAGCCTCTCTATCTCATTCTAAAAACCATTTCCATTACAGGGTAATACAGACCATAAACACATTTGTTTGCTTGGTTTTGGGTTTTTTGGTTGTTTTTTTTTTTTTTTTTAAATGCATTAGCCATTTTCTTCACTCTGAAAATCCTATTTTGTATAGGATGTGCTGTTACATTAAAATTTCGAGTCACATACCTTTCTGCATTAGGAAGGAAGAGATAAATTTTTAATCTTTTATTTTTAATGAAGATTAAAGAACAAGTTCTGCTTGGCTTGCCTTGGCGCACCATACATTTTAATGTATATTGATTTGTATAAATGTCTCATTTAGAGCATATTTTTGTTAGTATTAATGGTTCTTGGACAGATAAGATTAGTCCTCCTGTAATGTTGCCAATCTCATTGGTCAAAGTTGAAGAACACATTACCTTGTTCTGAGATGAAAAAAGAAGACAAAGAGACAGCTCCTGAGGCTGGAATATCAAAGGATCGATGTCCTCGGCAAGAATGGTCTGCAGGAGCCAGTGCAAAATTCTGCCTTATTTTGACTACAAGTGGAAATTGTGTGTTTATTCTTGCTAATCATTTATTTCAATTTTCCCATTAATTTCCATGGAAATCTGAGTTGATTTTATCAGGAAAGGGATTTATGAAGCGTTTTTGAAGGTGAACTGGAATCCAGTAGAATTTCATTACTACACAGATGTATGGATTCTCCTGGGCTATCTGTTCCTGTATGTAAAAGAGGAAAACATCAGTTCATATTTTCAACATGAGTTTTTAAAATACTTCATATAACTCCGCATTCTCATAATACAAATAATACAATAACAATATCATACAACATAAAAATGCCACATATTTGCTAAGCTTTTTTTTTTTGTTACCTACTGTGGTCCATTCAGACATTAAGGCTTTGTGATGTCTCATATGTGGAAATGTAAACTATGTGAATATGTGGTCTCTCATGTAATCCAAATATAATCCAGAAACTTGTAGTAACTTGAATAATATGCTTTTCTTATAGTTTAATGACGGGGGGGGGGGGGGGGGGGGAAGAAGAAAAAAATTAAAATAAAATATCTAATCCAGATCAAACTACCTGCCTCTCTGGCTACTCTCTAGATGCCATTTTAGATGATTTCCTACTTTCTTTTTCTTCTCTTTAGTCACCACCTTTTAACTCATGATGGCAAGAAAATACATTTCAACAATGGCTTAATAAAATTACAAAAACCTGTCTACTACGTCTATAATCTTCCAGTAGACTGACACTTTTGAAAACTGTGATTGATAATTCTCCAATATTCATGGTTGCCATAAAAGCTGAAGGCTTTCCTTGTTAAGGCAGAAGCATCTTGATCTTTCATTTCAGATTGCAAAATCCTCAGCATACGATGGGGAATCCCAGGTCCAGATATCCTACAAATTATGCCAATGCTAAATAAATCCCTTTGCTTTCTCCAGTGGACGAAAACCAGCAACCCTTTCAGATTCATCTGAACTTCCCTAGTGATTCTGCAACTTGCAAATAAAACGGGTCAAACTTAGTCTTGAAAAGCTATCTTCATAAAACCATCCTCTCCTTCCATAAAGATTCATAAAGATTTGAAAACACTTAAGCTGCAGCAAATACATCCTGAAGCATCTAGCCCTATCCGTGTCTGTTACCACAGTGAAATGATTCATGGACAAATTGTCCATTTGCAACTTGATGCTTGTCTTTTGTTTCACTTTTCACCCATGCAATACAATTACAAATCAATTATGCTCTTTTTCTAGACCTCGCTCCTTTTTAAAACGGACAGGACCGTCTATACACTTAACGACCATCTCTCCAAAGGCACCATCCCTTCTTTTGCAACAACAGACGCGGAGCAGGACCGCAGGGTCTGGAAGTACAAATGGAGGACAAGCCTTTAACACAACGTTCTGGAAAGAAGAGAGAAAAGCAGGGCAACTGAGACGTGGCAACGCTGTAATTTTCGAAGCATAAAGAACTCAAAATCAGAGCAGTAATGAGAACAGGGGCTTTGGAAATTATTCAACAGCCATGAGAAAGATAACAAAGAAACTCAACTGAATGCAATCCTAAGCAAGTTTAAGACAAACTACTTCTTATTTCACAAACTTGTCACGTAACTCAATGTTTCTCCCGCTATGACTAGGAGACACCTCAATCCTTTCTCATTCCCTGTTTCCTCTACAGATCCGACTACACATCAGCACACTACACACAACAACTACTATACGTCCATACTCTCAGTAGCAACATCCATAAAGAGTTGAAAACCTGCAATCAATACTGATATTAAATTTTGTAGGGTAATTTCTCCGTGTTGGGGAAAACAGCTTTACTGGGAAGCAATACCAGGTACAGAAAAATAAATTACTATTAGAAAAGTCATTTTTCAAAACTAGTTAAGTGTTTTTCAAAATGCAGCAGATTTTGTTTTACTTCCCTTCTGAAAGCTCTGCTGAGCATCTAAGTGCTGCTGCCACGAGAGCTGGTCAATCACTGGCTAACTGCTTAAGCCAGGATTTCTCTCCAAAAAAGCAATCCAAGTCTTCTTTCTCCATTTATTGAATTTTATCATAAATAAAAGTAAAGTAAAATGCAGTTCACATAAACAGCACAGCACAGAGTAGGTAAACTTTGACCTGAATTTAGCTCATCACAGTGGAAAAAAAATGAGTTCATTGTTAATTTAAGCTTACAGGAGCCTCACCACTGATTTCCCCTTCCCCAGGGAGCTGCTCCCGGGCAGGGATGTGGTCCCAGCCCTGCTCATTGAGCAGCAAAGCTGCACAGCCAGATCCCACTTTCTTGCTCAGCCCTGTGAGGGCTGGCTGTGGGTTCAGGAGACCTCAGGCCATAGCCAATGGTTCTTACGCTCAAAGTTATCACATTTCCCTTTATCACTCTACAAAGATATCCTAATTCTCCTATTTTTTTTTTTAATTCGTGACAAAACACAGCAGACAGGTCAGGAGTGACTCCGGTTTGTGGACACTCTGGCCAGAGGAACACTGGCACTCACAGAGCAGATGTCAGAGCTGGAACCATGTGGGCACCTGGCAGAGCTCACAAGGAAAAAAAAAAAATAAAATTCACAGCCATGATGGATTTTACGCTTTGTTTTACAGAAGGTGTTTTACATTGTGTGATACTTGTAAAAACATCTGGAATTTTCTATGAATATGCCACTTCAACTCCTTGTTGGATAATTGGTTTCTTCTAGCTCTGCAATTCCCAAATTTATCAGCTCCACCAGCACGGCTGTGCTGCTTCGGGTCATGAAGTCAGTTTATTCACCCCGAGCCAAAGCATCAGACCGCACAGGTTTGTGCTATGAGACAAACAACTAGAGACCTGCCCTGCTCCACTGTGCTTCTCCAGTGGGCTGCTGCCACCAGCTTCTGCAGAAGCAGGATACACCAAAGAGTTAAACAACATGTACTAAACTAACCACAGACTTTCAGCTTGTGTTTTCAGCCAATGACTTTTAATTGCCTATAGAATCATAGAATTGTTTAGGTTGGAAGAGACCCTGAAGATCATCAAGTCCAACCATTAACTTAGCACTGCCAACTCCACCACTAAACCACATCCCTAAGCCCCACATCTATGCATCTTTTAAATACCTTCAGCGTTGGTCACTCAACCATTTCCCTGGGCAGCCTATTGCAATGCTTGACAACCCTCTTGGTCAAGAAATTTTTTCCTAATATCCAATCTAAACCTCCCCTGACACAACTTGAGGCTGTTTCCTCTCATCCTGTTGCATATTACTTGGGAGAAGAGACCAACACCCACCTCGCTACAATCTCCTCTCAGGCAGTTGTAAAGAGCGATAAGATCTCCCCTGAGTCTCCTTTTCTCCAGGCTAAACAACCCCAGTTCCCTCAGCTGTTCCCAATAAGACCTGTGCTCCAGACCCTTCATCAGCTTCCTTCTTTGGACACGTTCCAGCATCTCAATGTCTTTCTTGCAGTGGGAGACCAAAAACTGAGCCCAATATTTCAGGTATCTTTTGAAATACTGGCAAATCAAAGGCAAGTAATTAAAATTTAAGTGTAAAAAACTGATGGTGCTGCAAAGACCAGCTAGTGAAGAAGATAATGGGTGAGATTTGTCTGCTGGATTATGGAAAAGGTACATCACTATTTTAATATATTTACAACAAGGAAAAAAGATTTAGAAAATTTTACCTGCTATCAACAGGCACACACAGCTCATAGGCTTGTCTCTCTACAGATTGATATCACAAAACGTATTAATGCGATTGCCAACTGGATAGTCAAAGGATACAAAAGTAGTACGGTTTTTAGGGAAAACATTCCTTCAATCATATGATAGACTGTAAAAAAAGATTCGACCTCCTCCTAGAAACCGTGACAACATTTAATTTACGGGTGAGATAGGAGAATTTCTTATTTTTAATCCTTAGTGATAACAAACACAAGAAACGTTCACTGTTATAAATGACATACATAAAGGTCAGCTCAGCTTTGGGGAATAGTGGTCCAGTCAAGCAAAGCATTGGAACATATGCCTAATTCTAAGTATAATTGACTAAAGTGGCTAAAATTGAGCACCTGCTTAAGTGCTTTCATGGCATCATGCCTAATGAAATATTAATCACAAATGGCAGAGAGCCATTATACCAAGAAGGTCTTATTTATACGGAATTGAATTATATAATAATTAAGGTCTATATAATCAGCCATAGCAGTAAGTCTGTCAGTGTTCTCACCTGAATCAGCACATTTCAAGAGTGCTACACGTACAGTGAAATATTCCTGTTTCTAATTAACCTTGCTAGTGGTTTTATTTTTGTAAGGAAATTTGCAAAGCACCTGCACTGGTCACGACGACTGCCGCGCAGCAGTGGCACACTCCTGGACTAACCCCACTGCCTTCGCTCGCAGTGCCAGGGAGAATATGGGGTTGCAGGAGCAATGGCATATTAACAAAAAAAATCCAGGAACGACTTAAAAAAAAATCCTCAAAATTATAGAAATAATAGTTATGTTGTCCACAGGACTGGGAGTAAACTTATCTATTACATGGGCTTTTTACTGTTTAATCCTTTCTACTGCTTGATGAAATTCAAGGAGCATAGCAATGGTTTTCAAGGATAATTCATACTGGTTCCCTAAGAGCACAGAAATTATTTGTTAAATTGACAATTGCCACATTAGACTTGCAAGTCTGTCTCGTCTTCTCATTACCTACTGGAAAGATGGAGGATGCAAGAATTATTTTTTTCTTTTACTCTGAGTCATCTCACAATATAATGCATCCAAAAGATGCAGATTTGGTTTTCTGAAAGTTTTAAAGTTTTAGAAATTTTAAAACTACTACTAACTTTTCTATACACCTCTATTTTTAAAGAAAAAAAAAAAAAGAGGTATTTGATCAAGATTTGGTCTGTGCATTCTTTAAAATATAAAACAAAGTCAGAGTGTTAACTGCTCTATTAAATGGAAGTGAATTGTTACAATGAAGAATAACAGTAAAACCTGAATTATATTTTTATCCCAATATGAGTTTCACAAGATGAGGACAAACTGATATACTACTCTCTCCTTTTAGAGTTTTGAGATACAATAATGGTAATTTCAAAAGAATTTTCCCCACATTTCCTAGTGACAACTTAAATATAAAAAAAAAAAAATTACAAAACCAAACAGATGAGAACAGAAAGTGGACTCACATCTTTTCTTTAATCCTTTTTTACTCTGTATTACTGAGCTATTACTGCTCCTGTAGCATCAGATGACATTGGGGCTGATTGTGCTGGGTTCTTAGTTCATCAAATCACAATTCGAGGAGTCTGATGTTTTCCATGAGATTTTAATATGTCAAAAAATATTTTTAATTAGCTCTCAGCATCTTGCAAATAAAATATTGCACTACAATCAGACCAAACCAAATTAAAGTTTTTCAAACGCCGTTTGGCATTTCCTACCAAATGGGGCCAGTTTTGCTCCGAATGATTTTAGATGTGTGTAAACACAGTCTGCCAAAGTAAAGACTGAAGAGAACTTGTCCGTGTGTTGTATTTTGAATAATCTACTCATTCATCTCGTTCTGGCAGAGCATTTCAGTTTAAAAAGATAAAAGTTTGGACAATATAACACTATTAAAATAAGCTTTCACTGCACCGCAAAAAAACAACTCTTGCCTAAGGATAATTGTTGATGTTACTGTTTTCAAGTGTTGATCTTCTTAGGAAAGGAAACAATTCAGGACTACTACCTGCTTTTAATCACATTCCCGCAGTAAACAACATCTTAGGGCAGAAGCATTTACATAATGTGATACAGGTGCCCTGGGCTCTTTGTACAATAAATCCACCCTGCGCAGACAATGATGTGGATCTGAAGAACCAGCTGTCAAGCACTGACCAGCCAGACTCTACTATGATGCTGGAGGTGGACTGGGTATGTTGGGACCAGGTGCAGAATACCAATGTGCAGGGCACTGCCCAACCGTGGAACGGAAAATTTCCAGTTGGACTCAACAGTGATTCGAAACAGATGAGGCAAATCCAAGAAACACCTGTTAGTTCTGGGAAGAAGAAAAAAATTGGCACCATAATGTTTCATCAAATGACTCATCAGAAACAACATTAAAGGAAAAGAATGAATTTTACTTTCAGATCTGCAAGCTACATAAGAATATTTAATATTTGCCGCATCCTTTCTAGGGGGACAATGACTCATTTAGATCAGGATTCTTTCATAATTCAGCTTCAAGCAAATTACAAAAGGAGCTCTCAAACAAAGAGCACATTGAAGAGCAGTTTAAAGAAGACAATGCTCTGAAGGAGTACTCAGCTGTGCACGCTCCCTCAGACAGTGTTGGTCTGTGTATAAATATAACTCATAACGAGGTGTCACCGGCATGGTTTTGGCAGCTGTAAGCGAGAATGCCTTGGAGTTTAAAGGCATCTCTTCCAGAGGCAGAAAAAAACTTCTGCAAGGAGGACTACAAAGCCAGCAGATGACCCTGCCCAGAGAGGATGATGAGTGTCACCGCACTGGAGAGCAGGCAGGTGGCCCAGGAGGGGGGGCTGCGGCGCAGAGGGTCTCCACGAGGGCTATTCAAGTGCTACAGACCACAGTGTTGAAGTACAAGAGGTCTGGAAGGGTTTTTCACTTTGTATGTTTTCTTTATCTTATCTATAATAATGGCATTTCAAGCTCAGGGCATGCTTTTAGGTCCAAGTTCTTAGCGCATCTTATCTCCAACTACCCTAACAATTTGAACTATAAATACAAACAGTCGTCAGAACCACACTGTCTTAAAACTCTAGAGTAGTTTAAAGCTGAGAGTCAGATTTTTGTTTTGGTTCCCAACACAGAAGTAACTTGTTACGCAAAGTATGTACTTTACAAATACTGACAGCATTCAGACTTTGTGTTACTTGAGGAATAACGCAAATTACAGTTTAGACATCGAGCTACTGACCTACCTTGGATCATACCTGTTTCAGAGCTTTCAAGTATCATCTAGAATGAAACAGGTCATAAATAAATGGTCTGGGCAACATTTAAGATTGCTGCAAAAATCAACTGAGCATGAAGGAGAGGCCTTTCGCAATTTCTAGCAGCACTGAGGTGGAATTTCAAGTTCTGCTTCGAAATAATGACGACCAACCAAAAAGCCTTCTCACACAAGTGGGTTAATGAAGATCGTCAATGGAGGGGCCAAAATACTTTGGCAGAGATCCTAAAAAGGTTAATGAACGAAACAGAAATGGAAATCCACCTCCAACCTACCATATGTCTGCTACATTTCTGCAACATCTGTGTTTACAGCGAACAAGTCCCTGCATGCACTGGATAGGGAGCTTTCGAGAACCTAGTTTGGATAATATTATTATTAGCAAAGGGGAAAATAGGCTTAATAATAATATCATGTAGGTCATCAAATTGCCTTGGTCTCCAGTATATTGGCAGAGATCCTCGACAAGAAAAACTGACATGGATTATTTTAGGAACTCAGTGAACTGTGGACAACTTATGTCTGTAGAAATTATGTTATTAGAGGATTTAAAATATTAACGCCTTAGAAAAATTCCATGCACTAGAACACTGGCCGGGCACAACAGCATGCACAGTGACTCAGTACCAGTAATATTGCCACCAACCAGTGCCCAGCACACCACGTCTCATCTGACTTGGAAAATTAATCTGGTTCTCAAAGATGAATTATATTTATTTATTATGTATTTCTTCAGGAATGCTGTGATAACAACTGCATACGAGAGCAACAATCAGTTTGCTCTGAATTAATTTTCTCCTGATGCTAAAGCCTCTCTTCTTTGCCTCGGTTGGGGTAAAAGGACCAGATGCCTGTTTGCCATTCTCACATCACTTCATCACAGCGCCATCTCCTTCAACAGGAAATGGAACAGTCCCATTTACCTAAGCGAAACAATTCGGGAATTCACTCCCTACCTCAATCCTTTTCTTCCTCCCTGTGGCAGCTTCGGCGTGCCAGTGCCGTTTGCCCCAGCGTTTACACACTTCATCTCCCTGTCACTGCCTCCAGCAGGAGCTGCCGTCCCGCGTTCCCTTTGTACTTCCCACACCATCCGACACAACTACAGATGTTTCCATTATCCATACAAATGTCTAATCCTTTTCTGAACCCCGCTAAGCTCTTGGCTTCACTGAACTCTTCTGGGAATTAATTCCACAGGTTAATTATGCATTTGTGTAAATACTTATTTTCTTTAATGGTTTTAATTTTGCTGCCTTTCGCTTTCATTATAAGTCCCCTGGTTCTCGTATTATAAGAAAGGATAAGTGAAAGTGCCAGATTTACTTTCTGTATATGCAATTCATTATATGTATCTCTCCATCGTGTGCCCTCTTTATGTCCCCTCTCCGCACTAAACCGTCCCAGAGTTTTAATTCTTTCTTCACACAGAAGCCATTCAAGCCATTTGCAATAATTAAAACAATTAATTTCAAGAAAAATCCCGACTGCTACACAGAGAATTCAGAACGGAATGAGGAATAAGTTGAAAGAATGACTAAGCTTCCTCCATCTACCGGGGCTTTCTGCAGCCTTACATTGCTCACATTTCCATACAGAAGCCTGCTGCTCTTAGGCTATCGAGCTAATAATATTTAAGTGTTTTAATAATCCAGTAAAGTGAAATTAATGTGTTTAATTCATTAAGAGTTTCTTCAGCAGCACTGCTGGGTTTAAATTCATGATTGCAAGAATTTAAATTCATGACAACAATGAGCACTTACATTCTTCCTGAACTTTTAAGCCTGATTTTTTTTCTGAGCAGGAAGCTGAGAAGAAGAAAATTAAAAATAGAAGGAAAATTTTCTTTATCCCTAGTAAGATTTGGGACACAGGTAGCACTAAAAAATATGTAGTTACTTACACTGATACTGAGATAAAGACATTCTGTAGTTGAACTTTAGCCTATTAATATTTTAACAGCATGAACATCTAATTAACATTTCAGCAGAGATGACCTTTCAAGAAATAGGTATGTTTATATATCTATGTGACTGATAAGATGGTATGGATGGCATATCTTCTTCTTTTAGGAGAGACATAACCAGAAGGAAAATTTTTAGACCATGTGGTTTGTTGGGATGAGTTCCTTACTAGATTGGAAAAGACTGAGGTAGGATATAAATCACATGACAGTCAGTTCATTCTCTTCTCTCAAAAAAAAAAAGGTTTGGGAGCAAACTGAAATTTCTGCAAGTATATTTCACACTGAATTTCCTCAGTGCATTCGTTGATATGTGCGTGTGGCAACTCCAGATCCACCCCAGTGGATCAGTTCAGTAAAGCTGTCACAGATGTACTCGAGAAGCTGGAGCTGTTCACAGTGACTGCTTAGTTATGTTGCCTGTTACACAAAAAAAGGCAGTTACTGCAGCATTGTACAGTCTGCCTCAACCTGTACAAATCAAGGATGACATCTGTCTGCAGGTCTAATAAATGCTAGGTTTTTAATTAAAAAAAAAAAAAAAAATGCGTTTTAGGGATTTTCCATAAAGTGTGGCCCTTCTCGAAAAACTACTCATATATGATTTTTTTTCTTTTGATCTCAGAAGCAGCAACGTTGTGACACATGAGATGGTTGCCCAACTCTTTCAGTAAGAAACACTCCTGGCAGGTCAATCTTCAGTCTTTTTCGTTATGATTACGTCTCCCTTACTCTTTCTGTGTTCTTAAGAGCAGACTTACATTTCTGAAGTTATGTTCATGCAACTATTTGGTTTTAAGCTGTATGGAATAGAATTTAGAAAGATTAGTGAAAATAAACTGGATTACCAGGAGGAGTACCAGAGAAATGAAAGAATTTACACCCCTGCCTATGGAAGGAGGTAGACCACCCAAACCAGAACACGTCTAATTTCCATCTCACTTGATTTAGTAAGTAAAAAGCCCTAAAATAAAACAACAGAAAACCTTTTGCTGATCTTTCTTGATAAATATAATCAGTAAAGTCTAAAGCCATGATACAAAGAGTTCCACTCTGGTTAATTAGTCTGGCAGCCAGGGGAAATCCCCAGAAGAACCCTTTGATACTTTCCTTTTATTAGACTGAAAGGAAAGCAAGATGTTATTCTGTAAACCACATCTAAAGGACAAGTAATACACGTTTATCGGGCTCAGAGCCACCCACTACTGTGCAGTGCCCTGATGATTCTTTTTATTAAACTAAGCTCTTAACCAAAGATCTGCAGAGGCTGGACATACTCTTCAATTTAAGTTCATGAGAAGTTCTGAAACTTCCAAAAAAAAAAAAAAAATCTGTTTCAGCTGAACAATGTATTTATTTGTCTTACTTTGGAACTTCTTTTTACAAAACAGAAAAGTCTTCGGTTTACCCTCTAGGGTGGATTAACTATTCTTTATCTTGATCTGAAAAATAACTAAGGGCTAATGACCCTAACACAAGGAACACTTTCTTCTTGCAAAAGTGACAAAACTACACACTAAACAGCCAAGCATCCTTTTGACATGCTTAACATATAACAAAAAGTATGAGTGTGCTCCATAATTCCCTTAATTTACACGCAGCTGCACAAGGAACAATGGCAGCAAACCACCACTGTAGAGATCCGTCTCTTTTGGTGGGCAACAGTCTTCAGGCTGTTCCAAGAGGGCAAGTTATAACTGCGTCCTCTCTTCAAAGTACGTATCATTTTAATGAGCTTTTGTTAAAAGACACAATTGTGGTATAGAAAGGAAAAAAAAAACCACAAGTCTCCAAAAGCAAAGCTGCATAATTTATGCGTTATCTAAGGTCTCTGTCGCTGGAGTCAGAAAAGAAATGAAGAGTCTATATTTTGTTAGAAGGATCTGATTTAATTGCATGCAGAAATGTGTTCCTTTCTCTTTTTTCCCCGTCTGTTTTTTGTAGAAAGCAGGATAATTGAATGAAATGTTTTACATGATAGAGAAATAATTATACACCACGTCTGCACTTTGTCTCTTCAGTTCAGGCAGTATCCTAATCCTAGCTGTGGCAGCAGGTTCTTCCACCTTTACAACAGGGTAGGATTGGGAACACTGTCTCCGACAGGAAGCCAGCCTGAAGCATCCCACCAGGAGATCAGCGCTTTGTCTTGCACTTTGCTAAACAGCCAACTTTTATGCCGTATGTTTTGATGACAATAGTTGTTCAGCTGTCCAGCCTCTCAATTCAAGCTACAATAACCTTCTGGACAAAATGTTTAATACCATTGCTCTTGCCAAAAATTTAATTGCATCCATTGATGCATCAGAAACAAAAGCGTTACCTAATGAATTTTTCCTTAACAGTGGCTTTATCTTTCCTTCTTCACTAATTTCTCAAGGTTATTGGACTACAGATCCTACTGCCTGCTACATCAGCACCTGCCTTTTCAGTCACCAACACCTCGACTCCTCTTTCTGAGCATCGGAGCTCCTGAGCTAGGCAGTAATGAAACGCTCCCGGTTGGTTTCCGATTGCTTTTCTGAATGATCATTAAATGTTTTGAGATGGTTCACACACAAGGATGGACATTGGCCCAAGGTTCAGACTAAGTGAAGAAAAGGAAACACACTACAGCTGAACAGCAGAGATCTGCATGGAGATGGGTATATGCTTTCTTGGAAAATTAAAACCAGCGAAGTATAACAACTCTGATGGCAGCCAGGGACTGATAAGCAAAGCAGTTGGGCACCTGCCCAAATTTAATGTCAGCGTATCTAAAGTTAGAAATACAGTTAACTATCTTCTTGAACCAAATCATTCTTTTTTCTGACAAATTGAGTACCAGTGTAAAGTGCTGGTCTGCTTGCTCTCGTGAATATAACTGTTATAAACCTATATATATAGATGGGGAGAGGCTGTTCAGGAGGGCCAGTTGTGATAGGACAAGGGGTAATGGTTTTAAAATAGAGGGAGGTAGATTCAGGTTGGATATTAGGAAAAAATTTTTTACCATGAGAGTTGTAAACACTGGAACAGGTTGCCCAGAGAGGTGGTGGATGCTCCATCCCTGGAGACGTTCAAGGCCAGGTTGGACGAGGCCCTGAGCAACCTGATCTAGTTGGAGATATCCCTGTTCCTGCAGGGGGGTTGGACTAGATGACCTTTGAAGGTCCCTTCCAGCCCTAACCATTCTATGATTCTATGATATTAATATATATATATTGGTTAAGCCAAATACATTCTTTCTGGTATTGCTACACTGAGCATTCTGCTTTGACATCCCAAGGAGCTGTGCAGCTAACTGTAAGCTAACTGGCCTGCTCCTCTTGAGAAACCTTCCTCAGTTTGGTTATTACTGATGAAGACAAGAAAACTGATAAGATACAAAACTGAGATTTCTAAGGAATATAGATGTGTTTAGAAAGAAATCAAACAGCAGACGACGTACCTCATCGCGAAGGTTTTGAGACCACTGTTACTTGTGTGTGGCTACTTGAATCATGGTGAGCATCTGAGCTGTGAGCTTGACTTTGAGCTTGCGTTTTGTGAGGTTAGACAAGAAGCAGCCGAGAAATCTGACCTTCCCTGAACCTCTGAGCACTAACGGCACTGCTATGACATTTAAACAGATGAAATATGTCTCTGCTGTAAGCAAGAATTTTCCATTTATCCAACATATGTTGTCATAATTCTGAAGTGTCAAGGTCTGCTCTGGATCATTCTCCAGCTGCTGACAGATGAGCAGTTCCCTGCACAGCACACTACACGGGCACTCTGTGCAGCTCACGCTTGGAACAGTCTTTTTGCCACGTAATTTCAGAAGATAAAAACCAAGGGGCCAGCTGTGTGCGAAACAATGCAACAGCCCCACAACAAACTCCAAAACAACGTTGTCATTTCTACCTTTGCCGAGGATGCTGTCAGGCCACTGACCTGACTTTTAAGAACACTACCTTGGAGCTCTCCAGTAGGCAGGACTGCAGAATCCTACTTGCAATCCATACGTTTTACACTGTCAATTCAATTGCTACCTCTTTCTGCCCTCTGCTCTCACACACAACTCCATTATTTACATTTATGTTTTTAAAATAAAATCAACCAAAACTGTTAGCAGTACTAGATAGTTTATGTAGTACTGAAGGAGCTTCTTTGAGAGTTCCACCTTGAAGAACTCTTCAGCAGCACAAGTCTACCTCTGATTCCCAAAGACGGCTATTTTAGTTTTTCAGCATAGTGCTTTTTTTTAAAAAAAAAATATCAATTTCTGAGCTCAGGGCAATGTCATTAAGGACTGCCCTTTCCTATTCACCTCCCTCTCGGATGAGATCAGAATGTGCACAGGCAAAGCCCTTGTTCCTGCCCACAAATCAATATTTACTGCAGCAGAGAAGGGAAGGAAAGGAGGAACAGAGGATGAAAGGAGGGACTGGAACAGAGAAGACAAAAAAAGCTCCGTTTCTAATGACAATTCTCCTTTCTCATCCCTATGATTTTATGAACAGTAAGTGAACAACAACTACTAATGTCTTAGTTCTGTTGCCATAAGAACTTCAGTAAACTAAACATTGCAATATCTATTCAGTTCACCTATAGAATAATAGAATCATAGAATGGTTAGGGTTGGAAGGGACCCTCAAAGATCATCTAGTTCCAACCCCCCTGCCATGGGCAGGGAAATCCTCCACTACACCAGGTTGCCCAAAGCCTCATCCAACCTGGCCTTGAACACCTCCAGGGATGGGGCATCCACAACTTCTCTGGGCAACCTGTTCCAGTACCTCACCACCCTCAATGTAAAGAATTTCTTTCTTATATCTAACCTAAATCTCCCCTTTTTCAGTTTAAATCTATTGCCCCTTGTCCTATCACTACACACCCTTAAAGGGACCTATACAATCGGCCCATTTGCTTTTCTACAATTCAGAGCATGGACTTGCAGGGATCTCAAACAACATTTCAGACATACAGCAGAGGAAGCATTTTTATCATTGTTTTATAATTACTTCGCACTCCTTTACAGTTAGATCCCAGCTATAATTAAAGTTGTGCGTGGGAGGAACACAGCGAGAGGGTCAACAATGACTCTTGAGTTCCAAAAATCAACGTTTCAAGTCAAAGGAAGGATCTGGTCTATTCTTCCTCGGAAGACGACAGGTTAAACTACATTCACTGCTCGAGACTGAGTTCAGTGGGGTACTCAGTGGAGCTACGTCAGTGAACTAGAGCTGAAGTCTTAGTCCACAAAACATCTCTAAATGAAGCCCAACGGCCTCAGATCCATCACTCACACCCTCAACCAGGAGAGACTACCTTGTGAACAAGGATGGGGTCTCTATCTGTTTGGTTAATGGACGCACTTCAATAATGATCCTAATAATCATCTTTTCTACTCCAGCAGTTTCAACAGAAGTATTTAAAATAAGGACAAATTTTTATTTATTGTGAACGTATGTCCAACTGACTGTGAGTATGCATTACGCAACTGAATTTTCTTAGAATTACAGCTGCGATGTCTTCTGAACATTCTCGTTATTCCTTCCTAGCACCTTTTCCTTGGGTCCTGATGTAAAATTTATGGGATTCACCCCACAAATTTATGACCCATAGACGATTTCAAGCCAAGAAATCTCATTGCTATTCTGTACCAATGTATCACTGAAGTCTAGACGCTGCAACTTTTGTGAACTTTCTCCATATTATTTATTTTGCTAAACCTTTACCACGCTGTTTGAGTTCCCATATTCTGCAAATATTCAATATACTCATGCTGAAATAGTAAAGCTTATTTTCTCATACGAATCCAAAAGTAACACATATATTCTCAGTTTAAAAGAGAGCTCAATCTATTCACTGTAAGATCGTTTTATGAAGTTAATACTTCAGTAATTTTCTATTCATCCTAATTTTCTGCTTGGCCATTTACTATTTATTTTTAAATAATAATTAACCTTTTAAACCTTTTACTCTTACTTCTGCATTCTGACTAATGGAAATCCCCAAACTCACCACTTATAATCTGCATTCATTTAAACTGTCGGTTGCCTATTTTGCATTTCTCAAACCAATTATTCAAGTGACTGCCAAACTTTCTTTATCTTCCACTATCATTCTAGAATCAGCCTTGTTGTCAGCATTATCGATGCCAGTAATAATTACATTACTCCTTCAAAAAGTACCCTTGAACCCAGACAAACGAGTACATTAGGAACCACCATAAGCCACTTTTTAATATCCTTTTTTTCCTGTCCAGTTCCTTAAGATACTCAACAAATTGCAGTCACCTGGATATTAGCATGTCATGACAAAAGCTTAGCAGGAAAAAGTGATAAAGTTTTCCCTAACAGTGATTCGTGCTAATAATAGATACCTTTTACTTGCTTTATTAATGAACTTGACTGTGATTTTTACCCTGTTATATTCTGAAATGCAGATGCCACAGATGAGCATCCCTATTACCCGAGGACCAGCACAGCTAAACTGCTGAAACAATTTCACTGGTCCAGTCCTTGTGCTATGGAGTCTTTTCTCATTTCAGGGTCTAACTCACCATTTCTGAGTTTCTCCTCCCTAAATACTGCAATTTCAGATATGCACACACATACACGCATAATATGAAGCAGGTAGAGAATTATGCCATTACCATAGTTCTCACATTTACCTTTTTGTGATGCAGAATCTTACATTTAAGACTACAGGCCACCACTTAAATCTTTTGCACTTTCTAGATAAAAGTGGAGGCTCTGTGATCTCAGAAATCTTATGTTGTTTCAGCACTCACAAGTCTGATTTCTGACACAGGCAAGCTTAACGTCCGTGTGCTAGCCAGCGCTCCTAAGGCGAAGTATCTTAACTCAGAATGAAAAGAACAACTGAAAATTAATGCTAAAGTAGGAAATAATTTATAAGAATGCCTCAAACTATTAAGTGGTACCTCATTTTCTGCATGAGGTAATTAGCTTGTCTAAAATATTTCATCCCTACCCACAGAATCTATTTTTTCTTGGCCTTTCTAGTGCCTACTATGTCAGCACTGTAATTTAATGCAGTTTCAAATCTTTTCTGACTTAAGGCTTCAGAGCCAAGTCAAATAGCTGCCTGTGCCTGCTTTGCATGAGTCAAAAATCTTGCTAACCTCATTTTTTCAAAATTGAGGATTTACTTTAATTCTCCCTTTTTTTCTTCAATTTTACAGAATATCTTTAATAAAAATATTCTTCCTGTTAGTAAGTCTGTCTGTGCTGCACCATGAAAGCACGCGTGCGTTTGTAACGTTAAAAAAAACACAGTTTGTGCCTGCTCCCAATTTCATCACACCCATCACAGTTGCATCCCAGTTCTCACCTTCACACATTAGCAGGGAGACTTGAAACACTTGTGTGTGTTTTTCTTTTCTGGCAGATAAACAAACAAACCACACGCATTAATTTTAATGAGTACCTCAAGGTTTCCCTATAAAAGAACTCTCAAGAACATTTAATAGCTGAGATAAACACTCAATTAAGGTAAGAAGTTCCTAAGTATTCAGATTTCTTGAATACCATCCCTGTGGATATCACATTGATTATTAAATGGTACCCACTGAAAACAGAGGAAGCAACAACTGACAGTACAGATGGTGGGGAAAAAGATGTGAGCAAAGTGAAGGATTTGTGGAGGGACACGGAGGACAAGCCAGAACTTCTTTGCAGGCACACGAGGAAAACCAGGCATCTCTGAGGATCTCTAGCCTTTATTGTTCCAACCATAGCCCCCCCTCTTTAAATTTAGCCAGCTGACACTTGCCTCCAAGCACAGCAAATGAGAAGGGTCTCGCTGGAATACAGCCAGAGATGAAGACTGGCAGCTGAAGACTTGTCAATAGAAAAAGGGAGCTGTAAGCTATTTTTAAACTTAATCTCTGCAGAACTTAAGAGCGGCTTCTTTGGTGTAATCAATTATTGCTGCCAAATCTATCCATGTTTCTGGCATTAATACAGTGGCTACACTAAGAAAAAATCTTAACACTCAGGTCAACGCATTAAAAAAACATTTGGTGAATCTCAAAGACCAGTGCAACCCTCAGAGCAGCCGGAGCTGCAGAAAAGCCCTTCCTTTCTGGCTGGGATTTTTTTTACCCCCATGTGGAACAACACTGCACACAGGGACTGCCAGGACAGAGACCATCCCCATCCCTTTTCAGATCAACACACCAATTCAGCAAAATGTGTAAGTCCATAAACAGTCCCACTGATTGTAATGAACCACCTGAGAAGTCTGAAGGCAGCAAGATATTTTTCTGAAGGACAGCATTAGCAGCTGTCAAACAAAAGCAATTAAATGCTCTCTAAGTCGGCACCAACCATGAGCTGTGACAACACAATCTATAATTATTATTTTTTTTTGAACTCATCTAAATCCTCATTTAGTAACAAAAGTTAACTAACTGGCATAGAAGGCAACTATGTCCATATTACACTGGTTAATATGTGCTGAGACAAAAATATTTTAAGGGAGTAAATTCTTATAATGGTTTGTTTAAGGCAAGTGACTTTAACGAAAGGAGAAAAAATCGTAAGCCAAAAATATCCGTTTCCTTAGAAATTCCAGAGAGAGTCCATTACTTCTAACTCTGTATCTTTACTTCTTTGGGTCAACTTTCACTTTTGAGGTTGTCTGATCTCCTACACAGAATAAATCATGCATCATTAGAAGGAGTTTTTAAAAGTTGAGAACATTCAGAAACGCTTCATTTTAGATTACACAAAATGATGCAAAAGTGGGGCAAAATGCCAACATAAAAATGGAATAAAATAGCCAACAATTTTTTAATCTACAGAGCCTTTTACATCCATTATCAGCTGAACCATCTGTTCTGCAGTTGCTCAGGTCTGCAAAAATAAGAGTGTGTAAACTGTGTTTTACCTTTTAAAGCTCAGACAATCTGCTGGGTAAAGAAGTTTCTTTCTATATTTAAAAATAATAACCAATTTTTGGTTTTTAACAATGTAACCGAAATAAACCTGCAAACCAAATTTAAGACAAAGACAGAAGATCTGATGGCTGAATATGGCTTCAAAGAAAGTCTGATTTTTCTTTGGCCCCACATACGTGGCAGAAGGAACATGCTGCTGACCCTGCCTTGCACATCCTCTCTCATTCCTCTGCGCTAACCTGCTGCTGAGTCCTCACTCCTCAGCTGTCCCTTACTCCACAACGTAGTCCTCATAGGAGAAGAAAGACAGGGCAGTGACTGCAGCAATAACCTTGAGAGTTTCTTTTTGCACTTCCGACACAAACTTCCTCAACGACCCCCCAGAATCTGTTTACTCCTCCTCTGCCTTGGTCTCCCCAGGCGGAAAGGATAAAGGCACTGAAGACTGCGAGCACTCGGCCACAGCGTGGGTGACAATCATAAAAATTGTGGATGCTCCATCCCTGGAAGTGTTCAAGGCCAGGTTGGATGGGGCTTTGGGCAACCTGGTGTCTTGGAGGGTGTCTCTGCCCATGGCAGGGGGGTTGGAACTAGATGATCTTTGAGGTCCCTTCCAACTCAAACCATTCCATGATTCTATGAAAAATACCATAGACAGAAAGACAGATAATCTCCTCTGGGACTATGCAGATGAGTAAAAAGTTCACAAGGTTGGATAAAACCATATTCATCCTCAAAATAATCCTTTTAGTAGATCAACAGAACCGCTTTGCAGGCAAAGGTAGTGCTCAGTGTGGTGTCACACCCAGTCACTAGCTGGTGCAGTGTCAGGGCAACGCACAGAGACACAGCAGATGTCTACTACTCCAGATCTAGGAACGTACTTCACCTGAACACGAGTAACCACACCAACCAGTCCATGCTCTTGTTACCTGGGCTTTACACAGACCTACGCACATACACTTCTAGTGGGGTTTTAAGCCACGCACTGGGACCAGCTGCCTTGGACTCCAGCATCAGTACAGCAACCACGCTCTGAAAAATTGCTTTACGTACCTACTGCTGCCTTTAGGCTTCTGAATCCCAGACCAAATCCAGTCTTTGATATCTCCCACTCAAAATTTCTGTTGACACAACAGACTAGACGTTCAATAAAAATATTACAACTCGGCAAACCATCAAGATAAGTTAGGCTTGATCTACAGACTATATCTGATAATGTGTTCAAATAGTATAAAATCGGCTTAAATATGTATCACATTTTAAGAAATGGGCTCAGTGATCTGAAACCAAAAGATTCTGTGACATAAAATGTATCTAATTTATTTTCTTGGCCTAGCGTATTTGACATAGATTATAGTTTTAATAGCTTTGTTGAAGCTCGTGGGCTATGTACTCTACAGTTTCAAAGATGACGTAAATAGGACGTTTGTTCATGTTTATTTCTGCTTTATGGCTAAAGCCAAAGGCACATCCCTAAACCTCAGCGAAAATGGAAAAGCTTTTTGGAATAAAAGCACAAACTAATGAAAGATGAAGTCCGATGGGTACATCACTTTACCGTTCATCTTTTACATCAACTTCCATGTTTCCTATCTATTTTCCTGTATCTTGTCATAAAAAAAAAAAAAAGAGGAAAAAAAATATAGTTGTCCACTCTTAACAGAACAAACAGCCGAGTTTTGCATCAAAACCAACCAGCAATCTAAGTGTTTGCTAATCCACAGTTTTCCCCCCCCCTTCTTTCGTCTTTTGACAATACGTATCCGTGACTGCGTGGGCAACACTGGGTGTGGGCACGACTGAACTCACCATATTCCATTTCTGACCCTTCCTTACCACGACAAAACCAGTAGCTTCCATCAAGTCAAATGAATTTTCAAACAGGACTTTGAAATTCTCGAAGCCAAGCTGGTAAGACAGATAAAGCACATTCATGATAGATGATTTCATTTTGTCCATCGATTATTCAGTAAGCCTGCAAAAGACATTCACTCTCCAGTTCCTAAAGTGATCCTTCTTGGGATTTCATTTAATACAAATAATATACATTAACGATGCATATGTTGCTGTTTTTGTGGGACGATGCTCCATAACTCATTCATTATTTATGTTCTTTTAATATGCTGTAAACAGCTGCTATGCATATACTGGTTTCACCACTCTAAAACCACTTCAAGACAAATGCTGAAATCTTTTATTTCCCTTTAAGGGATTTCGGGTAGAATTAATAACACACATTAATAATCCGAATTTTCTTTTTGCCTGTTGGTGGATGAGCAGTTTTCACAGTGGCGGAACAGTTTTCACACAGTATTACCAATCTGCATATTTTTTTTTTTCCCTCTTTCTAGCTGGTTGATGGGCAGGTTGCTTACGAAATAATATGCTTTGATAATAGGTAGTTTTGCTCTGCAGTGACTCAAAATCAGGAGAGACTCACGATGTGTTGTAAATATTCACTAAAGACAGTATCTATCAATCTGCTATGGTCTTGTCAAGAGGAGCACTGAAAGCACACACCTACCAAGTCCTTCTTTCGAAGCTTTTCAGTACTCCCTAAATAAATACTGGAAATGCTCACTCTCCTACTAATCAGCGGTGGGAATTTCTACCCCACCTACTGGCAGGAATACAATTTAAAATCGTTTCGCATCCATGAGAGGGGAAAGAAGGGAAAAATCAGTGATAATCATGACATTGCTCTTATTTGTTAAAATCCTGAGAGGATCTAAAGTTTAGAAATAGAGCTGAAGAGCTCCCAGGGACCCGGAGGGGCCCTTCTGCAAGGATGGAATTTACATCCAAGGGCACTCTGAGCCTTCAAATTCTTTCTCTGCAATTCCATCAACAACCCTTTTCCATCCTTCCTCTCTCCCAACTCTTTTCACGAGAACTCTGGTTAGAAGTATTGCCTGCACTAATAGTTTCCTGGCTATTTTTTGTGCAGCGTATTGTTACAAAAGCACATGGTAGATTTAGCTATTGATTCTCTTTAAAGCTGGTTTATCAGATAAGAGACAGATTTTTATTTCCCAGTCACCTCAGGGCCCGGAGTTTTTTTGGTACATTAACAATTATGAGTTTGAAAGTGTCCACTTAAAGAAGATATCAATATATCATCCTATATTTATAACATACAGTAAGCTTAAATGCTGCTTAATTGCATCATCTTTACAGTGGCTGGAAAAGTTCACAATTTTTGAGTGCATAAATGCAGTCATTCCAAAAGGACAAAAGAAGAATAAACAAGAAAGAGAAGGAAATAGTTTTATCTGCCTTTGCAGTTAAACTTGAATTTATTTTTAGTTAATGATAACAGACTCAAAAAAAAAAAAAAAAATCCAAGCACTGAGCAATACCAGAAGTGTCATTTGGAACAGTTAAACACACTTTTGCTACCATTAATCATGGCAAAAGTGACAGAAGAAAAATGAGCTGGCTTCCTATATCTAATATCTTAATTCTCCCTGCAGATCAGCTCAATGCATAAGCAAGCAAAAGCAGGTAAACCTTTTGAAAAAGAGAGGAATGTCAGTATGAGGCTTTCTGTTAGTAAGAAACAACATGATTTTTACCTCAAAGAACGCTAAAAAAGTTCAAAAATCCAAAGACTGCTTTAAATATGGAGGAATAATTAAAATTAAAAAATAGCTAAACTAGAGAAGCTTAACCCCAGTCCTGATGTTTCCTGCAAAGGATTGATTCCTATTAGTTTGCCGGAGATTTGAACATCATTCTCCCTTACAGCTACACCAAAGCTGTGACTTTTTCCTCTTTTTTTTTTTTTCCTCCCTTCTGCTTAGTTATATTTACAAAATGAACCTTATTTGTTGTTTTGTATTCTTCCCAGTTTGGGTAGAATTACAGCCATTGTAGATGCTCCTTGCCTACTGGTTAAACACAGGTAAGATGAGCACAGGAAATGACAGCTAAAGGAATCTTTTTCTTTATTTCAGGCAAAATTCAAAGGTGATAATTTCAGATCTGAACTTAAGCTTCCTCTAATTCCTGCTATGTTCTAGCAGTTATATTGCACATATGGAGACCTTCCTAAAAATACCAAATGGAGACCTACTTACAAAACTGGTGACTTTGTTGACATGATGAAGAAACATTACTGTGCAACTTCAAGAATCCAAAAATAGTCAATGAGAAACTTTATCATCAAGCTCAAAGTTGACCCACAGGCACAAAAAAGAAAGTTCCTACTCCTCTGCTAAAGTTTCTATATACAGTTCTTTTTCTGTACCAGAGCATCGAATGATGAGCTCCTGGCAAAATCAGGAGATGGATAACTTTGTACAACTCACAGACTGTTCTGTCCCGAGCTATTCGTGTAATCCATCTGCAGCTTCGTTCTTCCCTTCTCTTCCCAGCCTGTTTTTTAGACTGCAGGTTATGGAAACTACTTTACTGCTACATAAAAACTGCTAAAAAGAGGATGACCTAAAAAAAGGGGGCACAACTGTATTACAAACCCACAAACTACAATAACAACAAAAATATTAAAATTGGTAAAATCATAAAAGCCTAAGGGGGCAGTTCTGGCTGAACCTTCAGATTTCCGTGTCCGGTGCTGTCATCTTCTGGCACTGTTAAATAACAGACAATTTGTTGATTTATTTGGGCTAGCACCTGTTTGCTACTTAGGCATGACAATGTTTGAAGATTGTTCAAAAACAATTTGGTGGGAAAAAGGCAGAATCAAAAGAGCTTCAGGTGAAAGGCAGGAGGTAAACATTGTGCATTCAGGCACCGTAGCAGAAGCGAGGATGGGAATGTGCTGGGTGGAAAATTCAGCCGACAACTTAAGATCACATTTTCAGTTATTACGAAAACCAAATTAATTCACATTGAAATTACAAATGGTGACATGAAATAGTAATAAAGGAATGACAGCGAAAATCAGAAAGATGCGCTGTGGACTCCGTACAATTCCAGTAGCACCTACATTTTACAACCTGGCGCATTAAGAGAGACAGCTACTTTAAGGTTGATTTACAGCGATCCTACAGCCCATCTGCTTTGGAGAGCCAAGGCACTAAAGATAATTTCAAAATTAAACTGAAAGATAAACATTGATCAGGGACGTAGTTTTCTCTTTTAACCTGATGAAAATTTTTTTTGCAGCCCATCTGTTAAATGGTAAATAAAATATAGAATAGCAGACTAAAATAATTTGTTAATTTAGTTCAAATATGATTTAAGTTACCAGGTCAGTAATTAACAGGAAAAAAAAATTTATCAGTTTTACCAAGACTAATTTCTTTATTTTGGGGTAAAACTTGTAGTGGTTCTTCAGGTAAGAGAAAAATGTGACCATTATGTTAGTAGCTGCATGAGGGTTTTTTGAAAAGACCTACGCCACTGCAGAATTACACCGTCCTCAGGGATAGCTCGAGAACTACTGTGTCTCAAATACATCTCTCTGAATCATAATTTTCTTCCTGTTGGCTTGATACTGAGGGAGAACGTTAATAAATCTGGTGCCAGGATTTTTTGGTTTCTACAAATCATTTTAGTCAGAATATGCTGACACTATCAAGCCAAAACTTTTTGCAAGAATGACAGTTCTGACAAATTTCTCAGACTTTTTTGGTAAAATAACATTTCAATTTGGGAATTACACTAATTATATCAACCACCAGAATGTCAAAAGTGAATGGCAATGTTCTCGGACAACTGAAGCAAGACACTCATATGAATTGAGGAGATTTATTTCATTTTCCATCTCAGGTTTTTTTTTCTGAAATTTCAGTCGTTCATTCTGATTTGAGGAATTGTTTGAGGTTTGTTATTGACTTCTACATCCATGAGGTGATAATTCCAGGAAATTCAAGGAAAGCATAATGAGGGAATGAGAAAGGGAGATTTGCTGAAATGTTGTCCCTACTGCAATGGGCTGGATTCTCAGACCACAGAGATCAATTAAAAAGGTGAAAGTCCACCTGACCTACCATATGTGACTTTCCAGACTAAATACATGTTCTACGTGTTGTAGTACACCAGTTAGAAAATTTCCGAAGTGAAACTGCTTTTGTGATGTCAGAACCATACCAAATTGTGCAGCTTCATGGTTTTCTTGCCCCTGTTTCCACAGGGTGATCAGTGATGGTTTCCATAATTCCCATGTAACGGAAAGGACTGTGTCAGCTGCACAGAATACACACAGAACTGGTTTAAGATACAGAATCATGAAACCTGCCGTGGTCAAACTGCAAAAAAAAATTGCCAGCAGCTAATAAGGTCCAACCTTCAATTTGACCACAGAAATTTATGCCTCCCTTTCTGCTTCTTCTGGAATAAATAATTTACCTGAAAATGCAGACCGACCTGCCATAGGTACGTAAACTTTTCTGGTTTCAATCAGCAGCAAAACCCAATTTATTCTCTATGTCAACTTTCTGGATAAAATATTATATAGTACTCCTTAGAAATAGAAAAGCTGCATAATTCTGAACCATTGTCCACTTCAATACGATTTTGAAGACAGATGGATTACTGCAATTCAGCTCTGGACCTGACCTTTCCCATCTGTGAGAAGGCTGTTGTAGATCCTGGATATAGGTTTAGGTTCATCTAGTGAAGAACAGCCATATGAAACCCAGTTTCAATAAAACTACAGCTCTCCAGCTTAAATACTTGTTATATGCAACCAAGGTCTTACGGCTGTAAAATACATATGCAGATATAGTTGTATTTAACATTATGTGGGTCAAAATATAGTGTGAAAGCTCATTTTCCTGCTCTTCAAATTGATGAGACATCAAATATGGAAAGTCTACATCACCATCTCCAACCTATGAACCTGGCAGATTTGGATATCTCTCAGTATGCGAACACTGAGGCAGCTATCGTTGGTGTTGGAAAAGAACCAGCTTGCAAAAGGAGCCCTGCACTGCAAAATAATAACAAGAAAGGCCTATAAATCTTCATTCATAGTTATCAAATCACTGTAAAACTTTTGGCTTAAAAAGTCCGGAATAAATGTTAATTTAACCTTTTGGCACTTCACAATTATTTATCATCTTTGTTATTTCATGTTTCCCCATTTATTAACTAGCTATTACACAACTTAGAAAAAACATATATACATCTTTGCCAATTAAGAAATGTATTTGAAAAATCGCAAGGATTTTTGCCTAAGATGAGATTAGTCATGTACTAAGTTATTTACTTGCCTGCTTAACCACAGAGGAGCAATCATTTTATGGTCAGTCTTGCTTAAATGGAGTTTCTCTAAAGAGCCAAGAATGCAGGAAAAGCACTTTGCTTTAGTAAGGTCATGAGGCTTATTAAATAATTTGCATATTGAAGGTTAAATTCATATTTCTATACACAAAAAGGTATTTTTTCTATCCCTGAAAATTGGGAAAAGTACCAGCAGGAGTTTCAAGAATGGTAAATAAAACACATTTGTATGTACTTTTTGACACTTGTAGTTGTTCACCCATACTTCACTTTCACTCCCACCCAACATGAGGTAGCGATTGCTTTAAATTAAGCCCCATTTATGCCTTTCAATTTGCTTGTAATAGATGCATCCATAGGTATAGCAATTACCTAGATAAGTAAGAAAGCTGTGCCACAGCCCAAAACTGTAATCATCAGCACAGGATGTTAATTAGATAGAGGGGACAGACGATGACAGTGTGTCGAGATTGTTTCTGTTCAAAAATCACTTTTCAAAATAAAAAGTCATTTCAAAATATTTTCCTCCTAAGGACCATTATTGACTAATATATCAAAGAATACAGTTCCCCTAATGATGCACCAATGCAAATACATCATTACAAATGCACTACCATCCTGATGATGTATTACTCAATAACATGGTAGCAGTTGGCAAGAACTTCCACTGAATCAGGTGATCCAAGTTTTATCCCGTTTGTGTAATTCCCATAGTTAAGAATAAGGAAGAACAGACAGGCCAAGAAAGCAAGTTCACATACAAAGAGTTGTACATTAATAGACATTAAGAACTGTGATATCTTAGTTTGGAAAGGCAGATGTTACTTTTCAACCTTCCAATAGCTTCTAAAAAAAAAAAAAATAAAAATCACTGTATCATAATTCTGTATCATTCTTTCCTGATTTACTACTACGCTTCCAGTCATTCACAGTTTAGCACCTTAAACAGAGCTACAAATTACAAGCAAGCCCTGTGCTTGCCACTGCCATTTGCAGCTTTCATTCCAGATGTGACCACTGGCCCAGTTGGTGATTACTGGGAACACGTGGGTTTACTAACCCTAAGTCACATCCCTTGGCTACAACTCTTCAACTCAGCAC
This sequence comes from Tauraco erythrolophus, assembly GCF_009769465.1. Taxonomy (NCBI): domain Eukaryota; kingdom Metazoa; phylum Chordata; class Aves; order Musophagiformes; family Musophagidae; genus Tauraco; species Tauraco erythrolophus. The sequence goes on from NC_141475.1 coordinate 26,475,619, forward strand.
CCCCAACTGAAAGAGCCCCACCAATGTCCTCTGCTCCTGGCAGACTGCAGAGCTGACTGAACAAAACAAAGGGTAAAACACAACAAAGACTTTTTAATTATTTTTTTTTTTACTTAGACATGAATTTTTCCTTGCAAGAGAGACCTGATTAATTTCATTCAAAGACTTTGCTCCACTGCTACGTTGAGAGAAGCAGCATCTTCTTCCAGCAGCTCCTACTGCTCCACCAGCCTGCTGATGACTATTCGTTCATCTCTATTTCCTTTGCCTGGCCCAAGGTCTTTTAATGGTTTATTAACTCTTTGATGCTCATCTCAGTCTAGGAAGGATTAAACTACCAATGTCACCTGGTGGGAGCAGGATGAAGTCCCTCTATTCACGAGCCTTCCCTGTTTTCCCCTCCTCTCTACCACAGCACTTGGGCTTTCTGTTTCCGTGTTCCCTGTCTACATAGTGGCATTATTTGATTTAATTCCATGGATTCAGGAAATGTAATATAAACTGGAAAGTACACCTTATTTTCACATACTGATCACTCTTCCTGTTAGTTTTGAAGTTTAAATAACTGGAATTAGTGCTTAACCTAAAAGCAAAACGGCTGTCTGGATGCTCCATTACATTTTCCCATCAGAAAAAAAAGGCATTTCCACAGCCACACAATGTTAGATTGGATACCACTTGGACTATAAGGTATCTCTGAAAAAAGAAGTTGGTTACACAGGTTACAAAGAAAAGAGAAAGAAGCAAAGCAATAAAAAGGCCAATAAACCAAAAAGAGGTTTGTGGTTCAGTCAGAAGAGGAGTTGTGAAAGGCTAGTGAAATTTTCCAAGAAGAATTGTGGCACATTCCTGGTAGAAGCTGAAAATGTGAGCAGAAATCAAAATGAATGGAGGGGACGGATAATTTGGACATACCGTGGCCGTTACTGTGAAACACTTTTAGTCTGAAGTGGTGATCAGCTACATAAAAATAGACATCAGAGGCAGCTGAAGTTGCCAACTATGTGCACGGAAAAAAAAGGATATAAAGATACAGAAGATTTGAGGATTTAGAAGGACTTCTTATTGAGGCACTTAATAGGCAGAGGAGCTTCTGATGACAAAGGAGAAACAAAAGGTTAGGCAGCATTACAATGGCTCTTTTCAAACAGACTGTTTTGATGTGATCCAGACCCTACTACATGGGATGATGTTTACAGAAAAATCCATTTGTAACGGCTATAGCTTCATGGTTGAATGAATGAAAAGGTATTTTCTGTACTTAAATGAAACTGGGATGTAGTACAATGTAACAGGGAAGGTGAGTTCTGAAAACGCCTTTAAAGTAGAAAAAGAAAAGAAATAAAAAGAGCACGAGGGGCAACAACCTTTGCCTATAAAAGTCTCTTTGATTTCTGGATTTTCATTTTGTTTACTGCTATGGAAAATTATCCTGTGCCAAATTTTATAGCTGTGGTCTCATGAATCAGAAATGTAGGCTGATTGGAAACTGTCAAGTGCAGCACAGAAAACTTGGATTTCATTCAAAGAGCAATCTAATCATGGTGTTCAGACAAAAAGCCAAAAACATGAGATCAAAAGACACGCATATCCAATGATGAACACAAGTTAACTGAACGTCTTGCCTGAAAATAAAGACCTGGAACAATATTCTGGAGTGAGAGATAGAGCAGGCCAGAAATTCTTTACAGAATATCCACCCCACACAGGAAATCAAAGGAAAAAACAAAAAAAAAGTCACCTAAGATGTACCTCAAGCCGCACTGTGAAGACACCAGCTGATACACGTCCCCGTACGCTGCCAAATCCACATTTGTTCAGAAGCCTACGCCACAACGCGGGTTTGGAGACAGCACAACTGGTGTCTGTGAACGTACCACAGAGTGAAAAAAAAGCTGGACCACAGACACCTGGTGTCATCACACCATACACTCGTACTTTTGCTCCCTTGTTCCATCACCTACTGCGAGCGCATCGCCCCAAGCACGGTCAGAGTGGGACAGAATCGCCAGCTCACAGTCCTGAAGCAAGAGTCAAGTCTCAGCGCTTCGTTTCTGATGCTGAAAAAAGGTTTATCTGCTGCAGGCTCTCATAGGACATAAAATCCAAAGAGACAAATAAATCCTAAGAGTTCACACTGCTCTTCCCTTACCCAATCCCTCCATCACCTTTCTGCCTTTCCTTCCCACTTTCCAGCACTCCCATTGCTGCCGATCGTTGCTAACACTCCAGAAAGCACTGCTGAACCGTTCAGGAAAAGACATTGATCTCCTGTAGTTTATATGGATTAGAGTTCTTTCAATTTTTTAAAAGAATATCAGGGTTACTAATTAGAACAGCGTATTTATCAACTCAATTCCAAGGTGACCGCGAGTGCTTTGGGACCTCGCTTCAAGAAACACGTGTTGGTATTTAGCGAGACTGTTTTCCTACGGATGAAGAACAGTAATTTTGGGGGAGTACTTTGGGCAGCAATTTATTCAAGTCATTGCAAATACCCACTAAATAAAGACTCTGCTGTCTGATGGAATGAGGAAATTGAGGTTCTTAGCATAAAAATTAAGCGTATAAAGTAGAGAAATAAAATAGGAGAACTTCATTTCTTTGGTCATTTCTAGTGATAGCACACTTGGATGTTAATTCTACATCTTTCTCAATTGTTAGTACTTTATAAATTATTTATAGAATTTATAAGTGGCCTTTCTACTCCTGAAACAGATTGATTTACAGGGGCCTCTTCTAGAAGACAAGGGAAGTGGTGGATACCTACTACTCAAGCGCAAGTTGTTTGCACTCCATGCAGAAGACAACAGTAGATGGAACGAGGCAATAATGTTCATCAGATGTAGGTGACATTTCTTTTTGAGGATATGAGGACTCATAAATGCTGCCCGTAGAGAATTTTCAGAGGATCTGCAGAAGCAAATAAGCAGTTTATAGATATGTTTGTCCGATAAATCGTGGCAACTGTAGGGGAGCTGCCATCCCAGCCTCACTACGTGGGTCAGCATTGCTGCAAAAAATTGGTGTTTCGCTCAGGATGAAAGTGTTTTGCAACTGAGGTGTAACCAAATCGCATTTTAACCATGTTACCTAATCACCCCTATTTTTATGGCTAAAATGTAACTTGACTCAGGGGCAGTGTTACAACATGGTACCCATCCAGGCCAACAGACTAAATCACATTATCCATTTCAAGTGATGACATTGCTCTAACTGGATTTTGTACTACAGAAGAACCCCAGATGTTAAGAGAGAAACTGGTATTAAAAGAGAAAATGTTTGTGTGAACACAAATACAGAACCACATTACTTGATGAATGGCTCAGATTTCTCACTGGGGAAGGGGGGGAAACACAAACTTTCTCTAGTTATCTAATTTATTATTCAAAAGGAAAAAAAGGTTGTGGGCCAACAGATGGGTCCTATTTGCAATTTTTTTAAAAGATATATATGCTATGCAAGTATAAAGTAGAAAAAAAATAATTTGCATGGATAAATTAAAACATCATTGCATTTAGGCAAGACTAACAGTACCGGCAAAAAGCAAAACGGTAGAGAGAAAATAAGGATCTAAAGGAAAGCTGCTGAGTCAGCATGTTGGAATTATCCTGTATACAAACTAGGCAGAGAAGCATTCGGTTTCCAGAAAGAGTACTTTTAGCAGTAACACAAAAATAGTAAAATACCTCAGAACCACCAGATACACAGTGCCTGAGCAGCTTTGGTTTATGGGTGGATACAGACGGCCCAACGCTGGCAAAAGCAAGGCCATCATCTGGGCACCAAAAATAAACATGGAATTCATTGCTGAATACAGAAATCATACAGGAGATCTTGTGGTGACTGCAAATAATAAAACCATCTGTCCAGCACTACACTGGGCAAACAAGGGAATGAAGCATAAATCCTGGAAAGGCACCCTGGCAATGGCAAAGATGCTACTGAAAGCTCATCTGGAAAATTATGTGTAATTCTGATTACCACATAAAGTCATTGCAGAAATCAAGCAGGTGCAGGTCAAAGCTATCAATTCACACAGAATTTGGAGGATTTTTAGGTATGTGGACAGATTTGCCAGACTTTGTCTCTCAGTCTTAGAATAACGGAACCTAAGTGGGATTTTTTTGGCCAACATTTATCAGATCTTGATGCCAGTAGGAATTTTTAAAAGCAACCAAACATATGCATCCCAGGAGGTGAAGGACAAGAGCAGAAAGGAACAGCATTCACAGAAATGGAAAGGTATCCTTACACAAAGGGTGAGCTTACGCCTGAAGAGAGATCTTTCTCCTATTTTATTTAGTCTCCTAGAACGCATTTCCAACAGTGTTCTCATACCAAAAATGTATGGGATGAGACAGAGACAGGCATGTAGAGAGGTGGATTATCAGAGACAGCTTTCCAGGAACTGAACCTCCAGCTTATTTTATTTTTAAAAAGCAGCTTTTACAGACAAAAAACCCAGAACTGGATCCTACTCTACTGCACGCTCCTCCTGGCTTGAGTAACTTATGAAGAGTTGTACCAGGGTCCATCTCCCTAATGTCCTCTCGCTGGCTGGCTCATAGTAGGCAAAGACAGAAGAAAACAGACCATGATAAACTTATCCTATGGCTTACACAGTAGATTGGCAGATGACAGGATTGGGGTAAATTTTCACAGAGATAAGGATTACAGCGTCTGCATTCTGAACAGGATATATTTTATACACAATCTGCTCCAAATCTTCTTAAACTTTAATAAGGAAAAAAAAGGAACTTATGTGCACATACTAGTGCTGCAAGTTTGAAGTGAATTTCTTCTCTGTTTTTCTGGAATTTGATGATTGAATCATTGGTTTCTTTCAGTTTATTGCTGAATTCTATTTCCAGCAAACGGGTTGTGGCCTTGGAAGAACCTGAAACTTTGGAACTGATTATCTCTGGTAAGAATACTTAATCAATTTTATCCATTGCGTTTGAAATTTGGTTTCATCCGCATGCTTAGTGATGACTCCACAGTTTCAATAATACATACAAAATAAAAAGTAGGATGCAAAACTATAAAAAGGAACTACAAAATAAATCAGGTGAAAAAGATAAGTAAGTGCTGCTTCTTCTTTCTTTTGTATTTGTGTTTGACTTAGGTGGTGGAAGTAACAGAAGACAGAACAGTTAAAAGTACTGTAAAGGAGCTAGCTGATAATAGAAAAAAATATGCATCTTTTCTTCTTTATTTCTGCTAGTGTTGGTATTTCTGTTAATAATACCCTGTAAAGGCACACAGATGCTACTTAAAGCATTAAGAAAAATCTCATCATTGTGCTATGATAAATAATTGCTTTTAAATCCACACAGTTAAATAGAATAAAAAATAGTAACATCTAATCTTCCTATTATATTTAACTAAACTACAGCATTTTGACTTTCAGTAAACTGATTTTTACCAGTGTAAAGAGGTGATGAGACCCCACCTGGAGTACTGCATTCAGCTCTGGAGTCCCCAAGACAAGAAGGACATAGAGCTGCTGGAGTGGGTCCAGAGGAGGCCACGAAGAGGATCCAAGGGCTGGAGCACCTCTGCTATAAAGACAGGCTGAGAGAGTTGGGGTTGTTCAGACTGGAGAAGAGAAGGCTCTGGGGTGATCTTATTGCAGCCTTCCAGTACCTAAAGGGGCTACAGAAAAGCTGGAGAGGGACTTTTTACAAGGATGTGTAGTGACAGGACAAGGGGCAATGGCTTTAAACTGAAAGAGGGGAGATTGTACATAAGGAAGAAATTCTTCCCTCTGAGGGTGGTAAGGCAGTGGAACAGGCTGCCCAGAGAAGTTGTAGATGCCCCATCCCTGGAGGTGTTCAAGACCAGGTTGGATGAGGCTTTGAGCAAGCTGGTGTAGTGGAGGGTGTCCCTGCCCATGGCAGGGGGGTTGGAACTGGATGATCTTTGCGGTCCCTTCCAACCCGAAACCATTCTGTGATTCTATGATTACTGCAGATCATAGCACAACTTCGAAAAAGGGAGTGAAAGAAATTGGAGTATCCTACGGTAATGGTTGAACCCCAGCCAGCAACTCAGCCCCCCACAGCTGCTCCCTCACTGCCCCCTGGTAGGATGGGGGGAGAATCGGAAGGGTAGAAGTGAGAAAATTTGTGGGTTGAGATAAAGACAGTTTAATAGGGAAAGCAAAAGAGGTGCACACAAGCAAAGCAAGGAATTCATTGATCCCTTCCCATGGGCAGGTGGGTGTTCAGCCATCTCCAGGAAAGCAGAGCTCCATCCACGTAACAGTGACTTGATAATACAAACACCACCACTCCAAACATCCCCTCCTTCCTTCTTCCTCCCCCAGCTTTACATGCTGAGCATGACATCATATGGTGTGGAATATCCCTTTGGTCAGCTGGGGTCAGCAGTCCCAGCTGGGTCCCTTCCCAGCTTATTGTGCCCCCCAGCCTCATCGCTGGTGGGGCGGGGTGAGGAGCAGAAGAGACCTTGACTGTGAGAGCACTGCTCAGCTATAAGGAAAACATCTCTATGTTGTCAACACCGTTTCCAGCACAAATCCAAAACACAGCCCCACACTAGCTACTAGGAAGAAACCAGCACGCCTACCTACTATTTTTGAACAGAGGGAACTACAGAACAACTATATTTCTTCTCGCTAGAAGAGTCATTTTCAGTTACAAAGGTGTGGAGGAATTCCTCCACTCACATTCCACAGTATTCTTCCAAACTGCTCAACTAAAGAAAACACACATATTTCAGGGCAGTAAACATGTGGACTCCCAAGAGTTTGGCAGAGAAACTAAAAATGAAGATACAACCTGTAAAGTATCAGTAACCTGTAAAGATGGAAACTCTTAAATGATGCACAGAGCCCAAGTCAGAGTTCCAGCAGCACCTGCAGCCACATGACCCGTGATCTTTTTTGAAAATAATGAACTACCATTCTCCATGCAAGTTCAGCATGCCGAGACTTTCTTTATTTGTACTCACAAGGCAACATCTTCGGGGAAGGCTCTGCCTGTCTGGGCAGTTATGTCAAGAAATGCTGGCACAGTGGGATTCCCATTACAGTTGAGTCTGTGGACCTACCACAAAACAAATAGTTGAAAATATACCCAAAACTTTAGAAATATCTACAGGTATTTCATATTACTGTAAAAACAGTTTTAAAGCAAATTAGCTGCTGCAGGAGCAAAGTCAATAACATGGCTGTACCATAACAAGCGTTGGAATTTTGCTCCAGACTCAGGTAGCCTCAAACAGCAAATTATCAGCAAGACATACTGACATTCACAATCTCTGATAAGAAGAGATGAGGGTAGATACAGAAGGGAAAGAACAGAGTGTTTTAGGGAGGAAAATATGTCATACAGAAAGTGCTGGAAGGTGCTTGACCCACCCAACTGAAGCATCCTAAAGCTGTTAAAACACAGCTGCTAAAGAAAAGCTTGCAAATTTAGACAACGTAGTGTATAGATATGAATTCACTGAGGCATGGACAACACAAGTGCAGTGTCAACACTTATTTTTCACCTGCCTATTCTTCTTTTCTTTTCCTTCTTTTCCTTCGTTTCCTTTGTAGGGATGATCTCTATGAAGGCACACACCCCTAGCACTCCTAAATTTAAGAACTGTTTGCTACCCCTCCAATCCCACATTTCTCTCCAAAAAGCAAGGAGGACAGAGAGACTGAAGGGAAGGTGAAGACCAAAATCTGGTCTTCTACAATTCTTTAAAATAAATTAAAAAATTAAAACTATGAATCCAAATGCTAACTTTGTACTGTATGACCTCTTCAGCTACACACACAAGCTATAGCATAACCTTGCATTAATAATGAAATCAGACAATTTTATACCTTGTTAATAATGTATGCCAAATATATTTGGGTTTAGGAAGGACAGTATTCATTTATCGATCATGATGCATTATCTCCAACCTGGAAATTTCTAAGCAGCTTTCATCTCCTGTGCGATTCTAAATAATTCAGAATGTAATTTCAGTGGGGTTATTTTGTTTGTATTTTTTCTTATTAAATTTGTATTTTTTAATCAAAAAAAAAAGCTGACAGACCTATAGCAAAGGGTCAAGGCCCATCTCGTATTACTCAAGAAGTCCCAAAGAGATCATCTTGAAAAGTCCCATGAGTGAAGATACTGCTGTTTAATTCTTAGTTTTTAGAACATCGACCTCTGTTCCCACTGTATTTGTATAGTGTTACATGTATATTTAATAATGATTATAATAACAGTAGCAAATAACTTTGAGTTCTTGTTAAAAGGACATAGTCACATTATAATTTCTTAAAAGTTATTTGTTCACTTTGTCTTAAGACTGAAACAGATCATCCCTGCCAATTCTCAGCACGAAAACAGAAATTTTGTTCTGGTCTCTAAGTTGAAAAGTAAATTTAAATATGCAAGAAATGATTATTAATTTGTACTGCAGATCTGCATTCACTCCAAAGGTGAATTCTTGAGTAAGGTACCGACAAACTATGCAGCTTTGAGATTTACAGGCTTATCTGGGGAATATTTTAATATTAATGAATTTCCAGCAAGGTTAGATTTGTATTTCCCCTATCTATAATTAGGGTGGGGGAAGAGAAGATGAGAACAAACAGATGTCATGGTGACACTGAAAAATAAGAAAGAAAAAAGACAAATGGAACAAACACTGTCTCAGAGAAGTTAATTAAGAGCACACTGAGGTTTCTAAGGCCTTTGAATGGTCAGTTCAAGAGATAATATTATCATAAAGGGATTATTGTAGGACTCTACAGATCAGAGGTCAAGGATTATATCAGAATTTAGGGAGAAAAGTTGTGCTACGGGAAGAAAATAAAGCAGAGTATGTTTTGTCCATTACAGTCAGAGAAGGCACAGGGACAAATTCCAAAGTCAAACATCAGTGGATGCAAATTAACCACCTTACAGTAACTAATAATCTCCTTTAGGACTTCTCAGATCATCAACTGATGCTTTGAGTACTTCTGTGATGAGAAGATTTAACAAGATGTAAAGTCATAAAACGATAATCCAAGGAGTTATTGGATTAAACAGGTGTGTAATTAGAAGGTGCATTATTCTCTAACTCATGTCTACTCTCACCTAACTGGTGTCTCCTTTTCATCTTCCCAGAAAGTCACTTGCACCAATTTTGACCACTATGCATCAGCACACTTGATGTGATTAAATTTGAAGAAATTCAATGAAACGCATATGTCATCATTTAACGATATGTCTGTACGTGGACTGGCACGACAAGAGGAGAACACAGACACTCCCAGGGTAGTTTGAAGCTGCCTAATCAGACATTGCTAGAGGCACAGATATAACAGCCTGGAGCTCAGTGCATGCTGCAAAGTTGACCTCAGTACCTGGGTGACACACGTGCCCCAGACAGCTCTGCCATGAACACGTAACACAGCAAAGATTTATTTCTTGTTTCTTATTTAGGAATACCATTAAATTGCATCAGTTTCTTGCAAGGCTGCTGAATAGCTTCAATGGTTTTGTTGGGTTCAACCATCTCCAAATGGAACGTTCCTGTCCTGCATACTGTTTTCACACAGGACCCTTTCTTTGGTGTCAAGGAAACCGTGGTGCGCAGCCATGACTAAAAGGCACTGTAGCTCCTACAAGGAATTCAATGCATCTACGTACTTCCACAGTCTTTGGAATTGCTTGGACACCTGAAATCACCTGGAGATTAAGCACTCTGAGTGGTTGATGCCTTTATACAATGACAGAAAACCTGCAAATACTCAATTTCTACCCTCCATGCACCTGAGTGAGCAGGAAGTTCAGATACAAACATATGGATATTCCAAAAAGAGAGCATGACTCTCAAGAGGCAAGATGCACAGTACAATTCAGCTTATCTGAAATAGGAGCTGGGACACCAGCTAAAGCCAAGATCTCCAGTTTCTTTCTCAATAAAGACAAAGCCCAAGCAGCCACAATTTCAATGTAATAACCTAGTGTTGTTGAGGAGCTGTGTGAAGGCCTAAAATAAAAGGCAGAACCAACACCCCTTGCCATGATGGACATCCAAACCCATGCACATATAGAAACTCAGTGCTTTACAGCTCCAAACAGTAGCGACAGCGCTCGAATGCAGTTGCTGAGGTTTGGGTTTCACAAGGTGGTGCCTGTAGTTGTATGCTGCAAAGAAGTTACCTTAGAAACAGTTGAAATCATGCTTGTTCTGTTCTTCATTGTGCCTGAGCGCTCCAGCACATCAGTGAGGATGCATTAACACAGTTTCTGTCTTGGAAATTCAATTATAAGCCCTGCTTCCATGTTCTACAGGCAAAGTCTGTTTATAGGATGTGTTAACAGCTATGCAAATCTCAGGAGAGCTTAAGTTGTCTTCATCTTTCTAGCAGTGAAGCGCAGTGCAACGCTCAGAGTGGAAACAACTTCTCGTTGGCAATAAAGCCAAATGACCTCTGTGTGTTGACCTCCTGGAGTGGAGCCTACAACATCTAGCAGATGCTTTTGTGAGGCCACAGGAAACCCTGGAGGCAGAGGACTCCCCCCACCCCTAACAAAGCATCACCTCGAGAACAACACTTAGGGCATCATCCCCTTCCACTCCTCCTCTCTAAATCAATGCAAGTTTTTGATTTTTTTTATGCATGGGAGAACAGTTTCCAAATGGCAGGTGAGAGCATGCTGCTGAAGCACTGCCCGCAGCTCAGTGGCCCTGACATCCCTCAGGATAGAGGAGGTCTGTATGATACAGGTTTTTTTCAGGTGCAAAATGGTTTTGTGCCTGTTGCAAACTTCGCAGAGCCCACTCTGTTTGCTGGGGCAGGCACTAAGAGCCAGGTAAGCAGGGGAGACCCTCTAGCATTCCAGCCTGAGACAGAGACAGCTCCTGAATCAAGACTGAGGCATTTCAGGGACTTGGCAACAGATGAGCTGTTGGACTTAGGGAATCTCAAGGGCCAAAGGAAAACATCAGAGAAGTCCCTGATGTTCACCATAAGTTAAGGCAATGGACTTCAACTTCTGCAGCCATTCAAGTCAAGTTCCAGGTGCTTAACTTTCAGTTGGATTTACGCTAAGAGGGGATGAAGACAACGATAATCTCTGATTTTCTACCTACAGTTCACATTTCCAGAGAGCAGTGAAGAAACTTTGGTCGTACAAGACATAAATATTGGGAGATAACATCCAGCTGTACTTTCAACTAAAACATTACTTATTCTCTTGAGGGACTCTAAAAAACCATTGTTACAATTTTTCTGGTTCCATAGGACAAGGAAATAACTTACATCGCTTCTCCCCACTATGTAATAATTGAGTAGGGTAATGTATAACTCCTTCTTCGAGATGATGTAGCACTCATAAATAAGGTGAAATATTAACTCTGAACATTGCACAGTGGGTTTAAATTTCCTCTCCAGTATTGATTTTGCATCATTTTATTATGTTTTAATAAGTGAGACCAAACACCGAACCCTACTTTATGGTAAATGACATCTAATAATGTAAAATGCATCCTACGTGCATGAACTTTTCCCAACTCGCATTGACTCCAGGGGGTACTTCAGAGGGCAGAGACCTTACAGGATCAGGGCTACTGCAAAGCCCATGTTGTCACAGAAAACACGTATCCTCATTCAGAAAGGTGATGCTTGATCAAAAGAAAAGAAATGGAGATGGGAGCTACAAAACAGATTTAGCACAGATAATACACAGCAGATGAAACCGGAGAACAATAAGTAATATAAGTCATGTTTAGTCAATGTAAGACCATTCCATGGGACAAACCAGGAGCTACTTTTGAGAGTGTATTTGGAGTTCTCTCTCCAGTATGTGTGAAGGCCATCTTGCCCACCAGTATTTGGAGATTTACTGGGCTTACACAGCTTCATTTTCACTCTGATTCTCCGCTCTCTCCTTTCAAGCGATGGAGTAGATGGGAAAGCTGTGCAACCCTTTCAGGGGGAGCACAGGGAGCCGAGGAGGAAAATAAAAGGAAAAGAAAAATGCTGGTGCATGAAATCTGGCAGGTGGTAAGTACACAGTAGATTTCAGTAACTACTTTGCTATAGCACAACACAAAAGGAAGTAATCATTATAGGCAATGCTGCTGTACAATAAAATACAATAAGCAGGAAGACTTGCTTTAATAGAAAGACACTGTGATTTGTGAGATACTGAACTAAGCAGAACATCCTCAGATGTAATCATCTTTTAAGATGTTATTTCCCTGGAAGAAACTACGCAATTATTTACAAAGAATCATAAACGCACAATAAAAGTCAGATTTTAAATTGCCCATGCATATGCCATCTGTCAAAATAATTTTTAAAAACAAGTCAAAGTTTGTAAATTTATTTCACTGCTGATGGCGTACGCAGGAGGACTGGGATCAGCGTGGTGATAGCCCATACTCATAAAAACCTTCAATTCTAATTTCTCAGTCAGTGCCTGGCCCTCACAGACTGAAGATGAATGAAGTAATCATCTTTAAAGAGTTCTGCTGTCTAAAAGGAAATAATTTAAAGAGCACAAATTAGCAGTTACCAAAAAAAAAAAAAAAAAAAAACACCAAACCAAAAACCAACAACTGTCCTACTCTACTGTGTCTCGCTATTTAAAACATTTTCAAAAATTACCAAAGATTTTTAAAATGGATCATAGCGTTTCTTTCCGGAAGCTCTAGTTTTCACAGCACAATTCTTACTGGTTCCTTTATTAAAGTGTAAGGAATCTAAAGTGAATATACCTCTGGATTTTAAAAAAGGAAGAAATGAAAACTATCTGCACTGAAGAAAAAAATCTGAGCTTCATTACAAGCAATGGAAAGGTCCTTCTGCTGCCCCACACAGCCTTCATGGATGTGGGGAATTCCACCTCTGGTCTCCAGATCTGCATCACAGCATTCACATGTCCTCAACACCAGCTGGGTCAGATCCAAAGTTCCAAATAATGTATGAGACCTTCATCTCAATGATGGTCCAGATTATAATTTAGGCTTTTATTTTCATGTTAAGATGACCAAACTAAAAGCAGTTTCCTTGCAATATTTAATATCCACGAAACTACTCTTCTCACAGCCCAATACCACCCACTTCTGATGGGGTGGTGGGACAGGTAAGATGATTATGTACGTGCCATCTGAAACAGAAATGCAGATTATATTGGCAAAAGGGATTTAAGGAAGGCAATTCCAATCTTCACAGCCACTCCACTGTCTCTCATCCTAGTTGTGCCACCAGTAAGCTGCCAAGGAGTTCTCCCCCACATCTATGGACTTTCATCGCTTCTGAGACACTATTTGCATTTTTCCATGCCTTGACTACCATACTCAAACTTACACCAGAAGTGACGATAATCCACAAACAAGCAAATATAACATCCATAAACGTATAAAGGAAAGTTCCAGCAGGAACTCAGAATACTGAAACATTCTCCATTAAAGTCATAAACAGGCACAATAAAGCGTTGGATATATGGCTCCATTCAGTTATTAAAAGCTGCAGTGCAAAACAACGGAATTTCTTCCTCACTAGTAAAATACCGTGGCTCCGTTTTATATTCAAGCCTAGAAGGCACCCACAGCAAGGCTGACTGTGAAGCTGCTACTTGGGTTTGGCCTTTAATGCCTGACATAAAAATACACCTTCAATAGTCACAATGTAATTAAAAACTAGAATTTCAGCCTGTTTGAAGCTCCCTCCCTGGGTGAAAAGTCAGTTTAGCTGCTGCACTGAAAAATACTATTTTCATTGCCAGAATGTCAGAAGAGACTTTCAGTTAACTTTAAAAAACCCAAAGCCAGAAATCTTAAAAATTAAACTGTATACATTTAAAAGAGTACGGAAATGAGATCGAGCAGAAGGTGAAGTTATTTCTATGAACTGATTACGACGTTAATTTCTCTTGTGAATCTCATTCCTAACTTTTTGTTAATTAATAGAAACAGGTTGTTATATACAAAAATACAACTTGGGCACGGATGACAAATTAAGGAGAACAGCGAACAACTAGAGCAACATCTCAGCTCCTTTCACACCAAAGGAAATCTTTTTCCCAAACTCAGCATAAAAAGGTTTCCACATGCAGAAACCATGGATTGTACTCCCACGTACGGCTTGTGCTCAGCTTCATGGAAAAGATGAAACCTTCCCCGCTGCAGCAATGCAGTAGAGTGGGAATGGGAAGAGTTCTCCACCTGCTCTTGACTCCCTCCCTTATTTCTACCGCAGATATTATGTTATAAAAAGCGTTGGAAGAACATTTTTTATTCCTCAAAAGTTGAAGAACAGTTTGATGGTCTCTTTCTTTAGCCTCTCATTTTGTTCTTTACAAAGTGGTATACCAAGTTCCTCAGAGTTTGCATTTAAGTATTAAATTAGAAAGGCATTTTTTGGCAAACACAGATTGCCGAAAATGCATCTAACCCTGCAATCAAGCCCTTTAATTCAGATTGAACAAATACTGTGGAATTTATCTATAATTCTATAAATTAATCAAAAGAAACGACAAGAATTTTCTTCCGAAAAAGTAACAAACTGGTATCCTCTAGTGAGAATGGTGCCAACAGCTCCTACTACATGTCTACATGTCACTGCTTACTGGAGTCTGACTTTACTTGCCAGGCAGCACCAGTTCAGGTCTGGGAGCATGATCCGTGTGGCTCCTCAAGAAAGGAGGCATAAGCACTCATCCACGGGCAGACAAGAAGTAGTGAAAGTAAATCCGCAATCCATCTCCCCAGACACAGCTCCCTTTGAGCAGACTTGAGGGCACAACCATAATAACAGACTTTAAATTCCTCATTTTGTAGCTACAGAAGAATATTTTCTGCTCCAGTCCTTTTCCAGGTGCAGGAGACCTCATACCATCTAGAGGCAGAGCACCTGAGATTAGAGATACCTGAGAGGACAAATCTCACGTAAACTCCCAGGATACCTTCAGGATTTATTCATACTGACACCTTCCATAACCCCATGGATGCTCTTACAGACTATATACATGTACCACTCACAGACAACAACTCTGTATATATTTAAATACCTGATATTTTCTTTTAAAAAATATTTTCAACAATTGAATGTGTAGTTCTATCCATCACATTAGGTGATCAGAAATCTTTCACGGTATGACTGAGCTGAGGTGTTGGGGTTTTTTTCCTTACTATGATATTAAACTGTTCTAGACTCAGTACACAGAGTCCTTCTCTGCATACTCAAGTGAGATTTCTCTTGAGATTTCATTAGGAAATCCATTGCATTTGATTTAAAATATGTATTTTTTTCTGCAAACTATTTGAATAAGTAATGAATAAAAGAACTTCATCCATCTTTATTAATGAAGTCATAAATCAGGGGGTTAAGAAGAGCTTGTATTTATTGATCATGTTCCATTACAGACATGGTGGAAACTACTAAGCAGTTTCCTCCTCCTGTCGATATTCTAAATAATTCAGAAAGGAATCTCAGATTGACTTTTCATCCATGCATATCCCATTTAAAATATGCGTGCATATTTTTTCGATAATAGTATCAATACTATGCAGTAGATTTCTCAAATTATCAACTTATTTTCCCAAATCATTGAATAGAAACTTTATTATGATTTGGGAAAGTTTTTGCATGCTGTATCCCTTAAAATTCATGTTAAACAGAGGCATCTCAGTTGCATTGGGAACTATAACTTTCCTCTGTGACACCTTTATGGTTCTCCTCCCCATAACTCTCATTTGCTGAGAGTTCAGGAGACATTTCTTGCTCCTGATGAAAAACTTTTTCGATGAACTTTCAACTTACAGTTCTTGAAGCTTTCCTTTAATGACTTTTCTGTGCCAATCAGAAATAACATGTAGAAGAGAACTCACCCCTGCCTCATTTCAGCTGTGCTCTCAATGTGTGATGTCAGCCACATTAAGGCCCGTTCTTGAAATGCTAAACATATAGTCAGGTAATAAAAAAATTTTAAATACAAAATTTATCAGGATTTGATTTGATATGTTTAAACACACGGATAAGCTGGAATTGGGAATTCTACTACCTCCTCCCCCCCATATTACAGTGGGAGCATTGCTGTAGAGACAGAAAAAATAAAGACGCTTGCAAATAATTAAACATTGCAGTTCGGTCTAATAATTTATTAATGAAGACAAAGTATCCTATTGCCAGGACCTTGAAAAATCTGTTTTACGATTATGACACAGCTGATCTTTCCTGATACCAACTAAAGTTTATCTGTCTCCTTTAGCTACTAGCAACATTTACCACCTGTCCCTGGAAAACTTTGATGAGAACTTTGCAGACCAACCTTCTGGTTTTAGCAAAACTCTTTCCCAGCTTAGTGTTAAGATTAGAGAGGGGGAATTTAGGGGAGCTAAGCCTGTGTTACCAGGCTGAGCTGAAGAGCAGTGAAAGTGGGGTAAGTAACTTAGCAGCATTTTATGGATACTGGGATGGTGGTATACAGTAGTGATGGAATACCCTGGTATGGACTGTGCCAGCAGGGCAGGTCTCGACTCTTCAAAAGTGAAGTTGGGCTAATTACCTACTGCACATGCCTTGGAGGTTAATTAACGTGCAGGGAGACCACCCAAAACATCTAGCAAACAACCTACAGAATTGTTGCCTGGCTTCACTGAGGAAAAGGGAGATGTCTGCTCCCAGGGAGTGACAGTGCTTACAGCAAAAGTGGGAAATGCCACAAGCGAACTGGTTTCAGGAGTGCTTTACATTTCCTACTTGTTTTCTTTGATGTTTTCTATATTTGGTTGCCAGAAATAATATGGATCTGCCCCTCGCTTCTATACAACACTAGCACAGCACTAATGGCTGCTTAATAGCATTATTACAAAAATACATCATTTTACATTTCAAGCTTTAGTTACTAGTTAAGTTGTATTTTAGCTACTTATGTTTTCATTACTTAATATTAGTTGTAATGGAATCCATACGTGTACACCACTTAACAGTAAATTAAGCAAATTAATTTTCAAATCTCAAACACTTTGTAACATTGAAATACCATAGAACATTCCCTAGCAAATCTTCTCAGTTCATATTTCTTATTAATTAGAATAACTTTGTTCTTTTTTGCACAACAGATAATCATTACGAGCTGAGCAGAACTTATACATACACTCCAGTTAAATGTATTAGCATAAATATATAATAATATTTTTAATTATTTCCTCTGTGGATAAATTTTAGCTTTAATTGCCAAATATTTCTCCATGATATAATGAAACAATATGCTCTTCCTGGGGCAAGGGAATTCTTGGAGATTCCTTCAATCTTTGCTATTGAACACGTTCAGCATATTGAGCTCCAAAGAGCAGTATTGAACTCACCATCTCTCCTCTCCAGCAGCACAGTTCAGTTGAGCTACAGAACAACCTGAACAGCTTCATGTTCAAAGGAGCTACGTCCCACCGAAACGTGGGAACAGGAAACCACTTGCAGCACAGACACACAAATGTGGGTGGTTTTTTTCTTCTGTTTGGTCATGAAAACCAACTAGCATACTGGAAACTGCATTTGGAAGATGCAAAACTATGGCTGATGTATCGTATCTCTAAATCTTAACTAACTGAAGATGTAATTCCAACACAGCCAATTTAAAATCCACTGAATTGCTAACACTGTGAAAAACATGGCACAGCTCCCCAAGTTCTAGCTGATTAAGATGTCCGAGATGAACGAAAGAACAATCTCAAAGAATGACCCTGAAGTTAAAAGGAAACAAACTCCAGAAACAATTTCCTCAATAACCTACCAGATCATTTCCTTATATTACACGACACATGATCATTGTGGAGGCTTTGCTTTCCCTGGAGAGGAGCACCAGAACAGGGACCACAGCACCAGGAAAAAGGTCTTTTGTAATTATAAAACCACACCAGAGTCATCTGCAACTACTGCACCCAGAGAAGCTGAAAATCTGCAAGGGAAGTGCTGAACTGAGAACACATACCAGAAAATCTCTGGAGTGGGAAAATGAAGACAAAAAAATCATAATGCTCTGGCTAATTTTTCAACAGAAATAGTTCACTGAGAAAGCACAGGCTCATGCACCTGTAAGGAGCTCGTCTGTCTATGAATAACCACCTTGACCTACAACTTTTCAAGTTTGCTCACTCAGAGACACATTAAAAACTTTGAAGTCCTGAAGCGTTCAAGTTGAAGATTCATTTCCAAAACATGCAAGCGTGGGCGTCTGCCTATGTGGGTCCCACTAAAACCAGTCAGGCTCTAGAGCTGCTAGAAATGCACAGATACTGTAGCAACCC
The DNA here is from genome assembly GCF_009769465.1 of Tauraco erythrolophus. Lineage (NCBI taxonomy): Eukaryota > Metazoa > Chordata > Aves > Musophagiformes > Musophagidae > Tauraco > Tauraco erythrolophus. The sequence goes on from NC_141475.1 coordinate 26,493,883, forward strand.
AGGTGTCACCACACATGGTGGTGCTCACCACATCAGCTATCATTTCTTCATTCTGGAAGAAACTCATTTTGGTTACCAAGATGACCTTCAGCATTCTATTTGGTGTTCTCAGTACAAGAGCAGTTACTATCTGTGGTGCATTACAACATCCACTGTCACTACATCACATTCCTTGATAGCAATTCTTTTTCCATCCTTTTTGAAAAAGCACTTTCCTCTCAGGCTCAGGTAACACACTTTGAAAACAAGACATCCTCCTTCTGGTTACATTATCTGGACCTGAGAGTACCAGCAGCCAAGTGACAGAGCTTCTCCCTGCTCACTTCTGCAGGTACCAGCTCAAGGTTGCTACACCTCCCACAGCACTCACAAAAATCCTTTATTACATTTTAGTAAACACTTTTCATGTTTTGTGCAGAGTTTAAGCTGAACACATACCTCATCGTCATAACAGCTTGTTGCCTCTCATTTCGCTTTATGCTTTTATGGAAACTCTAAGCTTATTATTAAATGGAAGTCACTCTTCTAATGTTGTTTTGAAAAGTACCACATCAGCTATTAGCAAAGACCTAAATGCACTGCCAACATCCACGTGATATCTCCATCTCTAAGGAGCACCTGAGACCACAGACAAAACACCCGCTGCTCCGCTCTGCTGTCAACTTCTCAGAGAGCTGCCACTTAGCAGGTACTTCAGCAATGACTGTATAGGATGTATCACCTATAAATTGTGAAATACAGCAATGACTATGTAGGATGTATCATCTATAAATCGTGAAATACAGCGCTGCAGCTCCGTCTGAAACTGGCAAAGGCAAAAGCAACTGGGATTCAGAAGGCTCTGCGTACCCAGGCACGCATCAAATAGGTGCTGCATGCGGTTCCGTTTAATGAAACTTTTTCTTTAGCTTGCAGCTGTTTGAACAACCCCTTTGAGGCTTCCCATCGACTCTATATTCTCTTATTTTTAGAAAAGACAATTAGTCTTACACTTGTTTGTGACTAAGCACCTATGGCCACTTCCAAATTTGCACTAACACTGATATCTGCATATTTTCAAGTCCCTCCAGCATGGTAAAACATAACTTGTGGGAATACACAATAGAGAGAGCAGGAAATCAAGCAGGCAGGGCTGTGTAAGCAGTATCAATAGTTTCCTCTGAGTCACTGGCGCATTTTATACATATAATATCTAGAAAATACAAGTTCATTCCAGTACATTGGAGACATCCCTCTGGCTTCAGGTGAGCAGAAACTGGCAGCTGTATATACCTTGGAATTCTCCAGCGTTTTATATTGCATATGAATGAGCTCAGGTTTTTTAAAAAAAAAAGTTTTTGCCCCATCTCCTGTGACAACCGTTATAATTTTAAGCAGCCTGCTGCATTGCATTAAGCTAGTCTAAACGTCCACTGAGAAAGCCAGCTTTATTTTTCAAGTGACCACATCAAAGCTGAAAATAGGCACAACTATTAAAAGCTGATCTTTACAAATCTCAACAACAAGCGTGTCTTATTGGTTCCCAGCTCAGAACACTCCTTTCATCACGGATTTTATAATATCAGTTGAAAGGTTTAGGACCTAGCATAAAGAAAAGAAACACAAGAGACCAAAGATGAATTATACATGGAAAAGTCAGAGATTGGCTTGAAATGTTTATGGAAGTTTCCAATGTGACCTTCTCAGGAAAGGGAGAAGTAGCCCTAATAAATCCGAGCTAATTCTTCCCCCATTCCCTCAGGGATCCACCAGATTGACTCCCTTACAAGAAACATTGTGTATGTTAAACACCAAAGGCTCGGTGGGATGTGGTGGGCTTTTTGCAGACTCATCTCTTTTGAAACAGTTTAATCTGACCTCAATAGAACAATGCATCCCAGTATCACTTGAAGAAATCAATGCCATCTAATTATTTCACTTCTTACCATCCAACCATCCGTTTACTTTTCCTAAAGTCACCCTATTTGTAAGAATCCTTATTTTATTTCAAATGTTGCAATAAATCATTTCATCAGATAAACTGACTGAAAAAAGAACCACAAACACACACACACAAAAAAAAAACACACAGAAAAAAATAACAAGGATTTCATTCCTGTCTTTACTCCTGCTTGTTTATACACGATGTATATTTCTGGATCTTTGCCAGCCACAAAAAAGTGATTTACTGAACCCAGGAAAGGAAGAAAAAAAAAAAAAAAAAGACTCAACAGTTAGAGAGTTTCTTTAATTTATTTACTTTTCTAGCAGCTTCCACTTATACCTGAGTTTGTTATTCCTCTGGAGTTTTAAAAAAGTGCAGATTTAACCCTACTATCTAAAGTGAGACATTACAAATAAATATTTTTAACTCTTGTTTGTTCACTTGGTTTGGGGTTTTTTGTGGGTTGAGGTGGGGGTTTTTTGCTTTTAAGTTACTTAAATTAATCAGAGGAGAAATAAGGAATGAAGAAGTCGTTTGCAATGAAGAAACTCCTACTTCAGGACTGCAATAGGATAAATTTTTTTAACTTTTTTTTTTTTTGGTTAACAGATTCTTTTTTTTTTTTTTTTCCCCACACAAATTACTGAATAAAATGAGGCTCTCCACATCCAAAATGCATGAAGCAATAACCAACCAGGCATTAAACTCTCCTTTAGAGTACATGCTGATATTGACAGGTGCAGCCCAAACTTATTGTGGCAAGTATTATTTTTACTAATAACTGCAAATTAATTTAATTAAAAATTCATTGAGAACAGAAACGGGGCAATTTCTGAGGTTTATCTAAAGCCTCCCTTACACGTTTCATACCTTCATTTTAAGCAGGTACCTGTGAGCTTGGAGTTCTGGCATGTGAACGAATTACATCAAAACTATCAGATCTATGGTTGGGTATGTTAATAAATTAAGCACCTGTAACTCTGAAGGATAGGAATAATTTAGCAGATCCTATAAAATAAGTACAAAAGCACTATTTCAAAGTAAACCAAACGCTGATAACTTGAATGTTTTAGCTTAGCATGAAAGAAAATAAAAATATTTTAAAGGTTTGGTAAGTGAACTTCGGGGAAAAGTTAAACTTGTGTTATTGATTTAGAAGCCGGCATACTAATCTCTTAGTATTTAAAAGGAGAAATAACTCTGCATAAGAGATAATCAACGTGTCTTATATTCTACATCTCCTGCAAGGATTTTCTTGCTCATGCTTAGATAGGGTCTTATCTAGTCCTTACTGAAGTCAATAGCAGTTGCTTGTTTGTTTTTTAAATAGGAGCTGCACTGAGTATCTACAGGGAATGAAAAAGTGAAAGGATTACAGTTCTGACCTGTTAAAATTGATTTATAAGAGAGATTTTTTTTTTTTTTTCCTCCTATTATGTCCAAGTGATAAATTGGTCTTTCAGTTAAGGCTGTGTGAAAAACTGATTTGTCAATTGTAGCCTGACCAAAAAAATTGGAAAATTACCCACTTCAATTAAAATATGCAATGATTTTTTGTGGTTTGCTCTTTCTTCACAGACATGGGAGGGGGAAAAAAAAAAAAAAGTATTTCTGGAATGTTTAATGGTGGGAAACAAGACAATAGAGAGATTGAAGGAGGCACCATTTACAAAGGGAAGGAGGAGCAGAGAATCCTGGGCATGACACACACCCAGGCAGAAGATCTGGACGGTATCTCACCCTCTGCCTCGGAGGGACCCGAATGACATCAGCAATCCCTCAGCACTGCTGGAACCAGTACGGTGTCAGACCTTGCCCACTCTTCATAATCTACTGAAACACCCACCAAAGCACAGGGAAAATCAGTTAGGAACTCACACCGCGGTGGGGACACCGGAGTTGGTGAGTGTTCACACATATTCCTGCTAGACAGAGTTAGGGCAGGAATTTGGAGCCAAAACCAAATCGGATTTGCCTTCATAAAAAGAAACTGGAGGCGGCAAAAGATGAAAACTGATATGTGTATCTCAAAATACATATTTAAAACTCCAGAATTTGAGTTGTTGTCAACAGCAGTACTTTCCCACAGCTCTCTAACCCCTATAAGATCATGTTTCTATCTAATCATATAAATTCCAGGAAGCAATGAAGCACTCCAAACTTAAGATGCTAAATGAAAGGATTTTAGAGAATATTTTCTGAGATCCAGACCTACAGATTAAAGCATCTAAGGTCCTGTTACTCACAGAAAACAAATCACACAGTCAAGTCAGGTTGTGTTTACATTTACCGGTAGTAAGAATTGGATGGGAACAATCCGTGCATGTTTTGGATGAAGGCAAAGCCAAGCTGAAGCCTTTGGGTCCAGCTCCTGGCCCCTCAGCAAGGCATGGCACGCCTAAAACTGGGCTTCACTGCTACCACTTCAAAAATTCTGTATGGTGCTTCAGCTCAAATTTGCAGTTGCCCGTTTCCCAGGGTCCTTTTTCTTTCCTGGGGGGATGGAGGGAGTGGAGGAATGGATGGGTTTTGCTCCTCCTACAGAAAAGCTGACCTCAAAGTTCACGTAGTTCCAAACCCCTTGCCATGGGCAGGGCCACCCTCCACTGCACCAGGTTGCCCCAATTAGTTCTCTCATCTTTAACAACAGCAATTAGTTTATGGCCTGGAAAGCTCCCAGAGGACATGCATCTACCTGCTGAGTACCTACAACAACTTACAAAGGACAGGTGAGAGAGCAGTAGAATTTTACAAAGGTGCAGCACCATTACAGGGAAGGAATTAAACTGCAGTCTGTACTACAAGAGCTGGGAACACTTCAGATTCCAGGAAAATCTGTCTTTGGGCTGCAGTAGGGAGTGACTTTCACTCCAGCGTAACGTATTTTGGTGCTGCTGATACCTCAAGGCTCTCATACAGAAAGTCAGAGGGCAAAGCAAAACTCTGAGATGAGTAGTTGAAACAGAAAATGTATCACTGAGGAATCTAGGAAAGAAAACCAAACAAGCATATGTATAATTTATCCATTGTTTTGTATGGATGGAGACATTCTCAGTACCTCACTGAATGGGAAGTGACAGGACGGACCCGCCGGATGCCTGGGTGTCACGTTGCACGGAGCAGACATCTCGGCACACATCTTGCCTGTGAGCCTGATTACCAGTGTGTGAGAGCAGCCCAAAGATAATGGCAAATAATACAGTCTACTTTACAGAGCCAGAATTTATTTAACAGCCCAACAGCTCAGAATACCCCTTATTTTAGCTGCCTAACAGTGCCACGCCATGAGATTTGTGTCTGCGCAGCGGGATAATAGGAAGTGACTCGCAGTGTTCCCACTGGTCCCATTCGACTCTTCCTAACCCAAGACAGCTGCCACCAGTGAGACGTGTCTGCTAATGGGTCCAGCATCCGGGGACCATGACATCCCAGCACTCACCTTCAGGTTTGTTGGCGAATACCCCTTTGATGGTAACGTGTCAAGGAATGTTCTCACTTATTCTAAACTGAGAGCAATGAGAAGGGTGAAAGCAAAACCAGATTATGGAATAAGAACTCCAATTCCACACCAAAAAAAAAGAAAATATTTTTTAAAAAAAAATAATTTTAGAATATTGGCTGCAAAAGCTATCATCAGAGTTTAGCCAAAAACACCACTGAGAATGATCCAGACGGGATGCTAATTTTGAAAATCAGCACAGTACGGGGTGTGCAAAGGCAGAGCATGGTCAGCACAGGACACGGATGCTCCCAGCCATTCAGCACCCAAGGGTGCACACAGGGTCTGTCTGCTCTTACCGTAGGGCTCAGTCGCATGTTTTCACTGCCATGGTTTCCAGCAAAACCTGGGCCCTCTTCACTTGTGCCCAGGCCCTCTGCTCTGTCAAGGCGAGGGAAGAACCACACTGACGTGAGTCTCATGAGGCACACCAGGCAGTGCCCGTGCACGGCCACGTGCCTTTTGGGCGAGTTAATGGTCACCTCTACCAGGCAGAGAGGGAGAGGGTCAACAAGGCTTTGGAGACACCAAATCAAGAGTCCTGCAGCCAGCCTGCACATTGACCACAACGTGAGCACCCTGAAGTCCTACTGCAGTCCCCCATCCCGCGTTCAGCCCGGGTGCATGTGGGCACCCTCTCACCCTGGCACCGCTTCTCTCTCCTCTGCACAGCAAAGGGCCAGCGCCGCCTGTTCCAGGTTTGCAAACGTGCTCGAACCATTTTAATGACTTTTTAAACAGACTGGTTTGGATTGGAAGGGACCTCAAAGATCATCTACTTCCAAACTCCCCTGCCATGGGCAAGGACACCCTCCACTGCACCAGGTTGCCCAAAGCCCCATCCAACCTGGCCTTGAACACTTCCAGGGATGGGGCAGCCACTTGTTTGACTTCTGTGCAGCTTTGAGTTTAGTAAAACTGGGATCTCACTTGCTCCATTTCCTTTTTTCTTCCTCTTGTGATATATTTGATTTCAATAAATATGAATAATCTGAAATTAGTTCTCTCATCTTTAACAACAACAACTACTTAGAGGCGCGTTGAGAGGATTAATTTCGAAGTACTCTGAAAATGTCAAGTGCTTATTAATTATAAGTTAATTGGAGTTAGAATTACACTATGGTAAATAATAATAAATTAACATAGCTGATGGGCAAGAGGGAAGAAACAGATTTTGAACAGTATTGTTCAGATGCACGCTTTTAACAACCCCTTTGAAGAAACAAAATCTGACTGATGGCATTCAGTAAATTTACTTCTACAGAGTATTCTTATGTATATGGAAAACTTAAAATTATTTCTTCCCACCTGTCAACTTTGATTCAGTGCCGATTTTCTCTGATCTATGGCTTGGAGCAAAAAGCCTTCATGACTTTTAAGAGAAGTACAAGCTTTAGCATCCATTCATCTCAGCTGAGAGCCTTTTAGAGAGTGCCAGATTGCTCACGGAGGATAAAGTATATATGGAAAACACATATATGAAAAACATATTGGAATAATAGTAGCCTTAGCATTTGTGAGGGTAGCACATGTATAATAATCCAGTTGAGTGGTTAGAGGTGATTGGAATTGAAAAAGTGAAGCAGAAATCTCTCCTCTGCAACCAAATCCCCATCTTAAACTTCATCTGCGCTTAAAGGCTCCAGGCAGGAGAGTCATCTACGTGCTCAGAATAACACACAGTAAATGAGTTTGTACTGACATGCCCAGCTCTAGGTGATATCCAACCAACTACTTGTAGCCAGATACAGCCAAATGCCAAATATCAGACAGTGCAAGTAATTCCTTCTCTTCTTCAGACTCCTCCTTGCTCCTCTCCTATATTCCCTCACTGGAGCCTTTTCGTAGTTTCACTGAAACCAGTAGATTTTGCACAGTGTCTTGTGTAATCACGTTCATGCCAGAAGAGGACTGGACATGGGGCAAAGGAAATCTGTGGGACCTTCAGCTCAGCCAAGGATTCAAGAAGTGTCTCTTGCTCAGACCTAGAGCACGGTATCATTTTTCCTGCTTAAAACCGAAACCCACTCCTTTTGGCTGCGAGAAAGGCTTTAGCAGAAGAGCACACAATGAGATGAGCAAGAGCTTCAGTAACTGCTTCCCACCTGGCATGGCCAAACCCAGCTTATGGCACTCCACCATAGAATCATAGACTGGTTAGGGTTGGAAGGGACCTTAAAGATCATCTAGTTCCAGCCCCCCTGCCATGGGCAGGGACACCCTCCACTACACCAGGTTGCCCAAAGCCTCATCCAACCTGGCCTTGAACACTTCCAGGGATGGGGCAGCCACAGCTTCTCTGGGCAACCCGTTCCAGTGCCTCACCACCCTCAGAGTGAAAAATTTTTCTTATATCCCATCTTTCCATCCTTTTCCTCTTTTTCACACGCGACTGGTTTTTACTGTTTTCACACAGCAGACACAGGGACAGCGAAGATGAAATGCAACGCACTTTTTCCTGGCAACAATGAAGCTGTCAGTCAAGGTGCTGCTTCCATCTCCAAAACTACTTTGACCTCCTCCCTCAATCAAGCTTTTCCCAGCTGCCTGCCAGTCAGCATCCAGGGGACCACACATCCCTTGTCTGCAGCCCAGGGAAAGAAGCAGCTCTTCCCAGAAGTTTTATGGCTGAAGAGGGGCTAAAAAGCTGGCAAAGTTCGAGGTAATTGTCTCCAAGCAGCCACATCAAAAGAAAACAGAGGTTCTCCACACCAGGGGAGCCTCCATCCCTCCCAGCTTTGGCTCAGCTCCCAAGGATGCTGACACAGTATTTCCCTGAACTGGGCCCTAACATTATCTCAGGGAAGCTTTACTGAAAGTTTAAATTATTTCAATTTCACCTTGCTGTTTTAGTTGGAGCTTTATGCGTTTCATCGTATTACAGATCTGTTCCTCCCTTAATGTACTAATGCAACTGACAGTAGTAAGATTGAAAGTCATGTATTTTTCAGGTCTAAGCCAGAATAAGGAACCTTTATGTTTTTACTAGACTTTTTTTTTAAAAAAAAAAAAAAAAAAAAAAGACAGCAGGAGTGCTAGGTTTCATATCTATCACAAAATGGGATTTCATCTTTTTACAATTCCATGTGGATGTCAGAAAGGATTATACGTTTACCATTTTTTGGTAATGCAGATTGAGTTTATTTTGCTTTCTAAGGGAGCTCATGGGAAATTATTTCAGAAAATGGACTACCATCATTCCAGAGAAAAATCGACTTTTTTAATCCCTTTTGGCTTTTAAAAACTCAGGCTTCAGTAAGAGGTTTTTTGATATTCTTTGATGCCAGAAGCTCATACCTTCAACTTGCCAGTAGCTAAGCCTCTTCATAAAAAAAAAAAAAAGTGAAAAACTTTTAAATCAGAAAGGTTAATGGTATCAATATTCTAAATCATATTTTGAGATCGTATGAACTAAGTAAATGTATTAACTGACTGAGCCCAATAGCACATTTACATACACTATTATGAGAGGAAACACCATGCTTACATTTTATAAAGTGTTACTATTTTGTAAAGATAGTCTGAATGAATCCTTAAGTGACTAAAATTTCAGATTGTTTGAAATACATTTAAATAGAATGCTATCAATAACATTCAAGTATTTTCTTTTCCTTTGGTTTAATTTAGGACTGCAACAGAAAGAGCCTTTCATTCTAATTCTTCCAGTTGTTAAAATCATCCCCTTGTTTATAAAGCATTACTAGTAGAATAATCCTTAAAACCCCTTTCTGAGGGCCAAACGAACAGCTGAAGTGAAAGGGAGCAAATTCCCCAGGAGCACAGTTACAATCTTCACTCCCCAGACTCTGCTGCTGGACATTGAATTTTTCCCCCAGTACTTTGATGGTTTCTGCTAGGTATGAATCACATTTCCACAGCGATTCCACTGATACCCTACAGACAAAGCTTTAAATTATAGCATCTCCTCTGCAGAAGAAGAAAACAAGTAATATCTCAAACGTTACACTGATTTCCTCGATAAAGATCTTCTGCTTTATTTTCTAAGCATCCTGTCTAAAATCCATGCCTGCTTGGTGTAATTCATGATCTAATCAGAGAAGTAACATGACACAAAAGCCCGTTTCCTCTGTGACATATATAAATTATCTTGTGATTTTGTGACGTCTAAACACAACGGTTTAGCGAAGCTTAAGTGACACAGTAGATTAATGTTTTACTGTTAATGCTTAATGCCCTCACCTCAGCAGTGTGAAATCAAAGGCAACTCATGAGAAATAACCAGAAACCATTTAACCTGAAGGCTACAGATGTTGTCTTCTAAAACAATGGATATATTAAAACCTGATAACGTTCTTTGGAAAGCATACTCAGTAACCTGGGAGAAAACTTACTGACACTCTACATCAGAGAGAGGTAGCTGCAGCCTAATTAAAAAATTTCTGGACATTAGCCTTTCAAGGCAGGAGGAGGGAAAAATCATTATGCTGTCGCCTTCTCAGTTCATCTGTCTCTAGCCTTGAAAGAAATGCCAGTAATATGACAGTATATTAATTGATTGGCACTTTGTAACTTGCATCAAACCTTCTGTTCTGCTCACTATCTTCGTTACTGCAGCTGCATAATTAGCGACCAAACAGTATAAGACAGCTGATAACACAGAGTTGAGTACGTGACACACAGACAAGGTGGGGGACACAGTGATATTACGAATGTTCATTCTAAGGAGGAAAAAATATATTAAAAAAAAAAAAAAAAGAGAAAAAATCAAGACATGATGATATTTCAAATAATCTGTCAGGAATTTAGCCTAGCCTTCTCAGTACTGCCCACTGAGCATACTTGTCCCAGTTTTTATTCAAAAGAAGTTCTTTATTCATGGACCTGCATTCTAATAGTGTTTATAAATCCTCATAATTGATTAGGACCTGTTGTAGAAAACACTGCATAGACTGCACGAAGCAGAGTTCCTGTCTCACAGAGTAGTCTATAATTTATGGATTAGGCAGGATCTAAGGGGCGGATGGAGAAGGGATGGCATGAGAAAACATGGTAATGTGTCTGTGAAGAGCAGCAAGAGCCCTCAGCTCCCTGCTGTAACCACTGGTCATTTACTATTGGCATCACCTCAACAGCCAGTGCTAACGAGGCAGCTGAAGGACAGCACGGATGCTGACCAAATGCATTTCTACATAGCAGCATTAAAACTAAAGATGCAACCCTAAAAGCTGCAAAGAAACCAAAAGCCTCAGTCACGTTCAGCCTGGAGAAGAGAAGGCTCCGGGGTGATCTTATTGCAGCCTTCCAGTACTTAAAGGGGGCTACAGGAAAGATGGAGAGGGACTTTTGACAAGGTCATACAGTGACAGGACAAGGGGCAACGGATTTAAACTGAAAGAGGGCAGATTTAGATTAGATATAAGAAAGAAATTTTTCACTCTGAGGGTGGTCAGGCACTGGAACAGGTTGCCCAGAGAAGCTGTGGCTGCCCCATCCGTGCAAGTGTTCAAGGCCAGGTTGGATGAGGCTTTGAGCATCCCGGTGTAGTGGAGGGTGTCCCTGCCCATGGCAGGGGGGTTGGAAGTAGATGATCTTTGAGGTCCCTTCCAACACTAACCATTCTATGATTCTATAGAAAAAAGCATTGCTGGTTGCTGCATGCTATTGGAAGCACAATTCTTGATGTGATCTTTGGGAAATGCAGATTCATATCAAAACTCTGTGTCACTCCCCAGATGACACTTTTTACCTCTAAACTTAATAACAGTTTGAATGAGAGCTGAGGTCAGAGATTGTCCAGCTTTGGTCTTTTCTACCTCACGTTGAAGGTCCAGACTGCAAAAACACCCTTGGCTGGAAATTACGTTGCAGATCTGTGCTGGTCACTGCGCAGAGCTGGGGGAACAAGCCCAGGTGCCCTCAGAGAATACGAAGCTTTTTATGTTTTTGCCTTGCAGGGTTGCTTTCCACAAGAAGCCTTCATTTTCCAGCTGGGTATATAACCAAGAACAAATCTGAAGTAAACACTAACACATGCACTGCTGAACCAAAGGGAAATTTTTTACAAGCAAAAGAGCCAACAAAGCCAGTAAAATAAGAAATCATCCTGAAATGAAATCACTAAATCACAATTTTGTTTGAAGGGTTATCCATGCATGGGACATTGTTCTGGAAGTTTAATCTCAACAAGGAAATAAAGCTTTATTTCTAGATATCGCCCTCAGAACTTCGAACTGACTGATATTTTTCAAGGTATTATTCCACTGTGACTCAAACCAGACTTTGTTTTTACCTATTCAAATATAACCAATATCTAATTACTACAGTCTGTAACACAAATCATGTAAGGAGGAGTTTTAAGTTTGTTTTTTTTTCCCTAAGTAGATAGCAGTCATCTTTTTGATAAAACATCATCTCAAAGAAACACCAAAATATTCCAGAAGAGACCATGGGGAATCCCTTGCAGACCCTTTTCAGAGTAGTACTTCTAGCACCCGCTGCATTTAGGAATCAGCTAAAACATTCCTGTTTTGTTGATTTGGGGTGCATGCCACGATTTCAAACTGATGCATGCCAAAATTTCAAATTGATCACTAACTTGGATTTCTACTACTGAAACTCTATGGGTTCACGAAGTGTGCTGGCAGAATGAGACATCTAAAAGCGTTTTGGAAATGATTTGGGGGAATATCCTAGTTGTAGTTTAAACTAGCACAAAAACTGGCCAAGTGCTGTAATACTTTGTAATTCTCAAAACCTACAAAATACAAAACTGAAGCTATAATTGTAGAGAAATTCACCAGCTTATCTTTGTATTTAGGCTCAATGTTAAAACTTTTTTTTTGTTAAGATTGTAAGAAAAACTTTTTCTCCATTGATATAGGAAAGTCACAAAAGACACGACTGTTCTTTAAGCTTTGAGACGCAGGGCACTGGAGGCCTAAACCCTATCTTGGATGCCTTTTTTCCTATTTTTAACTTGATTTCACTAGGCTTGGAAAAACGCCTTCCCTCTTCACAGAGATTCCAAAAAAAAAAACAAAAACACACCACCAAACATTAGTATGAAACTAGTTCCCAAAGCTTAAAAGCAACAACAAAAATCAATACTATGCAAACAAAGCCTCTCAGTAAAACAGCTCTGCAAAGCTCTTGAAAGGCCACAGCAGAGTTATTACAGTCAGGAAAAGTCCCCCTGCACAAAGTGAGGGCACTGGGGAACAGCAGAATCTTGGGAAGGGCAAGCAGGGCTTGGTTGTTCAATGCTCAAATTTCAAGGAATAGGGTTTTCTGTTGTTTAGAAAAAAGGAATAGTATGAGGATGCTGTTACACAGGTCTGGTTCATATTGTACAGCACAAATTGATGAGGAAAAGGTATATGGAATAAGAAAGGCTAAAGAAAAAGTTCTCATTCATAGAAAAATAGTCATTTTGCAGTATATCTATTATGCCGAGCTTCCAGCCTCCGCAAACGTGCAGAACAAATAGTCTGTTACAAAACCAGTCTGATGTCTTAGGAATGAGCAAAGAGAAAACATATTGACTCTGTCTCCTTCTGACCCCCTGAAAGAACATCAGGATTCCCACAGCATTATTTTAATCAATGTTTCTTTTCACTGGTGTCTCAAGCAAAATTACAGCATCAGTTTGTTCTTCCTGAGCTGACAACACTCTGAATTCTACAACTGGTGGCATCACATTCATGCCTGCAAGGAAAAAGCTTTACTCATTAGTGCTTTTTGTTTAAAGTGACTAATCCCATTCATCTTTCCCATCTGTCTGAGGATTTCTCTGAACGATAGAACGAATGAGACCATCACACTGTCTCACCAGCCTGAGGATTGCTCCATAGCAGGGTTGCAGGAGGTCCTCATGTGCCCACTACAAGGCGACGGTGATAGCCACTACAAGGCAGAGTTCAATGTTAACACCAAGGTCTGACAAACCTCAAAGCAGCAAACATCTCAGCCTCGCAGGCAGAACTTCAGCACTTTGTGGAATTCAGCTATGAAACAAGGATATGCTTCCAAAATATATTTGCAAGTTACACCAGGGAAATAAACGGCATCCATAGGGTGCAACTCCCTCATACAAACTGTCCACTCAGCCAAAAACGTTTTTGAAGACAAACCACCCTTCCACTTTAAAATCCACATATTTGTCCAAATACCCAGAATGACGTAATCCTACAAGACATCTTCTATTTTGCCGCTTCTGAAGAAAATACTTTTCCAATACTTATTTGTTCCTACAACCTTAAAACCTCAAATATTCTTTGCATTTCTACACACATTTATGTCCTCATGCAGCTTTATGATTACCTACACAACACACCAAGTGCCTGGTTTATAACTCCTGAAGTCAACTGCCACTCTTACACAAATGCTAATGGTGTCTTTCCATGGATATTTGTCGTATGTTACAGCAGTTGCATGCAATTTAAACAAAAAATCTACCCATAGTGGAGATGATACAACCATTTACATAAAGAAGAAAAACTGCTGAAGTGGATCTTTTGTTTGTCTGGGGGTTGTTTGCTTAGGCAAATGCTTTTTATAGGAAGATAAGGTTTCTTGAGGTCATTGCATTACAACCATCATTTCCAATGGCAAAATATCTCCATCCCCAGAGCTTGTCTAAATACCACTTGGGATATGGAGCTTGAGAAAAGCTTTTGTTTCTCTTTTTGATCAATTAAATGCATTTCACTGTGATATTTCCGAGTTAAAAATAGCTTCAATACGCCACTCCAGCACACAGCTAAAAGCTCTCTGCAGTCACTTTCCCTCTGTTCCCTCCACTACCCACCCTGTTCTTCCCTGCAGCTTCTCTTGCTGCTCTCCCCTCTGCTTCCTCCACAGCTACTGCTTCATCAGGGTCAGGGGAGGAAGAGGAGGAGAGCAGGAAGCAAAGGCCATGTCAGAACCCTACCCTTCTTCTTGGCTTAGCATCTTCTTTCCTTTAGACTAAGGAAAAAAGATTGAAAACAATAAAATAAGGAATATCTATATCAATAGTTTCTAACAAAATGTAAAATCTCTCTAGTAACTAGCAGGATATTACCTGAAATCTAACGCATTTTTTTCTCTTCAGTAAATCAGCATGTAACACATAGTAAAGTAATAGTTTTGAAACTGGTAGCATTTTATGTTCCCCATTTCAATGTTCTTCAGTTGCATTTTTGGAGTTCTGGGTTTGTACTTTTTTTAGGCCTTTTCCTGTAACTGTAGGACCTGCTAAGCCAGAATAGATTTACCAACTTCGAATGAACTACTCTTCTGTTTCAAGATCAGGGATATGCCTCAGTGTTTCTTTGAACTGGAGTCTCAATATTTTAGGTTTTGATACACATTCTTTTTTTTCACTCTTTGGAAATCTGCTAAAAAGATAGCACCAAGACTTTTCAGTACTGCTTGAACTTTTTTTATCATGACTAAGGCACTGAACATATTGAAGGTGTCTGGTAAAAGTAATTTCTTGCAACTGCCAAGCAGTTCCCTTGACATAACTTTTATGGGGAAGCATTTACCCAAATAGAACAGATTTGACCTGTTTCTCTATATATATTTGAGATATTGTTAGCACTGGTGTTGCAGTTCCTCTGAACTCTGGGTAGTTTTTGGATAGCCTTTAAGAGACTATCCCATGAGATATTCTGGAAGACACAGCTCTGTTACCAGCTGTGAAACACGCAGCCTAATTTATGTCATAGACATAAGAGTAGTGCAGAAGTTCATAATAAAAGCATGAAGATTAGTGTAAATGGAAAAGAGTGTATGAAAGGGTCAGACAGCAGAACGGGTTTTGAGAAATAACATCAGTTAATTGCTACAAAGCACCGAACGCATGGTTTTGTTCAAACGAGAATGAGAAATGAAGATGAAGAACTTTCTTCCTCAGGTAAGATGACACAAAGTAAAACCTCTACCCTGCAGCTTATAAAATCAGCAAGCTCAGTGATGCTCTAGTTCTGCTGGTGACCTGCCAGTCTCCCAACGCATCTTTGTTGACACCAGGCCTTCACCAAATTATAAAAGTGTTAAGCAAGCAGGTTCTTTTTGTCTACATTTCCCTGGCCCTTCTCCTCTCTAAAATAACTTCTATTAATAAAAGTGAAATATGTATGAAGTACAGTGGAGTTTTTGGTTGGGTTTTGGGAGGGGGTGCGTTTGTAAAATCGTGGGTTTCGGCTGTTTAAATACTCTCAAGGAAAATGATGTGGAGAGCTCACATCAAAGGGACAAGCAGCTGACTCTAAGCATTTGTGTCCTCATTCATCTGAAACCTACAACGAGACATGGAGGAAAAAAACCTACCTAGATTGAGGTGTAATTCAAGGGCAGGAGTTTAAATACTCCAGTGATTTAAGCACTTATCCCCAAGCACCTCTGCTCTAAACTGCAACGATCTTCAGTCGAGGTCCTGACAGTGACCCCATCACTGCCAAACTTTCACTCATTCCTGGGAAACGGAAGAATTTAGCCATGGTTTCAGCGTTCAGGATACAACTTCTTCATCTGCTTGAATAATTCAAATTGTGTCTGAAATAGCAGCTAAGAAAGTTGTGTGTGAAAGTCTGAGTAAATGGGATTTAGCTATTCAGCAGGAAAATCTGCTTTTCAAGCCACACAAATCTAGCAGAAAACATGGAGTTCGTTCGGCTAAAATGACCGTAAAAGAAAGTGATATCAGAAGGGAGACATCGCTCTGTTTTGGACAGGAATTTCAGGTACCCGAGAGTTTGAAATATTAAGGTCATCCTAAAAACAGGCAACAGCTCAATCTTGAACAAAGTCAGCAGGAAACCTGGGTGAGGAGGTGACCTACCTGAAATGCTACAGAATGGAGAATTTTCTCCCTTTTTAACCTTTTTCTTTTTTTAAATTTGCATTAGTTCTATCAATTATACTAAATAAAAACACCGATCAAATGATTATATAAACCAGAGACATCATGAAACGATGTACAGTCAAGCAGGCAAAGGCACCTATTTGTTGCTTATTGGAACTCAAATGAAAAAGGTCTAAACTGAATAACCAATAAAATGTTCTTGGTTTATTTAACTCACAAAATGAGGTTGTTAGTGCCAGATCACTGCACAATTTACTTTGTGCTCATGACATCAGCTTTGGAAATACGAGCTGAGGTCAAAAACCAAGACACATTCTGGATGATATTCAAAACACCATTTGGTATTGACTGAAGTACATTATACACCAAGAAATACAGAAAAAGAAACGTAGCTTAATATATCTCCTCTCTGGTACTCATCCGGACTAATCCTTCTACACGCTTAAAGTTTACCACCCTGTGGTTTTGTTTGCAATATAAAGCAAACATTGCAAGAATTACACAAGATTACATTTCAAATTCAATAATTTAGTAATCCAGTCTGCTCTGGACTTTCTTAATAATCTGTACAGCAAAACTGAAGGGCAGGACATCAGCTGGCTGTTAATCACTATGTTAACACTGACCTCACTCTACACATAATAATTGACAGCATCACAGTGCTTTCCAGGTTGCATAGCTGCTCTTCTCGAGGTGGACACAAGTACCAATACAGATACTGGTTCCTCCCAAAATCCTGTATTTGACTGATAAGCGAGAACTGAAGCTGAATAAAAACTTCATTTAATACTCCTAATCAAGCTCAACACTTGCATCTGAAAACTCTTCCCACTGCATTTGGGTAGAAAGTGTGTAAATACGAGCTGAGGGACAGAGGTGCAGCAAAGACCTTGTCCGTGCTACGTTGATTTTCCTAAGCAGGCTGCAAACGCTTCCGATGGGATCGGTTAGCAAACGGCAAGGGGGAGGTGTGCGCAGGTGAAACGAAAGATCATGAATAAATCACCCATCTTTAAAGCTATGTATTTTAGTAATTACAACAAGATTCTCTCCCCTAAGGAGAAGCGAAAGCACGTTACGAATCGAGAAATTCTTACCAGTTTTTGTTTTCCTACTGGCAGCAGTGTAAGTCACTAAGTACAAGTAAGAGCCGACGGTGTCACATGTCATGATTCACGATTACTGTAGTAAAAGAATCATTAAAAGTTTTCCTTGTTTTTGTCACCAGTATGACAGAGAGAGACAGGAGGAGACACTGATGGACAAATGATGCGCTTTGAACTTTCAAAAATACTTCACTTTCTTTCCTGTAAATTATGATTTTCTACTTGTATTGTCACAATAACTTCAAGTCCCGGTCTATTATACTACACCTGTACAAAAAACATGATACTACTGTACTAAATTTTTGTCAGCAAAAAGAACGTGCTCTTGGTTCTTTCAAGTGCACGCAGTTGTTAACAGCAATAGTCATCTTTACAGGATCAAGACCAAACCAAAGATTTAGACCAAATAATTCCTACCACAGACTCTTATTAACTTGCTATGAGCTTGGAAAAGCAAAGAAATAAGAGACAACATACAGATATTCAGAATATTTTAGAAGACTTAGAAATTAAAGAGATCTGGAATCCTTCATATATTAACATGTCTCCCATGAAAGTCAATGGAGGTTCTTCAAAGGTGACTCAGTGCTGTGTTTTATGCAGCTATTTGCATGAGAATGATAGTAAAAATCCATCATAGTAATGATACTTTTGTCTCAGGATATTTTAAGTTTGCCCTTCGTAGTGGGCACACTTACTCTGCTACCTGCTTTGTGTATTTCAAGTACATGGACTTTAACAGCCCACTAAGGTCAATTTTGATAAGTCATCATAACATTAAAACAATGCCCAAAAATCCCTTGTAAAAGCTGATATTCAAAGAAGAAAATAAACAAATCTAAGATATTCTTAATTCAGTTATAATTGCAAAGCTCTTGCAATTCTATATCAGAAGTTACGTAAATGTTTACGTTATTAATGGCCACACTTAGAGCTCCTTCCAATACACCTGACAAGTTTCATTCTACTTTTAGACTTGCTGACTTAATTCAACTACACTGATTAAGAGGCGTTTTCTTATTTGGGCCCCAATTCGGGATTTTTGCTTCATGCATGAGAAAATCTTTGTGCCTGCTTGATTGATTCCCAACCAAACCTCATCCTGTTCACAAGTGTATTAGGTCTGTTGTACGTATATCGTGCATTTCTGTACCTAGAGACACAAATCTTGCAGACAGATCATTAGCAAAATACAGCATCCCAAACTCAGCCAATACAGGTGTGTGCAGGACCGTGAGGTCTCCTACAGGCTTCAAGCTCCTTCTGTCCATACCAAATTGACATGCAGCATGGCATCGTTGTCTCTCTTCCACCCCTAGACCCTAGGTGCCAGATGCCACTGAGCAGTCAACATCAGATGATTGACTGGATCAAGGCATGTAAGGCACTCATGGTGCTTTGACTCAACAAACAGGGTGCTCCTTCCACCAGGAGCTCAGGCAACACATCCCCAACATGTAGCTTTTGCAGCAAGGCAGACCTGAGCTGCTGAGTAGCTTCACAGGTGGTGAGATCTTGTTCTGTTGTGAGGAAAAACCTGAACTAGACAGACCTTCCATCTGCCACAAACTACAGCAAAGTTTGCAAATTATTGACAAAGACTCAGTTAATCCCACCACATTTTTCTGTTTCCAGGCCTTATTAGTCCCTGTGAGCATGTCTTTCTGCAGAACCAAGGAAAGAAAACCATCTTACAGCAACACTACTTTGAAGAAAAATGAATAGTCTCATATCCTTGGGGGACCACACTGAGGAGCCAGTCCTCAAGAACATTCACTAAGAAGTAATTTGGTTTAAAGGCAAGTGGGATAAATATTAAGTGTTTTACACACCTTGGAGACTTGACGGGCGCACACAAATATGCCAATGCATCTTGGCAATCACTGTTTCCAAGAAAATGCATCAGAAGTACCTCAAACCAGGATAATTTGACCTCTCTGGAATGAAATATGCCCCTTGCATTTCCCGACTCAATTAACAACGTTATCAAATCCCACAAGTTTGGTTTCAACATGAAGATACACTATCTTCTGGTTCAATACATCCTGCTTACACTTTAAGAGAATGAAAAGCAACACATATATAGTACATTTTCCTCCTCAAACATAATTAATATTGTTTTTGCGGTAGAAACAGAAAAACATTCATCCATCACTTGATCCACAACATGAAGTGAGAGTGTCAACATCCGGTTGAAGTATTTTTCTAGGCTTAAGAGTTCTCCCCACCCTGTCATAATAATCCATTTATTTAGATTTCTTTAATTCAGCGCTTCAGTAAACACTGTGAAATCCAAGTTTTCTATCGGCCACAGAAATCTGCCTAGAGCCATGGTTGGCACGTCTTGTTCTCTCCATTTTAGCAGGTAACAAACGTGAGAACGTCAAATCAAATCCCGTGTCTCCCACAGAACAACATCCTAAGAGGATGGCTCCGTGATGAAGCTATCTCCTTCATAAAGCACAGACGTTGGATCACACTAAGCAGCAGCATGTAACACCTCGGGAGGGCATTCCCAACTCCTTCCCTACACAGCCTGGCCAGCTAAGACTGAAAACATTCACACGTGCGGTTCTACTCACTGCAGCAGAACAGCACATGCTGGTGAAGCAAAGCAGAAGTTCAAGACAGGAGAGATGACGTCCCCTTCTAGTCCTCCCAATGCATTTCTTTATCATGTCAGCAGAGGAAAATCCTCAGAACTTTTCAGGAATAGGGCACTTGGCAAAGTTTTACAAATTGCCAATAGTCACCGTGACATTGACTTTTCAATCAGTACATCCAATTAATCGGCTATCTCAGAGCTTGAAAATGAACCTTGAAAAAAAGTGCAAAGGGAAGGAGAATGATTCATGGTTTTGTTATCGTTTTCTATAAACATATAAATAGTCAGATAGTCTAACAAAGTCGGGGAGTTCCACTGCAGGAACTTCAAAGGAGAGTAAATCCCCATACACAGAGATTACAACGGCTTTGATGTTCCTGAAATAATCTGTATTTTTCCTACAAGTTTAAAAGAAAATGTTTTAGACAACGGGCATCCTTTGACAAATAGCAATTGTCAAAAATTTTGATTGTATATGTATCTCATGTAAATTATATGTTAATAATTGCATTGTTAAAACATTATTATTATTGTCAGTGTCAGATAAGTGAAAACAGTATTTATAATAGAAGCTCACATAGAGACTGAATTTATAAATATGCCAGTTAATTGGTACAAGTCATCTTTTGTGACCATTAACCTCTGATTTTCAAATTAGTTCCAGATGGGCACAGCCTGACAAGTACATGAAGGAAATGCTAGTGGAAGTGTCCAAACATAAAGCAGAGCTTTACAAACCTGCTAATGTACATAATGTACATGATATTTTCCACCCAGCTGTCATTCAGTGTGTTTTAAATTTCCATAAGAAAAACCTGTAGAAATAAAACAGATTTACCTGTCTGTTTTGATGCATTCTTTTCATTTATCATGTCAGAAAACGCTGTGACCTTTCCGAACTGCATTAAGGACAACAGGTGTTACAAGACACTACTTATTTAACCATGGGGGAGTGTGCATTAAAATGCTTTTTCCTTTTTTTCCTCTTTTTTCAGGACAATGCTCCTCAGAATTGTCACATGCAACAATTCTAAATACTCCCTTGGAGATCGTTCTGAATGGAAAAGGAGGTTGCACTGTACTCACTCTCCAGGATTAGGCACTAGAAGCCTCCACTGTTTCATTGTGATTTTTGAAACACATTTTTCATATGACAAAGTCACTTCCCTACGTGTTACTATAAGCACAGTCATTTTATAATGACCATTAGACTTAAATTGGAGAGAGAGGAAAACCAACTACGTACCCCAGAAATTAAAAGGAAGCTTGAAGACACTGTAATATTGCTGTCAGTGCTGTGGTAGCTGACTGCTATATTGTATCAAATTATTTTGAATAAATATTATGAAAACAGTCATAGCAGACACATTAAAACATTGCAATGTGAGGGGGAGGAAGAAGTGACAAGATAAATACATTTTTCCAAGTTGATTTAAGGCAGAACTATTAATCTATTTTTTACGGAACAGAGTCAAACATAATAGCTGTGTTTTAAACAAATGAATTTCCTACAATGTGTCACTAACAAAGCATTAGTCTAACAAAACATGGGGATTTTTTAAATTTTTTTTTACTCTTAGTAGTTTTTTTTCTCATGCACCCATCACAAGCTTGAATAACAAGTCCAGTAATTCCTGAATATCCAGTCCTAGCCGATGAAATTCCACGGATTTTCTTTAAAAGATAATTGCTTTGCTGGGTTGAGCCATGTTTACGTACAGAAGACAAACAAAGCCCTGCATGCACTCGAAGAGTGACACAGGTACATCTATCTGAACTCAACCACAGAAGAGCAGCAGAGCAGCAGAAACCCAGTTATGCACTCGAGTTAGAGCTCAAAATAACTTCAAACTCCTTTTTTTTTCTTTTTTTCCCTAAAATGCTGCAGATATTTTATGCTGTTAATCTCATAGTTAAAGCACTCACCCTACAATACCTGGATTCAATTCCCTCCCTGGAAGGTCTCTTATCTACATCGTTTTTCTCATTCAGAGAAATTGCCCTAAATTTTCCCGCACAGGGATGCACTGTCATACCCTTCTCTGCTTTGGAAGCCACGACATCAGGCAGAGAGAAACTCAAAATGCAGCGAATCTCAAAAAAGGAGCATCAGAGGAGAAAAATCCACATCTTTAACAGTCATATTTAAATTACCCCTAATTGTTCCTTATTAAGCTGAATCTTCAAGATGAAGTTAAGAGAATCTATGAAATGACATCAGAACTAACTGCCAGAATGCTGGAAACTTACTGACTTGCCACAAAGCGTGTTATAAATGACCCACCAACCCAACCCACTGGCTACAGATTTGACATCCAACTTTGACCCACTGCACTGTCTTTGAGCCGAACTGAACAAATTCCCCAACGAGAAATATTGTACGTGATGTGAAACTCAACATGGTTCAACTTACACCTCATCCAAAATTATTTTTCTGGAATATCGCAGACTGCTAATTACTCTCACAGTCCTACCAATTTCTTAACCAAAATGGGAGAGAGCCCCAACTTTGGGTCTGTGACACTCCCTGGAGCTTCTCTGCTTCCCTTTCCACGGCAGCACTACTGCCAGCTGGCTAAACTGTGATCAACTCAAGGAGACACTTCTCCATAACCCATTCTTGTTGCTAAGAGCAGAGTACGACGATGCTCTTGGTCGCTTCGTACGGCAGATGGAATTTATTGAGATGTGTTCATATTCTTGACCTCTTCACCTAAACAAATGGGTCTGCAGTGACCCAAGTGCTGCCACAGCCCAGTGAAGGAGGTGACTGCACTGCTGCACAGACATGTCCCAGAGCTCACGGCCAGCCTATGTAGCACCAGCCCTTCTTTCAGGTTGAATCGCTCTTTAAAATTCCATTTATAATTATTTTTTCTTACTTGGATGCCTGAACTCCAGTTATTCAACTCTCGCTTTCTTTTCTTTTTTAAGGAAACATAAATATCTACACACTTGCCTTTTATTCACACTATTAAAGAGTTAACTTTCTGATTTGCCTAAAAGCTGAGCCTGGTTATTCACCCAGTAAAGCTGTGAGCACTGCAGGGACAACCACAGCCTCCTTCATCGATTTGCCCCAAGATGCTTTGCATGCTCTCTCCCAATAAAAGAAGTGTAGGCCATTAGTTCTCTTCTCAAAACAAGCTCCACAGAAATATCTAATTTCCTCACATAAGTTTGCATTCTTTGAATAAAGTTGCAATATCAATTTTCCAATTTTATGGTCTACTGCCTCCCAAAAAATTGAAATTTGTGGGACTTCAGTAAGCCAATTCGTGTGCACGTGCAGCTTTCCTCATTCCACTAATACACTGCTATGAACTCTAAATACTTTGGCAGTTTAGGACTGCAGTACCTCAGCAGTAAACCCCAAAAAAGATGTTCTCACTGTGAGATGGGAGTGCCACTTCTCAGGCCCCTTTTCCTTCACCATCACTTCTTAGGCTCCATTGGGGTTTAACCCCACAGGTTCTGATCACTCGCACAGAAGTTTTATTTGATGTTTCCAGGTTACCTAATCCTTCAATTATTTTTAAATCCTGCTTAAATCTCGGATGTTTGCAATATTAAATCATGCACCTTCTTCATGCTCCGTTATTGACTCCACATTTAATACCAGGAATTGCATTTGACAAATAAGGTTAGTTTCACATTTTCTATAGAAAGTAGAGATGCTGCCTTGGAAAAAGAGCAATCTTGTTGTCACTCCACTTTAATCTGTCAAATCACAATTCTAATGAGTAAATCAAAACGGGCGTTCTGTGCTCTACCTACAAAATTAATTTTATATTCTCCACTTAACAACCAGTCTAGCCTTTGTATTTAATGTCAGCATCCCTTTAACTCTACAGTAAATATCCCATTTTAACCAATCCCCGACACATTTCTTAATAATTTTTCAAATGTCAATTCAATGTTTTATTAGGTTTTTCACCTTTTTTTTTGTTTGTTTGGTTTGTTTGTTTGTTTTTAATATGAGTAGGTTGGATTACTTTCCTTTTGACCCCTTCACTGACAGAGCCGTCATATTCCACCTAGCTGCAAAAGCTGAAGAACAAATGCCACCTGGTAATTTCATTTTTGCTTTTATAGAAACATCATTTTCCCTTCCTCTCTTGGCTCATTCTTGCCTTAATGTTTCGTCATCTTTCCTTTCATGACAAATTCCCATGTCTGAAAAAAATCCCTGGGCTTCCAGTGGTGAGACTACACTAGAATTTTATACCTCCCGATAGAATGTCTCTGGTATGTCCCTCAGCTCAGACACTTCCATTACCAGAATAAAACCCCAGGGAACTCTTTCTGCATCCTCCTCCTGTCCTCCAAAGAATACATGCAAAAAATCAGGAACAAGGGAAAGAGCAAGGTCACCTGCTGCAGTGTCTGTATTTGTGTAAATGAAATCAAAACCTGCTGTCATGCTGATTCCTTCCTGCCTTTCTCAGCTTTCTCCAACTCAGCCTCTTCAGTCAATGAATAAAACTGAACAGTCAATCCAAAAGCCCATTTCTGCCTCATTTTCTTAAATCTTTATTTCCTTTGTGAACAGTTTGAGCTAAGAACGGGATTAAGCACCTTGAAATGTCTATTCATGAGGACAATGCCACCACAACTCCACAAAACATTTGCTTTTTAGGAGAAGTTAGCTCCAGAAGGCCTGTAAAGTGCTGATTTCCCTCCAAAGACCTTCACCACCCAGAGGTCTAAGTTATTTTGCTGTAACAAGGTGAGGCAAACTCCTGTGCATACCCAAATTAACAGACCTCTGCAGAGTGCTCAGAAAAACATGTCAACTGCAATCCATAACTATCTTGCCAATGAAAAGCATTTTCTTTCTTTCCCCTTCTCACCCTGCTCCCCACCTGAGCATTATTCCAAGGATCTTATTTTTGCTTGAGTCCCCAGAGCCCCAAATGACTCTTGAACATTTATTTCATAGCACATAAGCAGTGAAATTAATGCTTGTTTCCACCTCATGGCTCCCTGACATCCACAATTGTCTCCTGTCCACTTCCTCCTCCTTTTATCTTCAGTCCAATACTGAGTGTCCTGACGTCTTTGGAGCAAGAAACTTCCTTCCCAAATTCAAGAGGCTATTACACAGAAGACAATTACTTCTAGAACTGCATTTAGCTATCTACTCATTTTCTTCTCTCATGATCTGCTTTCACTTGAAAATGTGTCTTTTATCCCAAAACGAATTATTTATCCAATGAAGAAGTTTGACTCCTTCCCATAATTATTAGCCTTGTGGCTATTAGACAATCCTGTGATAATTTCGCAACATGCAGGTAAACCATGTAAAGGACTTACCATCTGGCACTTCTCTGGTGTTTATTTTAGAAAGGTTTGGCTCCACTAGAAATGACCCGTTATGAATACGTTACTGGGCATTCAGGTAATCACAGCTTTGAAGATAACCCTCCTCCTGAGCCTCTCAGTGCTGGAGCCTTCACAACTCAGATGTCAAGACAGAAAGTTTAGTGTTCCTTGAAACATCCTCAATGGACTCCTCTCTCACCCGCTGAATATAGACCCCCCCCCATCTGTCTTTAGCCTCATCACCTCCTCCAAAATACTATAAAATTTGACTGGATGGAGATATTTCAATAGGTCCTGGGACATTTTTATTTTTAGATCCCCTTTCCTACCATGATCTCATTTCTGTTTCTAATACTGTTGTCTACCTCTGGAAATTCAGATTTAATGGTGCCTTTTGATGCTTGCCTTTAGACAGACAGAGAAAATGTTTGGTGGTTTTTTTTTCCAAGCAACGTCTACCTTCTCTGAAGAAATGTCACTATTTTTAAAGGTCTGACTCTTTGCCAATTTGTTTATGCTCTTAAAATATAATCTCTTTTAAACTCTCTCTTTGCTTGTATATTGTAGCTTTATGTTTCCTACCATCTGGCCTCCTAGTTATTCTCCACCCATGCCAGATTTCTACTCCTCTTCTATACCTGGATGATGAGTTTGGATTAAAACTGCCATAAAATCTGTCGAGTTGCATAAAAACAAACAGAAACAAGGAGGGGAGAAAAGCCCTGGTGGGTTTTTTGAGTGGGTTTTTTGTTTGTTTTTTAAACTGACTTTAATTGTCACGTGTACTTTCTCACAAATTGACTTTGATCCCTTTCCTAAATGGCAGACAAGTGTTAGATGTTCTGTCACACACCTCGGACAAAACTCTTCGTGTTGTGGCATTGTGCATGTTTGTCTGTTGGGTGGTGGTTTTGTTTTTTGTTTTGTTTTGTTTTTAATTTCTAACAGAAGCACTGTCTTATCCTTTCATATAATACAGAACTTCATCTACCCAATCTCCACTATTACCTCTATTTACCCAATCTCCACTCCGTGCCTCCGAAGGACAGGCAGCAGAAGGCACAGAGCAGAGTTAATTCAGTTCAGCTAAGCCATTTCTTTAAAAATACCAAGTGGTAGGTCTCGGATGACAGTGAGGAAGTTTCTGCTTCATAATGCTGAGTCAGTCACACATACGTGATACTTTTTTTGATAATTTTAGGATGTTTCGTGACAGAGACTGACTCGAAACAAGATCATGATTTTTCCTCAAAGGGTTACAGGCTAATTGAAATTTTATGGCTCAAATCCCAAGTTTAAGTTTCTTGATTATTTCAGTGTATTACATTTCTTAACATTCATTTGCCCGACATGTGAATGACAGTAACAGGGAAATACTAACAAATACCTGTCTACAGCTCCTCATGGAAACCCACTACAAAACTGCTATTCAAAAGGAGCAGGAGAAGGACTGCACTTCAGAGCTGTATTTTTTACATTACTTCTCTTTTTCAACCAAGAAATTGCTTCTCCTCCTTGAACAGTCTTTGCTTACTTATCTCCTCAAACAAACAAACAAACAACAACAACAAAAAAAAGGAAAGTAAAACACAGCAGCCAGCTTGCCGCTCAGAAATAACACTGACCCATTCCATCAGCTCTGGCTATTACAGATTTATCACATTTCTTTTCTGCTATCCTTTTTTTTTTTTTTTTTTTTTAAACATTTTTGTTCATCTCTCAACTCCATCTCTTTCTCTCGCGAGACACTGGCTGACCTGCAGACAGAAGACCCTATGGACAGGAACATGGTCACACACAGCCACGCTGCTTGTGACCCCCCCATACACAAGTCACTGCAAATCCCCTTTCTCAGGACATTTCATTCCAATTCCGAGCCAGTGCTCCGACGAGCAATTTCCTCATCTCATACGGCAAGATAATGAAATTCTCTCATCCCAGGACCGCAATTCCGTACCTGCCAGGCAGTGTCAGAAGCTGAAGCATTTGTTTTTGTGTACAAGGTTTGGCCAGAACAATCAAAACACCCTAATGAGTACCTTGTATGTGCTCCTCCAGCGATTTCTGCAGAATAAAACAAAGTTTTCCAAAAGTTTCCACCACCGCACTCTATTCAAACCCTGCAGAACATTTTCCATAGAAATTTCACCCATTACTACACCTATTCTGTTAAAATAATCTGATCAATTGTTAATATTCTTCCTTGGAGTGTTTCTTCTATAAACATGATCTGACAAATACATAACACCAAATTACACAAATCAGAATTAAGGCAACTGAAATTCATGCTCTTTGTATGCAATCTCATAACACAGATGCTTTTTCTCTGAGCATAAGCTGTCAGCTTTCTGAATACTTCAAGCTATCAGTAGCAAGACAAGACTTGCAAAAGGTTTTTCTTCGGATTTTTGGAAGGATGGAAAATTGTGCCCTGCTCTGGCCAGTTGCTGGGCAAGCAAGGATCTTGCAAGACAGCTAAAGGTGATTTTGCTCTCTGGTAACTTTCCAACTCTCCCATAAAACATTAAAAGAACTAATTTGATCTCTTGCCCATTTTCCAACTCTAACAGAAATAATTATTGTCAGAGAAAACTAAACCTTCCATGTTGAAACCTCGAAAACTTACAAAGCTGATTAATCATGAAACACAACTTCTGCATGTGAGGTGACTTCTTGTTAGACCAAATAAGTTAACAATACAACCTCTAACAACATTAACACTGCTGGAAAGGACATTAAAAAGTACTAAGGCTCATTAAACAAAAGACTTTTTGGCAGTGTAGAAATAGCATCTCTATGACTGTCAGTTGTATTGTTTTTAAATGTAAATAATATGCAGCACATACTTTCTAAAGTGAATATTCACTGGAATGATGCAAGAGAAAGTTTCTGAAAAGTCTTTTGGTAACACAGTGTCTTCTCTTCTGCAACATGATCTCCAGATGCTTCTGCTCTGATCTTCTTCGCTGCAGTACATCTCTTAATACTTTTAATTGTTACCTTTCCCTTCCAAATGCAAGGTCCCTTCTACTTTTCTTAAAGATATACTTGTCCTTTCGAAAAAGGTGGAGAAATCTTAAAGACATGAAAGACAGTTTGGCAACTAAATAACTCCCCCACCTGCACAGCCTTCACTCTGCCCCTCCTACGCACTCATCCGCATTGTGCTCCGTTGGAAATTTATTCCCCAGCAAAATTTAAAGCAAGAACAGAAGAATTAGCATTGAAAATCGGCAGGAGTATTTTAGCATCCAGATTGCAGGAACAGATTTTTCCACCATGTGAACAATAAAGTCATGGAACTTCTTCAGATAAACCAGCATCCGAGTGATGTTCATTTTACAGAGGTCTAAAACATGCCTGAGTCACGCATTGATAAGATTTCCCCAAACCTTTGAACAGATGATCACTTGTACTGCTCAAATAGAAGCAAACTCCAAACTTTCAATATGGGATTTAATTACTGACTACATCGGGAAAGACATAGCATCAGTCAGGCCATAAGCAGGAAGCAACAGACCTCGTCTTGGCATTATCCTTTTTCTTATTTTTTTAAACACCTACGTGATGCCTGTGAAAAAAATCTTTGTTGCATGTACACTTCATCTCCTAAATCTGATGCTTTTTAATCATGGATTTTAGAAACACAGTCCTAGCATTGATGTATTGTCTTGTAAAAGCAAAAGAATTTTGTTCTGCAACGAGCTGTTAAACACTACGACTTGCACACTTGCACGTCATCCATCCTCTCCTAAGGGTCGGTGTCATTGTAGCTTTAAAAAGACCTGAATTCCCCTGCTTGCCTCCTGTTGCTGAGGAAAGGATTAAGCCAGTAACAGAGGATAAGTGATTCCATATCCAAGATTCAGGAAGGCTAAGGAGCAAGAGCTGTAGAGCAGCACAACCCAAAAAAGTATCTCAGAGTGGTTTCTCAGGACCACGTTTAAGGATGCAGCCCTGCTTAGTAGGTTGGGGATCCAGCCCTCCAGTCTGGCTGGGGAGCAGTGAAGCAAGCAGAAAGGGGATAGAAAAGCAGGGCCAAAGCTGGAAAGGTATCTTCACCCTTCAGGAACAGAAGTTGAAAATTGACAACACAGGAAAAGCCTTTTTGGGATCCCTTAACCAGCAAAGATTTGTGCCATTGCAATACTGAAGAATTTTTGTGCGCAGAATTCTTAAATCTATATTCCACAAGGGCTACAAAGAGGGAAAAAAACACTTTGACATATACCACTCAAGTGTGAAAGTAACCTTTAGCTTTAATGGTTTATTCAGGAACTATCCTGGTGTTTTTAATTAGCTAATGCTTCACTAAGATCTGCAGTCCCCAAAAGAACATAATAGTTCCATAAAATGGCTCTGTTTTAATTTCTCTAGCTTTAATGTAGCACACAATCTCCCATCCTACATCCCAACTGTAATTAGCATGGCTAATTAGTGAAACTGTATGAATCGTAGTTGCAGTTGCTATAATAAGTACATTTAGTGTACTTCTAAGTACATTGCTGGTATTACAGAATTTGTTATGAAGACCCAGTAAGGAAAACAGGGTACTGATGCCATTGAATACCCATGGGACTGGCGAAGGGAAAATAAAAAGTTATTCTTATGGAAATAGCAGATCTTTGCAATGAATTAGGTGACTTCCATAATCCCAAGTGCTTATATACATTAAAAAAAAAAAAGAAAAATCCGTTCACTGGGAGGGAAAAAAAAAATAAAATGGGAAAAAGAACACAGCAAACCTCCTCAGACAACCAGCAGAACACTAGTTTAAAACAATTGTCATGAAAGTGAAGAAAAATTTATTTCACAATCTTTAAACCACATCAACAATATTATTTCCTGACAGAGAGACTATAAAGTCCAAAACCTATTAAAAAGGGGTTTCACATCTTTGAGATTTGGTAATAAATTCCAAAGATGTGAAATCCTTTTTTGATAGGCTTTAGATATTAACAGTAATATTTCCCTATAGTAAGATTATAGGCTGAATTTACAGATCTCAAAAAATTTTAGAATGAGTCAACCAGGCAAAACTCTCCTCACCTACATCTGTGCTAGGGATTAAGACAGTGAAGTCTCTAAATTCATCTTTCATTGATAAATATTAATTCCTGTCAAAGATCACTTACATAAATAATGGAATAACAACTACTCTCCTCTGCCTCTGTATAATATGCACTATCCCAGAGAGAATCAAACGTATCCATCCAGCTTTACTTTGTTAATCGAAAAAGAAAGCAAAATTAAATGTTTTGCAGGTGGTGCTACAGTATCCTACCATGATATTCATGAAGCCCAGATACTCAGTTGCATGCCTCTGAACTTGTTTTTCCTTCAAATATTAAGGAATTTAAAAACATGACCTCGGGAAGGAAGATGAGCTCACACATCAAACGGTGTTTCAGTGAACACAAGTGACTGCATCATGCCAACACAGATTCAGCTCCAACTCACGATTCTCAGATCGCACCAGTCTTCAAAGACAATGTGTCTTCTGGCAAAGGAGAACTCCAGAATATTTTTTAAAGAAAACGCACACAAAAAAGCAAAAATCTCAAAAAAAATAGACAGACAAGCAAAAACCCACAACTCTGATGTAGTAACTTCTTCTCTAGACCCACTAATGGGAAGAAAGTCCTGGTTGACGTGGACAATTAACAGTTACTCAACACCAACTCCCACTACATGGTAAAGCCAACCCACTTTGCCCCAAAGCCACCAGGAAAGCTGCAACAGTGGCTTCAGGACACCATGTCACCACTTCCTTAGGAGCATACTTAGCACTGGCAAAAGCAGTCACTTCTGAACAGCGTGATGAAAAACCCTTCCAAACCCAGGAATGGCAACAAGTTTACTACTGAGCAAGGAACAGGAAGAACAGTGGCCTGTCGTGAAATATTGCATCACGTTTTGCTTCTGTGACAGTACCTCATTTGGGAGCAAACTGGAGATGGTACCGGCTGCACTTCAGGTCATAAGCAAGGGAATGTCTTTCCAAGGGCATTTTTTAAAATTCTACTTGCATGGCCAGTTGAATCTACTCAAAAGCATCCTGCTCCCTTCACACTGCTGCCCACACCACCCTCCTCGGTCACCGAGACGTGGGTCACAATCTACTCCCACAAATTAGCATTTATAGTTATGTATTTATTTTAAATGAAGCACAGCAAAGAAGAAGGATGAGCAAAGTCAAGAAACTACTAACAAGTTCGGCCAACTTTTGAGTACCCCATGGCCTAACGAAAGATTTTGAAGCAAGGCAGCTTTTTTCTGTAGGGAAAAGTTTCTGGGGGAAAAAAAAAAAAAAAACAACAAAATTTCACCTCTTTTTCTCCCCTGCCTTTCTCCCTTTCCTTTCCAAAACAAGAAGCCTCACTTTTACTATTCAATAATTGACAATAGGAATTTCAGGTGCAGGGAATTCTTCACGAAAGGAAATTGATGGTGGGTGTGAGACAATCCAAGATAATAATAGAGATGTTTTTCAGAAATTTAAGCGTGCAAAGCGATGCTATCTTTTAAGTCTACACTGTATGGTATGCTGGAAATAATTACTTGTTCACTCCATGATGCGCTGTTGTCTTGTTTTCTGACTCGTGGGTAACAAATAAGACCACTTAATTTCAACAGAAGATGCTCATACCAAGCTTGTCTCTGACATAGTCATTCACTGGGAAGAACAAAACAGCATTTTAGTTCAGCACTACCACACTGAAGTAGAATAGCTGTTTTTATCAACAAGTCATACAGAAATATTCCAGCCCAGTACCCATTGCATGCCCAGTTACTTCATCTCATCAAGAGCAAATCCATTTACCAGTTCCATGGGTGCCTGTATCAGGAGCTGTTGACCAAGCTCAGCTCTTTTTTTTTTTTTTCCTGCACTCCAGGACAGCAGAGCCCTAAAAGCAAATGGCTCCGCACATCCAGATTGCAGGAGTAAACCCAGTTCAGTGTCTGCACTACATCCTATAAAGTCCCTTTCTGCTTATTTTTGTAAGATATTTGATGGGGGTGGTTACCACATTATATTGACTGTGCATCAAATTCTTACACAAACAGCCTTTTTCAAGAACCAGATGAAACTGCTTCATTGAAGAATCCCTCCAGTATATGCGTGGTTACAATCGTATGGAGCAGGCCTGCAAATTGTGACATTTAGGGTCAAGCAGCTAATCTTGTTAACACTAATTTTTCCAAGGTGTTAGATGTGCAAGATTTATGAATTTTCTCATCTAGTATGCCAAGTGATAGTTCTAATCGGTGCGCAATTATCAAGCTCATTATCAAACCTGAGATGCAAGTTGTTGTAGAAATGTTAAAGACCATATAGAATTTTTGAAATTAATCAACTCCATCAAAAGCAAATACATAAAAGTTTAGTGTACAAGAAACAGAATGTGACTGAAGAACTAAAGCATATAAAACTTCAAACATCAAAACCATAAATTCTTATAATCTCTTAAGACTATTAGAAATACCTAACATATCCCAAAAATCTGTTAATACTCACACCTGCTCCAGAGAGTTCCTAATGCAAGTTACAATTTTGCCATTGATTTTTAAGGAGAAAGCCCATCCCTCCACTCCCTGTGTTTGGGGGTTTCCCATTGATTCACAGCAATCTAAACATTGCCAGTTACAGTTCTGGGGGCACGAAACTTTCACAGTTAAATGCAGCTTAACTACGTTGTCTTTACTACTACACCACTAGTAAAGTGTGAGCTGTCCCTGACACCTGGCTTATACTGGCACAGCTATTGAACCTGAAAATTGTGCTGATATCTGGGATCCTGCAACGTTCACTGGAAACACATCAGATCTGCTGGTTGCCAAGCAAGAATATTAACCCTTGCAGTAACTCAGTCCCAGGATGGAACAAACACCGATGTGCTAATTCTATAATCTGCTCACAAAACCAGCAAAGTGCAGCATTGAAGAAGGCAGAAATGAAGGATACCCTTTTTGACTGTCATGAATATACAGTGTTTAAGATGTATTTTCTGTTATTCCTGAATGTGTGCTGCCTTCATATAGCAGGCAAAACTGCCCTGCACGCTGCTGCTTTTTAGCTGTGGTATATTAGAGAATCATAGAATGGGTTGGGTTGGGAGAGACCTTGAAGATCATCTAGTTCCAACTGCCCTACCATGGGCAGCAACACCTTCCACTAAGACAGACTCCCATTGTGCCACACATTCCTGCAAGACCACTTGCTCATTCAGCAGAATATCCCCATCCAGGAACTGGAGAACCCAAATTCACCTTTTACATGGGCCAGATTATGGAAAGAGGCTCTCCAAAGCTGTTTTTAAATAAATCACTAAGACACAAAAGACAAAAAAAAACCACACCACAAAAAACAGTCCATAGCTAGCTCCCCTCCATGTCCTCTTACACTACTTCTGCCAAGAAAATGCCTCATGAACTGGAGTATTTATCAATTTGTGTGAAAACAGCACAACACCTTACATTAAATACTAAGCAGGACTTCTCACGCTATCCAGCACGAAGCATGCACTAAATTTTTATTACATACAGCAACTGAATAGTCTAAGGCAATTTTTCCAGGGCTGGATCCACAGCTGGTTTCTCAGCTCTCATTACATTACTGGGTCACTGAATCATTGACCCTCCACCATTCGGATACTCGTCTGCTGGGAGGGAGGCAGAGGCAGCACAGGGCTCCACGATGGAGCCTTGCACGGACACGTGCCGGGCTGTCTGCAGGGACCTGCACTCTGCAAACTGCTCTTTCAACAGGTGTTGGCTCCTTTCCTTTCTTTTGCACTCAAATGGTAAGCTGTTGTCCCAGAAACCACCTTAAGATGACTTGCTTGCATCTCAGTTAATGCAGAAGCATTCATTACTAATTTTGTCTTTGATTACTATATTTTCAGAATCCAATAATCTTTCTTATAGTGTCTGAAATTCTAATATTATTTTTTTTTCATCCTCAGCCTGGAACAAGAAGGTTTTTACCACTACAAACCTTGGCTTGTCACACATTTCCCTGATGCTGGAGTCTGGCCAGCGACAGTCATGCTGTCTGTCACGACGGCTGCAGCAGCACCACCTTTACATTCAGATTGTGTTCACTTCTGGGCTGAAGGTGTGAGTTTCTGATAAGGGCAATCTCTTAACTAAAGCTCAAAATATCAACTCTGACATCCTTCCTCTGTCTCAGATGGCGGACGAAGACAAACTGAATAAAACATGCTATTCTGCAGTCACTGACATCATGCTTTTGGCATCTGCATGAAAACTCTATGAAAGTTATTTTTGCAAGAACTTAGTAATACACCACTGTTCGGTTTGTTGTTGTTGGTTGGGGTTTTTTTTCCTCTTAAGAACTTCCAAAATAGCATTCTATACTGACAGGGCAGCTAAATCAAGATTTTCCTAAATTGTCCACACATTGCATGACATTATAATACAGGATCATAAAACCTGGTATAGAATCACATTTTCACCAAAACATTTTTCCTACCAAGCCTCGAAGAAGATACAACCTGCAAAATGGTATTGCAGGAACACACTGAATTATGTGGAATGCACGGGTTTTCACAAACATTTTCTTTGATAACAATGTATTTCTTGGTAAATTATCCATGATGAAGAAGAGTTTTTTGTCATTTAAATAGTCAAAGGGCGATGAGAATCAAAAGTGCAGAGAGCTTGGTACTTAATTCAAAATTGTCTTTCTAGTTAATCGTTGGGTATGAAGAGAACCAGAGCTTCTCAGCTCTGAACTCCACAGCCCAATCAAACTACTGACCTAACAACAGACATATTAATGTATTTCTTTTCAGAACAGAAAAAAATTGTGAGTCTTAAAATGGAGACAGTCCTGCCACAGGGAGTAGTGGTGGGACATAATTATTCCTCAAACAGGAAGCTGTAAAAATTCGAACAGATTGGTACAGCACGTATAGCCACATAGCCCAAAAAGTGGATTTCCTTAATCACCACTTGTCCATCTGTTTGCACAGGTTCTTAAATGAGTAATGATAAAAAAAAAAAATACTAAAGTAGCTTGTTTTAGCTAGTGTCCTGTTGACAGGCCTCTCTACTGCTGCAGCTGAGAAGCTTCTCTGATGAGCTAGCCACTTAAATGCCACATTAAAGAAGGGAGGATGACATTTCAGGAGTTGGCACCAGTTTGCACAGATAAACTACGGGTTCAGGAAGACTGAACGTGCTGTGTGTGGATATTTGCTGATGCCACCTCCCCGCTGTATTTATCGGGTATTACTGAAGGCCTCTATGACAACACACATCAGGCATTTCTCAGCACCTTCTTGTTTCAAAGCTTTGTGTATCAGACCAGCAGCAACCTGTACAAACAGCAACCTTTTTGCAGAGTACCACGGTTTTTTAGATGGTTATGATTACTTCCTGGCACATCACAGGCTAGGAATTGTTTTTTCATTATGGTTTGAACAGTTCATCTCAGTACCATGAGCTATGTGAAATCTACAGAGCACAGTTTATATTTTGTTCTGGCATTTCTTTCAAATGGATTTAGCAAGAGTGGCCTCAGAAGGCAAGCTCTGACCACAGATCTACCTCCACTGATGTTCCTGCAGGTAACTGCAACAGCTCAGCTGCTGTGCATCGTGTGGTCCCGAAATTCCCACCTGTGCACTGCATTTCCAGCCCACAGGTACCTTCCCACCCCCTCAGCTGCTCACCTGCCTCCAAACACAGAGCTCACATCAGCACAAGTGAGAAAACATTAAAAAAACACAATTCCCAGCCTTATGCTGATCCATTCGACACAGTATGCTAATTCTTCTCATTTTTCCTGTCATTTTTGTCCCTGATCAGACCAGATATATCCCATTCCTGCTGGCATAAGAAAGCCTCACCTTTTTATGATTTTTAAAATAAAGCACACACTAACCAGCTGACAGTGTAAATTTCAAAGCGACAGCAAACACCGCCAGCATTTAAAACCCACTGTTCTTGAAAATTATCCATTTGTTTTGTGGAAGCAAATGCAAGCAGATTTGCCAGCTGTGTAATTCCACATAGTTTTCAAGTCTACTGTGGATTTTCTAAGTCGCTTTAGTTATGAAACCCAGACTTGAGTTTTTACAGAGCCTGCCTAGCTCAGAATTCTTCCAACGACTTCCACAGGCAATGGATTAGGTTCCATGTGAGACACAAATGAACTGAGCCTGGTGAACAGCAGTGCTGCACTGGAGCCTGATCTGGTGCTGGTGGTGGCACTTCTAGGCAGCACTTCTGCAGTGAGAAGAGCAGCTGCTAAAGAGGGCAAAAAGCAAAGAGCAATTTTCTCCACAATACAACCCATCAGAAAAAAAATACTCAAAGAGATCAGCTTTCCATGAATTCATGCAGTCTCCACTGCAACACACACAGGAACAACTGATTGAGAGTACTAGAATAGACTGCTACTGTTTCATGGGAAATATGGATATATGCATCTCTTACTGGAAGGCTATGCATTAAAAAGGTAATTTAATGAATTTACTGCTATAAAATACCTTTTTACTTTAGGAATGCAATTGATTTAGATTTGGAAAATAATTTACAATGTCACAGTCGTCTTTAACACTAAATGTTATAGTCACCATCTGAAGCTGCTCATCCCACCACACTGTCAGGCTCCAATCTGGCAGAGGTCTATAAATGTTCTTGTGTGCACTACGAGCAATTTCACCGACTCACAGAGGTGGCTCAGACAATATTGCTCAACAGAGGCACACTTTTTGTTGTTTCGGGGCCTCAAAACACACAGGTGTCCCTCTGATAGCTCAGGCACAGGCTGAGCCTCTTCATATTTCAAAGCTTGAGTATTCCTAGTTGGTCTTAAAAATCACAGTGGTAATTTTGCTAATATCAGTGAAACGTGAGGAAAACGTGTATCCGAGCCCCAGCTGGGCAAGGGGTGTAAGGGCACAGACCTGCAGTAAAACCACTGCCTGAGGAGAGTCAGCCCAGGGGGACCATCACGTCCCTTTCTGCTGCAAGAGCAGCTCTGTCACAGTCCTCCCCTGACTAAGATCACCAGGACTTGGCAAAAATCACCGAAGATAAACAATAGTCTCCCTTTTTCACAAGCTTTGCTATCCTGAAGAGATCAGTTCGATGCTCTCTCGAGCAGCGGGCTCTCCCAGCTGCAGCTCAGCTTCAGTGGTTTGCTTCCAGCAAGTCTTGATCAGGCCTGCCCAGTCTCCCAAACTCCTCCTTGGGCCAGAGCTCCTGAAACCTTTCCCTGAAGGCAGGACAACTACTTAGAGGCAGCCAAAACTTTTGCAACAATAACCTTTCTGTCGAGAGGCTTACAAGGGGAAGGAGACATTTGTTTTCCACGGACCATCACTGCCTGACACGCGTTACGGACGATGATGTTTACTAAACTATTTCCATGACATTAGGGTTTTGCCTCTTTTCCCATGCCTGTCTGCACAGCTTCCCGACAGAGACACGTCAGCACTGTAGCTCAGGGACTGGGATTTTGCTCGGGAGCAGCAGAGCTGCACCTGAGTGCTGCTGTGATTTCCCACCCTCGGCACTGACCCGACACCCACTGACCCCAAGGCTGCCTCCTGTTTTCACAGACCTATTTTCTTCCCCGTGCAACTGATGCTCAGCCTCTCCTGCTCATTTACACCTATTCTTCCCTTACAGTAAATATTCCAAGTTAATCCAACACCAGTATTCAGTCCTAACCGTGCCCTGGACACCTGTTAATTATCATCTGTGACATACAGCATAAAACTCTAAAAAAAGGTGTTTTGTGAGGTGGTGAGGTTTTTTTTTTGTTTTTTACTTGATGTTAAAACATATTTCTTTACAGGGAGCAGATGCAGCAAATGTGTTCTGTATAAAAACTCCTAGGTTAAAGAGTTTTTTAACACCAAGTAAGTAAAACATGCATGTTTAGTTAACTCCACCCAGTGATAATAACGGTTTTTAAAGAAACACCTTTCTGTACCGTTTTGTATAGTGCATTGTTTGTTGTCATGAGGGAGATCACAATTCTGGAATTGTTGAAATTATTCTAATTTTTTTCTGAAAGATTTCAGGTTCAAGTTATTTGCAAAAGGAACCAAATAGAAATAGTGACAGATTAATGTGAGTCTGTGAGATAAGTAAACAGCACAAAATATCTATCTCCCCAAGCTCTGTGAATTCAGATTTTTACTTCATTTGCTTCACTAAGAGGTTTTCCCATAATAAACAGCAAACAGCCAAGTTCACTTAGAGGGAGAATTTCAATATATGTGTTTGCTGAAGAGTGTAATCACATCAGAGTCTGAACTACATGAAAGAGTATATTTCTATGGGTCACAGACCATTCTGTAGCTGTGTTACTGCACATAAATTCAGTTTATGAAATACCTCCCGTGAGGCTAAAACAGCAAGACTTTGACGAGGACTGCAAATACACAGACAGTCCATAACCCTGAGGGTACTTTATACAAAACCTGCAGAGATACATGAAGTTCTGATAAGCTGAGGAATTCCTTCGTGACCAGTAGAACCCTTAACTTTCTCTTTTTGATTGCGTATCGTTATAGTAACCACGAAATCTGTGTTGCACTTCTTGAAAAAAAATATTGGGGAAAAATCTCAAAGTGATCATTGATTTTTTTGTATTAGACATTCAAGTAATCAATTACTTTTTACTGTTCACAAAAAAGTTTGCAATGAAATATAACCAAGAGCTAAATAAAATGCCCATCTACATGGCTCACTAAAATGAACCCCCAGATTACACAGCCAAAATTTCAAAGCATCACACATCTTTTTCATGTAAGATGTTTTGGCATTTAAATTTCAATTTTCACCTCCTTATTAATGGTGACATTTCTTTACCTGGGAAGAGAAGGGTTAAACCTGGAGCATGAGCGCTGCAGATTTGGAGGGGAGCATCGCGTTCTGTAGGGAGGCGATAGAATGCACATAGTTCATTAAATAATGTGAGTAGTAATGAGGGTTTACACAAATCAAACAGTGTGTTAGGTAATTGTAATGTTGCTTTGTGGTAAACCACCTGTCAGGAAGCACTTCCAGCCGAAGACTCAATCTGCTACGGTGCCTCCAGATGATTTCTAATTAGTGTAAACTTCATCTGTGGCATGGAACCAAGATATTAAAAAGGGATCTGGTTGGGGGTTTTTTTTGTAGCTTTTTCCACTCTTCTCCTTTTAGCACTATGAAAACAGCTTTTTCAAATGATCCTTTGAAGAAAGCTCTTATCACCATGAGTACTAGGAGAAGCCTACCACAATCATCTGAGGAAAACAACAGCCTTTCATACAGACAGAGGAGGAAAAGCAGAGCTCCGGCAAAAGGAGAGTCTTAAAAAGACTCAAGTTTGTCACCGACCGTAATGCTTAACTTCAAAAGGTTGAAATAGTGCACACCCCCAATGCTGCAATGAAAGGACTGAGTGCCAATAAGCATCACTAAAGTTTTGGGAGTTTTGGTTTTTTCAACATCAAACACATTTTTTAATGGTTACCAAATGAGCGATGGATGCTCTAGTAACAGAATGGTCTGAAATCAAAATCCCCACCCTCTCCAAAACCCAAGATATTGCAAGATGTAAGGATGAGTAACCCAGGGAAGCCCTGCCTGCTGCACTGCCAGAAGGACAGCCTACATGATCACAGCAGCACCCTCTCCCTGCACCACATCCACAAACCTGGAGAAGACGAAAGTCGAACACCAGGACACAAACCACCCCCCTTTCAAGCAAAAAGGATGGCAGGAAGCAGCACATCTACATTGAAAACATGCAAGTATCTACTGGCACACAATTTTATAGCCACTCTCTTAAAGCAGTTTTCTTCCTTTACTCTATACCTAGCCACAGAAAAAAAACACAAAGTTTTTGGGGCAGCCCCCTCTCCCTGCCCCACCGCCCTTCTCCCCAGGAATTGTCAGCACTACCAACAACTGATTTCATAGCAGCAGTATCTTCACAGCTCTTCATTAGCCAACTGATCAAAAAAACCTGGATTATATCCTCCCAATTTTGTATTACCTCATTGTTTTCTGAATTACAGGAGGCTGGAATACCCTGGTATTCTGAAAAGGAATAAATCCTTCCCTCCAAATGTATTCAACACATTATCCAACAACAATAAAAAAAAGTAAAAGGAGTTGAGCAGACAAAGTAACAAGGTCTGATATATCAAATCAAAGAAAAAGGCTTTTGCCTCTGACTCTAAAGGCCACGGAAGGAACGTTCAAACAAGCAGTGCTCTTCAACTCAGAATCCTCAGGTCTGATGGAGACTAAAAACCTTTTTCTATTTAAAAAAAAAAATCTAGAGAGACAATATTCCCTGCCTTGGCACTCAGAAGAACTATTTAAAACACTGGACAGAGTTTAGGGGGTTTTTAGTAACTGAAAATAAAAAAAAATTGGATAAAACAGAATCTCACCTGACCATCCCTGTGTGAAGCCTACTGAGCCTGTTGGCTGCTTTGCTGAAGCACACCTAACACTTCTGCTGCTCTCCTCAGTATTTCCTCATTAAAAATAAAATAATAATAAAAGGATTAACAACCAGACTTCAAGAGAACAGCTGTTCTAATGAAACTTTTAGACACAACAAAATTGGAAAGCAGAAGTCTTTCAAGAAACTCGAACACATCCAGTACACTTTTTCATTATTAAAGGAGAATGTTAGCACGAATTTCAAATTTTATTCAGTTTAAGAGTAAGAAAAGTCATTTTACTCACAAGCTTACTCATTTGATCTAGAAATCATTTGACAAAATAACAATCAGATGCCATTGGATTGTTTTCTGAGTTATTCAAGTAAATAAAACATAAAAAGACCAAATTCCTTAGGTCTCTAATCTACCTCGCCCCTGAGCACCCAGCCAACTAGCTGGCAGCAGGCACCTAGCCGAGGCATAACTAAAGCTGCCCGAG
Source organism: Tauraco erythrolophus (assembly GCF_009769465.1). Classification (NCBI taxonomy): domain Eukaryota; kingdom Metazoa; phylum Chordata; class Aves; order Musophagiformes; family Musophagidae; genus Tauraco; species Tauraco erythrolophus. The sequence goes on from NC_141475.1 coordinate 26,535,082, forward strand.
ATTCTCCTCATCCCTGGAAAGCAATCAAGATGTGTGTGTTATGAGTTTTCCCGGAATGATTGGTTATATTCATTAACTCAAGCTGCACAGAGAGTATCTTTCACTCAATTAATCTCCAAGCATGGGGATAGCACTTGTGAATCATCTTGCCATTTCTCACTGCTTGGTTAGCTATAATTTTGTGCTCCACTACTGCTTGCTGTTCCGAGAAGTTGGAACAATGATGAATGGCAGCAAGTCTCATTACGGCTACTTTGGCATTCTTGTGACAACCTACAATAGGGTCTTTCTAATTAAAGCTCAGGAGAGTGAAGATTCTCTAGTAATAATAGATGTTGCACGATCTGGCAAATAGTTAAATATGCTCTAAGTTAAGTTTGCACCTGCATTTCTTGGAAAATAGACTGTTAAATTATTTTAATATGTCAGCATGTGAGTTCCCACCTCCACAGACACTGAACTTGGGGAATTTGACTGAATTTTGAAGTGGTACCTCACCCACTCCCCAGGAAATAAAAGCGAGCACCTGTGCTATACATAAAACGCAACATCAAGAGCAGCAAGTGGAAGCGGATCTCCAGTTTTTAAGAATGAGATCTGTAATCATGAGCCAAAAGAAAAATACAGAGTCATCACTGCTTCTAATTCTGAAAGAGACGGTAAAAGTTGTCACAGAGATCAGCTGAACAGCAACACTGGAATTGTGTCAGTCACCTTCCCTCGTTCCAGCATCTTTCTCCAGTCAGGAGGCTGATTTCTTCCAGATATAAGGGTGACAGGGTGGGAAAGAAAAGCACTGTTTAATATAGAATCTAAAGAAAATATGGCAAGAAGTACGAAACAACCCTTTGAACAGACCTACTTCTACGTCAAGAAATTAAATATAAAAATGCAAGTTCCCTGCAGGTCCCACCTCCACTCTCCTTTTTTTTTTTTTTTAAGTTTTGAAGTTGGAAACAGATGAAGTAGAAAGCTGGCGATATTTTCCTTTTTTCAAGGATCTGCTGATCTATAGTAGAAAGTTTGACTCCAGAACTCAAGAACTGCCAGCAAAAGGTCAGTCTACATGCAGGGGCTCTACATCATCCTACAACAAGTAGTTTCACAAACTAGATTGACTTGTAGTAAGAGTACTCTTTTTTGTTTATTCTGTTTGCTGACTGATGACATCGTTATCATCCTTGTTTTGTGATAAAACAATTCTTAATTTGGTCATAGCCTTTTCCAGGACTGAAGCCTGGACCACACAAAGTTATTTACAGTACCTCCAAGTGTCAGGTGTAATACTGAGTTACAGCTACTTGAATTACTTCTCCAGGAGTCTGTGTCTGCACAACTCCTCAAGGTAAATAGTGGCCAGGAGTTCCCGGAACAAGGCAGCTGCACACAGCAGACCTGGCACACCACAGTCTTTATATCCCATTTCTCTCCCTACAAAGTATCATACTCCAAATACATAGAAGTAGGAGTAAAAATACAAATACTAGAAAAGTAGAATAGTAGAAATAAAGACGACAGTCGCTAATCTCTTTGAGAAAGCTTTTAAATGGGCTTTTAAAATAAATTATTCCTCCTACCACATAAAACAGCACAAGCTTGACTGTAAGAAGCAGCTGATAATGAATTTTAATCATTTTCAGTCTGTGTAATTATTACAGAAAACGATTTACAAGCTCCGCAAATTAATCAGTCCAAATAGCAGCTTGCAAGTTTTACCTATTCCCAGGCAACACTCCTATTTTATCTGGAAAGACCAGAACAGGTACGTACACATAAGCCGCTGCCACCCAGTGCAGAGCAGTGATCTGCACTGCGGGTGCGATGGTACCCACCACTGTCCTGGCCAGGAGGCATCGCTCGTTTGGTGGTTTCATCTTCCCTCTCAATGCATCCCGGGGCACCTTCCTGGGCACAGCCAGCGTTCCCCAGGCAGCTCCACAAGGCCCATCCACAAGAAGTAATGGCATTGCAGTGCCAGGATACTGCCACAAACCCAAGAGGGCAAAGCCAGACCCACACCTGAAACACAGCTCTCCTCCCCCAGACCACGAGGATAGTTCTTAGATGGGAATAAGGTTCTTTCACTGCAGGAGGCAGCTTTGTTCCAAAGCAGCAGGCTAGGGAAACCCCAGGATCCTTGAAAATAGTTTCTCACGTTGCCCACAACCATAATCAAGTGAGAGGAGGAAGGAGCCAAACCACAGCTCGACGACGACAGCTGGAAATAGAGGTTATAGTTTAAAAACTTGTATCAGTCCCTCTCAAGGTCTATTTAGTCAAGGATGGAAACAGATGCAGAGCCCAGCTCCTCACCTGGCACCAAGCTCCACTGAAGCCAGTGATTTATAGGAGCTGCTTCTGCCCTGCTTCTCCACATGTACTTTCTTTTGGGGCTGCTCGGATTGAGACTGTAATTTTGGCTGGCACGCAGTATCAGCCCAGGTACGAGGAAGCTGTCTGCTTCACAAAGACAGCAATAACCACAAGTGACAGATCTCTTTCGCCACAGCGTTTCGTTTGCCAAAGTGGTAGAGGAAAACACTGCTATGATGCCACAAGCAATGAAAAAACGGTATTTGAAATTATTCAACAGGTCGTGCCAGAAACTCTTAGCTAAGAGGGACGACACCTTCCAGCATCAAGATTAAAACCTGCTCTCAACAACACGACTGCTTTGCCTCGCTCGCTATTTCAGACAATCTGTTGACATTTTGGGATACGAGCCCTTCTCCAAAAGTTAGTGGTGTTGCAGGTATGCGATCTTTAAGACATAGGGCTCAAACCAAAATTAGACATTTGCTAGATTGAGAAAACTCATGCGATCTCCTCTGGATGTCATCTCACAAACGGCCTGAGACATGGCCCTCAGTGGTCACTGTAAAGGTCTCATTCAGGTCTACCGCACGGGCGCAGCTGTGACAGGGATCTTCCCAAGGGACTGGGGCAGCACGTCACCACGGATGGGAGCACGAGAGGCTCTCGATGATGGAGACCAGGCCCAGAACAGGCAGCAGAAACCATGCAGAACAGAGCCTGCAGGCACCAGCTACTAAGCAGCGACGGATGGGACATTCGGGGGCAGTGTAGGGACACTGAAAGGGACGTACACGGTGCTCAGCAGTTGAGCTGATACTCCAAAGTGGGTGCTGGCTTCCTAAAGATTTAGGAATGCCTGAAGCTCTCTCCATCTTCAGAAACGAAGATCATGATACTGAGGGAAGATACCTCATAGATGTTCAAGAACTGAGGAGATGATGGATTCCTAGAACCTCAGTGGTGTTCGCACACAGACAGCATTGAGCTGTGCAGTTCTGATTTACCTCAGCACCTGCCACACGCACTATTGCTGTCAGGGATAAAGCTAGTGTAGTTCTTTAAGAGGACACCTTGAGTAGAACAGCACCCAGGTAACAGATGTTAAGCGACGGGATGTACCTCATTCCTCATCCAACATCTCAAACTCCCCACAAACAGTGACACCGTGTAAAAAAAAAACCACACTCTGAACCACCCTGCTTCAGAAGCACATCTCACTCATTTCCAAACACAGACAGGAGCACAATGACAGGACACTTCCCAGGTAAAGACTGATAAAGTGATATGAAGAAATAAAATTACCCACGGCCCTTTCCCATTGCACAGGGTAAGAAAGAAAACGTGCAACATCCACTGCCTAACAGTGGAGGCGAGGAGAAAGGAAGGTCATGTGTGAAACAGGGAATTTAATATCAAATGAAGAATCTTCCTGAAGCCCTTATGAAGTTAGAGGACGAAACATCAGGAGAAAACCAAACTTGGTGCTCAAGTGATTTAAAAACATAAACAAAGAAAAAAAAAATAAATAAACCGAATCTTTCTTGTAACCACAGGCAAACCAGCCTTCTGTTTTCTCCACGTGAATAAGGAATGATAAACCAGAGCGAGAGAACTACCACAACACTAATACTCAGAGGAGCAGCAATACACATCTTCAAGAGCTCAGTCTCAAATTAAGGCGCATTTTGTTCCTGGAAATGGGAGTTATTCATCAAGCTTTCTTTTTTGTTACAAATCTGCATGCGCTAAATAACAACAAGTTCTATTTCCCAGCAGCTGGCAATTCCCTGCTTAGCATCTACCCAAGCTAAAAACCACAATCTTTAAAGATGTGGGGTTTGTGTAACACCCAGCACCGAACTGCAGGCCTTAAATAGAAGGCTGTTGTTTCCAAAGTGACAATAAAACCTGAGTTTAGGTCAGAACCATCACAAAACCAACACATTATCCTGAAGTGTCAGATTTGGGAAGGAACCATAAGCAGCACTGAATAACTCGCACACAGCTGAGCTAATTTCTCAGCATTTTACCTGCAGTGATGAAGACCTGTGCACAGACTGTATTCCCCACAGCCAGCAAGTCAAATCTCCATCAGGTTCTTCTGGTTTAGTTGAAATTATATGACCCTAAACATTTAGGTGAGGAGTGTAAACACTAAAACCATGTTACCAATGCAGCACAAACATCAGACCACAGATAAACAAAACCTCCACTCACTACTAATGTGTTCACAGATTGTGTCCCAAGCAATTTAAGAAAAATTTAGTGACAAAACTCATGATTTTTTCTCTGGTCACTTTTTTATCTGAATTTTTGCCCTGCTGGTGACAATCAAGGGAAATAGGAGTATATCGGTAAATATGTATTAAAATATTATTTGGGGAGAAAAAAGTGTATATTCAGGTACTGAAAATACGAAGAACTACTGGTAACGATGCAATAATCTACTTATTTTCTAGTACATAATCCCTCCCATGCTTGCTTTGCCAATAAACAGCATTTGTCCATGACCTAATTCTTGATTTCTTGGTCGTTTGTATGAATTTATTTTTTTTTTTTTTGCCTGTGACATCGTTCTCTCATTTTCTGCTTTATGAATGTATTTCACCGTATTCAACTGTCACAAATTATAAAAGTTGTATAGCCCACTTGGCTTGTCAGGCTTTTGTTTTCTTATGACTCTAATGGGAACATACTGCCTTAAAAATATCTATGGTAGAATAAAAAAAAAAAGTGTTTAGTACTCTACAAAACAACTGCAAAGTCCTCATTATTTTGACCATTTAGTTAATTTGATCACAATTAAGATAATTCATTAAGAGCAACAGATCTTCACACTTGGCTTTAGATGACTTCCTCCAAAAAGATTTTGTAGCCCAAAATTGGTTAATAAAACATTTCTGCAAAAGAAACCATCAAATGGCAAAATACGATTATGGTAATTATTTCTGGCTTATAAGATTTTTACTGTAACATGATTCATCACACACGAATGGGAACGAGAGGGGTTTTTCTTTTAAATTATCAGTGCTGAAACCATTTGCAAACCCCTGTGCACTACAGGATCTTGTTTTGTGCAGTTTTCGGTGGCCTCTGCCGTACTCCTCTGAATTGTTACCTTTCAGGCGTCCCATTGGTCTCCAACAGCCTAAATTGATTTGCTTTCCAAGATTTTCTTGATGCCTCTCTTCAAGCTCGAATGTAGTTTAGGCTTCAGATTTCAGCCTGCCTTACTCCTACCTACCCAGATTCAGGATTTAATTCAATTAACTCCTTTTACTTACTTCTGTGGAGCGAGAAACAGCCACAGGCTTATTCCATTGGAATGAGGCAGAAAAGAGTGCCAGTGGGTTAGACACACCAGCAAGTGCTGTGGTACCTTGGAAAAACATTCTATACTCTGCGGCTACATAATTACAGTTAACGAGCCCCTTGCTAACGTCAATAAAACAGTCTGCACCTCTGTAAACTACATGAGACAACCCAGCATCAGCTTTCCCATTGTCGATGTTTATAAGCCTGTCTTCAGATTTGCATTTATTTTCCTGCCCCTGAAGAAGATGGGTTAGATTTAAAGATGTTTAGCAAGACACCTCAGTGCTTGAAGCACATTGCTCCTTCCCCTACACCTCTGGGGTCCTTCAGCTGCTGCTTTCGCTGCCCAGTTCGTGCAAGTGTCTGTGCTCTTTGGCAGCAGCTCGTGGCACTCAGGTGTACTTTCCTGAAATTCCATTTCACTCCCTATGCCCTACCTGCAGCTCTGCTTAAAGCCCACAATTTCTAGAAGAAACAGGACATATCCAGCCTGAGCTGAAAATCTGTGGGGTTTGATGTCAATTGTAACATTAACAATAAAATATTATATACTTTGGTGACCTGCACAGAATTAAGGAAGTCAGTGTTTAAATGTCAAGTTGCATAACAAGAGGCACAAAGAGGCTTTAGAAACGATTCAAGAGGAAAGGGAAATTATGGGTTTCTGTACTGCTTGTTGATCTGGATCACTTCCCCACACACATACTGTTTCTCTGGCCTAAAACACCTATAAAACATGTTGCAATATCTTCATCGTGTGGCAGATCTGGTTTTCATCCGACACTCATCTTTCAAAAGATACAAAACTGACAGTCTGTGGTTTGCATCATCTCACAACACCGAAAATTTTTCCTGGCTTCTGCAATGATCTGATTTATATAGGATATTCGTCCTTATCTATAAAGAATACCTTATAAATTATACACATTTCCTAACCCACTCTGTCTTTATTCTGCAAGGGGAAGGTCATCTCATTCATTTACGTCAGAGAGCGCAAAGTCCCAGCAGGGAAAAAGACAAACCTGTGTGTATACACAGTCTTAATCTCATTCATAACCATATTTCCACTTACACCACTTTTTATTCATTTCCATTTTTATACTCTTCAGGGAATAACAGGGGACATACTGAATAATGTATATAATTCCATGTCCTCTGTAATGCCAAGAAAAATTACACTATTTCAAGATACACTAAGTAGCTTGTTATTAAGGAGTACTAACACATTAGCAAAACCATTACACTGGAATTACACTGAACAACACTGGAAAAATCACTGAATCGACACTCAAATTAAGAAGAACAAGATCTGGAAAAGTCTTCCATGATGCGATTTTTTAGGCCATTTAAAACTAAGTGACAACTCCCAAAGCCCTGGAATGTAACGTTATAGTTTCCGTGTGCAATGTACAGTTCAGAAATTGGCTGGTCAGAAGCAGCAGCTAAGCCACAGGTCAACCACGGAAGGCCACCTTGGACATGATCTGAAGCAGCGTGGACAACTTCCCAATTGGCTTTGGCAGGTGCCAGGTAAAGCCCATATAAGAATGAGCTCTAAAGGGCCTGGGGCTCAAACAGGAGCCTAACAGAGACAAAGGCAGTAGATGCTTCCTCCTACCCAAACTATAGTTTTATCTGTGGCCTTGCTGACTTTTCCTCCTCAGTGCTTAGGTCCGACACACTGACCATCCCCAAACTGCCACCAAAGCCATTAAGCCTCTTCAAAACTCAATATTCTTTCCCCAAAAGTCAAAAGCACAGATTGTTTCTTACTATTACTCATTACTCAGTAACCCTACCCAACAGCACTACTATATATTGCAAAATGAAATTTAAAATAAGCTCATTACCTCCCACACCAAGGTTAATTGATTGTAGATCAGATGCAGAACTGCTTCATCAGCATATTTACCAACATAACAGAAACTGAGGTATCACAGAAAGGCTTGAAACTTCTTCGAAAGACAACGGTGAACACAAACCCCAGTTTTAAACTCAAATTTTCACTTTCAGTCAGAGATTTGGGAAAAAACGGCTAAAAAAGTTGTTTCGAAAAACGTTCTTTCCTCTAGATTGCTCCAACCTGGATATCTCACTTAAAAAGACATTACCTAAACCTTGACCATCTGATGCACCACATCTGAATGTACCATTATTTTCAAAAGCATAAAAACGAGCGTCTGTGCCATGTGTTTAACGGGCATATCAGCAAGGACAACTGTGGCATTACCCTGTGGATGAATCGCCTAATTAAATGAAGCAAGAAGCACTACGAATTGAGGACTGAGGGACAGAGTTTCTTACACCAGCCACAAATTTAGCAAGAACTTCGCCGAAATAAAATGCAGTCACAGAAAGTCACAACTCAGGCGAGGCTGTTTGTAATGCAAGCTTCCTCACAAACTTCCTTGGCCTTTGGAACAAGCTCTTACTTCTTCACCACGCAAGGTAAGATCCTGTTCCTCTATCCTTGATGTGCATTTGAATTTCCTCTTAAAATTCATGAGGTTATTATTTCTGAAAGGCTACTTCGTTAAGACTGTATTACACAGCCACCTGTTGTGATGGCAAAAGAAAGAAATCCCACTAGTCTCTTATTAACAGGTTTCATCGTATCATATTCAAATTATAAACTAAGATGGTTTATGAATATTTCCTTTCGAATTAAAATACCAGTTTCTTATGTGAAATGGAGTTTATGATAATTCAGAGCTTATCTTCACAGTTTGATGTCTTTGTCCTTCCTTAGATAAACAGTCTGGATATTAACACACCAGTGATAACTGTCCTTTGACTTTTTCAGGAACTTAACTAAGTTTTGGGTTTGTTGTTTTGGTTTTTCTTTTTTTTTTTTTAAATAAAAATCACCTCCAGCCAGACTTTTATTGTTGGTCTGCCCTCAAATTTTCATACCAGATGGAGCAGAAATTTTAAAGGCATTTAACCAGAAAACAAAACAACACAAATAATTCTTTCCCTCATTTCAAAGTAAAATAAATTTAAAAAATAATAATCAAATCAAATCGAATAATCCTCGCCATGACTCTTGTGCACTAACTCGCAGCTTTGACCTGCAGCCAGTTTTGAAACTCCATGCACTGAGCAAGAGGGACTTTCTCTGGCAACCTGCCCACTGGCATTCAGGACAAGCCCTCTGTGCACTCCCACACAGCACATTTTCACTAAAACTGGATCAAGTCTCACATTTTAAAGTGAGGGCTCAGAACTAAAGGCCTGAGAGTACAAACACCTTCCCTATTCAAACACAGTAACATCAGCAGCTCTTTTGGCTGTTTTAATGGACACACCACCACCAAACCTGCTGCCGTCCTCAGCAGCTCAGCTTCAGGACATCACGCTCTTCCCTCCAGCCACTTTGGCAAGATCTCCATCTCTTTGTGAGGCCACCTCTTGCTTTATACACACAGTTACTCTATTTCATTACAAGTTTTCTAAGAATGGCTCAACAAGGAAACAAGAAAACACATTAAGAACTTTCATTTCCCTCGTTCTTGCATTTTCCTGGATGAAAAAGGAGTCACTGCTGACTGAAATGAAAGTACCAGGCGCACCCTTTGTGCGAGAACAAAACTGCTTTTCTCTTCACACAAGTTTCATGCATCTGCCTCTTAATCTCCAGTAGCTCAGAGACCATAATTCCTTCTTTAATCTCTGTAGGGATCATGCTGCTTCTTTGATAAAACAATTCTTTCTTTGCGCTTGTTTTCTATTGCATTAACGTCATCGCTAGACAACTCATGTCACATCTCCTTTCCATAAAACAGTCTACACAATTTCCAAGCCATCTTTTTCTCTCTCCTCTTTATGAAAGTATTCTGTAGCCCTGGTAGAAACATGATGCTAGCTCTTTCACTCACCTTTCTCCAGCTAAACTATTTCTCAGTAGCCAAAGGATATTTCCTCTTCATTGGTTTTGGCCACTACTCTCCATATATTAAGCCCTCATGTATCTAAATAATCCTCTCAATGGACTTCTAATTACCTACTTAACAGTACTCAAATTCTTATCTCTACCATGTGGTCTCCCGGTTACACAACCAAAGGCCAAAGATAAGACAATTGAAGAAAATTAACAGGACTGCTAATTGTTTGATTTATCACTCAACGCACATACATGGGTGTTGACTTCGATTTGCCCATATGAAGTAGAACAAAAGTAGGGAAGGCCACAATTATTTTTTTTCCCCTCTCCTATCCAACATTCGAAATTCTGCCTGCTCCTTTCGGTTCTCCCAGGCAGCTGACAAGCATTTCAATAACGTCGTGCAAGCAAATTGAAAAGCTAGGAGGAGCAACATGTGTAGAGATTTGAGTAACTGAAACAATGAGCAGCTCTGCAGGAAAATGAATTTAATTAAAGTTACTCATGCAGACTTTTAGGCTCAGAAATACAACTCTGAAAAATCATTTCCCTTTCAATTAAGTTTGTATTTGTCATTTCAGAGAGATAAAAACAAGTCCCCACCGACCAGGTTTTCCAATACTGAGCAATTAGGAGAAATACATAACACAGGACTGCAAAGCGTTTCACATAAGAAAAATTCAGAAAAGCCAGGGAGGATCTACAGTCCTCACAAGTCCCACCACAGCCAAACGATTCCTTTTTAAAGTTAAAAGTACAGATGTATCAACTGGAGATGTTTCAAGACAGTGCCTGTGTTATGACTAATACCCTGAGGAGGACTAACGTCACCTAACTTGCACTTCTTATATAATCGCTGGGAAAAAAAAATAAAAGTTTCTTTCAGAGGATTTTTCAGAACATCTGAATTAGATGCCTGATCTGAACTGCACTCTCATCTCCCTTTCTCCACCACTGTCTGGAGCCTGCAGAGACACACCTCCCAGCCTGGCTGCCTCATCTCTCCTGCAGGAGACACAGTCCAATATATCAAAGGACCAGAACGAGCGAAAACGATGCTGCTGACTGCAGAGTCATTTATTTCTATGAACAAGCTTTAAACAATCACATTCAGCTACCTTCTGAATATTCACACAAGCCAGAAGATCGTGATTCTTTGCAGGAGCAGCATGAGATTTCCTCACTGCTGCACGCTGGTGGGAAAGGTTGTTCTACAGGACATCCACGAGTTGACTTTGCTATGTCCAAACTGAGCTTCTGCTGATCAACTAGGCCATGACTGATTCTCCTAGAAGTCACTTATTTCTTCCTCTCACTTCACTGACACAGCAACTTGTAAGGAGTTAGGTTGAACCGATTTCCAGTTGTTGCAGACCAAATATTTCCCCTTCTCACCATGTCAGTGAAGGGAGAGCGCTCAGGATGCCAAGAACAGCTGCAATCAATAGTCTGTTGTTCTGGGTGTGCTCACAAAAAACTGCACTAATTCCAGTGAGGAAGCAAGGGCTCATACTCTCTACTGTGAAGATTTTTCAAAGTTGGTTTGTGGCAATCACACACAGCAGAAACTGCCATTAGCGTTCACAGATGTGGTATTCACAGTATTCTGGTGAATCAGCTGTTTTGCCAAAAATGAGTTTGAATGAAATCAAAGTCAATGTGAAGGTTCTCAGTTCTTCCCCTAGGCAAAACTCCCACTGAGCTTAGCAAGAAGTGAATCAGACTCATGAAGGGTTTAACATCACTGGTTTTGTTTGAACGCAGGGATCCAATCCTACGATTTATCTGTGCGCGCACAAAAAAAAAAAAAAAAACACACTCCACTTGACCTGGCACTAAGTTATTCATTCAGAAGGAATACAATGTTGTCTCTAAAAAAAGCTTCAAAGAGTGGAGAGGAATAGATATTTCACCTCATTCACCTCTCTAACAGTGGTAAGAGTAAACGGGAGTGATATGCGCAGAAGTTCCAATAAACCACGGAGAAAGCCATCCTTCTCTGCAGGAAATTTTAAACCACACAGCCTTTCAGCAATCTCACTTCACCAGAAGTGAGAACTGTTTGTTAAACAAACACAACAGGGCAGCAGGTCGAATATTTGGGATTTCCTTCCCTCCTCCGTACTCTCTGGCCAGAAAAATGACTACAGGAGTTTATAAGGTGACGCGTCAGATCTGCCCAACTGCAGCACCCTCATCATGCATGGAAATCCTTGTTAGTTAGTTTTTAAGAGCAGACTGGATCTAAAATGGAGTTTGGAGCAGTGTGCTGATCCTTGGCTGAGAGGCATGGGAACACATGGAAGGGAGCAGGTTTTCAAGTAATTACCTCTAAGGAAGCAAAAGAGCAGCAACATTTCCCCCACTACCAACTTTAATGGAAATAGAATAGCATTGGAACAGGCTGCCCAGGGAGGTGGTGTCGTCCCCATCCCTGGAAGTGTTTAAAAATCGTCTGGATTTGGTGTTGAGGAACATGGTTTAGGGACCCTGACAGTGCAGGGTGAATGGTTGGACTTGATGATCTTGAGGGTCTCTTCCAACCAGATGATTCTGTGAATAGGACAGTGAAAATAAGCATTGGTATATAAACTTTTGTGGCATCATGTATGTGTACACTGTAGTACTCAAAAGTTTAGATTTCATCTTGTTTTCAACTAGCATAACAAAAAATCTTCATATTGTCTCATCTGAATCGTGTTAGCACTTTGCACTTCAAAGATTATATAAATCAGAGGAGACATCTCTTGCTTATTTGGATCATTGCTTACTTCTGTAGGATGCAAAGCTCTCGTACAGCTGCTGTCAGTTCTGCAGAATGATTCCCAAGCACAGAATTCATTCTCATTTTCCAGGGCCTGCTCTAGGCAGAAGCAGCACAATAACCCCACTCTCCTCCCCTGACCTTTGACAAGCTGGCTTCAAGTAAACACTCAAACAATTTAATACCTATACATTCTTCTACAAAACATCTGACCTGACATCCCTGTGATGTTCACATTGCTAATTATAAGAGAACATGGTTTATCAAACATATGCTCTTCTTGAGAGTTCGTTTATACACACACAGACTTTGTGTAGACTGTTGGGAATAGTTCATTAGCAACCCAAGATGCCCACGATCCCTCCATGCTCAGCGTGCGACACATTTTGACAAACAATTAATCAGAACTCAGTACTGCATCTGGCTTGTATTTACAGCCAAAGAATGAATTGGGTTGAAAAAGCATCTGAAAGGACAATACTTCAACCTGATGACTTTGTAGTTGGGTTTTGTTTTCCTGGAAGGTATCTGCTAACATATCATGTTTGAGAGACCCAACAGACATTGAATTTACGAGCCTTTAGGTAAGCAAAACATATGGTGCTTGCTATGTTCCATCTATCTGGTAATCAGTCATTTAGCAATAAAAGCACAGTGAAATTTGGCCAGCTTCTCAAGACACGACATCTGAGGAGATCTATTACAGACTTAATTTAGATAAATTTTTCATAGCAATTTTTTTTTTCATATTACATTATCTTTCTTGTTCCATGCAGTTTTCATCAACTCCTGTGGAAAATGAGACCTGGATTCTTCAAATCATAATATGGATGTAAAATAGCAGTGAGTTGAAGGTATGAAATGATGGATTAATCTGAGACATTCAACAGTAATAACTTCAAGTTGCTCTGTCTGTAATTGTGTTGCCAACACTGTCTAAAAAAACCATACACCAAAGACTGTTATTTTATTATTCTTTTACTTAAAGCTTCTCAAAAAAGTTCCTTCTTCCTATGTCTCCAAACTAGAGCAGTACCTGCAAGCCCCAGGTAAGAAACAAGACCACCCTGAACCCACAATTACAGACAAGAGGTCAGGATCAGTGCTGCTCCCAGAGCTTTGGACACCTCCCTGTCCGGAGGGGTCCACGGGCCAGACCTTGGTTATATACCTGGTGAGGCACGGCCATAAAGGATCTTCTCACAGAAACTTAGACGGAATTTTCAGCCCAGTCAGACATGTTTCTCCAATTTTTAATCACATTGCAAGTCTTAAGGGGGAATAGGAAAGGGAGTGAAAAATAAGAGAATAAAACATGTAAAAGATCACTGCATTTTGGTTCTACTCCAGGGAATGCCAAGTATTGAAATGTCACTTATAGTAAACACCTAAATCCTCCCCATTTTAGACAAGGCTGCCTGATTTGTCATTTGTCCTTTGTTTTGCTGTGCTGAGACAATGAATATTCAGTTTCTCCATATTGAGAGTAAATACCTTCAGAAGACGAAACTAAGAAAACTTCTCCATTAATTTTCTGATCAGATTATTAACTTGGGGGACACTGAGGACCATACTCAACTGCAGGTGAATGCTGTCAGCACAGGTTTGGAAGAGCAGAGCGACTTGGCAAAGGCAACTATCATCTCTGTCTGGGGACTCTCAGATGTGCCCTGGAAGGACCCAGTGAGCACAGAGCAGGTAGGAGCAGAGCACCATGACAAGCAACACTTGGCTTTCAGAGGCCATGTACTGTAGGAACCTCTCCAAATGCCAACAGGCAGGGTTTTAAAAGCACAAGAATTTAACCAGCATGTTCAGTAACCCATTCAGGGTCAAGCAGCAACTTGGCTACAAGTTTGGATACGACAGAGATTATTACAAAAATCTCTGGAGATTCTTGTGCCCACTGGAAGGGTTCAGCAGGACCTTTGCCTTTTGTGGGTCTGTCCTTAAAGCTCCAAGGATTCATATGCCAAACTTTGGACAAATCTGTTGAATGAGCTCTTCCACTCACACTTCCTGCATGATTAAGTGTCCCAGTGAATCAAAATAGCTAAATTTATTACTGAGACACATTAAATAAGGGTGATGACCTGGCAACCATGTAGAGTCGAGTATGCATTAACAGGTCCAGAAAGCACTCAAAACTCTTATTAAGTAATTTGTCTCTATTCCACAGTATGTGTTCCTCAGACCCTCTCCCTAAATCCCTGCAGGGCTGAAGCAGGCTTCCAGCTGCAGCATCCTCCAAGAGTATATATAAGGTCCAGGCAGCATTTCCCCAGCCAGTTTGCCTCAGAAGCACAACTATAAAATAACAGTTTAACCGTATTGTGGCATATAAGATCAGTTAATGCTTTTCTGCAAAAAATAACAACCAGCCATTGCTTTGTGTATACATCCCTGCTTCCATTTCCAGCACAAAACCAGATTTCTTATTGTCAGTTTCATTTATTACTCAGACACAGAACAGCGAGAAATTATTAAAGATCTGAAAAATCAATTTAAGCATTTTAACTTTGAGATCAGACTCTTCAGCTAGTGCAATTTGTGTAACACAAGATGCTGCTAAGAGGTCTCCATAAAGTGAATTAGAGCAAATCATTTCTTTGTTCAGCTCAAATATGCATAGAAGATGGCTTCTATATTATATTACATCAAGGGAACTTAGCACTTACACTTCAGTAGCAAAAGTTGGGAACACAGGAATAACTGTGGTAAACAACACAAATCAAGATCCGACCCTGGTTTTATTGTAATAAACTTCCTTTACAATAGAGTTTCACTGCAGAAAATGTATTACCAATAAAGTGGTTAATTCAATTTCCAATATGATGTTTAGGAGGTTAGGGGTGCATGGTTAATATTAAATATTATGTTTGATGTACAAGCACTGCAGACAACACAATATAGAAAAACAGTTCTTTTGGTGTTTTTTTTGTTACTGGGTTTTTTTACTTCAAGCATTCATTGGTTCATTTACAGTGTCTTCCATTCTGTAGGGTTTCAGATACTCACTTATATTTTAAAAGCATGTTCAATGCTTTAATACAGAAAACAATCCATATTTCAATATCAGCAGTCTGTGAGCTTGACATAAAAGATAAGAAACAGATGTAGGTCCAGATGAAGAAATGAGTCTATTGTGAAGTTTAAGGGAGGACTTGGCACAAAAATAATTGAAGTCAATATGCAGAAAGAAAATCTGTCAGTGAACTGCAATGCTTGATTGAAGTGCAGATATATTTTTTAAAAAAAATAAGTATTTAGGCTATATGTAGTCTACCAGTTTAAATGGATTAGGATTACATTAGAATTCATCTACTTCACTTCAGCCAAAGTATTCACTCTGAATATAAAAAAAGAAAACACTCATTGAATTTGAACCATAGATCTCTTAATAAAACTTTCATTTGAGAACATCATCTTATCAAGGCAGCTTATCAAGCCGCTGGGCCAGGGCAGCATCCCAGGCTCACCAGCAAGAGCACTGTGCTGGGACCAGTCCGTGAGACCGGCCTCTGCAGAGCCCTCTCCCATGGACATTAATAGACACAGAAGGAATGTGTCCCCAAAAATGGGGGACCAAACGATTTTCAATCCAGAAAGCTTTGCAATATCCATAACATTGCCTAGCAATTCCATAAAGATTCTAATAAATCACATTTATTCTAAGTTGTAGTCAATAACATCTTTCCACAATCTTTGATTAAGAGCATCCTGCCTCCCTCCATCCCAGATGATACCTCATCAACTTCTAAAAAGCTAAAACCTTAAGTTTTAAGGTTTTGCATCAAGAAGGCAAATATACAAAGTCAAATACAGCTTTGAATATTTCCTCATCCAGACCAAAGGATTTTTTTAATCTTATTCTTTACACTGTCATCTTATCCTCCCATTGCTGTTTATACTGTTGCCGGAACACTTGGAATATTCTGAGATGCCAAAAGCCAAGTGACCAATCCTTTACCACATTAACAGAATTCATGAGAAAACTTCCTAACGAACAGTCCTTAACCAGTTTGTCATGGAACCGTCTTACTAGTTCCTAGTAAATGTTAACACTTAATTTAAACATCTTGAACATTTTCACTATTTAATTGAATTTCTGCATACTTCACTCCCAGGTCTATGCTAACAATCCCATTATGCTGCTTTAAAAGACGTTTAATATTGTCTCTTAAAGTATTCTCACAGCAGAAGCACCGTGTTTGCAATGTGTGACACTACAGACAGAAAACACTGATTTTAATTACCTTATTTCTTTAGGCCTAATTCTATTTACACACGGCTCAGAAAGCAACAACAACTCATCCTTCAAGCACAACTCTACCCATTCACTGCTTCTGTAATAAATGAAGTAGTCCAGAGAAAAACTACTGGTTTTTCTGAACTCACAGGCACTATAACTGAAGTTCTCACTACTTAAGCACAGATGTGGAGCAGCAGCCTGCTTCCTTACATGAAGAGCAGTAAAAAAAAAAAAAAAAAAAACCCACAGCAGAATAAGTCCAAGAATGACCACCCACCATTATTAGTGGATAAACAAATAGCCACAAATATCCAAGAGTGTGAGGTATTTCTGTTCAGTGCCAATTCTGTAGAAATTAAAAACCATCCAGGAAAAGCTGACTGTGATATGATGAAGACTCATATTTTTGGAAAGATATACACCTTACTCCACCAATACATGTTGATTTGTGTATTTTTAAGTTTACCTTACAATATCGTGTTTGGGGAAAGAAAAAAAAAAAAGCAAACAGATACCTTGCCAGTGATATGCAAGGTTCTTTTAGACACCCATGAGCTTCAGTATAGATTTAAATAGTCCTTTTAGGCACTTCTTGTTTAATAAACAAATGAGACCAAATGCCTTAAACTAAATTTGCTTCTTTCAAATCAATAGTTTCTCTTGCCTTTTCCTCGGAAAAAGGAATTAGCCTTAGCTGTTTCTGATGGCTTTTTTTTTGGTAATATCAGTTCAACAGGAATCCTGGATCATTCCCTGCTGCTTGAGGCAACCTCAAACAAGCTCACACACTTTTAACACGATTTTAATTAGCTTTGTTCTAACCAGCGGTGAACTTGTTTCAGTCCCATTACATACATGTTAATTGTTATCTTAACAAAGAATAATGAATTTGCAAAAGTAATGGTTATTTGACATCTATTTAAAACACCCTTTAATCCTCACTCTGGACTAAAAATAATTAAAATAGGTTTGGTTTAGGAAATATTTTTTAATTATCATTACTACATCGCATTTCACTTCTTTAAATATAGATATTACAACATGTGTGTGTATATATATATATATATATAAAAATCTCTAAAGCCAATATAATGAAGAATTGTGTTTCCCATTTTTCAGTCACTGGGCCACCTTCACTCCCAGTAGCTAAAGCTTCAGCATTTACAGCAGTGGCACACAGAGCATATTTCCAGAAGTTCACCAAAACACAGTTCCAGCTCTTTAGGAGCCTGAGTAGCTTCCTGCACTTCAATACACAGTGCAAAGTCAAGTCTGCAGCCACACAGGCTAGAAAAAAAAATATTCAAGAGTCTGCCAACGTCCAAATTCTACATACGGTATACACATGACAGTAAAATAATGCACCCAACTGCAAAATAGTGACAGCTAACAAAAATGCCGAAGTAATTTTTCCTTTTAGAGAAGTGAAACATGATAGTTTAGTAGCCTCAAGGCTGACTTCCTGACTTTTGAGGAAAAAAGAAAAAAAAAGTCTAATGATGTTGAAAACTTCAGAAGTTTGGGAGTGAGCTTCATGGAAACAGAGCCCCTTCAGCCCCAAGCATCCACAAGGGCCATTTACTGGGCATTGCCACAGGAAAAACCAATTTAATGAACTGTACCTTCAAATGCCATCACTACTCCCTTCTATCCCAAGCCAGCTGCTCCCCTAGGCATTTATTTACTGGTAAATATCAAGACATTACTGTGACAGCTATTTGAGGAACAATTATTCAACAGCCATTTTTGCTCACCCCAAGGAGTCGCAGCATCATCAACCATTAGGAAAACTGACACAAGCTTGCAGTATTCAGAAAGATACAGCACCTAGAAATGAATTGTTACAAGTTCTTTGGAATTTTATTGTATCCTAGGAGAGAATATAAAAGACAGTAATCCCAAAGTCTCAATATTTGATAGTCCTTTCAATAGTTGCAGTGATAGCACAGTAGAAGTGTATATTTTAAGTGAAGAAAAGAAAATCAAATCTGAAATAACACAACAGCTGTAGAGTTCAGAGCCAGCCCTGACTTACTATTAGTTCCTTTTTCTATAATTAGGCAAACCCCAGGAAGCCCAGAAAGAACAATTACATTTGCCTGAACCAATTCGAGTAAACCTGACCTGATTTAAGCACAAAAAAGAACAACTGGATTTACGATGCTCTCATTTTCTTGGAAGTAAGTCTTCTTTCTACTTAAGCTCACTGCAAAGCCTTTGGTCTCAATACATCCAATAAACTCTGGTTTTCACATTCAATATTCATAAAAGCATATTGTGTTCATTTATCTTACATCTATCTTTAAAAGGCTGGAAAATTATCACTTACCTACTGATTGTGTACAAATGAAAATGTTTGGTTATATGACTGAATCAGCCTAACAAGTGTGAAGGCAAATGTTGTAACTCTTGAGTCACTGATGGTGAAATAAGGGGAACTAGTTGGCTGCAATCACTCTGAATTTCTGATTTAATAAAGTTACATAGCAGCTAACACATCACATCTTCCCAACTGCAAATAAACACCTAGAATATTCCATCAGTGACAACGTTAATGAAGCTCCTTTGGTATTATCAATCCTGCATGAGATGACAATCCTGTAACAGAAGTTAAGCTTTCATGATTCACAGAACTACTTTCCATCAAGAAGTTCTGATGTGTATTTTATCCTCCTCTTCCTCCAGCTCTCAATCACAGAGACTAACGAGAAACTCTAAAACATGTGCCAAAAAAAAAGTTATATGGCAGTATATTGAAAATCATTTAGATTTTGAAAGATAACAAACCACCTTATCCCAGTCCAATAAGCAAGAACAAGGAAAAAAGAGACTAATTAATTTTGATTAAGTTAATTAAAAGCTCCCTCCAAATCCACTTAGATCCTTCTGATGTGAAGGAGTGGGACGAGAGGGAGACAGTTTTTGTAAATCCAGTTGTTGTTCCCTGCTTTATCTCAGCTGATAAAACACTAGGATGTCTCTTCATGTCTAGATGCCACAAATCCTTGGAGAGTAAAAGCTGAAGAGAACATTTTCCTCCAACTTCCAGAAAGGTTTGGGGGCTGAGGTGGGGAGGGGGAAGAGGAGGAAGGAGGTGATGTGTTTTTTCTCTAATAAAATGCAAGTGTCAGCTGACATAAACCAGAAGGTGACTTGTTGTCTATGAAGCAAAGAAAACTTCATAGTTTGGGTCCTCTTCCCTGTTAGTTATCATAGGCTACAAGTGCCTAAAAAAAGCCCTGCATAGGAGCTACCTTGATGGCATGAAGCTTCCAGCACACCCTACTCTCATAGCACAGACAAGAACAGTTCTGTTAATTGAGCTGGAAGGTGAACATCATGCTTGTGCCAGACTCAAGACTCTGCTGGTAAATACTTATTTGTATACAAGAACCTCATCCACAGGCTGAAAAAGAGAACGTCAGCGTAAATCTCTCCTACTAACAGCTGGAGAGCTTCAGAGCACTGTCCAAAGATGTTTAGCATGTTTGTCACTGCCTGCCTACAGCACAAGTAGATAGGCTAAGACTGCACAAAAAAATGCTTTCCATAGCCTGTTCCTCCTGAAGAATTACTGCAAGAAAGGAAATTGTATAGACACCTTCCTGTTAGCTGACGGGGGGAGAAACCACGACACCGAAAGAATAGTCCATTGGAGGGTTTGGAAAGTAAGGGAAAAATAACTAGGCTGACTCTAAATAGAAAGGAAATATTTAAAAAAAAAACCAACAAAACTACTAATTGAGCTTTTCAAAGTTAATGCAAGTTCAAAACGAGCAATAAATGAAGTGCCATGTCTTTAATTTTTTTAAAGCTGTATTCCCAACTGTATCCCCAACCTTTGCAGAAAAACATCTTCTGCATTTCATATTCCCATTCGTGCGTTAATCTTTTCTTGATTATTTATTCATATTTAAAAGAGCTTGCTTGTTCCACTTTGGTAATTTGGAATTGCATAGGATGGGAGGAGAAAGCATCTGTATATTCACACGTATTGCAAAAGGAGACGCAGACATCTTTATTTCTTACTTCTCTTCTGAAGTTAAGATGGTTTACTAGCCATACATACAGTAAAAAAAAAAAAAATATTTAACTTTCATTATTAATAGAAATGAGGAAAGCCCTGGTTTTGTTTTGCCTTCATGCTACTTTCTGCCTTGAAAGTGATTCTTTCAAAACACAGATTCTCAGCTTAAGATTCATAGAGTACCTGGAACCTACGGGTACAACTATGTAACACAACTAGACACTAGTAGCATTTCCCATAATAAGCTGATGTCAGTAGCCAGCTGCATTTTTAAGATCGGATCACAGCAATTTTAAGGACATCTTCCTCCTATTTCATCTCTCTGCACAGTTGCTCTACTTTCTAGCACCTAAAATATCCTTTCCACCTCTTAATCAGTATAACGAGACACAATCTGGATTCCTACAGTGAACACAGATCTTAGGCTTTTATTTCTTTAATTTGTAAAAAAGCACTAGTATTCAAATTTATTTTAATTATTGTCTGGAATAATCAAAAACAAGTCACTTCCTCCAAGATTTTCAGTATTTTAAGGATCTTAACCAAACACACAGGAGGAAATCCATTATAACCCACTCAACAACTTGAAACTGGCAATCCTCATCACTGCAGCTGAGCAAACTGATGATAATTTATGATAAACCCCTCCTCCTATCTTCATGTTATCTAAAAATGGATAGAAAAGACAGCCAAACTGTAACTGAATAATTTTTGCTGTGGCCTTACAAGACGAACAAATGCCAGGTGAGAAGCAACACGGTAACGTTTGAAGCTGCTTTGAAGGAATTTCTTGATACAGCATGGGTCAGTTCTGACCAGATGCATGCTTGGACTGGGGTCCCACCAGTGGGAAGAGTCGCAGGCTCTTTCTCTATAAAGATTTTAATGGATTTTATTACATTAGCAGAAAGGATTTGCGTATGGCTTCAAATGAACTTTGGAGATTCTTGCAGCATTTTCCCAGTCAAACAACTTTTCTGTAAAAAATGGTATCTGGTTTCTTTCAGTACTTGGCAGCTGAGGTGATTTGTCACCTGTAAAGCACGATGATAAAATGCCATGATCACACAGGTCTTCAGAACACAACTTCCAAAGCACTCTTCAGAGTGTACTTTGATCAAAATGTTTACAGGGCACCAGCTTTACAAGAAGATCATGAACATCAATCTTTATTAGGGTTATTTACCAACATTGAAGTATTGGGGTATAAACCTACGGAGTTACACTTCCAATCCAAATATTAAATATCTAAGGTTTTTGTGCTATTCTCAAAAAAGAAAGCTTTCATTAAACTCAGAAGACAAAAGACAATATATAGGGCTTCTAAAAGTATTTCTAAGGAGTCTGAAATTATGAACAGACATAGAAAAAAGGTTGCTGAGAAAGCAAGCATCACTTGTGCGTACTTATGGTGAAAAAAATTACAAGGGAAATAATAACACTTAATGCTTGGGCAACTAAGAACATACAGAACATGATTTAACATAACTATAGGAAATTGTTGCAGCAAATATTGATTAGGCTTCTGCTTTTCAGTCTTTGCAGCTCTGCTTTCAAACACTGCAGAAGAACTAAAATTTCAAGACAAAAAAAAAAAACAAAACAAAACGCAAAAAGAAAACTCTACAAATAAAAGTCCCCGTCATTTTAATTTAACTGTGATTCAGCTGGAAGACATGAAAATATGCACAGCAGAGCACAAAAACTAGCTGAGAGAAAACAACCAGGAATACAAACAATGAGTCAGAATGAGAGACTTGATTACAAAACCCTTGCTGATCTTCAGAGGGTGTACCACTAAGGACCGATATAAAACCTGACCAAAGAGAAAGCTTTACAAGGTGATTGCACTGAAGATGATTATTTTCTGGCTCTAGTGGCCATTACAGAACCATTCATGTCAAACATCAATATTCTGCAATTCATCTTATGAAGTGCCAAGAAAATAAGGCAAGCAGAAGTTTGTTTCTACACAGAAACACGTTATTCAGAAAACATAAAAACAAAAATAACACACTCATGCATCACTTCTCTTAATTCAGAGGATATTTCAGGTCTCGTTTTCCTCTCTCACTGTCCAGATCGATTTTACCAAAGTTGCCTCTCTGTAAAATGAGGGCAGAAAGGTTTTATTTAAAAAATTGAACATGTGCTCCATACTTCAGATTGTATTTTATGTACACATATGAATTTTGGTAGCAGAACAGCAAGATAAATACCCATAATTCAGTTCTCTCCTCACTTTTTCTACCTGGCTACTACAAATCTCTCTACTCCTTTATATCCTCATTGCAGGCTTAAGTTGACAGCCTTCCCTCCTCAGCTCATGCTGATTTAATATAGCTGCAGCATCTCTCTCCCCTCCATCTCTCCCGAAATCTTTTCTTGCTTCTTAACACCCCCCGACTTTCCTATCTGCTTCCAGTTATTTAATTCTAATTGCATCACTTCTGGAATGCATGTGGGGTACACGTTGTAGTAAACACTATACAAAGAAAATTGTGCCACAGCAAGAGGAAAAGAGCACAATACCTTTGCGTGCTACTGCGATAAAGTCACTAAAGGAGGAGTATTTCTATCTACAAGTATTATGTGTTAACAAAAGGAAATATTTTCAGTGTCTGTATTCCCCAGTCTTACTGAGAGGATCTGTTCTCTGATAAAGAAATACAAAAAAATACTTCTCAGTTCAAATTTGCTTAGTTAGAGTAAGTTAGACCTTCACAGATTACAGATTTCCCATATCTTGCCGTGCTTTCATTCCAGATCTCAGTACGTAACACACTACCAAGGGAGATTATTAGGGGATGAAAAGAAACCTCACAGACTCCACACGAGCGTCCCCCAAAACTACCTCATTGCCAAGGTCACCACGGACTCGCTGTGTGCCACATTTCTCCAGGCTGTTGGAAAGTATTGCAGAGATGGAAAGGCAAAGCCGTATTATTGAAGTGAGAGACAGAAGCAATTTCACAGCAACAATAAAGTCTTTTTGTTATTTTACCTGAACAGTAGAATAACTTAGAAGGCAGCAGAAGGAAAAAAAGTGAAAACAGCACAAGTGATGTTGAAAACTTGGTTAAAACATACATGGGAATATTTCAAGCTACCTGGTAGCTAAGTCATGCCACACAACTTCAATGTCAGCCTCAGTAGACGACCTGAGGACAGATTTCTAGGTGCACATAAGAAAGGAACTAAAATTGTATAATAGTTGTCAGAAATAGCTATAGTGGCAAGTATATGCATGTTATGACACAGAGTCCAAACATACCATTCACACATATCTGACAGGGCAAATACATGCTGCCCATTTCAGATGTTCTCATTTTTCAAATGATTCAAAGCTGAAAAGCTTCAACATTCATAGTAAGTTTCTTTTAACCTACAGAAATTTAATGTAATAAACTACAAGCTATGGCCAAGCAACTTAACATGCTTAACTCTTTTACTGTGATACCAGATTTCTTAAGAATCCAGTTGTGACTAGGTTTCTTGTCATCAGTGTTTTGGATATTGCATCCCGATTTATGCAACCAGACATTTTTGTGCTTCTCTACATGCACAGATGTCTACTTGGTCATAAAGGTGCCAAAGAGAGGAAGAAAAATTATGTACAACCATCCACTCATATTTTAAGAAAAAAAAAACACATAGAAAAAAAAAAACTGCTTACAAACAAACTCATGCAGACATAAAAAGATGCAGTTCTTCTATGAATAAAGACAAGTACGATGGAACAAAGTGAACTGCAGAGTTATAGTCTCAAATTCTTTCCAAAGTTTGAATTTCTGCTGGATGCAGATCTAACCTACACTTAAACTGAGCTGACAAAGCTTAAGACATTGTGATTTGCCTTTGTCTACCTGGTACTTTTCCAAAAAGCAATGTACTTTTCTTTTGTAAACTAAGTTCACAAGGGCAAGACTGATTTTGAGAAAGCAATTCATGGCTTCCCACCAATAATATGCCGTTTCTCCCACAGCGATGCTGTTTCAAGTTCATGGCCTTTTTCTCCCAAGTCAGTATCGGCTGCCATAAAGAAGTTTGCCCTTTTAATACAGATGTTATGAAGGAGTAGAAAGAAGATACTGAAAGCAGAAAGTTTAGGAAAAAAAAATATATCATTTCAGAACTGAAGATTTAGAGATTAACAGGACTACTTTTTTCCAGCTTACACTGATTTAAAACCTTCTAAGTAATTGTCATTACACCACAGAGAACAGTCCATCACCACTCAGAAAACAGTGTCCCTGCTGCTTTTAGTCACACTTTTCGAACATTTCACATTTTCACCCATGAAATCAAGAAAAAAAAAATGACAGTTTATATGGCAAAAAACATAGAAACAGGTTTCCCTCTTCACTACATGGGATTCTAAACATGTTCAAACAATTTCAGAAAGCTATATCACGCTTCCACCAATTTAAACTTCTACATTTAACTACTTGTAGGGAAAACAGAAAGGAATTTTAAATAAAGATCTTGTTTTGCAAATTTTAAGACTCAGCTGCAGGTTGTGGTCTCTTACACACGTCAGAGCTCGGTGTGAGCCTCCTGGACCGCTGCCACCAAAACGCAGTTACACAGAGGTGAAAATTCTGTGCAGAGTTGGATAAAACACATACAGACTCTAGAGGGAGTTCTGACTTTGCCAGATTTTTCCCCTTACAAATTATTTAGCAGTAGTTCAGAACAAAACAAACAAACAATAACAACAACAAAAGGGCAAATTCATGTATGATGTTTCTTCTGGTTGTCTGCTTCTTCCCCTTCCCTTCTGTTTTCAGGCAGAGTGGGAACTGCCTGGCATAGTCAAAGATCTGCTTTCTGCTGATACTGACATGTATTTCAGGTTTTTTTTCTTATTTGATCATCACATGAACTCTTAATTTAGTTGTTCTTGGGTGACTTTGGTGCACCTTCAGTCTGAATACTTCGCCAGATCATGCAGCATCTAAAACACTTGCCATATTTAATAAGGGTGAACGACACTCAGAAAACCAGTCTTTATGGAACACAACAAAGAACTTGTAAAGATATTTTCACCAACAGAAATAGGCTCCTTTCTAATGCAGTAATGCTGCCTATGTACTCCTGGTGCCAATTCACAGAGCGTGTGTTTACATGCATTATGCCAGGGGACACACCAGCATGCCCCAGAACATCTGGATCACAAAGATAGCCGGCACATCTACCACACTTTTGGGAACCCCTGAACTAGCTTTTAGCTTTGCCAGGCCTCTTGAAGCAAGGGGACTTGCTTGGCATTATGCACTCAGCAAAAATGCCCCCAGGTTGTAGGAGGAACTACTACAGAGCAGCTGTAGTACCTGCATCATCCGTCTTCATAGAGCATTTTACCCTGGCCTTCTAGGATTGAAGCAAACAAACTTTCTTTACAGCTCTGATTGAGCTTGAACAGCTCACAAATATAGCAAACTGACCACAGATATCAAGAAGCAAAAAAAAAAAAAGCACAATATGCTTTTCCAATATTTCTTTATATTGAAGGTAAACTTAAGCCATTCTATATTGCAGTATTTTTCTGCTTTGAGGCACAGCATCGTTTCAGCTCATCCTAGCTGAAGAAATTCATAACAACTGGAATAAAGGCTGGTAATCCTTTATTACTGTGTCTTCCTGTTAACCTAACATCTACTTTCATCTTGTTATTAATCAGTGTTTCAAAAACAGATTAAAACTTTCCCCTTCTCTTTTTGGTAAAGATGACAATTTACAATGAGGAAAAAACACAACAAAACCCACAAACACACACATTCCTCAGGAAAGTCTTCTACCTGTCCAAACATTCATTGGCAAACAGAAAGAGATTCATGTTTCAAATTTTTCTCAGAGGATAAACATAGCACATTGCACAGACATAACAACAAACTATCTGTAGAAAAACTCAGATGGCTTCTAACATTCATATATTGACTTCTAACTTCCATACATCACCAGGGAAGAAAGAGGTACACTCTACTTCTCAGCCTTCATCTCTTTATATCTAGTGCTTTATGTTGCTACAACGGTATCAGAATCTACAAAAACATATATTTTATATATATATTTTATATATATTATATATATATAATATATAAATATAAGTGCTATGCACCACAGCTGCCCCCTGACCACTCAGTGGTTTCATTTTAATTCAAGGAGTAAAAACAGTCAAAACCTAGACACTTGAGCATGGGAAGGGGGTGGAATTAAACTGCATTTAAAGTGATTTTTGAAGGAGCAAAAAAAAGCGTACTAAGCCAGATACTCTTTATCTTTAAAGAGCTCTTTCATCCTGTTTCCCAAACTTGACTCTGTTTCAAGTCAGTATTGCAGGATGCAACTATGCTGAACTTCGGAGAGCTTTTGAGGCATCAGAAATATTATGCCTGAACCCACTGCAAGTGCAGGAGTTGTCTTTCCTGGTTTTCTGCTCCACTTTGTGGAGCAACAGATAATCTGAAAGACACTCGCAATACAAGTTTCAGCAGCATTTCTGGGGTGATTTGCCCCTGAAGTAGTAATACAACAGGCAGCACAGAAGTCTGGAGGAGCAACTCCAGCAGTCCTATCTTTTTTTTGTTCTTTCCACGTTTTCAAACCATCTCCTCGGCATCCAGAAGTTAAGCATTTGTACAAAGTACGTTTCTTTCTCCTCGATATTGATTTAAAACCATTTTTTTTTTTCCATAACAGGCTTTGAATAGCAGGGGGAAAAAAACAACATTTCACTTCTGTCAAAAAGAAGCAACGGAATAATGGACTGGCTGGAACCGTGTATTCCCTAAACGCCGCTGCTCTTGGACAAAGACGATCGCACTTAAGTGAGCTGAGCCGCGTGGAGTAAATTGCCTATTTGCGTAAATATGCCAACGGACTACTTACACACTTGATGGCCGGTCACAAGCTGAAACATTCGCTCCTAACTGTAGATCATCAGCTTTTCCTTGGTGCTGGCACAGATTGTGACAGTAGGAAAGAGTTTTCAGGGTACTGCAATGCTGAAAATCGGTGCTCTACAGAGGGGAAAGTGAAGTTGTTTGAATAGAAGGGTATTTGCAGGAACAAGCATCACAGGGCTCTTTAGGACAGCAGGAATGCCCCAGCCAAGAGGCCTTTCAGTAATTCGAATCAGTAAAATAAATACACAGAATTTACTAGGACTTAATTTTTAGAGAGAAAGGTAGTTTTTCTGCTAAGAGTTATGTTTGATAATATTCTGATGATGGTAAAACTTCACCAGACCGACCAGTACACAAGCACATGCTCTGTTCAATGCATGAGCAAGGCGCCAAACAGCACATAACAAACCAAAGTTTTTAAACCAAAATCAGATTAATGAGTGGGTTCTGGGGGTCTGTTGGTTGGCTGTTCAACGTATCTGGGGTACAGCAGGTGACCTTTGCTCCCTCCGAAGAGGATCACTGCACTGTGACATCTTGATCTCTCTCAGTACTGAGGAAAGCGAGTTTTAATTTTCAGTTGTTTTTCACAACAATTTTGAGGATTGCACTTTAATCATTTTACAGTTATAATTGCACTTGAATCATTTTACAGTTATAAGCCAGTGTGTTTCAGTGACCACTGATGCAATTTGTATAGTTTATCATTTATTATGAGACACTGATGGTTGTTTAATATGTCAGAAACATAACCTTGAGACAACGGGAGCTCAAAGCATTTCGTAATTATATTCCTCAGTAGGAAGCAAGTTCCACAGTTGACATATGGAAAGACCAAACTGTTCTTCCATTCAAAACAAACAAAAATATTTCCTGGCCTTTCAACTGTTAACTATTGAACACTTCAACTGTGTGTCACTGTGAAGCACTCCGTAAGTTTTGTTCATTTCCTCCCCACTTTTAAAAGCATAAGGGAGAGCCAGAGAAGTATAGAACTACAGCTGAAGTAGAGACACAGTAAGAAAAACCTCAGCATCCTAAAGACACCTGTGGCTTATAATCACATCACGACTGCTATCCAGCATCGTTAAAATAGGGTAAATAATTCAGGCTGTCAGCCGATCAAACCAGAAGGATATGCTTTATCATCACCTCCCAGCAACAGCCTTCCTGAAAACCCCTGTCAGTTAAATAGCTCCAAGTGATTTCAGGAGACAGTGACCCTTCAAGATGCGCTAAACCTTTACTATAAAAACCAACCAGCTGCTCGTCATGCAGATCTACTGAGGTGCTTACAAAGGTTTCATGAATAAATGGATAGTTGTGGCTCAGACACCATAAAGGCCAGCAGCTCCCTTCAGCTGGAAGCAATAGAGAGAAATACTTTGACTTGCATATGCACGGACAACCATAAATCTGTAGGATTGCCTCTGAGCTGCTCTTCCAAGCTTGCACTCACGCAGTAGTTCATAGGCTGTCTCTTGGAGAAGAGCACGCAAAAATTTCTAAGCCCAAGAAAGGACTTGTAGAAGCCAAGCAGATTTATAGACCCAGCAGCCAGTTGTCAGTGGAAAAGTCAGCTTAGTCATTAGTCTGTCTCCATACAGCAGGGAAAAAAAAAAAAAAAGAAAAAAAAAAAAAGACCACCACAAAGCACAACTACAACAAAGTCTTAACAGCAGCGGTTAAGATGAAAGCTCACCTCCAAACCCTCTCGGCCTCCAAACTACATACTTTTATTTTTAACGTGCCTTTTCATTCTATTTCCCATGCTTTACTGTTGTTCAAATCAGCGTTGCAAAAGCTTAACTTTTGGAACTTAAGAGGATTTGAGGAACATCAGAAATATTAGACTGCTAAACCCCCTGCAAGCCCAGAGGATTTCATCCCTGCTTTCCTGCTCCAGACTGCGGTGGAGCCGAGGCAATGGGTTAGGTGCGTTTAGCACCTAACTGCCAGTCAATGAGCTGTTAAACCTGGCAGTTACCCACTTTCAATAGCAGAGATCCCAACTTCTTTATAAAGATGGAAATTCCCCGGGAAGGTAGTTGGTAAAAAACAAAGCCAAAGCAGACGGTCATCTGCCGGGCTGAGAGTCTAAACAAGCAGGCTTGAGGGAGAGGGAAGCCCGAGGGCTCTGGAAATTTGCTTTTTAAGAGATTCCAATAAAAGCCACATCACGAAATAAATGAGGAGCTGAAATCATTGTTCAAAGGAGGCCAGGAGCAACTCTGACGGAGTAAAGGGGAGGAAGGAGTCATGCCCACCTCTTTCCTAAGCCTACAGAAAACATTGAGAAGTTGAGAGGAAGGAGACGCAAGCCAAACACCCAAGGTAAAAGCTGTCCTCTCGAGCTACCTCTGCTGCTTCACCAGATGGACAGAGCAATCAAGTGTTTAATCAGATGATTTCTCCAAAAACCCAGGAGAAGGAAAAGAAATCCAGACCTCCATCCCGAGGAAGCCACTTCCCCAGCGCGCCTGCAAGGCTGCGGGAAGCCTTATTGTCATGCAAACACACAGAACTGATTTTAAAAAAAAAATCAAAACAAAAAAAAACAAACACAAAACCAACCAAAATATCACGCCAAGATGGTCAAGCACCAGTTTTAGCGAGTCCCCGAGGAGAAGACTCACCCAAGCCCAGACCCCCCAACTCCACCGAGGAGCTGTACCACGGCGAAGAGCATCCGCACCTCCACACACTCGTGCATTATGTAGCTGAAAATATTAATTACGCCGAATGCTAATGATAACTTTATCCTCCCGTTGATTACCTCTCTTGGGCAGCTAAATATTAACACGAGGTTATTCTTCCTAGCTAATTTAGTAAGCAAGAGCTAATTTAAATGAGCATATCCTTGAGGAGTAATCCATGTGAATAATGAGCCCAACTTGTTTTCGTGCAGCAGTTGTGACTTATTTAGGCTTCCGCGGTTCTTTAGGGTTTCTAAGAGAGGCAATGTGCGCATCACCGCGCCAGGAGCGCAAGTGCCGCCTGCGCGGGTGGGTTTTAGCGATGTTCCGCACCACTTCCCAGCGCGCTCTCCCACGCGTGGGAGGGAGCTCAGAGAACACCTTGTAACACCTTCCTACTCAGGCGTCCCGAGAGATGCTTTCCCTCCATTTGTCCTTTTCAGATCAGAGCGTTGTTCTTTTCATTTCCCACTATCGAGCCGCATCCTGCTCTTGGCGCAGGAGCTGAAAACGGACACAGCGCTGCGCCCACGGCGCGGACTCACGCTTCTTTCACGTTCAGGATTTATTTGCCTTTTTTTTTTTCTTCATTTTGTCGGACTAATCCTATTGGGGTTCAAAAACCTGACACCACCTTTTTTTTCCCCTCAGCAAACCCCAAAAACATGAGGAAACCGACCCTCTCCGGGCCTCGCACCACAGCAGCGGGCACCAGCCCCCGCCAGCCTACCTGGGCACCGCTCCCCGCCGCATCTTCCCGCAGCCGCGGAACTCCTCTCCCTCCAAGGACAGCCGAGCGCTGCTCCGCGTTCCCGCCGCCCCCATGGGCGGAGGCTGTGGGTGATGGGGGGCGGCAGCCGCTAACGAGCTCATTAAGGGCTGATTGAGCTGGTCCGGGGGCGTGGATCTTCCCCACCGCTTGGCCGTGCAGCGAGTCGTGCCTTTGTTCGTCCTCTTTCCACCATTACGGCCCAGTCAGCCCTTTCTTTGCCCCCAGTTGGGCCCTGCCTCCCCCTTTTCCTCACCCCTCCCATACAAAACCCTCCAAGAACCACATGTCAGCGAGACCCGTTTCCCGGAGCCATGAGCCGGTCCGGCAGCTCATCATGGAACAACCAACTTCTCGGTTGTTTTGCACGGTCAGAGCCAGCGAACTGGAAAGTTTCGTGTTCTCCCAGATTGCCTCACAGCTCTTCTTCTAGCCAAATATCCTGCGTTGCCTGAGAAATTCCCGTTTTTACACATTTTTTTTCCCCAGAGAATCTGTTTCTGGGTGAAAAATTAGCAAACGCGCATGTACGCTTGCTGGTTTTCCCACTCCCATTTGGAGTTTGCTGCTGGGTATCTGCCCGTGTAAATAACATCACTGGACCATTTTATACCATCATCCCTTAAATGTGCCAGTAGAGGATTTTCTGTGGGGACTGACAGTTGTTGCACTGAACTCTTGGGATGTGCGATCTGCCCAGAGCACATTGCATCAACACTGTGACTTTTTCCAAACGTCCTGACCTTGGTCATTATTTAAATGAGCGCTGTTCAGATTTTCATCTCTGCTATTACGCAGTCATTTACGAGGTGGTATCTCATGTCTTTCCAGACTCCTGCTGGGTTTCTGCAAGGAGTTCCTGAAACACTAGAAGTAGCCACCATTGATGACAGCGGATCTCACCGGCAAAGCGACACCGACTCCTGCGTAAACATCACAGGCAACCAGAGAGAAAAGCTCTGGAGCGGCGTGGGACTTGATGTGAAACATGCTTTAAAAGGGCAGGAGGACTGATGTGGTCTGACACTTGGTGCTTGCTTAAGCCACCTTCTCCCAACTTCTTTGTGCCACCGCAACACTGCTGCGGCTGCTCGAGCTGCTGTCGCAATCTCCCTCCCCAGTTGAATGGCCAAGCACGTTCTGCCAGGGCTCTCCAGCATGTTTTGGTCTACCCCAGCGAGGTTAGCTGTGGGTTTTTTAAGCACTTTCTGTTAATTCAATAGATTTTGACTCAGCCCTTTAAACAGGGATCCTAGGTGGCAGATCGATGGCATACCAGCTGCTGACCTAGAAGGGAGAAGTGGAGGCAGCACAAGTGCCAGGGCAAGGCAAAAGCATGCTCAGAGCGCGTGGTGTCACCATGGCTGTAAGCTGGTTGTAGAGCTTGTGAACTGGTTCCCTGTCTGCTGAAATTATCTGATGTTGAATTGGTCTTTATGACTGAGAACTGCTGCAGTGCTCCAAGAAGTCAGGGAGAGGAGAGATGGCTCTCCAATGGAAAGCAGAAGACATGGCATATATAGGCAAAATTGCCTTGATGCCAAATCCAGGACTGCAGTCTGCTAAGGTAGCCTTGATCTCCAACTCAATACCTAGTACAGACGGTCTTCAAGGACTGATGTTCACTGCATGGTGCCGCACCCCACACAGTATAAAACCCATTTGAAAAAGAAAGGCTTCAGTTTGCTTTGCCTGCCTTTTTTTTTTTTCAGTTGCATGTTCAAAGCTTTCTCCCAGCTACAGCTGTGCCAGCTGCAGATGTTACCACTCACACTGGAATGTTTCTTTCTTCTTCCAGTGCCCAGGTCAGGATGAGGGGCTGCTAGAGCAGGCTCTTTTTTTACACCGTGGTGCACAAATCCTACGTTACAGGGAAGTGTCTTGCCTCTATAGGCCAGCCTAGGACTGCAAAAGTGGTTTCAAGACACCTTCCTCTGCTTTGTTGCTCTGAGCAGCCTCAGATGAAGATGAATAAGAGAAGACTGAATTTTGCTTGTGTAATGTTTCAGCCGGTCAGGAATATTCTGTAAAAAGCAGGGCTGAGAGGAGGGGGAGAAATATAGAATCCTATAGTTTTTCTGCAAGCTATCTGTAATAGCGTGACCAAATGATTTCTGCTTCTCGTTAGATCCCAAGCAATATGGAAAAGGGTCAGTACCTGACATTTTCAAAACGTAACAGCACTGACCACTTTATCTTCATAGGGACTTCAGGCAGATTGCAGTGCAATTTAGTTACCTTAGTAACGTCAGGCAGCATGTAGACTTGCAAATAGTTGTTATGTCACCATGCCAATCTGCTGCTACACCTACCAGGAATGCAGAACAAGCAATCAATTACAGGGTTATCACTCAAATTCATTATGCTTGCATGTAAGAAAACCATTACTACTTTGCTTATGAAATTAGCCTAATTCCAGTGGGAAACTCCATATATTTTAGTGTGATTTTTTTTTTCCCAGTGAAAAAAAATCCTTTAAAATAATGGCTATTTACTACTTCTGTTCCTCCTGAAACCACTTTGCATAAATGATATGACATGGCCTCAAAAAAATATTATCCTGATTTTCTTAATATTATATACACTTAATTTTCAGTTGGGAATTATATACTGAAGCAGCAGTTTTGGAAATACTGGAAACTAGTGGACCTTGCATATACGAAGAAGGGAAATGCTCTTTTCATAGGTATCACGAACTATGGATGACAATGAAAAACAAGCCTACTAGTCATTATTTTGCAAGCAAGCAAAAGGAAGTCTGAATGAAGACTTTTTAAAAGATTATTTTCTAAAAACCAAATAGCAGTCCATCAGAAATGTAACAAGAAACCAATTAAAGGGAAACTTGGCTTGAAATAAAGACATATACAAGTTTTCTTTATTACTTTCTAAATAAGAGAGATAAAATGCCTGCAATTGTCAGATGGTGCCTTAAATCACGTGTGAAGGTGGTGCTGGAGATCAGAAGAGGATTTTGCTGTGAGCAAGACTTTTTTTTTTTTTTTTTTTTTAATCCAGTGGTCTTCCTGCAACATTTTTCATGTCTACCTCTGTTACAGCAAACACCAGAAAACTGGACACTTGTGTACCTGTTATCCAGCTGACCATCCGGAGTACTCCTTTAAAACATTGATAGGGCTGATTCCTCATTAAAATGTGTTTGGGGAGGATGGTGATTTATGTTGGTCAATGTGCAATTAGAATGATTTGTGCCGTCTCCCCAGCAGACAATTGCACTGGCAGCCGGGATAAGAACACCTTAGATCACCGCTCCTAAATGGGTGGGATGGAGCACATTGGTTATAGCCCTACTTCTGAAGTCATCTCTTTTCAAAAGGAAAGTTTATCTTTAAATGACTGGATTCTCTCCCATGTGATAAATCTCTTGCTGGAAGAAAAAAAAAAAAAAGTAAAGCTGAAAAAAAATAGGAAACTTTTTGTGAAGCTATGTTCTTTCTTTAATTAACAGGTAACAATAATAAGAACTAAATGAGGCTCTTGACTTTTCTGTAATTTAGCAGGAAGCAGAATCTCTCTCATGACACCACTTTACATAGGAATGGCAGCAAGGTATAAACATACTGTTTATATAACTCATAACTCAAATTTCACCCTCCTCCACTTTAGTGCCTTCGCTTTTTCTTTTATTCGAACTTACCCTGAGAATTGTACTAGCTTAGCACCAGAGCCCATATGCTCATTATTTGGACAAGAATGAGGGAATAAAAACCAGAGCTCTCACCCTTTATTTCCTTTGGCTTTCTGGGAGGGAAGATGGCACAATCACCTGGCTGCTGCCACTCGGGCATCCGCACGTGATACAGCCCTGTCACATATGCAGCTGTGGAGGTCAAACAAGGACTGATTTTTCACAGGTTTCCAGCACCCAAACTTAAGCTAAGACATAGTTCTCAGCAAGAAAGCCTGATTTCTCAGGCTTTAAAGGGTTTTCCAGGAACTGTAGAATAGGATCCACTTTCAGAAAAAGTATTTTGTGTCCCTGGGTGCACCAGGTTAAATAGGTAGATAAATAGTATTTACTGCACTGGGCACTGAACCCTTTCTGGAAACCTGGCCACAACTGCAGACATGGGAGCTAAGGCTGAAGGTTTGTGTTTCTTTCCTTGAAAGGAATGGAAACAGCTGGATATTCATCTGGTAGCTCTGTTACAATCCCAGTGAGGACAATATGATTATCCACCTGAGCGGCTAATTGCAAGAGTCAGACTGTTGTGCATAAGTGTGGATATTTATTGTACATAATATATGGATATGTATACTAAATTTGTGCCAAACAGCTGTTTATTTTAGAGGAGACAGCTGTTATTGGGATTCAATTTCTGATTTTTTCAAATGTCACAGGAAGAAACATTGCATGATAGCTTCCAGTTGCATAAACTGCTCGCTAGAATTAATAAACTTTCTGAAAAGCACGTATAGAATTGCATTAATAATGAAGACTACTCATTACTATTTCAATGTATCATGTTGTGACCTGACGAGAAAGACATTAAACCACTACATTATTGATTCAGTGCATAGCTATTTTTCATAATCTTAATTTTCACATATTATTGGAAGCTGTATAGTAAGCCTCAATTAACATTTAGATCTTTTTAATTTCATTCAAAATTATTTTTAATTCCAAACTTGTACTAATTATACAGTATTTCAGTGATAAAAGTTTAGCTGGGATAAGAGCCCCATTTTACAAGATCTTGTAAAAAGACATAGTGAGAGAAAAAACACATAAGTCAAACTTTAAAATTCCAGACCAGAGCAAGGGCAGGTAACACTCCAGTTCCTGCAATCCAAATGGAAAAAAAATATGAACCGTCAAATTTTTAGAAATGCAAGTCTTTTCCTGTTCTCATTGAAAGAAGTGATTAATGCCTTTGAAAGCACTGCAGCAAAAGTTTGCCAAACCAAAGTCTGAGCTTTATAGACAAGATGTTAAAATGTGGGCTCTGAGTCATTTTAGGTTTGCCCAGGTCAGAGGAGATCGTTGGAAAATTGAGCAACTGAAAGGCTTAGTCCTTTTTTTTTTAGTGTGACAAGAATAAGATTTCTTCTCTGCCTGGTCCTCGTTTCATCTGGACAATAAAGGTTGAGTTTTGAAATTTTAAGTATTAACTGCATGATATATTGAAGCTTTAATTTTTAACCTAATATGGCTTAAAATATTTAAACAAAGCCCCAATTTTCTTGCCGTTATGCCAACCCTACCTTAAAAAAATAATCTTTGTTTTAATAAAAAATAATGACGTGAGACTATATAACTTAAACAGCAGAGCAGCATAATCACAACTTACTAAAATTAGAAGGAACAGATCTCATGATGAAGATTGAGTAAAATACAAAAAGTGTTTCATTTTTTCATAATGAATAGAATATAGGTTTGAAAGTGATAGTACTATGACCTCTTTGATAGCTGTTTTTTCAGTGGCTCAAACCGTTATTGATGGTGTGCACACTGTGAGTTTGGCTGCTCCTGTGCAATGACATCCATCCATCCATCCATCACGACGCAGCCTCACACAAAGGTACCCCAGCTAGCCCCAACGGAGCAACCTGGCTACGGCGGGTAGTGCCATGGAGCCCACATTAGTGCTTGTTGGCCTAGTTGGCCCTCCTGAAGAGGACTGAAATGGATTGAGTTTCTTCAAGGTGACTACGACTTTTCCCACTACTCTTGGGTATCTACCTCTGCTCTGCCACGTAGACATTGAAGTTCAGTTTGAAGCTAAAAAGTCAGTATCATAACAGAGTCACGAAGGTGATCTGAGGGCTGGAGCACCTCTGCTATGAAGACAGGCTGAGAGAGTTGGAGTTGTTGAGCCTTGAGAAGAGAAGGCTCCAGGGAGAATTTCTAGCAGCCTTCCAGTACCTAAAGGGGCTACAAAGAAAGCTGGAGAGGGACTTTTGACAAGGGTATGTACTGATAAGACAGGGGGCGATGGTTTTAAACTGAAAGAGGGGAGATTTAGATTGGATATAAGGAAGAAGTTTTTACAATGAGGGTGGTGAGGCACTGGAACAGGTTGCCCAGAGAAGTTGTAGATGCCTCATCCCTGGAAGTGTTCAAGGCCAGGTTGGATGAGGCTTTGAGCAACCTGGTGTAGTGGAGAGTGTCCCTGCCTATGGCAAGGGGAATAGAACTAGATAATCTTTAAGGTCCCTTCCAACCCAAACCATTCCATGACTCTATGACTTGCTTACAGTTGCCTGTCTTAAGCTCCCACTCTGGTTTTGCCAAAATGACAGCGATTTACCTGCAAACACAACTGCGCGGTCAGGCTGGCTACACTGTGGCCCCAGCTGCTTCTCCAGCTCCATGCAGATGCCCACTTTTCACAGCTGTTCATCCAGCGCCAAGGGAGAGCCATCAGCACCTACAGAAAACATAGTCTGGGTTACTGAAACCAATAACTACTGTAGTTTGGCTTGTGCAGCACAGAGCCCAGGCCGGGTGATGGTCATTGATTTTTCAGTTAGGGATGTACTTTGTAGGCATTGCTTGTACTTTTCCTCTGTCCTGCTTGTACAGCCTCCTTCCTCCTCAACTGTGTGCATTAGTGCTAGCTGCAGGCACGATGCCCCAGCTCCACACTGCTTTCCTTCTCCATCCTTCGTCCATCTGTCCCCATCTCCATTGCCATCAGGCCCATCGCTCATCCCTCTGCCTGCCCTGGGCCAGCTTCTGACCCACATTAGCACAACTCCTCTTCAAGCTCTGCCTCTGGACAGGGATCACCACCTGGAACCGCGCTGTCAATGTTGGGAGATCTGGGGAAGAATCTGGCCACCTGTGTGAAGGGGAATCTGAAAACAGCTGGGAGAAGAAAGACAGACTGCCTGATTTGGGCGATCTGCTGAACTGTATTCCATGAAAGATGGAGCAAGTGGAAAGAATTGCTTGGAAATAAGTCATGGATATAACAGTTATAATGGAAGTTTGTCCATTTCATGTGAGCAGCAGCTGAAGCCCCGGCAGTCTAAGTTGCCATCTAAAAGTCAAAGTCATTCCTCCCGGGTCAGGCTGTGGAAGTGGGTTTTTTACGAAAGAACGGAGCAGGGGCAGGTGAAGCAGAGCCCAGATCCCCAGCACACACAGACAGGTCAAAGGCTGCATTGCTTCTGCCAAGTACTTGCAAGAGTAAAATCTGTATTAGGTTTGACGTACGTGTGGATCTCATGGGTCTTTCCTTGCTGCTTTCCAGTGCCAACCTTTCCTGAGCCGGGCTGCTCCCCATGGCTGCTGGAATCGCTGCTCACAAGCTGCTATAGTCGTCTTGGTCCTGTGGCTGGACTGGCCCAATTGAAATAAATCCTCCTACTGTAGCAGAAGACCATCCTAAGTACCAAATGAGGTTAAAACTACAGATAGACCCTTCTTTTGCACATCTGACACGTCTTATGGGAGTGAATCCTGCACTTCTTGTAGTTGTGGTGATGCTTTAGAAATCAAAAACCTTGAGGATGTGTGTTATGGTCCATTTTCTCTAAATGAATGCATCAAGTTATGTAAAATACATAATAACGGCTCTTAAAATGTCTGTAAGGCACTTTAAATGTCCTGTAAATACCTTTAAATGTCCTTTAAATACCTTAAGATAATTGATTGAGCCTGTTCCAATGAACTATGAACTTACAGCATTTTTACTTTTGGTTACAGCTCCTTCCTTCAACACACAAAGTGACGCATCTGTGATTTCTATTTTTAGTCATAATTTGACTTTGAAATAGCAAAAATACAAGCTGTGTAAATACCAGCAGTGAAAACAGGTTTCCTCCTTCCATCCTACTCGCACTCGATGGGTTAACACTTCCTTAGCTTGCACTAAAGGGTAAATCATAGCGGCACAAGGAGGACAGGAACATTGATGTCTCCATTTGGGAGCATTTTAAAGATGGTTTCCTTAGTGATGTTGTTCTAAAGGGTCATTTAAATGCAAATATTTACATATGTAATAGAAACGGTATTTTGGTTGAGATTTCCATGTCAGCTTTTAACACACAATATTTAGCAAAATTACAGTTCAAATACAGACTGGAAAGTTGAAATGTTGACAAAGCTGTGGCAGCAGCTTTAGTATGTGGTAGAGCTAAGATGGTCCTGCAGGCCAACCTGTCAGCCTTGGGCGTGCAGGAACGTAGATCTAATCCTGGATATGCACTTACTAATGGGATAAATTTGAACTTAATTGCCTGTTTGCACTTTCAATTAACTGATTGAGCATGTGAGCATAGGATTTGAAGCACACAGCAGCACGTGGGTCAAGACCCCAGCGACCCATGGGAACGATGCAGCTGCAAAGCAGCAGATGAAGAGACACATTTGGTCTAGCTGATTTCTCCTCTAGTTTCCAATAAGCTGATAATTTCAACAAAAAGCATTTGGTATATCTTCCAGTTTTCATGGCAAAGTTATTTTACGGGATCATTTTGTGATGGAGGCACTGAACTGAGAGGCAAATGAGTTCAGTTCAGCGCTCGGTTTTGCTCCAGACTGCTTGTGTCTTGTCAGGCAAGTCATTTAACCTCATGATATCTCAGGTCCCATCTGTATCATGGGAAAAACACAAGCTGCCTAAGAGAGACTCTAAGGATACAGCCATACCTCGGGAGATTCTCAGGCACAACAGTAATATGGCCTGAATAAATACATGCACTGAAAATAGGTTTCCATTCCCCTCCTGTTTATAATTCATAGGTTGCTACTTCATTACCTTTAGCACTGAAAGATAATTTATATCAGCACGAAGAGGAAATAAACATTAGTGTCTTAGTTCTGTAGCATTTAATACACAGTTTACTCTAAGATGGTACTGGTGTAAGGAGCTACACAAATGCAAATCAATAGGGAAGAAGATCCTTTGCTTTTAAGTAATTCAGCACAAGTGCTTAATTCCTAGCACTCCAGAAGGCCATTTTCCTCTTAAATCCACTGCATTTAGCTTTAAAACCTGGTAAAACATGAAAAGTAAATACCTAATAGCATGTCTGTGCTATATTCACTGCTGTGATTGCTAAGTAGCACAGGATTTTCTGAGGTCGGTTTTAACTTCCAGACCATGCTGCATGCTGGAAAATCCCACACACCTGTTTTTTTTAGAATCATAGAATCATAGTATGGTTTGGGTTAGAAGGGACCTCAAAGATCATCTAGTTCCAACCTCCCTGCCATGGGCAGGAACACCCTCCACTACACCAGGTTGCCCAAAGCCTCATCCAACCTGGCCTTGAACACTTCCAGGGATGGGGCATCCACAGCTTCTCTGGGCAACCTTTTCCAGTGCCTCACCACCCTCAGATTGAAGAATTTCTTCCTTAGATCTAATCTAAATCTGCCCTCTTTCAGTTTAAAGCCATTGCCCCTTGTCCTATCACTACACGCCCTTGTAAAAGGCCACTTTTTGGGTGGGTAATCTTCCTCAGCACCCAGTATTGCCTTGGGCTGTTCATCAACTGATTCCACTCAATAAACCAGAGGCAAGAGTTCATTAATTAGAGGCAAAACTGTCTTAGATGAATGTGCACTACTGCCATAAGTGAAAGAGGAAAAAACTAAGGGGCACGTACAGACCTGGTCACTGCCAGCACCACTGGCTGCCTCTAAGCCACAAGGCCAGTCCGGTGATCCTGGTCCCCAGATCAGAGATGTGCAAGCCCAAAGACCAGCACCTCTCTCTTGGCCGTTGACTGGTGAAAGTAAGCTGGGAAGTGCCCAGGAACACATGGAAAAGAGATACAGATGTTTACGCACCTTGCAAGGACATTGGAACTCCAGGCATCGGCTGGGCCTGATAAAAACTGGAAAAACTCCTCTGCATGTGATGAAGCAGATTTATCCAAAGGTCTCATTTTTGTGGTGGGATCTTCACGCTGAACCTAGTTAAATGAGAGGAGAGGAAGGGTGTGTAGGGGACAGAGTTACAGGCTGTCACTTCTGTCTGCCTCTTCTATCCACCACCCACTCAAAAATGCTGATCAGAGGGGAGGGCTGTGCCCATACATGAAAGACAGAGGCAGAGAAAGAACTGGGGTTTTGTTAGTTTGTGGGTTTTTTTTCAACCCAGATGACAATGTGAAAATAAGACTGGTAAAAGCAGTAAAAATGCAGATGATTTTCTCAGTCAGACTTAAGCCAATGCTTACTGGTGTTGGAACCTCAGTTCTTCTGAAGAAACCTCAGAGAGATTGAGGGGTGCCGACAGAAGAGCAGTCTGGATTAAAACTAAAGCCTAAACATCAGCAGTTGAAAGCAGTCTAGCAAATTCCTGAGCCAAACTGGGAGATGGAATGAGCCATCCTTTATAACGCACACAGAGCATTGCAGGAAGTTGGTTTTACCAAGTTTCGTAAGAATGTTATGATGTAAATTTTATACACTAATTTTTCTTTGCATTTATTGCATTTCAGAATGAAAATAGCCTTGCTTTTGACTTTGTTTCCTTTTTCATAAAAAATGTGCATTGGATTTCTTATTCTAATGAATTATTCTAATTAATGCCATTGGTTTTATTTCTTAGCCTGGGTTGCTGTTTTTTCTTTAGCTTTCTGCTTAGTTAAGATAAAGAAAACGGCAGATCTGATCTGGATTTATCTTTCTTAAAATTTAATCCCATTTATTCAGTAGAACTCAAGACAACTAACAAGACATAGCAACTTTCTCATATTTCATACTGCAACCACGTATGTGCAAACATTTCTCCTTGAAGTCATCAGAAGATTTTCAAGAAGAGAGCAATTTTAAGCCACAACAGAAGATCTGAATTTTAAGAGAAGTTTTACTGTAATCAACATGGAGCCTGACATACTAGGGGTTAAATCACTAAAGGCTGAATGTAGACAAACAAAAGAAGCAGGAGGAGGAGGAGATTGAAGCAGGGGTGTAACTTAGGTGTAATGTTTGGTGAAAAGGGAGATGAGAAAGATGATAGCAGTAGTAGCATTTTGGAGAGCAGAATAAAAGAGGCTGCAAGGCTTGCTGGCAAAACCTGGCCAAAACAAGTGTTTCCTCTTTAAACAGAGAAATGGAGATCATTTATTGTTATTACTATTATATTTAATAATTAAAGTGTATTGTAAAAGGAGCCAGAGGAAAAAAGAACAAAGACAGCTGGAGGGCTGATTTACAATAACATTTGGGGAGGAAAGAATACCAATAAAACAGCAATTCTGTTGGGAGGGAAAAAAGGAAAGGCAGAAAGAGAAAGTTAAAAAAAAAAGATTTGAAGAAGCAAAAATAATATACAGCTACCTTATAACTAAACCAGATGAGAATCATAACCTAAAGTGTCTGCTGTCCAGAGCTACCCATGAGCTCCTCGTGCATGTGGTTGCCTGACACTGTAGACTCTGAACTGACATGAACAATTCCCACCACACACGTTAAAAGACCAAGAGAAAACTGGCTCAAACCCAAAATAAGTGTACCTGGCACAAAACCACCCCAGGCACCCGAGCCCTGGAGCACACACTGATGGGGGAGGTCAGAGCTCCACCAGCTCCCTCCTAAGCAACAGGCCTACTGCACTAGAGACCTTCCAGAAATAACTGATAAATAGACAAAGTTGTTCTGACACATCCCATCAGGACAGACTGTAGACAAATATAATTTTTTTTTTTAAATAAAATATGGGTATCTACTCTTCAGTACTTTATTTTTTTCTCCTAAGGATGCATATCCATTTTGTAGTGAACTAGAGAGAAATATATTTTCTATTCATGAGTTTTAAAAGAGAACGTGGAATAAGTTAAAAACGTAAGTCTGGATTTAGCAACTTCCTTAAGTGCACTGTGTGTACAGTGTTAATCTGCAGTGCAGCACCCTTTTCCTCTTTTTTCTCCTTTCTAAGCAAAATACAGAGCGTTTCAGATTGCTCACCACGATGGCAAATATCTATGTAAAAGATTAAATTACAGTTTTGATGCAAATCCCTCCTGGGCATCAAGGCAGTTCAGCAGGCTGCTCCTTATAGGCAAACTTTTCTCCAGTGACCTGTTTCCAATTCTCATCCTTAAGTCCCAAATTCCAGCACTTTGACCAGTTACATAAAAATTAAACATATATTAATAAATATTAATTAGGAACATTTTTTATTAAATCTTTGTGGTCTGTTGGTGAAAATATTCTTCTCTGATGCTATGATATCAGCCTAGAATTAACTTTCCTTTTACTAAGGATCAAGCTATGAGGCTTTCTTATCCTGTTTTGCTGCTACTAGTTGCTGATGTTTCTCTGTATTGGCAACAAAAATACCCTACAACAACAGGATGTATCTGAAAGATAATTATATATAATAAAGGAGGAGTGTAATTACATATAACAATGACAAGGAATGGATTTTTTCAAATGGATCTGTAACACCCTGGATATTTTAGACAGTATTCACTCTGTTAACTACAAAGACCCATGGTCAACTGTGACTAAAATCCTCATTCCTCAGATGCGAAAATCAACCCACGAATAATAATAATAATAATAATAATAATAATAATAATAATAATAATAATAATAATAATAATAATAATAATAATAATAATAATAATAATAATAATATTAATAAATAATAAATTATAATAAATTTATTATTATTATTATTATTATTATTATTATTATTATTATTATTATTATTATTATTATTGCTTTTTGTTCTGAGTGCCTTGCCTTCCCTGGGCCCCAAAAGGGAGAAGAAAACATCACATATCTCCATACCACAAACACAACTACTGCAATACAGTATTTGAGAGATATTAATTATTTCTAGTACTAGTATTTTCACTAATGATACAGGAAAAAGGAACCAATGGTGAATGTCACCCACATGAAACTGGGAAATCAAATACAGCAAGGAGCAAACTAAAGGCATTATAAATGTGAATGAGATTGAACTTCAAATGCTTCAAAGTAACGTATCATTGGAAAAAATAATTGGAAAAAATTAATGAGAAGGAAGTACACGTGCCTGTGGATGCACTGAAGCAGTGAACAACCACTGATGGAATCTTCCTTAGCTAGGATAGCAAGGGTAGGAATGCTATGGCAGCAAAAGGAGGCCAGTGCTCAGCTGCATGAGCTAGAGAGTAAAACATTGGGCTGCAGAAATAAAGTTCTCACACCTACAAAATTTTTCAGAATTCTACATTATCTAACCTGTTCTGCACACACAGTTTATGACAGTTACCAGTAAAACTTAAGGAGAAACATAATTTTACTTGAAAGCATTCATAGCAATGTTTAGGAATTCAAAATTTTCTTTTCCAAATAAAGAGTAATAAAAAAAAGGAATCAAATGTATTTTTATACACTGCATTTTTTTTTAAGATCTGCACTGCTCATTGTACATTGACCACGGATAAAAATCAGATGACCACAGCATAGGCAGCGACTCAAACTTTTTTTCAGGATGCAGTAAGCAAGAATTACAGAAAATACTTCTGGGGACTACACATGGTTGGTCAGTTCCTGAAGGAGAAATATTATTATTACAGTTACTATAATCTGTAGACGAGGATCTTCAGAGCACAATGT
This sequence comes from Tauraco erythrolophus, assembly GCF_009769465.1. Lineage (NCBI taxonomy): Eukaryota > Metazoa > Chordata > Aves > Musophagiformes > Musophagidae > Tauraco > Tauraco erythrolophus. Next base: position 26,579,549 of record NC_141475.1, read on the forward strand.
ATCCAGCTGCTTCCACCTCAGTGCTTGTTTCCCTCAGCCTCCTTTGAACAATCTCAGCCACAGTATCTGTTTCATGTGTTTTGAAGGGTCTGCAAATAACTATGCTTTTTATTTCATCTCAGGGAGTTGCTGGGGCTGCCATATCTTGGTGTTGTTCTAGGATTTGATTTAAGGAATGGGAAATATTTCAAAAGACACATGCAGCAACTCGTTGGTAGAAATTCAACGCCTTCTGGTTTTGAAGCAGTGCTGATTTGTGATATTTGGAGGGACATCATTTTGATTCTTCTCCAAACGAGCTGGCATTAGTGATTATCCAGCATAGCTGTGAAAATATATGTTTACTGACACAGAACTAGATATATTTATTAGAAAAGTAATCCAGCAAACAGATTATTTTTTCATTTTGAGGGTTAGACATCAAAAAGCGGTAATTAGAACAAAGGGAGCATCATATTCATTGCTTCACTACAAGTAAGATCAAGATTTAGGTAAAGTGTTAAAGAAACACAAAATAACTTGATAACTTCAAGTGGAAGTCAAAGTTAAATCACACGGACAAGCAGCATAATTTGCCAGGCTTGGCAGAAGGGCCATATAATTGCAAAACTGAGAGATGAAAATATGGAACAGAATGAGACAAATTCTGTGCCAGTGGTATTGATATGAGATGACGTATTTACTCATTTACAGATGTGTTTCTCCTCCTAATTTTTCAGTAAATTTTATTACACTGTGAATGTAAGAAATAAAAATAAAATGGTTTATAGTTTAGGGGTTAGAAATTTATCTCAGAGCTCAGAAGAACCTTCAATATGACCTCAAAAGCTGCAGTATGATTATTTTAGCTATAGTTCAATAAGCAAAACTAAATTTAGATGTTTTCTTTTTTTTCATATATAGGTTCTAACTGAAACAATATGGAACTCTCAGAACTCATTAAAATGAGTACTTTGAAGAGCAGCATTTAACTCAGAATGAAATTAGACCTTGAAGAAGGCAAAAAGCTGAGATGATCTCAGCAAACCATATAACCCTTACATCATCCAGGCTACATTTTAGGCGTTAAGATGAAAAAGACTATGGACTCATTTTGATGCAAAATTCATGCAATCTGACAAAACCATGTCTAAGAACGTAGCGTAAAATGAAGCATTTTCACGGTGAAAAGAGAATGCATAAAGGAAAAACAAAGACCTTTGCAACACTGATGAATAGGGTATCTGTTTTGGTGGTACCAAAAAGGAGCTCAGATTCTACTCTGAACAAATTCATCCTCATCACTAATTCAAATGATACTCACAGAATAATAAAAAAACAACATTAAGTCTACTTTACAGTTCTATAATACAATGATTTTTTACCTTTGATCAAGAGGCTTAGTCTCTTTAGCAGATTGATTAGCGAGCACTATGGTAAACAAACCTGCTGAATTTTGATTTTCATTGAAAATATTCATTTCTTTTGTTGAAGGAAAAGATATTAAATAAGATTTAACTTACGCTGCTCTAACACATGTTTATCTAAGGAAAGTGAGATGAATAATGTTTCTAGAACATGAGAATGTACCATTGGTCAAAATAGTAAGAAATATTCAGGTGCATAACTGAGTATCAGGCTTAAAACTATACCTGTAAATTATAGCTCTGTAATAAAGAGAAGTACATTACAGAAGAATCTCATCTCATTTTAAAATGATTTTTTATTCTGTTTCTTGTATTATCAGAAAAAAAGAAAAAATATTCATTACATTGGGGGGAGGGTTCTTACTCCTCCCTTAGCTGGCAATAAATTGCCAATTGCTAAATATTTATTATTGCCTTATATTTACTACTATCATTATTTGCTCACAAGTGCTTTAAATGAGCTGGAGAAATGTACATGTTGATTTGAGACAGGTTAACATGAGTGTATTTAAGTATGTCATTTATGGATTAGGATAAATGCCATCCCATATCTATGTTCAATATGTTATGCTGGTTTTTTTTTCCAGTCAGTTTCAGTTTTAATATAAATTTTCTTCTCTGTTTTGTCAGTCATGATAGGCTGGCTTCCCACTATGGCAACCTGACATTTTTCAATAGAACTTTGAATATACCCTAAATAAATTGTTTTCCATGCTACAGAAAAGTCAACTTAACTTTTCCGAGGCAGCGTTGGGCGTAGCAAGATGAGACCCCAAAGAAAAAGGATATTTCCAAATGCTAGAGAGAGGGGAAAAAAAAAGTCAGGGTTTCCAATTCAAAGCATTAGCAATATCCAAAATGTCCAACAGAATATTTGTTTCTACTTTAAATTCATTTCTGATAGCAGTGGCACCAGATAAAATTCTCGTGCATTTTCATGTCACGGGATAATTGTCAAAAAGAATTTTAATTAAGATCATTTTGCCACCAGCTACCTGAACACTAATGAAGCATAGAAAACATTGTTTTTCTAAATGTCTTTTGCCGTACAGGTGGTCTAATTGCAACATATTTCCAGGCTGCTGCATCTCCTACATTTCAGGATAAAAAAAAAATATCTTTAGTGTTATCCAAGTACTCCTGTCTGCTAGGAAAATGCAAGGTATGATAATGGACATTAACACTCAGTGCCAAAAGGTGACTTTAAACCACTCGTCCTATGTTCATTCACTTTGAGTCTAGACAAACATTGCTGCTGCAACATCAGAAGCTGCTTACTTTGCTTTCTGCTTTGCTAGTATTTCACTGGGCTGCTTGAAATTACCCATTAGAAACATTTTATTGCCCATTTTCTTTTATTAAAACATTTTAGGCGGAACTGTGTGTGTATTTAGATGTGCGCACGGTTTAGAAATAAGCAAAGTGAAACACAGCCTGATTATGGCTGAACCAGTTTGGGAGCACAGAAGCCATTTTCTGGCAAGAAACAAAATAATATTTGAATCTGCAAATTCCCAATTTGCTTTCTGTCCATTAGGTCTGCAGCAGAATTGATCTGGGTATGCTGCCCACCTTCCTAAAATTGCTTCACCGAAGCACACCCACCCAGGTCCCCCCGTGCTGCTCCTGCGAGCTGGCCCCCACTGCTCCCATTTCTAAATCTGGAGTCATAAACTTAATGGATGTGTAGGAATGGGCTTTTGTGGAAGCATCTGCACAATTTGTACGGAAATGATGTGATTCCACTTACCCTGCCCATTACAGGATTGAGGTATACGCAGTCTGGAGGCATAAACTTCTTAACAGAGATACTTTTGTGGCTAAAAAGACAAGAAAAGTCTGATGGTTGTCCTCAAAAGAGGGTTTTGTTCAAAGAGCCGGATACTGAACTAAGAGAAAAGTATCTTTGTTGGAAGAGGTGCACAGCCAGTCCTGCAGTGGCTTGGCTGCATTGGAGATAAGGTGCGAAAAAAAGCCAAAAATAGAGGAGCAGAAGTGAGCTGTTACATTGCTTTAAAACCAAAAAATCCCGACCTGTTCAGGGAGAACACCTGGCTGCCATCCACATCGGTCAGGACCAGTAGAACCTGGCTCCGAACCCCCAGAAGATGGACGGAGCAAAAAGCCTTGTCCAGGGAAACACCCCCAGAAAGGGATAGGAGGGATTGGTGAGGAACTCCAACTCCCTCAGGGCAACCCCAGAGCAGCCCAGCAGATGAAACAAGGAATTGAGCTGAGCATATCTATTTTTTTTTTTTTACTTCAAAAAATTTTTGAGGCAGAAGCTTTCATTATGCCCTAGTTCAAACTCTGTACATCAAAGTTCTCAAGTAAAAATAGTTACTAGTGTAGTACTGCTTTTTCATTATCCCTTTTAAAATAATCATTAATGGCATAAACATGTTCTTCAGATAACTTTTTAATCCTTTTGGAATTTGTTGGGGTTTTTTTGTCCATGTGGAGCAGCTGCACATTTCAGCTTAGTCTTTGGTGGAAAGACACCACAGGCTCTTTGGGTGGGACATTTGGGTACCTCATCAGTATCCTGATTAGTAATGACCCACTTCAGTATCTAGTTTTTCTTTCTTTCCTACAGGATACTCTTCAGTAGCTCTTCTGTTTCCCAGGATATTGAATATACACACCACAGAAAGCAATAATCCCTCTTAATAGCTAAAACCGAGTTTTTTTACGTCTAAAATATATGAGCATCATGCATTAGCTGGAACCGGTTTCTCTTCTATGAAAATTACAGAGCTCAGTTTCAGCGTACATTAGCCAAATAATCAAGCCCAGATTGTCCCACAAGGAACATTAATAAGTAAATTGTACAAGACACAGTAAAAATTAATCATTTTTACTTCCATCAGAACGCTAGATAATATAATGATAGATAGCTCCCCATGGCATATGGCTAAAAAATGACATTATTTAATGAACTTTGCATCTGCACAGTGAAGATCATGTGAGATAATTCAAATTTATAATATGTCACTGCTTCTTGCTTTGTTTTAAAATATAAGAATTGATCTGCTGGGGGACATACAGCTCATTCCTGTGGTATTTGTTCCTAAAGCAGTGAGAGTTCTTCCCAGACAGTCCCACCATGAGAAGAAAAATACAAAGCTGGGTTTGTGTGAGAAGCCAGGAGCCATGCCTGTTGCTGCTCTTGGTACATATAGGTCACCATTATTTGTCATGTTGATCTTTCAGTCTTTGATAGCTTCCACTGTAAACTCAAATTTCTTTAATGTTATTGGTCGTATGTCATCTCCCTATTACTATCTTTTAGGATATTTTCCATATAATTTTGAAAATACCCTAAATAAAACTCTCTTCAACTCCATGTTATTTACCATACTCCTGCTTGTTATTTTCTGTCCCACATATCTCTTTAATGAGTTCTGTGCTGTTCCCAGCTGCAGGCAGCTGGATTCCATCAGTCTGGAGGAGACACCCCACCGAAGAGACCCACAGCCTCCCCTCCCCTGCCAGCAGCCAGCTGACTTCTGAAAACTTCACCAGCACTAAGATGTTCCGGCATTTCCCTCCCCAGTTTGATGCCAAAAAATGACTGAGTTGGAGTAAAAAGTACAAGTCAACCTCTCTTAGGGATTTTTACGAAGGCACACGTAAGGAACTAACACAGAAACACAAGAAGGGCTGGACCAGCTCAAACTGAACATGCACGTAGGTCCAGTGCCCTCCAACATCGCCCACAGCCAGTGTTTAGAGAAGAACACAAGCAAAAGGCAAGAACACAGCGGTATTTCCCACAATAGCTTCCCAGCCTGCAGCTATTTGTGGTTCAAGGATTTCCTGAAACTGTGGTGGGATCTCTGTATGTGACACGTTTTTTCCTCCAAGGATTTTCTTCAGTGTTTTTTGATTCTTCATGTTGCTTTTTGAACCTGTGCGGATTTTTGACGTATCCTGCGTCTTCCAAGACAGAGACAACATCTTACAGTAATAAAACAGTGAATACACATAATATCATCACAATTTGAAATTGTAACTTAGGTTCCTGGGGCTTATAGAAACAATTAAAAATCCCCAATTTTAATAATTTATTTTTCTATAACAACAGCCAGATTTCTCCATGCTGTATTTTACAGAGGACTTTTAAGCTTCTTCATATACCCTTTGCTTTGATCCCACAGCAAGAACACTCTGACTCTGGAAGAGTTGGTCTGTGTGATTTTTCAAAGCATCATCAGAGATTTGGGATAACATCATGGGATTGTACATGTAAATAGTTCAAGAGAAAAGAATATCAATAACTAAAATTTAGTTTTATGTGATTCAAAATTTAAAACAATTGAAAAATAGCTCAGTAAGTCACCGTGGCTCAGTGTTAGTTACCATGATTCAGGAGAAATTTAGAGACAAACACATGCTTTTACTTTAAGCACTTTTCAAGATTCATAGCACAGCAAACCTTTCCATCTTGTATAGCTCATCAACAGTCAAAAAATATTTCAGCTAGGCTCGGCTATTTATTTCAAGTGCTACTCCCTATGTTTCTTAACTGATTATTAAATATCCTATAAAATAATTTTTAAAATACACATGAGCTAAAAAATCAGAAAAATTGCCCAGTTTCTGCATGAGCACAGCATCAAGGGGGTTCCTCCTCACACAACTCCATTGGAGCCATAGGAATGGTTGCTGTAAAAATTGATGTTTTTCAGTATACATGGGAGAGTTACACATCAAGGATTATTTTCATTCAGAAAGGAGGAAACTGTTCCTTCAAATGTAATTGTGCTATTATTCTAAATATAATTGGAGCACAGACAACAACATCGATGGTGGTAGTTCTGATGTTGTTAAGACAGATAAGTTAGAGCTTGCACTACAAGGCTGTTGGGAACCTTCACTTGTTTTCCTCTGTTAAGTGGGGAAGTCTGAGATATGCTGGAAGACAACAAGTTTTTAAAATGGCTTATTGTATTCCTGAATGCCAATTAGTCAGGAAGACAGTGGAAATACATAAGCCTAAAATACTGTTTAGTGTTAACCTGGTAAAATTCTTCTACAAAATCCAATGTGTTACATGGAACACCATAGATTTGTGGTTTATATACTTGTGCTAAGCTTAAGATTGAGAACGTGTTCTTGTATCCCACCGCACGCACACACTGTCATGACAAATTTGAAGACAAAAAAAATATTAAAAAGCCCTCCCAACCACAGACCAAGACCACCAGCTTTGGCTCTGCCTTCCCACTTCCTCTGCAACATCCCGTGCTCCCGACAAAGGAGCAGAAACCTGGGGAGCAGCCTCACTTAGATCACAGAGGGTTTCTCCAAGCAAACAGCAAAGAACATTAGGCTCAAGTCTCTCCCATTTGTAATATTTGCAATTTTCATAAGCATACTAGTGAGACTGGTTTTTATAGGTTTCTTAGTAAGAAAATTGTATTCAGCATAGAGGGTGCAAATCTCGTCTATAAAACAGTGCAACAAGGATTGTTATTCATAGTGAGAGTTGAGGGAATGATGCAATTAAAATATACAGAAGGTCATTTGCCCATGATTTCCAGTACCTCAAGGGGGCCTACAGGAAAGATGGGGAGAGGCCGTTCAGGAGGGCCAGTTATGATAGGACAAGGGGTAATGGTTTTAAAATAGAGGGAGGTAGGTTCAGGTTGGATATTAGGAAAAAATTTTCTACTATGAGAGTGGTAGAACACTGGAACAGGTTGCCCAGAGAGGTGGTGGATGCTCCATCCCTGGAGACGTTCAAGGCCAGGTTGGACAAGGCCCTGAGCAACCTGATCTAGTTGGAGATATCCCTGTTCCTTGCAGGGGGGTTGGACTAGATGACCTTTGAAGGTCCCTTCCAGCCCTAACCATTCTATGATTCTATGATTCTATTTAGGCCCTATATTTTTAATATATATATAATATTAAATATATAATGCCATTATATTTAATCTATTGTAAAACAAATATGCATATCTTTAAAGCTAAATTACATATTGAATTGGAAGAACTGTCGCCTAGTTTTCATGGCCTTGACCATGTACTCTAGTGAAACAACAGGTTACATGTAAATGCATTTTAATATTTGTTTGATCAGATGAAACAACATAATAAAACCAAACTATGCTGCTTTAGTAAACTTCGAGTGAACTCCAAACAACTTAAACAGAGGCCTGGCAAATGAAGGATTATTTAAAATATTGCATCCAAGGAACAGAAGAGTTGGGGAGTTAAAGACAGACAAAAAAGAAAACAACAAAGGGATTGGGAAAAGGATGGGGCAAAGGAGTATCTCCAAAGACTTTTGCAAAGGCAAATATAAATTGACCAATCAACATGAAAAATCAAGGAATAAACAAAGTGGAAAAAGGACTGTCCAGACTCCAGAAGATGGAAATTTACATCTTTAAAATCAGTTGATTCTATGTTTGTAACCAATAATTAAAATGGATTAATTAAAAATTGACAGAAGTAGCCTTTTAATATATTGCTACAAGGATTTAACCATTAATTTCAGAGTATTTCCAATTAGAAATTGGATTAATTTTTAATCATATTTTAATGCAATTTTGTATTACAAAAGTAACTCTTTTATGGTCTGAGAAGTTTCACAGTGAAATCCATATAAATCATCCCAACTGCAAACCAAGGATGTGCTGGGGCTGTTTCTCTTCCCTTTACTGTTAATGGAAGTATTTTTGTAGTATTCTCAATATGACTAAGTGAGTTAAATCGCTTATATGGCCTTCATGGAGTGAAGTATGGCTAATTAGTTATTTGTGCTCGCACATAAATGATCTTGAAGAGGCAATAATTGCACGGAATATGCATTAACTTCAAGAAAGACCCTGAAAATTGACTAGAGAAGTAATGGATTAGATAGCAAATATTTCATTTGAAAACTTCCTCTGAGTTAATACAAGCATTAGTCATTGCTCTGATCACACCACACCAGTGTGGTGAACTGTTGTCGCTGTACCCTGCTCAAACATCATATTCCATTAACAAAGTTCCTTGATACTTTGATGTCTTTTTTCCTCACATACCAGCACTTTTTTTCCCTTACAGAAGTTAATTGTATTTTTATATCTTGAAATGGTTTCACGTGTCTAAACAAAATATCTATTTTAGAATCATTGTTTTCTCCTCAAAATAAAATCAGGTCCAGGTTAGCCTTTTAGTGATTAAGCCATGAAGTTAGATTATCCCTGTTATTAATATGAAGATTCAAAGGAAAAGGAAAGGATGGAGGATTGTCCCCTCCACTTTCCTATCTTTGACCAACTGAATCGCAGCCCTGACAGCCGGGGCACAACAAGAGTGGGCAGAGGTGCCCCAAGGACAGCCTGTCCCCCCACTGCCAGGGCAAGGACTCATGGACTGTGCTCAAGGGATGCTTTATCCGTGTCCTGGCATCAGCTGAGACTCTGCTGGGAGTGCCCCACTACAGATTTCCCCTCCTGATTCACCCACCAACGACACCTCTATTTTCAGTCACGCACCATTTTCAGGTAAGCATCAAATTTTAACTTTTGTGGCCAACCCAGCACTAGTTTTCCCAGCCACACCTGGCCAGGAAAGGAGAATCCTAAGGTGCTCCCCAGCATACGCAGACAGAAGTGATTTGCCATTGTTGTGCTGGCAGTGCTGAGGCTGGGCAGGGCCAGAACACCTCTGGGCATTTTTCAAATGAAAGTGGCTGGAGATGGCTTGTGAAAATGGTAAAGAGGAACACATGTTTTTATAAGAACTGGAAAAGATGTAAGTGTTTTACATATATATATATATGATATTCATGGAGCTACTGGAACGAGTCCAGAGGAGGGCCACGAAGATGATTCGAGGGCTGGAGCAGCTCTGCTATGAGGACAGGCTGAGAGAGTTGGGGCTGTTCAGCCTGGAGAAGGCTCCGGGGTGATCTTATAGCAGCTTTCCAGTACCTAAAGGGGCCTACAAGAAAGCTGGAGAGGGACTTTTTACAAGGGTGTGTAGTGATAGGACATGGGGCAATGGCTTTAAACTGAAAGAGGGGAGATTTAGGTTAGATATAAGAAAGACATTCTTTACGTTGAGGGTGGTGAGGTACTGGAACAGGTTGCCCAGAGAAGTTGTAGATGCCCTATCCCTGGAGGTGTTCAAGGCCAGGTTAGATGAGGCTTTAGGCAACCTCATGTAGTGGAGGGTGTCCCTGCCCATGGCAGGGGGGTAGGAACTAGATGATCTTTGAGGTCCCTTCCAACCCAAACCATTCTGTGATTTTATAACCAAACATCCTCAGAAGCATCCTCTAATGATAAATGTAACTTACCCCCTAATAGTAGGTGTAGGACATTATAGATGCACAGTTTCATACGCATCCCACAGCAATCTGGGCTTGATAGCTAGAATATATATTTAGCTCTTATCTTGTGGAGTGACTTTTAATGACATTTAGAAGTGCTAAGGCACTTTGAGGATTAGACTCTTTATTAGTCCCAGCGTCTTGCCGTAAGTGGTTGCTCAGATATTAAACGCTCCCTCTGCCAGGGTACCTAAACCAAACATTGAGCCTATTTGATATGATGCAAAATTTTAGTGTCATTTTGTTTCAGTGAGTTTATTCTTGTCACCTTTATACATTTACCTACATACAAACCTTCATGGCATAGTAATTATTTACTTCATCTTCTAATTAGTAAGTGCTGAGTCTTGAGAAACTGCCTCAGTTTTTATGCAGCCTATTTTTGTTTCTCAGCCAGGCAAAACTTTCTCTGGAGGTACACGCTCTTCTGATTTTTCTTATCAGAAAGAGCACAGGTTAGCACTTAAACTATAAAAGCCTCCCTCCAAAACAAATAAAACAGCAGTTAGATTAAAAGCCCTGTGTGTGATAACCACTGTCCTTTCACCAAGGATGACTCGTGGCAGTTTTAACCCAGCCTCTTCCACAGTAACGTGTTGCTGTAGGCGTGCAAAGATGCACAGATTGTCCCTCTTGCCAATGTCTGCCTGCCACCAGAGCTCACAGGGAGCTGCTGGAGCACCATGTGCTCTCAGCTTCCCCAACAGTATGATGTTATATTTTTCCCCAGCAATAATATTGAAATTATTTCAATAGTTTCCCACTAAGGGCTTCTGTTATTAAACTAAAACCTTAAGTGACTCCCCAGAGCATTTTCCTAAATAAAAAAAAAAAATTCCTACCCTGGTTTATTTTACCCCACCTCCCTGAAAAGCCAAGAAATCCACCATACACGCAGACTGCCCACCACTAAATATGTCCAAGCTTCCAGGTATCAGTTTTGTATTTCTTTACAGAAGAAATCATCCCATCCCTGGCACAAACAACACAGCCACAAGCCAGGGATGGGATGAGTTCAATATTTCCCCATCACTCCCTCTCCAAAGCGTTTCAAAGTTGAGGAAATTGAGGCACTCTTAAAAGGACACAATGTTCATTCTGCTGTAATGTGAAGCTTTTTATACACCAATCCTCCCCTTCGTGATAATCCACAAGTACTTTCATACTGAAAAGACTTTCAGAGTTGTGCTCTGGAACGAGCCATCTGAAAAAAAATAACAGTAGTGGTGTCTTCCTTCAGCAGGGAAAACATCACATGGACATTTGTACTACTCTGTTCCTCAGCATCTGCTTATTTTTTTTTTTATTGGAAGAGCTGATAAATTCCCCACTATCTGAGAGACACCACTCATCACGTGTGGCCATAAAGTCAGCTTTTAACACTGCGTGCAAGGAAATTCGATGCACTGAATATGGCAATCTAAATATGGAACCTGGAAATGCAGGCTTGGATGTTGGGAAGCCAATTATTTTCCTCTTGTGAGCTGATTTATATTATAATTCAAAGTATAAACAGAATCATTCCAGCACTCTTTCTTCCAGAGGAAATGCACGCAGCTTCAAATAACAAGATAACGCAGAGAGGCTTCATTTCCTACAAGCTGTCTTTGTATTGTTTATCGAGCTAAATAAATGTGAGGGATGTGCCATACATAATCACGAAGCATCTTTCAGTGGCAAGAGGAGCTCTTTTCTACATCATAACTGATAACGTGTTTTTTTTCTTGTTTATTCCAGTTTTAAAACAAAAATTAGAGCAATCAGTGATATGAAAAACAAGACAAAAAAATAATCTCGGAATTGTTTCTGTATTCAGTTGTGCATAAGTTTCCCAAGTTTTGCAAGGCAGGCTGTGACAGGGTGTACAGGTATGTCTCAGCAGAGGGGTGTCATTAGATGAAATCAGTATTTCTTGGTTGGGGTATGCTTAGAGTCACAGCTGATAATTTACCCTTAATTATTATTCATGTAAGCTCGTCTTTCCCTCTCCCTATCAACAGTTAAAGTGTTTATACAATTAATTATGCATTATTAAAGCCTCTACTGTAACCATCCTGCATTCCCAGTAATTTGTAATTGGAAATTCATACCTAAAGGTAGGATTTGCACAGCAATGAAGTTTTGCTCCATAGCTCTCCTATTAGTCACAAGCATACAAGCAAACATGGAATCATCAGAGGGCTCAGAAAGACGAGATATGAAGACAATCCTCTAACATTCCGGCCGGAAAATCCTAAGGTAGACTAGCCCTGCCAGGTCCCACGAGACCCCTTACTATCCAGGCTTGTAAAGCCAGACTTTATGCTTTCTTCCACTTGTGCTGGGGCTGAGATGGAGGATGAAGAAGCATTTGGTGCCGGAGGTTTCTGAGCTGGATTATGATTTCCTGATAATCTGAATGCACCAAGATGCAATTCGCAACTCCGAAATAAAGCAGAAATTTTACAGCTCGTGCACAGAGCTGTCATCCTCCATCTCATGCTGGGCCATATCAGCACGTGCCTGCTAATATGTGAACAGATTATGTCCTTGTTTGCAGTGGGAACAACTAGTAATTTGCAATTAAAAGAGCACTCGGTTTGATAAACCATTTCAGATCTCCCTTGAAATGCATTTTCTGCCTCAGTTATACAGAGTCCTCTAATTCAAAAAGGCTCTGTAAAGTAAAGGACATTTTCATGTGTCCTCATACAGACCCTTTAGAGTCAAATAGTCCAAATATTCCTGCAATTCCTATAAAAAAAAAAGACTCAATATTTTGAACTCTGCAGTGCAGTAGATCTTCAGACTTTTGTAGTAAAAGTAGCAAAAATTTGCAGGTCACCAATCTTCCTGCAAACCTGTAATGACTAAATTGTGATTGATAATACCAATTTGTGAGCAGGACTGCCACCACAACATCCCATAGCAACAAGAGGCATCCTGCGCAGGATTTCCCACTTGTGCAGTGATTACAGTAATAATGATGAAATTGTTTTGAAAGGATTTCTAAGAGTTTGCTATTCTATTTCAGCCTAAATTCTGAAGGAAATAAAAGCTACTTTCAAATTTCTAGTTCTGTGTGTAAGTTGGGACTTACTCAAAAATGACTCCCCAAAAGTTACAACCCTACTCAGTAAGCAAGGCATAAACTGAAATCAGCACTTAATTTTCACTAGCCTTAAGCACAGCTGTACAGAACATTCCTAGTCAAAACCATAATTCCATCCCCAAATGTGTTACAGCATTAAGATATTTTCCCTAACATGGATGGTGAAAGGTCATTTTTGAGGGCAGGGAATAAAACAGGCACATCCTGGGGATTTACAAGTGAGGCTCATGGGGGGGGTTTATATCTATTTTCGTATTAGCTTGCCAGGGAAATGAGCATACTGTAAAGTTCACGTTGAAGAGAAAGGTCTTGCTTCGCTGTACAGAGAAGGCTACTCTTGAAACAGAATCATCAAGGAAAAATTCAGAATGGGCACAACTCAAAATGAGATTTCACAGTTGCTTTATAACAACATTTTTCTACATTTTCACTACATTTCCTGGAGAAGGCATTACAAATACTACAGTGTACCTAAGAAACAATTATCCAGTCTTTCCATGACTGTCTGTAATTGTTCTGGTTGAGTATCTTGGACTGGAGCATGGCTTGCCCTATATCAGGGCACAGGAGAGACTGTGAGACAAGGTGTTCCTTATTCCTTTCTGCTGACTACCAGATGTGCAACCAATTGGAACGAAAAAGCCTCCCAGAATGGCCCCAGGCTCTTCTGCACGCATGGACAGCAGCGGGCACTTGCTCGTGTTTCCATGTCTATCAGCACCCTCAGAGAGGTCAAACATCAATCCACAACCACAATTTTCTTCCTCCTGGTCTGTTCTTTGGACAATGCAGCGTTATGTTTGATTTACACATAAGCTCATGGCTCAAGCTGAGCCCCGTCCACCTGAGCCAGCTCCCAAAGCTAGCAGAGATCCCCACTGAACCACCTTGTGTGAGAGAGGAGGACACAAGGCAGAAAGACAACAGTAATGACCTGATTGAGATGCCATTAGGGACAGGAATTGCTAATAATTTTAGCCTGTTAATTGTTTCTTGATGTTTAACTTGCCTTTAATCTCTACATTATTGTAAAACAAGGAAAACCAGAGCCAATGAAGCTGCTGTGCTGTCTGCAAAGCGAAACTGCTGCTGAAAACAAGACCAATGCGCTACAACTCCGGCCAAGTCAAGCTGCAGGGAGTGACTCATCCCTTGGGAGAGCTCCTCTCCTCTGGACACGGCCAACCCGCCCGCGACAGCCTTCACAACACACCATGGGCTCATCCTCTCCAAGATGTTCTTCCTGGGAATGATGTGGGGGTTGGTTTGCGCTAAATTCTCACGTCACCTTTAATGACTTGATTGCAACGATATTTCTACACGGTAGTATCCGTTGTCAGATAATCCCATCTGTATTATTTACACTGTGTACACAGTGGTCACGTTTGCAGTCACATTCTTCCATATCTGTTAATAGCTCTGGATCACATCACAATAAAACTAAAGAAACATTAACTTACCTGCTCCGTGCCCTTTTACACCCAGTTGATAGGTCACCATAACTAAATTGTAGTGTGTGAAATACTCTAGCAGTTCACTACACCTCTGTCATTGCAGACAGGGCAGAATCATTCCATCTCAATTAAAAAAAACACCTGAAAAATCTTAAATTAACACTGAATATTTTAACAACCTCAGGAATTGAAGACAGGTGCCTGATCAGGTCCATGCACCTTTTACTGCTGTTACTTTGCTTTGGGACAGACACAGTGTGACAATCTGAATCAGAAATTGCTTCTCATCCCTTTGGTCACTATTACTGTTATTTTTGTTACTCGACATAGCTGTTAAGACTCAGCCTAGGGCACTACAGCTTAAGTACAGTAATCTTTTAGAAGGTGCTATATTAACCCTATAAAATGCTTTATCTTCAAGCCTGGTCCCTGATCATCTACAATAAACACATTAGTTACAGTTCCACACTTCTGGAACAAACCAGGGAGGTGGTATTTCCTTCCAGAGATTGGTCTGTACATGGAATATCCAGATTGCTGTACAGAGCCCACCTACACCTGAATATTCCCCTCAACCTCACTGTCACACTGCAAAAAAAAAAATCTCAGCTGCTTGTGACAGCATCATTTTTGTGGGCATTTTGGGGTGAAAAAGGCACACACAGTAATTATGAGGGGGATGACAACACAGCCCAGGGCTGAAGGAAAGTCAGGTCCAAACCCTACCCAGCACAAACGAGGAGAAGGGGGATGCCCTGTACCTCTTGTTCTGGAGGTCAGGGCTGGCTCTCTCAGGACCCCATCCCAGATTTGTAGACACAGTCTCAGCAGGTGTTTTGTAGCTGACACTACAAATGGTAATTACTGTGATGAGAGTTCACTCACAGGATTGTTTAGTTAATGGTGGTTTAGAAATATGCAAATACTGTGGACTATGGTCAAGGAATGCGAATTCCAGCTCCATCTGCAAATATAGACTCTGGCTTCTTGCAGCAGGAGTTGGATAAATATAAATGAACCCTGCTGGTTAAAACTGAGTATCTCAATGTTACACAGAAATTCTGTATCAAGAAAAAAATATAATCATCACTGACAAAGAAAATTGCCAACAAGAATGAAGAATTGTTGCCTGGCACTAGGCTACTAACAGAGCAGTTCTTTGGTTTCTGATCATGAATATTTGTTTATTTGCTTCTGTTTCCATAAAACTTGCAGTAATATGATTATCTTTATATTTTGTTTCAGAAAACATTTGTGTATAAGCTAATAGGATGCAGTGGAAGGTTTAGTGATAAAATCAATTTGAAATTCATTTGGTGTAAAGATGGATCTTTACACTTAAGTAATAGGAAGGAATAAAAGGAAAAAAACCAGGAGTCAATAGGATAATTCATTTTGGATGTTTGTTCTGTTCTGCCCTTGCAGAAAGATGACTTGAAAAGAAGTAGTCAGAAAATTTTTACTGTATTGAACATTATTGTTAATAAAGCAGACCATATTTTGATATGTGGATTGAGCTACTGAATCACCTTAAGTTATACGAGCTCTTTTATAAGACTATTTTGTTATAACTCTTCCATCCTTTAAAATAAGGCATAAAAGGCACTTTTTTACACAGTTACATGCAGGCAGTCTTAGCACTAAAAACTCCTTTTTAACATTTCTGGATGACCTGAAATTATCAAGAATCATGGGAAACGCCAACAGATTCAAAAAGCAGTTTCTAACATCTTTTATAAAATGTAGTAGCTGTCCTGCCCCTCTAGAAGCAGTTGGATTTTGGTATCTTTCTGGAACAGGATCTCGTTTGCTCGACTGATTTACTGCAAATGTTGTAAGTAGGAATATTTTGAAACTGACATTTCTAATTGTTTTAACTCCATTTATTCAAATGTGTTGAACATCAAGAGTATTTTCTGAATAGGTCCTTCAGAGCTCTCTTACAGATGAGAATTTGCTCTCCTAAAGTAAAAATAAACAGATATCAGAACTTCTCCTGGAAACTTAGGTGTTCAGAATTAACCTTTTGTTCTAGAAGAAGGTGGTCTTCGAAGTGACTAGATTGTAGCCAGCTTCTTGCTGATAAAAGGTAAAAAGGAGGACGTTTGTTCTGTATTGAATGAACAGCTCTCCTCCCCAAAGGAGCACAAAGTCAACCTTGGCAGAGCCATGACGGTCCCTCTCATAGTCAGGGGTTTAAAAACAGCCCACAGCGAGATTTAGTCTGTCTCCAGTGACTCTTCCTACAAATCCAATCAGCATTCAAACCGTGCCAGAAGAGTTAGAGAAAGAGGAAGGTGTGGGAACCATTACACGGACATTTAGGAGCTACCAGCATCTCCAGCAGAGCCAAATACTTTGGTGTAAAATATGACCATGTTTATACCCTAAAAAAGGTTACAAATACATAAGTCCTCAGTCAGGGATTTTACATCATCCAGTATTTCTTCTGCTTCCCCTTCCTCCTCTAACTGCCTTATCAGTGTTACCTTTTATCTGCTTTAAGTCCAAGCCACTTCATTTGCTCTAACTTCTTGAAACTCAGGAAAGTAATTTTGTCTATATAAGCTTTCATATACATGAAATCTCTATTAGTTTGGTCTCCAGGGGCCAGGAGGAGCAGCAGCAACAAAACCTACATTGTTTAGTTGCAGCACCCAAGTAATATACAAATACATTCTTCCTAATTTTTGTACCACTAAGTATTCGCACTTTCAAGAAAACCTTCATTTTTATTGCAATTCCAGTTTCTCCTTGAATCAGTTTTACAAAACATAACATGTTAAGATAGTTAACTTTAGGTCCTTTTTTCAGTTCATTTCACTTAGTAGTAAAAGCCTTCAGGCCAAATCTACCTATTGATTAACATATGTGAGATTTCTCTTTAACTCAATAATAGCCCTTAGCAAGAATCAGTGTCTCTTTGCTGTTATTTATACATAAAGAGTTTTATTGAACTAAACTAGTGTTCACAGTTTAGCCTTTCAGAATTTATCATTTTATTCTTTTTTTTTTCTCCCCACAAGATTGTCTTTCTTAACTCTGTTGGAATCTACTGCAAACTAAATCAGACCTGAAAAGCTTATAAGTGAATGATAATCATAATCCAGTGTTTACTGCTTCATACATTGATCTCACCATTCTAATAGCAAAATTTCTTACACAGTCTTAAATTAGTTTTCAGTGGCATAGCAACAACCAATATGCAAGCAATAATAAAAGGACTGCATTAAAGGCAGCACTGAATTTATGATCTACCCAGCAGAAATCTATCAATTTTGATCAGGTCCTAAGTACAGTTACTAATATCGTTTCACACTATGTTGCACAGTTTCTCACTAAGTTTGTAAATTGCCTCATAAGACAATATAATATTGGAGGAAATAAACAGAGCTAAATCATTGAAAAGATTATTTATTCATTACTTAAGAATGTGCGTTTTGATTGGCAAAAAATAGGACTAAAAGTAAACGTTCCCTACTTTGTCTCACTGATTAACTCTGCATCTATTTTGGCGTATTGTTGTAACTCTACCTCAAAATCCTAGGATTAGAACTGTAAAAGAATAACTGAACATGGAAGGCCATGCCTGCATGTTACAGTTTCCTATAAAATCATCTATTTTGGTGATATTACTCCCCTTGTTCCAGTCTAGATGACAGCAGTCCACGAAACAGAGATTCCATTTTTTAAGGTTGAAGTCTGAGTTCACTTATTGCTGATTTTAAAACAATAGTTATCACTCATTATGACAAATAATCATGATCAGAAACCTCCAAAACAGTACAAAATATTTTTTATGACAAACCTAATGGCATAAGAGCTGTGAGATCTTCTGATTTTCACAAGCAATCAGGAACTCTTAACTTTTATCTTAGCTCTTCTGCAGACTGCAAGTATAGTCTTGTAAAATTCATTTAGCAAAATGCTTAAGGAAGGGGGTGATCCTTTGTGAAGACTCAAAGAGACAAGGAGGACTGGAAAGAAGACCTTGGACATTTAGGGCTCCATCATTCATGGCATCGTCCTGGATCCCAGCCCTACTCTGGCCAAATGTTTTTTCAGTTTCTTGGCCACTGTCTGCTGGTTAATTGAACTCCTGAAGTTGAGAGATATTTGCTGAATTCCCAAAGCCTGTCAGGACTAGAGCAAACGTAAGAACATTTTGCAAATGCAAAAATAGGTTCAGAAACATCTGGAGGAAGCTTTAGAGACAAGACCTGAAGCGTTTCTGAGCTGCAGGCGTTTCTCATGTTGCTGGAGTCTCAGGTGAAAAGCAGCTCTCTGAAGAAGACGTGGCAGTTACTGCCAGTGTTTAGGAGCCAAAGCACTCAGATACATGCCTGTATCTCTGTGCTGAGAGCAAGGGCAATAAGTTTTGTAGAAAAATCTCTGCCCCTCCAAAGCCTGCGTTTTCCATCTTTAAAAGGTTGAGTCTCAATTTTACTGCACATTTAAAATACTTCAGAGAAGCCTTCACAGTGTTGTAAATACTTCCAAATCTATGCCCAGAACAACTCTTTGCTCTTAAAAGCTACTAGGGATTTAAAAATTCTAGTGTGTATCTTAGTCTCACAGACTACTCAATCTTAAATCCTATCTGAGCTAGTAGTAGCATGTGTAATAATAAAAATTTTTTAAAAGGGTGGAAAAATCTAACGGTGAAAAACCTGCCCGCAGGGAAGTTTCTTACCTACTCCTCTCAGTTAGTGTTTACTGATCCTGTCAGTTTAAATCCTAAAAACACAAGGATTTCTCTTAGGCATTCTGGTTTTCTGTAATAAATCTTGATCTTCTCATTATTCACATGAATATCATATAATCCCTTTTTCATCCTTCTAAGCTCTTGGTCTTAAAGTTATCTAGTGATAAAAAGCTCCAAAGGTTAATTGCACATTGTGTGTGGCAACAATGTCAATGTATTCAAAGTGTGTTACCTTGCCATTAAACCACGTGTTCCCATCTGAAAGCATAAGCAGGAGCATCTGATAACCCTTCTTTGCATTAGTAATTATTTTGTAGGACTTTGCTATTCCTCTTTAGTCATCTTTTTTAAAAATGTTATCCAAGCCATACTATTCCCCTCTTTCTTCTCAAAGATTTCCCTTACCAGTATTCTTTATATGTCATTTTTGCCATGAGATCTTCCTGAAGCAGAGTGCCAAGAACTAAATAAATCAAGGCACCATATATGAAGAACGTAAGATGCAATAACTTCTGCAACATCTCCAGCAACTTCTTTAATGTGAGTGTCATATTTTGGAAGGTAGTCATAGGCAAAATAAGCATCGTGTTCACTGAGCCATGACCTTGCTCCAAACCCCAGAGCCACTATCCTTCTCCTTTCCTCTTCTATACATTGCAAGTGGAGTTTGGTACCTGTTGAGACCATCCTACTGGAGGGATGCCCAAATGAGTGGCTGTGTACACTCTGGGGTTCAGTTTAAATACTAAGAAAAATTACAGTCCTTAAAATGACCAGTCCTCAAACAGCATAAAGCAATTGAGCTGTAGAAGAGTTAAGTGCTGCTTTAATTTAACACAGTGGAAGAAAAGCTTGGTAATTTATACAATTGTGTCATTACATTTTATACAATCAAAATGCAAAGTGGTTGACTTCTACAAATAATGTGTATGAAGTTTATAACATGGAGTGAGTGTTCAATAAAATAAGTTATCTCTATGTTTCCTTCTTAGTAATAGAATAAAGTGAGGTGATTTTACCATGTTATGTAATAATGTTAAAGAAAATTATTTCATATTATTATTTGTAAATGGGCTGAAAGCCCTGATCCTTCTATTCCGAGTTTACTTCAGGACAATAGCATTTTTGTGCATTATCCTTTGCCTTGGCTGTTCTAATAATGTACTAGCAGAAAAAGAAATAGCCTGAAAATGATGTGTCCGAGAGCACATTACAAAATGCATCCAGGAGCTCGTTACAGCAGAACGAGCACACTGAGCACCGCATCGAGGGGACCACGGACCACTCTAAACCCCAACTTTCAGCACTTCAGAGTCAAGCTGGTTTAGAGAAAAATCCATTGCAGGCAGAGAATGAACTTTCAGCAACGGAACAACTTATACTGCAGGATTTAACAGCCAGTATGTATGTCATCCCAAGTCGTGGAAAACTGGCAAGGTAAAAATCAAACCAAGAAACAAACTGTTTTACCTAAGTTTCTTTCATGGCTTGGCTTAGTGTAGGTTCTCCTGCTGCTATTTTTCTCGGTGCATTTTTAGCTTGTAATGGGAAGCATTCTTTATTCTTCCTAATGGGGAAGTAATTAATTAATCTGGAAACCAGATTAATCAGTTCAGGTATTTTAGTAGACACACACACTGTAATTTCAAGCTTTGCTAGTACTCTATGCACATTTTCAGTATAATTGTACCTGCTGAGAGAACATACACAGGAGGCTGCACAGCTAGCCTGGAAATAGTTACACAGGCAGAAAACCATCTTCAACCATTCTAATGCTTAAACTGTTTAAGGGCCAAGGTAAAGGAAGGGGAGAAGCAAAAAGTTATTTATGTCTGGTATATCAAACTGTCAAAACTTGATAGCCAGCATGAAGTCCTGCTCATCCTGTCCCTGGAGGGCTACAACCACCTGATCGAGGCCACAGGAGCATCCTGCCCTGTTCAGCCCCCAATGTGCCACCAAGCTCAGCATTTTCCACAGTCCACAGGTGCTTCCTGCCTGCAGGAGGTGGCTGTTTGGGGTCTTGCTC
This sequence comes from Tauraco erythrolophus, assembly GCF_009769465.1. Classification (NCBI taxonomy): domain Eukaryota; kingdom Metazoa; phylum Chordata; class Aves; order Musophagiformes; family Musophagidae; genus Tauraco; species Tauraco erythrolophus. Next base: position 26,600,563 of record NC_141475.1, read on the forward strand.
TAGGGTATCTAACCCTGGCAGGTATCAAGACGCCCTCTGTCCAGGGCAGTCAGGTCTCCTTGGCAGGCACTTATTAGGCAAACCAAAGGACTACCAAATCTTTTTGAGATATACAGTTATATTGCATAAAAGTATCTCTATCTATTTGTTTAAAAAAATATTATTAATTCCTTGTTTAAAATGTACAGCCAAACACATTTAAGTGTGATTAGGCATACATATGCTCAATAAAAGTAAGTCCAAGATCCAACAGACAAGCTATTCCCTGTTGGCTGGAAACATTGTATTTCACTTTCTCTTCTAAGGTAAGTCCCAGTGGTTCCTACAGTGGATGATTGGATGCACCTTGTAAAACACATAGCAAAACACGTACAGATAGTCTGTTCTGTCCACCAAGATGTGTCTGTGGAATAATAAAGACTTAAAAATTGCATCCGGGCTCAGCAGACTCCTCAATCCAGACTTTTGAAGATATTGGGATGGTGTCCTTTTTGGATTCATCTAGGGTAAGCAAACATCACTAAAGGATGGAGATACCCAAGACCTATCTGCACTCATTTAGCTTAGACCTGGGATCCATTTGCAATTTAACAAGCCAATTAAGGAAAATTATCGAAGTTATACCATGCTTCAGCGTCTAGAAGATTTAAATACAAGAGATAAAGAGCAGTAGAAGGGATTGTGGACTGCCTAAGAAATTATTTAGGCATTATTGGTGGCCTGAAAGAAAAGAGGCTACACCTCCTGATTTCAGACAGCAGTATTTTTCTTTCCAAGACAGAAGAGTCAGAAATTACATTCGAAACCCCCAGGGAAGGTGGTATTTTTTTTTTTTCCCTCCAGTTCTTTCACTGCAGCTACTCATGTTGTGTATCATTTCGGCTCCACTGACCTCAAGTCCTACAGCACATATTACTCCTTGTGAAAGACAGTTTTAAAATATGAAATAAGAAAGTCAGTTGCATGCCAAAAACATCCTCAGCTTCTGATGTTGCAGTCAGTATCCTATCAGATAACTTCAGCAGACATCTTGGACTCACTGGTGCGGAATCTTTCACTGAATACAAAGAATAAACTAGTTTATTAGTTTATTTAATTCTTATATAAGTTTTTGAAAGCTCTGACTTTCAATACTTACCTGTCCATCCTTATTCTCACTCTCCAGTGGTTAGATACATTCACCTTGTATCCAGTTTATGTGGTTTTGACTAGTTAGTGCTCCAATAGCTGCATAATCAATACTTAAATTTAAATGCAATGCTGCAATACACTGCTAATGCTCAAGAAGTTCATACATTTGATACGTTACCATAAGCTGATATATTAGTGTGAAGTTAAACAGAGAAGACTAACTTTCCTGAGTGTTAGAAGATTATATTACTCCCAGACAATCTGGAAAAACGTGCTCATCTCTTCCCATTTATCTTCCAGTGTATATGGCATCTATGCCTTTCCCGTGCTAAAGCAAACAGAAGGCACATGAAAGTTGTCTAAACAGAGTGAACAGACCAGAAGGATTATCTAGTAACTCTATAAAGAATAAAAATTCTTCTAAAATATTATACAATGAGCCTACAAGAAAAGGAGAAAAATCATGTCCTTTGTTTCCTGGTGCTTTCATTCACATTAGTTTTAAATTATGTCTAAAAGGGCTTTTTCCCACTCCCCCCCTGAAGACATTAGTATACAGAATAACCACAGCCTGTCTCCTTGGAGGGATTTGCAGGTATCAAGCCCCTAGGTTTTCCCCATGTTCATCTATTGCTTTTCTGGATCACCTTAAAACATAGGCTAAACAGTTTTCCTCCTAGAACATAAGCTTGAAAGGCTTCTTGCACTATTTTCACCTGCTCACAAAAAGATGCATTCCTTCTTTCACTCTTCAAGAAGTAAGCTGCAACCATTTTTTAAGTCCTGACGGTGCTCACATGGGACAAGAGCAATTTATATTTCAATTATTTAGTTCACTCATTCAGTTTCCTTGGATGATACATTTCAGAGGGAACCAGGAAGGAGAACGTAAAGTTTTATGCCTTTCCTTTCCCTGAGTTTGAAAGAAAAATAATAGAAATTCAGAGCCTGAGGAATTGAGAACATGAGTAAGTTGCTACAATATAAGCAAGGAAAAGAACTCCAAAGCCACCTAAGTCAAAATTTATAGCAAATAATCCACAATGAGCCCATGCGCTTTCCTAGGACAAATAAGAAGTATTTATCCTCTCTGTTCAGTCTTTTCACATTTCTACTGTACATATTTGTCGAAAAGTGGGTCTCACACAGTATTTGCTGTCCAGAGACACCACGGGGGACAGCATGGGTGCAGCAACACAGAGGCGTGGAGCCACATGGATGAGCCTCTACAGAGAAGGAGCACAGACAATGAAGCACAGTGCCTGGTATTGAGAAGTCCAGTACCTTCTGGTAACCATCACAATTGTACCGAGACAAATGTAATTGTAATGGGCTTTTGGTGGTGGTGGGCAGGTTTTCTTTCTTGGTTTTTAAATAAGTTCTCATACCATAATGACAACGCAAGCATTTCATGACGGAGAGTCAACTTTTCCATGTATAAAACCAGGCACTTTATAGCTCAATACATATTTTAGAGTAAACAGTGGTTGCTACAGAAATTAGGTAGTAGAATAGGAAGCAACAACAAAGTTGTTTTCAAATCTGCCCGTGACTTGTTGGGTAAGATCACATAGCCCACAGGTCACACCACTAGTTACCAGTCCCTCCCTGAACGGGATCAAATTAAATATTGTCTTTGAACACCAGTTAATATTTTGTGGGTGGGGAAGGAAAAGAAAAAGCAAAAAAATGTATCCAAATTGAGTATTTAAATAGTTAAACCTTCAGAGATATCAGTTTAGCTTTTAAAGCCACCATCTCAGCCACTGTAGAGTTAAGGTTAGTGATATCTCAGAAAAGGTAGTACCTAACAAAGTCTGGATTAAGAAACACTGTATTTCTACTTCTTGTTAAGATTAGAGCTCAGGCAACTTTCACTGCTCACTCACTGTGCTCGCAGTAAATCTTGGAAAATGGCTCATACATTGCACAGAGTAGATTGAACCAGAGCTGGTAATTACCCCTTCACATGTGGCAGCTGAAAGTTTTGAGAAGCATTAATTTAATACAACAGTGTTCTACTGAAGGCCATATATTCCTAGTAAACAATGTGGTAAGAGAGACAGAATTTTGTTTAGCCAATATTTTCTTTTAAGGTATCAAAACAGAAAGCACACATTGTTGATTAGTTGGTAAGATTTTTTTTTTTAAATTCTCTTTCACTGTGCACAGAAGTATAAAGCGAGCTACGTTAATTCCTCCTGAATAATAAAAAAAAAATTAGTAAAGCTTTCAGTTGGCTTAAGCATTGTTACAAGGTGATGTCAATTCCTTGTACACGTTTGCTTGGCTACCCCATCATACACAGCACATCTGGTCCTCAACCAGCATGAATAGGTCCAGAACATGCCAATTTAAGAAAACATCTGGTAGCCTGGATGTCAATAACACAAAATACCCAATCATTATAAACACAAGTTTCTCTTCCAAACAAGCACTGCCTGGGATAGACATGAGCTCCCTGGGGAAGCTCACGGTGCCCTGGCTGCGGCGGGTCCCACTGATGGGTGATAAGGGCATCTAGGCTCCCCTCCATAAAGGGGTTTGTCCTGCCCCGCTCACCCTGTCCTCTTTGCAGCTTAGGCACACCAGCAGCAGCCATGCCTAGAGCACGCTTTATTAGAGCCTCTTTTCTTTGTCCTTTCCTAAGGAGAGGTGGGTTGAATGAGATAATTGGAACATCGTCATGCTGCTCCTGCAGCCCGACTCAGAAAAAGAAGAGAAAAGGATGAATGTATTCCCTTTCTAGCTCTGCAATCTCAAAGCAGCAGGGTTTGGAGGCCTTATGCCTTGACAAGAAAGAAGTAATGTGTTTTTAGTGCGGAAGAAAATTCTTCAGGAATTAAACACCACATCTGCCTTGCCTGGTAATTGCTCATCGCCTGTGCCTGCCCCATTCCGTGCTGTTGTTATGCTCTTGTTGACTCAGAGGCAAAAGCTTCACCATGAAATCCTTTAAGTCTCTTTATAAGAATTAAATATTGGCGGGTGTGACAAGGAAATAGGAGAAATTAAATACTTTTTCATAAAAAAAAAAAGAGGAATTAGATCTTTCAAAGCCTACTTTTAAAAAAAAAAACACTCTTGGAAGGCAATTTATACACTAAAACAGGTTCCTAACATCAGTACTCCAATGCACATCCATTATAAACACAATAGTTTAAAAAAAGTCAAAGCTTTTCAAAGCCAGAAAGCCAACTCAAACGAAAAGCAACTTTTGTCCTTAAAAAAATAACTCTATTAGTGAGTTATTTATCCTCCCTTTAGCAGAAACAGAAAAGATTAAGTTACAGGCTTTACATTTTCTTTTAGTTCCCATAAGCTGTACTGAGCCCTTAACAACAAAACTTACCTGTAGTATAATGAGAGAACAGAGAGAAGTAAGAGTTCCTCTCTTGGTTCCAGCAGTTAGAGGGGTCTGAGAGAGGAAATGGGGAGCAGACACAACCCCACAGTATTTGGATTCCTCATCCATAGCAAAAGGCACTCTCTTCTCTAAGGCAGATGCAGAAGGAAGAACAAGCCCCAAATCAACCCACACCCCAAAGCCATGGTGCTGCCAGGAGAAGAAAGGTTAAGCTTTCCTCTCTGCCTGCTTTTGTAAAACACAGCAGCTGCTTCCACCTGGGTGTTTTCCCTCCTCTAACCATTTCCAGCTGCCCAGGGATGGAGTCCCTGCATTTGCTTCGTTATGACTAGCTACAAACCCTTGGGTTAATTGAGAGGAGCACACATCTGCTCTGGGTCACCACCAGGACCGGTGGCAACATGGCAGGCTCTGCTGCCTGCCTGGTGCAGGGCACCTACAGGGCACACCACCCACTGCTCTGTGGGCTCTGGGGTCCCTGGGCTAAAGCAGGACACATTGCAAACTGAAAACACGAAACTAGACTCTACCAGCTGGCTGGCAGGCTTTGGAGCATCCGAAACACCAGAACACAACCACCTTGGAGCCTGAGACCCTTGGCAAAGTGCTGCTTTCACTGGTGCCAGTAGCCCCAGTTTTCCATCCATTGTGTTGAGCACCCAGGGTAGGGAAAGCAGCGACCTGCTGGCAGATTTGACATCTGTGTATGTTTTGACGTGAGAAGCAACAAACATCTAACACTTGCAGCCCAAAAACTGCAAAAGCCAATTGTTGTCTTTGCCACAGCCAGCACAACATATTTCCCCCTTAATTAAGTTCTCAGACCCAGCCTGATTTTTCACATCAGGAAAGTGATGTTTGCAAACGGAGCGAACGGATCAGCTGGCACCTCACGTTACAGCGCACCGCGGGCTGGGCGCCAGGTTGGCAGCAGTCCCCAGGATTTCCACGTCTCCCGGTCACACGGTCAGCTGCAGAAATGGTGATTTAAGCAAAGGGGAAAGTAAAGGGTAGTGTGTTGTTCCCAAATGTGTTATTTCAGCAGGTTCCGTGAAGGTTTGTTGAAGTTAGGGATGGCTGGAGAACATGTGTCAAGAGAACACATGCAGAGTCATTCCAAGATAAATGATAATAAAGACAGTAGGAACCTCAGTTTTGTTTTATTTGTTTTATTTGTTTTATTTGTTTTATTTGTTTTATTTATTTTTTCATTTGTTTTATTTGTTTTGCTTTATTCAAATTCCACAGTTTTCAGAGATTTCTGAGCAGCGTTTAAATCTCTGCACATCACATAGATCACATCACGCAAGATGTCAATACCTGCAGATGCCAAAGACGTACAAGATGGATCTCATTCAAAGCAAAGGGATTGGTATTTTCTAATTTCTGGTATTTTCATTTTCAATACCTCACTAAGCCCTTGAACCGGCCATACCGAGTACACAAGTTTGGAAAATTAGTTTGCTTTGAGGTGGTTCAACTTGGACGTGTGGAAAAGGAGCCACTCAAATTCAACAGGTGCTTTAGAAAACAGAGGGAAGAGGGGTTTTGTGGTATAAGTTGCTTTTGCTGATTTTTGTAATATTCTGATTCCCATCGTTTACAAAAAGTTGGGGCAGAGTCACAGGAGCTAAACTCAAGAATAAAACGTATCGTTCCAAAATAGACCCATTTACAGAAATGCACTGGGGGCTGTTTGTATTCACTCTGGAATCTTGGTTTCATGACCTGGATATTGGAGAGGGACTTTTTACAAGGGCGTGTAGTGATAGATTTAAACTGAAATGGATTTAAATGAAAGAAAAATTTAAATCCATTAAATTTAATGGATTTAAACTGAAAGAGGGGAGATTTAGATTAGATATAAGGAAGAAATTTTTTTACATTGAGGGTGGTGAGGCAGTGAAACAGGTTGCCCAGAGAAGTTGTGGATGCCCCATCCCTGGCAGTGTTCAAGGCCAGGTTGGATGAGGCTTTGGGCAACCTGGTGTAGTGGAGGGTGTCCCTGCCCATGGCAGGGGGGTTGGAACTAGATGATCTTTGAGGTCCCTTCCAACCCAAACCATTCTGTGATTCTATGATATTTTCTAGGTGCCATGACCAGTTTCTGAAGACATTTAAGTTGAACACCGGTTCACTGAGTTTTGTGCCATTACCACACAAATCATGAACTTCAGCTTAATTGAGTTTTATGAAGCCTGATAGCACCAGTTGCACGATGCCTTTGAATGATTTTTGTCACGAACTCTTCTTTTTGTAGACGTTGAGCTGAGCTATATGTAACTGCTGAATTCTCCCCACTCGGGATGGCTGGTGAGGTTAGTCATATTCCCTTGGCAACTGTGCTGTTGGTGTGGCTTTTTGGAGTTCTGGTAAATGAAAGTATGGGAATTTTGTCATCCATCCAGCTGTTCTGCTGAAGTGGGATGCTGTCATCTTCTATGGAAAACACTACCTTTACTTTGCTAAACATTATAGCTTAGATACTGCATTATGTTTTTAAACACAGTAGATGTTAGCACAAATGTAAAAGCAGCCCTGGTTACCTATTGTCTTGCTTTGAAAAGTGATGTTTTGTCGTTGTTGTTTTGAGGAGAGAAATACAGAATTAGACAAAAGGTATCAGAATAGTCCTGCCGTATTACAAATGTCACTGGAAGGTAGAAATTAATGGAAATGGCAGTGTTGTTTTTTTTTTAAAAAAACCAAAACAGAATGAGTTCTTTCAACACTCTTCAAACTGCAAAGTTCTCAAGTGACCAAATCATTTTCCACGTGACACAGGAACTTCTTGCACACTAATTTAATTTTACATCGGTAGTAGCAACAATATATCTACAGTGCAGCATGGAAGCTGGAAAAAAGTCATTTCCTGTGCAGAGTGCATGGGTTTGCTCTTTAACAATATCCTGCATTAATCTACCAGAAATTGTTTTGTTGTAGTGCATAAATCCTGTGGGAATATCGTGTCTTGGTGCAGGCAAGAAGTGCCCAGGTGTGGGGCAGGGTGCAGAGGGGAGTGGTGGTGGTTCGGAAGCAGCCACCTGTACTGGGGTGTGTTGGTGGGACCAGGAGGGTCCCCAGGCATGGGGTGGGGGTTGGATGGAGATCAGGGTGCTCCAGCAAGGCGAGAGGCCAGAGGCTGCTGAGGTTTCATTAAGCCGGACAAATTGGATGAGTGACATCTTGACATCTCCGGGCGCCAGGTACACACCATGTTCTACAGCGTTTTCCCAGGAGCTGATGGCAGCTGCAGGGTTTACAGCTCTTACAAACCAAACAATAATGCCTTTTTGTGATTTGCTGTCGACCATTTGCAGTCCCTATTACGCTTCACATCCCGTCATTTCGCTTTTGCCTTTCTTCCATCCGCTGGCATCGTTTCTTATCCCTGTCCTTTTAAGAAATCAAACGGTACTTTCCGAACTTCACTATTTCCTTTAGTCACAACACTTTTGATGTAGCAAGTGCAAAGACATTTCTTTACTGGAGTTAAAAAGCAACAGCAGTGATTGACCCTGATTCTGCACTAAGTTGCACCATTTCTTTAAAGTTGAGGCTGTGGGCGTGTGGCAAACGGTTCCTGTTTTGTTTGGGGAGCAAACCAGGTGATAGAAACAGCTCTGTACAAAGCTAAGCTATATGTATTTGCTAAGCTATGTACCAAGCTGTACATATTTTATGTGCTGCTGCTCTACAATTAGTAATTAACATTCATTCATTCACTGCATTTTTCTTTTTTTTTTTGTATTCTCATTTTGTTGTATCGTGCTGTCTACGCTCTTCCTGAAATACCACTTCTGTTTACCTAAAACTTAAAATCTATTGCACTAATACACCCGTCTCTGTGTTACAGCTCTCATCAATTCTTAATTGCTGCTGCCTTTGTCATTCTATTTTTCCTGTGCTACTATTTTCCATGTAATTACCTCCACATTTGTACGTAACTCTTCTACTTCCTGTCACTTACTATGAGCATGAGAACATCAGTACTGTTCTTGTCCCACTATTAGAACAGAGAACTTCTGCTCTCAGCTGTGTCAATCTGGCATCTTCGGGGAGTTTTGGGCTGAGGTGGAAAAACCTCAAGTTTAAAAAAAAAAAAAAAGTATGTGTTTTTAATTTTCATTACTCAGTTATTGTAGATAAACAGCAATTTTTCCAAAGGATTATTTCAGAGAGTAGTAAAATCCCCTTCACGTCTCCGCTTGTTGATATTCTCCATAGCCAAAAAGTAAAATTGAGAGCTGCCACCATGCTTCACTCGTCAGAGCAGCACAGTGACCTGTATTTTGTTATGCTCATTTTCTTTCTGAAGGCAGGGAGAGTTACTGGATCTGACCAGGTTGCTGAAGACCAGACCTTGAAGGACCTCCTGGGATGAAGACAGCTCAGCCCCTGGGGCAGCTGGACCCAGAGGCACTGCCACAGGGAATGGACAGCCCAAACTTTCCACTCTTTCTTCAGGAGGAAAGGAGAACGAACAATAAGAAACAAGCACAATCTCTTAGTCACAGTTTGCACCGGTAACTCCAAGATGGAGTAGAAGATTAGCTAGCAGGGTGTTCCCACTGTCGGTGCTTTTAAAAATAGTATTTCTGGCCCTGAAGTCTGACATGGATTCAGGCAGAAGTTACAAACCTAAATCTACAAGCCAAATCCTGAAAATCTTTGCTCAGCTGCATTACCATGGCAACAACAAAATTCTTCCAGAGTTTGCAAATTTTGTCGGGAAGGGGTTGTTTGTCACTCTTGGACAGGAGTTGGGTGTGGGAGGAGCCGGCAGGCAGCAGGGTCAACTCCTTTCTCTGCCCAAACCTGTCTCCCACCTTGTGAAATGCAAGGAGTCCCCTACTCCTGTGGATCCAGCCCAAAATACCCAGCCTAGACCCCTCCCATGGAAAGCAGCGATCACAAACCAAAGCATTCATCTAAGATTCCCACAAAATGATTAAATTTATGGCACCAACTGGCAAATATTGTTATCTGCATTTAACCTTCGCTTCTCTCGGAACTGTAATTCTCCAGGCAGGATGTTTCTTACAGGAGCTTCATTCCCATTCTCCGTCGGTATTACGATAAACAGGCCTCCCTAATCAGCATTCCCTTGGTGCCCAGCCCAAAAGCAATCTGCTGGAGAAGATGTGATGAAACCAGAAGAGATCAATACCAAAAAGTTTTCCCAAACTCAATCTGGCAAGGTTAGCGTGGGTAATATCGATAGATAAAGATCTAACTCTATCGCACATGAAAGTAAGAGCTTGTAGTAATGTGGGGCTTCAAGTTTTATAGTTTGGGACTTAAAATATTTATTGGTATCTGTAGTATTTTCCCTAATAAAAATAATATCAATAAGGATAAAAAGGTACTACGGTTATCACAGATTTTAAAGATAAATTATAGAAATTACGAAATATCTACTGTACTTTTTTATGCGTAACCACTACCCTACTAAATAAATGCATCTTTGGAAATACTGCCCTTTGAAAGTAATTTCAGCTTTTGGACTGACAGTTAGAGGCAGGAAGGGAGCAGAGGCCAGGATGATGGAGGAAAAAGGAGGTTGTGGGACGTCAGGATGCACTGGGCTCCTTTGGCACCGTCACAGCATCCAGCGACCACGTTGCTGGTCCGCTGGGGAAGACGAGACAGTTTGCAGATGGTTTGTAAGTCTGTAGTATTTATTTCCTTTGCTTTACAAGCTGTCAGTTTAATAACAAATGTAGATAAAGAATTCTACTACTTTATAAAACCAGGAAAGTTTGAGGGTTTTTTTATATATATATAGGAAATAAAATTTCTCAGATGCCGCTAGAAGTCTTAATAAATTCTGTTATATCTTTACATCTTCCCTTACTTCAGGGATTTTTTTAATAAAAGAGATAATTTGTAGTGTGGAAAAACTCAAGACCAGTCACTATGTTCCTCTGCCATGTTCACAACAGTGATGTAAGAATTAAATCATCATGAACAGGAAAGAGTGAAGAGAAACAACCCTGAAGAAGCTATTTTCTGAACATCTCTTTCCCCTATTACTAGTTTATATAAGATACTCATTCCGATTGATTTCCACTAATACTAGCAAGCTGTGGTTTTATTTGGTTTTTAATTTTATATTTCAATGACAAAAGAAAGCACAAACTAAAATAAGGGTAAGGATGATCAGTACCTTTTCTTCATGGCACCGAGAAATTGTTTACGTGGCACAAACCCGTGTCTATACGCTGTGTTTCCAAAGAGCCCATATTAACACTAAAAATCAGTTACAGCTTGCAGAAATAGGATTATTGTTTTTCTTCAAGGCAAAAGTGGGGTGCAAACTGCTACATTTGTTTATTTCTAGAAAGAGGTACAATTGATCTGATAATGTCATCCAGGTGATTTGTGTTTGTTTGTTTAAAAAACCAAAACCCTCTCACTCTGTGATGAAAGAAATCCCTATGAGGATACTTTGGGAGAAACTTTTTTTTTTTTTTTTTAATTTTTCACTGGAAATGTCACAGCAAAATCAAGTAAACAGCACAAGAACTACAGACGCTGTGGTAGGCATCATCTAATATTACCCTGGCCTTGGTCTCCTCCTCCTCCTAAATTTTAGGATAACTTCATTCTGTGTGTGTGTATATTTGTATGCAGCGTGGGCAAGATCCTGGTTCCTCATATTAGAAGGATTTCAAGAAAATATTGGTGAATGTTGTGTATCAACTTTAGAAATTGAACCTTTGGGACTATGACCTGGATGAGACCACAAGATTAGAATCTCCAAAATCCTTTGTAGGGAAAGTGTTTCGTGAGTAGCTGCTGATATTGTACATCCACCGCTGCCAAGCTGAAGCAGGACAAAGCTGTGACGAAAACAGTGTTCTCAAAAAGCAGAATGAAGGAAAGTAGATTAACCACTACAAAAAGCACTTGTCAGTGTCCCTCCAGTTTCATTTTTGTATTTGTTGGAATGTTTTCCAGGCTCAACCGTGCTTTGGGCGAGTGTGTTTAAATAGATTGAGCAAACGTTCACCAATAAAAAGACGCAGTTTCACTCCATAAACTTCAAAGATGACAAATTTGCAGGAAGCCTTAATGTCATCGCCCTTTCCGATAAGCCACGAGAAAATCCGTGTTTTTCAACGCTTGGGATTCATAGTGTATAAATCAGCACCAGCGAGAGGAGCAGTGACAGCTCTCGTGGAAAGCATCGCCAGTCTGTTCCCAGTAACGAGGCGGAGTGGTAACTCCTCCATTCTTTATACACCTAAACAGCAGCAACACCAACCTGAGTCTTTAAATTGTATTTTTTTTTTTTGGACGTATCTGACTGGTATAGAAATTTGATTTCATGCAAATATTTTGGAGCAGATTCGTTGAGAGCAAAACAGAACTGGAATGCTAATGATTTTTGGCTGCCTATACAGAAGATGAAAACTCATTCAATCCAAGGCGAAGTGTCAGCTTTAATAAAGAAATGTCATGCTATACCTCCCCCATAGCTGGCCTATACTGACATGAAAAATTATAATGGTGGAAATGCAGAACTTTGCAGATATAAATAACTTGAGACTATGTTATAAAATTTCCAACTGGGGCGGAGGAAAACCGTAAACATACATTAAGCAGCTGCAGTGAAGGATATTATTGCCACCTATTGACAACAGAACCGCCTGGAATAATACAGCCTGTTTGCTTCTATTGAATTGAAATTCCTCCCCGGTAGCTTTACAACAGACTGTTCCTATTGGATTTGTATGGCAGGGGATCCAGACACTGTGAATAACAGAAATGTCTGGATTTAATGAATATGACCCTATCTGAGGAAGTTTAAAAGGAAAAAAAACCCAAACAAACAAATGTTAAAAACCCCTTGGAGAGGTGGTCTAACAGCAATTCAACACCCTGTCAAACCAGGGCTGGAGCATGTGGTACCACCGACACGTGGAGGGATGGAGCAGACGCAGAGGAGGAGGGGACCGGTGTAAGTCCATGGAGTGATGGAGTGGACGTTGTCATCTGCTTGCAGGAGCAAGTGTGTTTCTCCTCTGGGACTTGTCCGCAGGGCTCCAGCTGGATGGGTTCCTGCGGAGTCCCACCACTGCCCTTCGCCCTTCCCTTCCCCTGAGAGCGCTCAGCTGGAGACAGCACAAACGCTTCCTAAAAGCTCCATAAGACATCTATTAGAAAATAAACACGAATGTAAATCGAACAAAAAATAAGCAGCATTCAGCCATACAAGATCTAAAATCTAAATTGCAGAAATGCAAGTGTTGTAATTAGGCTGATTTTAGCCAAACTGCCACAGGAATTGCCTCAGTGTGACAATCACCCCTTCTCTTTCGTTGTCCCTTTAGCATTTCAAAAATGAACCCCTCTCCTGCCTCTTCTTGTCAGGGACTCGGTTATATTATTAGGTACTTCAGTGTGATTCATTCTTGACAGCGCACTGATTTCTGATCTAATTTGGGTCAGACAGTGCAGATGGAGACCAGTATCCTGCCCTGTCTTATCGAGTCCCCAAATTCATTCGCTATTCAGTGGAAATGCAAGCCCAGAAACAGCTCGCTGTCACTTGTCTCTCAAGAATACCTTGAGCCATGTGCACTTAAAGATACACAACCTTTGGTACACAACTCGGTGACAACTGAGACCTATAGAACAGTTTTCTGCCAAAGAATAATTTTTAGACAGCCCTTGCTTTAGGTATTAGAAGGTATTCATTATTATTCCATTTTTAGAACAGGTTGAAATGATTGTTGTTTGAGTAATCTGTGTCATGGGAGTGAATTTGAGTTTATGTGAATCACGTTCTGCTTCCTGGGGAAAAGCTGGATTCACTATTCAGAGTCTTGCGCAGTCACATAATTTTATTTATTTATTTATCTAAAAACCCATGACCTGAATATAATCAAGATTTGGATTACGGTATCCCATCAAAAGAGGAGCAATAGTTTTGAAGAGTGAATAGTTGGTATTTTGATGAGTTCATAATAAATTCATTATTTAGACAACAATAAAAAGAAACGAGGGTTTTCTAGTCAAATTTAGCAAAGACATTGACTACCTTAAGAAAAAAAAAGTCCATTCAGAAATGTTGTGATTTTTTTTTTTTTTTTCCTTGAAATCAATACTAATGCAATGATCAACTCTGACATCATACATAGCACAGGACATAATCCTTGTCGAGTGAGAATATTCTTTCTTAGAAAATGTGTTGTCTCGTGCAAAACATTCACAGTGAGAAGAAATACAAAAAGATACCTGAAAAGTTACTCCACAGGTTAACTACTCCTGTTGTTAAATAGCTGTATCTGCTGAGTAGGATGGTGGCTGGATCAGTAGGACTGCTGACTGAACAATCACATCATATTTTTCTCCAAAGTGAAATTCTCCATTCTGTCCAATATGATTAACACCAGGTTACTCACATGACTTTTTTTTTTTTTTTAGCTCACATTCAGCTCACACCACAAGCCATAAGTCCTCCAAGTTTCTTATTCCCAGGACCGAGCTCTGCAGCACGTGGGATCTACCACCACCTTCTCCTTAGCTGTAGAACTGCATTCAACAATGCTGAAGCAAGTGTTGTTTGAGCCCAGTTTACTATTCAGCCCAGTGACATCCTCTTTGTTGTTTATGACTCCTAACAGCATTCACATCTTTCTCAGTATTAATTATTTCTTATAGTTCATTTGGCCTGCATTTTTTTTTTTCCAGTTTTGTGAAATTTGTAAAGCTTCAAGCTCTTGGACTTCATTCTGGTTTTGTATAGTAAATATAATCAGCTCAAGATGATTTGTAAATTTAAGAAATAACTTTTCATTTTGTTGCTATACTTAATTCTATATGCCAAGAGACACTGCTATTCAATTTGAAGATGCAGCACGTCTTCAGTTCACTTCTCCTGATCAGTTGTCTGAATTCAGAGGTATATGGACCGAGTGATGTTCCCACCCTGTACCACTTGCTCTGAAGCCTCATGTGATGATGGAAGATGCACTGGTTTTTGCCTGTTTATAATGCTGTCTTTCCTAGCACAATTGTCTCTGGTGTAGGGAGGATATTCAGGCCATGCAGGTGTGATGTGGGGACCTGGAGCACACAGCAATTTTGGCTTTCTCTTTGAGACCACTGATTCATAAGCACTGAAGATCTTTTACTCCTGAGATAGGAAAGAACTATTATCAATTTTATTATAAGATGCCCTTCTTCATACTTTTTCCTCCCCTCATTGATTCATCTTGAATAGGTTCTCGCTATTGATTTTGTCATTCCAGCCATACCAGCCTTCCTGCTAGGTCTCAGAAACACCAAGTGGGTCTAATTTAGGCTTATAAATGAGTCATTGCAATTACCCTTCCTCACTACTCTCTCAACATAAGCTATTTTTTTTTTCCTTTTTCTGATCCTTTGTTTGTTGATTTTGCTTTCCACTATCTTGATTTTCTGCAGAAATTGGTGCTCGTTTGTTCCTCCTTTCCATGTATTCCCTGCTCTTACCATTACCTTAATGTTTCTCTGTCTAACCTTGCCTGGCTGGTCCCTCAAGGTCTCCTTCAGCTTCTGTCTCCGCATGGCAGAAGCCACCTCTCCCACCAAAGATGTGGTGACACTTCCCAGACTGGGAAAGGCTCTCACAGATTTCCAAGCAGTTTCTCAGTGCAGAATAACAATGTTGAGGTGCCAGCGAAATCGTACAGGTGGCCAAATCTCCCATAAAGACAACTCAGTGTTTCACTGATCTGAAGCACACAGTAAATACGAATGGGAAAAGCATCCCTGACAGCTGTAGGGAGGCAATTGGTGCAGCTGGTCCAGCCAACCCACGTGTGCATGGATTTTTTTAAATTTTATTCTGCTGTGCACATAAATTAGCTTGTTTCTTCTGTTATGCACTCACTTTCTGCACTGTTTTGATTGTTCATACTTTAAAATTTTAAGGTGTGTACCACTTTATTGCTCATTTCCAGCACGTAACTGCGCTGTCTGCAGAAATAAATAACTCCACTGACATTCTCAAGCTTCAGGGCTACGAAATAAAATGACGGCATTGATTTCATCTGGCTATAAGATTTCTGAAAAAAAAAAAATACAAAATCCAACAAGCCAAAACCTACACAATGAAGTGTATTATCCTTATTTGAATGCAGGATAACTGTTCCCAAGAACATCCACACTAAATACCTTGAACAATTGCTGTGCCTCCTGCCTGTCTGCAGCTCAATACCTCAATTACACATGCCGTGGAGGAAGGATGTCTCAAACATCCTCAGATATGTGCTATTATGCTCGGAAGGTGCCACTATTGTTAGTTTGTGCAGAGAAATGAGTAATCACAGAAACAAATGAGCATCCTTCTAACACGCTGAACCAAATGTCTTATAACAAAGTAGTTGTTGCTGCAGTCTTGTGATGGGAATGAATTAATTCGCTTAAGCTTCATGCTTTTCCTGACCCGGGTTCAGTCCAAGGGCAGAGGAAGACAATTGAAGCTCTATTTGTTTTTGCAGCCAGGTTTGTATAATCTTCAAATGTTCGGCGACAGGCTTTCCATCTACAGGGGAAAACGTTTCTGTTGTCTTCTAAAAATGCCAGGTAAAGCGCTCAGCTACTTATTTTCCTGTTCAAACGAGCCAGGAAGTATGGCATGCTACCCATACCATCAGCATCAGAGACACCAACGAGCCTTTATAGACACTTTTTCAGGTAGGTGCCCTTAGACAGGACTTGCATGCTCTGAGACCAACTGCAAAGCAAGCTCCACATCATCTCAACATGGCAAAACATTTCAATATTCGCTTAAGTGCTTGCTGGGTTCTCAGCTCAGTTATTTCAAATGATGTAGCTACTAGTGGACTGCTGTAACCAGGAGAAAAAAGAAACCCTAGGATGGTATTAAAGACAAGGTGATCTGAGATAAAGCTTGGTTGCTGTTACAGGAGGGCACAACACCTTTGTTTATCAAGAAGGAATGAGCCTGTTTGAGTGATGAGCCACTTGGTAATGCAATTTGCCTCGATAGGACAGGATTTGCACAAACCAATATCAACATCATCTAAGAAAGCAAGCAGAAGGTCTAGATCCTCTTTGGGATGGACTGAGGTGTGAATGGGGCAATGGGATATGCTGGTTTATGGAAGATAGGAAAAGAGGTTTTTGCAATGAAAAGTTTTGCCTAAATGCTGCAGTGATGATTCTGCATTTTGCTCTGTATTTCCCAACTCTCCTGCTGGTTAATCCTCCCTCATACCAGAAATATGCTCCTAGAAACAGTCTCAGATCCTGAATCTGGAAAGCAGTAAAACTGAAGTCATGTCTGCAAGTAAAAGTGTCCTGGTATAGTTTACAGGGAATCTTATTTTATATATCTATATCTGCTTAGATACAGATATCCCATATTGGTCATAAATGCATAAAAAAAACCCCTACATGATTTTGTAGTCACAGAAGGGCAGCTGCACCCAAAGGCTGCACACAGGCAGGTGCCTGCAGGGCTCAGATCTCAATATTCCAATATACATAATTTTACCTTTTCTGCAGCAACCTCCCTTGGCCTCGGATCTGCCAGCAGTTCAAGTCTGCTTTGCCGTTTACTGGAGTGCAAAATTCAGTTCTTGAAGTTTCCCACATTAAAAACTGAAATAAAAGGAATTAGATTGATATGTTTATGAAATTCACAATTAGTTTGCCTGGTTTTGTGGAAAACACCATTTTTTTTTTAAAAAGTTAAAAGAATTCAAAGAGGAATATAATTTATTTCTTGCTACCCAATGTTTCCTCCTGTGACAAAATGCAGTAACCAGCAACTTTTTTCCCCAAAAAAAGGAACCTGGCTTTAGTCTTCTCACTCCTGACGTAGGTATCAGCCCATGGTACAGTCAGGACTGCCGAATTCAGTGGGGAGGGAGCACGTGCCCAAGGGCCTTCCAGATTTGGCATCTGTGGTCCTAAATAGAAGTAGGGCTCTCTGCAAAACTGCTGAGCACAAAGCAGTAGTTTAACTGGAAAATCTTTATGTGTGATTACTTTAGAAAAATCAGCCTGCTTATTTAGAAGCCCAGAAATCAGCGTTTACCAACAAAACTTTGCTCTTGAAAATGCTACCTTCTCACTTGCAATAGCATTTCTGTAAATGTTTCAAGCACATTTTCATGGCTATTCCACACCTGTTTTAACCTTCTGTTGTACAAAATTCTGCAGTACAGAGTTGAGGTTTTGGTTATCCTTTTTTTTTAATTTTTGCAATTCAATTTGCAAAATATATCACATGTGACTTTCTATTTGTATATTTTAAATAATTCCCCATGGGTGTACAAGACAGCAGGTTTCATCATATAGACAGAAAACAAGTGTTTGAAAACAAGTGTTTGAAAACAAAGAAGGATAGTGTCTCAGTGAGTTAATTGGAAAGAAGTTAATTTTCTTTCCTGTGCCATATCTTGCTTTCAAACTCACTCAGATCTGCACAAATCCAGCAATGACTGAAAACACAAGGAAGGAAATGAGAGTGAGATACCAATATCTGTACCTACACAGCTAGTCATGCCTAAAAACATGGGATAATCATGCATATAAAATTAAGAAGTTGGACTAACGGAATAGATGTTCCAAGTTTTCTCTGGGACTCCAGCCCTGGCTTTGTTTTTCAAAAGCCAAGTCATATTTCCCTCAGGAGCAAGTCCAGCCACTACCTCCCAAAGATTTAGTCCTGCCCAACTTCAGACATTACAAGCACGAGGACCATATCTCCCAAGATACATCTTAACACGGTTCCTCTGTTTTCACTTTATACTTCTAGACTGAAATCTTAAAATAAAGTGTCTTCCCTGTCCCAAATCATGTCTATTATAGCTTCAAAGCTAAAGGTCAGCTTTTGAAGATTTCATTGTTTTCATAATGATGCTTTTAACTAACGCTACATTCATCTACCTTTGATGAGCCATGGTGGCATCAGCCTAGGAGCTGCTCTCCCTCATTTGCATTCCCTCAATTGGGAATAAAACTCAGATATTTATAAATAAAACCAAAGAAAACTCCACCAAAACTTAATAAAATAAAAGAGGAGCCCCTTTCATGACATTTTACTAAAAATTTTCCCATTCTCACAACTTTGACAAAAAGTCTTTTGTTTTTCACAGCTGGTATAAACATTAACTCTACTTTTCAATGTGTAATTTTTCAGGCATTGGTGTATTCCCTTGAGAATGTTTCAACATTCCCCTTAGTATTTGAAGCAGTAGAAAGTTTATAATCAACCGACAAAACATAACAAATTGACTTTTTTTTTAAGCTTTACCCCTGATAGACATCTGAAGGAAGGTGCTACCTTCTTTCATGCAACTGTCTGCTTTGTACTGAGAACACTTAAGCAAAACAATTCAGAGCAATTTAAAGAAATAACAGTAAATGGGTAGGGTTCCCCTCCTCCTTTTTTAATAATATATGGAAAACAAAAATATTTTGGTTCAAAAGGTAAGATCCATGAAAAGGTGAGTGAATAGACATAGTACATAATGCCCAACTGAGAACTGCATCTTCTTTTGTCTGGGTAACTGCTGCTGATGCACGGCCAGAGGGATATTCTGCAAAAGGTGCGGAAAGACAACAGCATTTAAATGGCTGTCTTTGTAGTCTTCTTGCTGAACTGGTTTCAGCATAAGGTAAAGTAGAGTTTAAATTGTAATTGATAGCCAATTTTCCAATAAAACCTGGGTACTAAGCTCAGTAAACACATGGCTGAGGCTGTTGTGCACAGTAAAAGACTTTTAAGTAGTAAAGTTGTTTTGATGTGTACACAAAGGGTAGTATAAAGACAAAGTGAATAATCATTTATTTTCTGCCTCTTTTTCCTTTTCTCAAATTTGCTTTGGTCATCTGCACTGCAATGTTGCTGTTAGCACCTGTAAATGATGCACACCTCTACTCTCCTGGGGAAAGTCTCCTTTCCCAAACAGCACACTCACATTCAGGGCAAATGAGAGAAAAAGTAACTGTGAGTCCTATTTTAATAAAGAGAAGAGGATTTTCCTCTGTCAATCCCTTTCCCTGCTAGTTCTGCTGCCTTCTACAACACATTTTTTCCCTAGGAAGAATGGAAATGGAATGGACAGGTGACCCAGGGAACAGTATGAGGAACGTATTTTAGTCATAGTTTGACCACTGGGAAAGGAACAGCTCCTGAAAGATGGAGATGCTGCAAATAGCAGTATTGATTTCTCCAGTAAGGATCCTGACATAGTCTTCAGCAATCGTTTTGAAAACCAAGTAAAGACTTGCCTGAGCTTCACAAGAACTCACCACAGTGCTGGTCACAGCTAAAGAACTTCACTTCTTCACTCCATTTATTCGTATGAAATGTTATTGAGTGGGACCCTGACTAAACACTAACTGAAATTTCAGAATTTGGTCTGATACTCAGCAATAATTGCAGATAGTTGATGAAAAGAGAGGAAAAAAGTGTAAACACAGTAAAATCTAGATTTTTACAATTGAATAACCAGATGAAATAATTTTTTTAATAAGAACTCTGCAAGTTTTGACTGCAAATCCATTAATTTTCCAAATTGCTCTTTGTGTTTCAAAACGTATCCATGCCAGATTTGAAAGGAACAGCACCCAAAAGACGGATTTTTTTTTTAAAGAGCAATGCAAATGGCAGTACCTGGGGACAAAAACAAAGTAGATGAAAAATTAAAAGTTACACATGGCAAATACAAAGCCTAAGCCACACAGGAATGGGAGCTGCAGCTTCTGTGCAGTCTTACAATATGTTAATTGGACTCCAAGCATTTGCCTGAAAACTGTCGGTCAACAAAATCAAAGCGAATGGTGAAGTAATTGCACTGTTCATGTGGCAGTGGGGACTGTAATTAATTGACTTTGCTGATGGCTATAAAATGCTACAAAAGTTTTGCAAATAGAATTTCACAACTGATAATAAGTAATGGCAGGTGCTGAAGGTGACATTGACAGCCATTTGTCTGAAATCGGGAAAGAAATATTGCCACACACGCTGACATTACTTGATATTAGAGGTTCCATCTCTAAATGTCATATTTGAAATGTCATTATATTTGTAGAACGTAAAAAATAAAATTTTAATGCTATTTTAGTCATATACCTCTCATTGAACCTTAAAATAATGCCATGTTTTTATGAACACTTTTAATAGTATGCAAAAGTAATTATCTCCAGTCTCTCAGGCTCGATATCCTTTAATAATGAACTGAGTCATTCTAGACATATCATTTTCCAATTTTATAAATGGCTATTTGCAGAGTAGAGGAGAACATAGAGATCAGAAATATGTAGAAATATTCGAGTACTGCAATATTGTGTGTCAAGCAGTAGATTGAAACTAATTTTATGTATGAATTATGTAGGTTGCACATACTGTTCCTGAAGTCAAATTTGACCAAAACATCCATTCAGGGTCCAGAATGGGGAGCAAGATTTAATAGTGTCTTTGTGGGCTTCATGTTACTGACCATGCAACCCTGATTTCACACTCAACTTTAATTTTATGGTGTTAAAACTTGTTAGGCTAAGACATTAGTGATGACTTAGTCTTAACTTAACTTTAAATATTTAAGCTAACCCGGTGGTCTAGTTCACCCCTGCAGTCAACACAGAGCCATATTATCCAGTGGGTGATTCAAGGAAACAGCTATCCAGAAGTCGTTTCTGATCATTTCATATATCTTCTGATTTCAAGTAACATCCAAACAATAACTTGCACTAAATATCTAAAGACTAAATACCTAGACTTACAAAGCAAGGAAGAAGTGAAATCAAATCTCAGGTCAGAAAGACTACAGGAATTAATACCTGGTCTTCCAAATATGATTGGACTAGTCAAAGTCCCTTCATCTCACATTTAACTGTTCTTACCAGTTAAGAGGTGAAATCTGTTGCTCCATATGGCCGTTCCCCTTCTGCTACCTGCACTCCACAGTCTGCATGTTGTCCTGGGACAACGTTGTAACGTCATTATGGCACTTGAGCTACCAACTCACTCTTGGGCTTCACTTTTAATTTTCTGAACTTTAGAGCTAAACTAAAACCCACTCTCCCTCAATTTCGTCTGCTTTCAATGATTAGCTTCCCTAAGAGCCATGTCCATGTAATACTCTAAAAAAAAATACCAGAATTTGCAGGACTGTGTTTGTAAGAGATACACGCAAGAGACAACAACATGAGTATTTTAACGTCATCTGAAACAGCAGCAGTGACAACTCTTCAGAGCCTAGAGAGGAAACAAGAATCTTCCACTGAGATGCCAGTTCATTGCTCCATGTACTGTGCACCACAGTGCTTCTTGGATCATCTTTATTTGAAGATCACTTCCAATCATTTGTTTACGTTCTCCCTTTTATAATTCCCTGCAGGTTTTATTGGTAGCAAAATGCTGCTTACAAACCCATCATTCTGTTATTTGGGTTTTCCGTGGATGGTGTACTGCTGCGCTTAGACTTACAGGTCCTACATCTTGGTATTCAAACCAGTAATCAAAACAGATAGCAACATGGGATTCAGATATGCAGCCCAAACACAGTAACACCTAAATGAAAAGCTAGCTTGGGTAGCAATTAGGAAAAAAAAAAAAAAGAATGGAAATGGCTTTTTAAAAAAGATGATGAGCCAATTGGTGTCATTACCATGCGCTGTTAGTGCAGAGACAGGATTCAGGTTGCTTGGCAGTGAGCCATAATGGATGGTTTTAGTTCCTTTCTCTTTCTTTGATTGCCTTTAGAGGCAAGGCCCAACATAACAGCCTGAGTATTCCACTAGTGTCTGCAAAACACGTGTTTGTTCCATCAGACTTACACTCTGAATATTCTTAACTGCTTCCTAACGTGGGGGTCCAACATCATCTCTGGGCACCTTTTCCCATATCTGAGCACACCCATGGTTAAAAAAGATAAATCCTTATGTCTAATTACATTTCCTGTGTTTTACCTCGTATCTGACACCTCTTGTCATGGCACTGGGCATAGTCAAGAAGAGACTGGTAGTACCGATCTTCAGAAGTGACCTGATCTTTCTTTGCCTCTTGTTTCCCTTGCTCTGCAGAACAGTACTCACAATAGAAATCAATTTGTTTTCGAAGACTATTTAATGGTTTCATAAAACAAAACTGTGCCAATTATTTATTCATCATAATTGAAGGCCCTAGAACCAAAGAAAACATTTTGTAGATTCTTCCTATAGAATAGTAATTTACTTTCCTGAAACTGCTACAAAGACCTGAATTAATTACCACCGAGATGCACGTTAGTGGATTAATATGAACTTTCATTCTGCTCCCTGAGTTAATTGACTTTCAAACTAAGACTATGACCTTATTTCAGTTTGTGTCTTGGAAAGATGTACATTGGCTAGTGCTGGTTTGCATTTTAACAATCTCCTACTTTTGTGTTTTACTAAATTCAATGATAACAAAACAGAAAGTTATGCTGAACAGCATGTTTATACTTCAGACTTATTGTTTTTTTTTTTAAATCCTTATTAATGTGCAGAATTTTGAAAACTTATTACTATTATTTAAGTATACAGTTGTTTATGTTTTTATATATAGTTTTATTAATGATATGTGGCCTACCAGTGATCAGATTTTCTTTAAAGTACCCAAACCTATATCACGGTACATGATGATGGTACAAATGATTATGTGATGAACTATAGTGAATTATTATTATCCAAGAAAACATAGCACAGACACCAAAATGCACTGTTTTACTTGATTATATGTCATTTACCAACTGTTTTGAGTTCTAAGACATAAAGAGGAAGAAAGAAAATGCCAAATTGCAGGAATGGGCGAGTCTCTTTGCCTACCTGCCACGGGACACAAGAATTGAAGCTGAAAGTTGTTGCAGTGTCGAAACTGCTCCACTGATCCTGACACATTGTCCCTGACATGACATTAACACCTACATCAGCGTTATATGCACAAATACTAATCAATCAGCTAGACTTCAGTCTGATCTGACAGCTGGCAGGAAGGTACGACAGCCAAAAGCCCCAAAAACAAGGAGCCAGATGGTTGTTATTCTATAGAGTAGGAGGTAAATCAGAGTAGGACAGACCAGCTCCTACCACCGTTGGTTAAACACTACCATGCAGCAACTGCCTGCTGTTCTCCAAGCGCATTGCAACAAGGGCAAGGCTCAGCTTGCAAAAGTCCTCATTTATAAACTCCAAGCCCTTTCCCCATACGAGCTTCAGAAAAAAAAACAAACCCAAGAACCAAAACCCAACCTCAACCACATACATCATCTCCACTATATTTCTGACTGTGAAAGGTCATTCCCAGCTGTGCATTTTACCAGTATTTTACTCAGTATAGTTTTTAGCTTCCTAAACCAGAAGGTTGATCTTGCTTCCTTCAGAGAACTGTTCTATAGCCTAATAAATTTCTCTGTCAAGGGTTTTCTCCCCCTCTGCCCTGCTATAAAGCTTACGTTTTTCTTCTCCTTTTTTCAGCCTATTACGTCTCATAATGCCCCAAGTGTCACAATAAATAATCCTTTGTTCTTCTTGACTCTCTTCACATTTATTTATTGGAAGACTACTATCTCATCCTATCCTCTGCGACCACCACCCAGTCATCCCTGTTTTATGAGCCCTCCTTACCATTCAGCTTCCTGATCTTGATTGGAAAATTTGAGCTTAGAAACATAACATGACAGCAGGTTTTAGACCTCAATTTGCTTTTGCTATGCAGAAAGGGAAGACTTTAGTTGATTTCCCCCTCCATTGTTACGTCCCAGTTTATTCTGATAGAGCAGAAAATACCTATAAAATAATGAATATCAGCGGCTACTAGTTTGTAAGGATCAGATTTCTCAAGAGGAAAGCAGAAACATTCATGCAAGTTTTGATATTCAGGTGTCTGCTCAGAAACATCCATAATTCTCCATTACAATTCATTTTACCGTGCCTTTTTCTCAAGATTCTACAGCCCTGGGGGAAGATCGGATATCAACACCCACTTGGAGTTGTCTACTTGCTTTTTGTAATGTTGGATGGACTACTCCTCCCCTGAAACGCCTCAGGCAGAAGCTTTTTTGAGGATCTCGTGGTGCTCTCTCCCACACCCAGAGCCTCCCAACCTCAACAGGAGGTGTCAGCAGTACTCACTGACATCCACTTAAAATGAAATAACAAAAGCCATTCACTTGAGATATACCCATGTAGGCCCTTGTGGCCCTGGGGTTTCACTGTGCTCAGCTTGATTGTCATTTTTTGTGATTAAATTACTCAGTGCTACCCACTACAATATCATGAGAGCTTCTTTCTTTTAAATGGATTGTATCTTAACAGATGTGCTCATTCCACCTTCTATTCTCTGCAGTCTTACCCCACATGGTTTCTACCAAGCATATGCTCCTCAGTTCCCCTCTTCAAGCAGCAATCTTCTCAGCAGAAATCCAAGCAAACACGACTTAAACACACTTTCCCTACCTGTGGCTCACATTTCTCATCTTCCTTGCACAGCATTTCTTAGCTGCTCCTCCTCAACAAGGGTAGTTACTACCATAACTGCACCTTACTACCCCAGCTTCACAACCTGGGCTTTGCAGAACCTTTTCAGGGCTACTCTGCAGGTGTGGCCAATAACTCGTCCTCATACTCACCTCAAGGCTGGGCTAATGCCACACCTGAGCTCCTGGTCCCACAGTGAGCTCTTGTCACTACCACATCCTTTCCTTTTTAAGTAAGCATATGTATGTTAACCACGTTATTAGATGCGCTAGGCAGAAAACTGAGTTGCTCTTCAGCCTTAAATGTTTAACTGAATTGTTTCAATATTGCATGAAGTTACTATTTTCATGATGAGTCAGAGAAGTTTTTCCCTTCGCATAAACTCTTCTTGGATTATCCCAGCTGTGGAAATTATTCTGAGCATTTAGTGTACTGCTCTGTTAGTTCTCTTCCAAAAGCAAGTGCAGAAGAGGTGTCCCAGGCTGCAACAGCCTGCCCAAGCCCAGATTCAGCCTTAAACAGAACTCCTGGCAGCAAGTAGGGACGTCCTGCTCAAGACAGAAAATGAGCATTCAGATGTTGTAAACTACCTGCCCTTGGAAATTCAAATTAATTTAAGAATTTTAACAGTATTGTCAATGATATATCCTGCTACACAATTCCAGTTACAGGCACGGCATCTTTTTAAAATGCAAAGGAGGTTTGCAAACATAAAGGTCTTCTGTTCTCTCCTCTCAAAAACCTGTAGCTAAAACCGTTCCTCATTTTGTTCCTGTTCTGATCTCCACCATCTTCTATTCCATCCCCTTTCCAACCTCCATTATTTAAGCTCATTTAGTGAGAAACGTTGGGAGCATGGTTCTGCTGTAGGACAGGGACTGGGACGGACCACGCGACCTTTTGAAGCCTTTCTGGCCATGTCACTGTGACTCTGTACTCTCCAGTCTGGTTTCTGACCCAAAGCAACAACTCATTCAATCTCTATCGAAACATCAGCTGTGCCGTGATGGACAGTTTTACTGTGAGCAGCTGCCTCTGCCTTCTCCTGTTGCACACTGGAGGTCTTGGAGGTCTTTCTCCATCACTTATGTGTGATGTGAGGGCTCATCTACTTTCGGAGCTTAATTCCGTATAGTGATGCTGTGTATCAGTGTAACAAACAACTTTTCCCTCCTCTGTTTTCTTGGACCATGTACAAAACAGCTGTCTTTAAAATTCCTTGAAGTATTGTGTAATGTTCGCAATAGCAGGGAGCACTTGGGAGTTCAGTGCGTTGCAAAGTCTAATAACAGTAACAATAACAACAATAATAACAGTAAGGCAATGAAAGCTCAAGGATGCTGTGACTTTGAGCACGCTGTAGAATTATTTTGAAAAGGTCTACTGCAACTCCAAGAAGCCTCCCTCACCAGACAGCTACAGAATCAAATATGTCTTAGGGGGCAGGTACCACAAATCAGGGCTTTTTATTTCCAGAACGTGGGCTTGAATCTGGCTTGTGTTGGATGCAACAAATGTGCTTACAAACCAAAGACTCTTCAATAAACTAAATCAAGATTTGCACCTTTTCGCACATCCACGTTCAGTTCATTAGACTTTATAGACATTTCCTGTGATCTCACCTTGAAAGGAGTAAGCAGGTCAACTAAAAAGAATCCCAGGGGCAACTCCAATTCAAGTGCTGTCGTTGACACTTGTAGCCCAGTGAGACCCAGTGATGTGGTATTTGATCGTGATGCCATAAGTCATTTTTTGATCTGTGTACAACCCTCTTACAGAACAAGCAGTCACAGGATGTACCAGGAGGACAAGTTGAGGCTAATTTAGAGAGAGGTGGGGTATGGTGACCCATAGTGTATGTCTGTAAGAAGAGTGAGTCTGGGTCAGCCTGGAGAAGGAGGAAGGGCTCCAACATGAACCATCTCTTTCCTCCCAGGCCCTGGGTCAGCCTGACCTGATTAGAGCGAAGCCAAAGTCATCTGAAAGTTGCTGAAGCATGTTTTGCACGTGACAGGGTGAGTGCAGATGGAGCATGAAGTCAAACGACTAGTCTCTAAACTTTGACCAAAAATATTATATGTGATGAATGACAAAAGTTGAGGCCAAATGTGTCATTTACCTCAACTTTTTAAGTCCTTGAAATTAATACGATTTTAATGGGAAGCTAACCTTGAAATATCATGCATGGCTCCAGGAATCTCTCTCTGTAGTGAAAATTCCCTACAGGGAGATCTCGTGGGATAGACAGGAGTTGGCAATTTAACAAATGAAGATGAAAACAGAATCAGCGGATGTCTTAATCAGCTCTTCTTCTGGAAACAAAGGGACTGCACAAGTTTCTTCCTTTTCCCAACCCTAGTTGATCATATCTGGTCATAAAAATTACTTTTTGACCCTTCTGGCAGCCTCTTCTGTTTGTGGGCTTTTGTTTTTGCTACAGACCACGTTTCCAGGGAGAGGAAAAAAAAAAAAAAAAAAGCAGTGTTTCACAGCTCTTCATAAAATTGCCATTAAACCAGATGTATGAATATCATTCCCTTTGAGAAGCCTCTTCTCAAATAAACAGTCCTCAGCATGCCTGCAACCTGCAACCACCGGGTTCAGCTCCAGCAAGAGCTCTTAGCAGCAGCCGCTTCTCTAATTGCTTTCTACTCCACCGGCGACCAGCACGTCTGCTGCAGACTGGTGGGTGCAGAACAATGTACAGGCAGGAATTTAGAATGTTTCCATTCAAATCGTGCTCTGTTGCAAGCTGGTCCTTGAATGCCTGATGTTCTGTAATCGTGAATTCATAAGGCTTTGAGGATTCGGGAAGATGTGCACCAGCCTGGGAGCCAGCACAAAGCCTTGCTGGAAGGATGAACGATTCGCTTTAAAGAGGATCCTGAAGCACATATCAAATTTTAATAAGTCTTTGACTCTCTTTTCTAAATGTCATCTCCTAATGACACTGTGGAAAGATGCTGTTTTTCCTGTTAGATTCTGTCTTAAAAATGCTCAAATGCTAAACTTGTGGCATCTGATAAGCCATCAAAGAAGTTTGCTCACTAGACCCTAAAACTCAAGGAAGGAACACTTTGCTGTTCGTCTTCGTGTTGTGATGTTTGGATGTGCAGAACCTGCTTCTGTTTTCAGCTGCCATGTACAACATTTCCCTGACTTTGGAGTCATGTGAAGAAATGAAAGAGTTATTGATCTGAATGGTTCTTCTAAAAGCTGGGAAAGAGACTTAAATTCATCTAAAAATATGGTCATGTGTTCAGTGAAGTCCTCCTGCACCCTTCAAGCCCAAAATCTCACCTGAAACACCACTATTGCCCACAACGGGCCAGTGTTCAAGAACAGGCAGAGAATTGGAGCTGGTGGTTGGTGGATCTAGGGTGTGCCAATCCCATAGCATGTGATTTAATATGCATTTAGACAACCGACTGCTCCCACCTACTGGTGCAAAATTTCTTTCACACAAATACATGTGCACCCACGTCGAACCAACCATAAATTATGAACTGAAAGTAATGAAGCTTATTTCTTACTGGGAAGGAAGAACCAACCAGCAGAGACACGTGCACCCAATGCAAGGTGACTTTGGGGAACTCTCCGATTTAATCAAGGAGTGACTACAGGAAGATGTTACTATTTGCAGAGGGTAACAGCAGAAAAAAATTCTTTCTCTGCCAATCCAAATCACATCTCTCAGCCCGAAGCAACTAGGAGCTGCAGGGTTTTTCATGGCTGTTGCTGTTAGGCAAAGATATATAATGCAGTGAGTATACACCTTTGGCTGGGAATCACAGGACTCCTGTGACAAGAGAACAAGGCTCTTGCCAGTTTATTGCCCAGGGGTGCCCCTGCTCTGCGATACAGCATTACTGGTGCAGGCAAATGTAAACAGGAGACAAGATGTTGAAGCAAACTTTGTTTGCAGATGCAGGCTGCCAAACATAATGTAACTTTGCAAAGTAAATGAATGCTCCGTCTTATAGAGTGACTTGGTTTTTCTTTTTTTTTTTCCCTTTTGGGGCCCAGAATTTAAAGGGCTGTGCATAGAGTAGCACTTACTAGTGACACATTGCAGTCTCTGGGAAGCTGTCATACAGCCCCATAGTATGCCAAGAAAACTGTAATTCTTATCCATGGGAAGGACACTATATTAGAGGTACTTTATTCATAAAAATTTTTTTTTTTTTTGCTCTCCTCTAGATCTTATACACAACTAGCATCTTTTCATTCTGCAGCCTGTCAATGGAAAATTCTCCTTAGTCAAAGCCTGATCTTCGCTGTAACAAATGGGAAAATAAACCTGCCTGATTCTGCTCTGACAATATTTTAATCTTACTGATTGCATGCCACAGATGAACTTTATAATATTTTACTACATGGACCCAGTTCACCCAGGATTAACTTTACTGCAGGAGGACTTTATAGCTACTGTAAGAAGTACAGGCAATGCCATGGTAACAGCAATCACTGGCAAAGGATAACTGGGGATGTTGATAGTCATCGTTGTGCACATGATTTACTCCTAAGACTGCTTCATCTATAGTTTCATATCCATTATACTTCCAGACCCACTTTGTAAGGAAGTATGATTTTGTAATTTCTAGTTTTTAAGTGATTGTGAGACATTTGTGACCTCTTGAGTCAAACTAAGTAGTAGTTGCATCGCGGACAATCCCACCCAGATTAATGAGATGTTGACACGTAAAATTAGTATTCAGTAGCAAGAAGGGTAGTGCAATCTGCTCTATGCGTTTTAAGCCAAGAAATTTCATGTGAATATTGAATTTATTATTTTCAGTTGTAGCATTATGCTTGAAAAATTGAAAGCTGAGTTCCCCTTTGGGGATTCAGCCTTTCAGTTTGGTATACGAATTTAGTAATAAAATTAACTTACACAGCGCATTCCACGTGCAAACACTTTCTAACAAAATATCAGTATCGTTTTCCCACTGTATTACTAAAGAATATTTTGTTGTTCCAGATGAATGCCTCCTGAATGGTCTACTTTTTTCTTTTTAGTTTAGAGGTCAAATACTGTATCTAGAAGATCACGTATTCATTAAAAGTGGCACTTATTGTAGAGGTAACATTTATAAAACTCTGAGCGTAATTTTTACCGTTTTCCTCACAGTATGTTGGTAAGAATTAATTCAGGTCAATTAAAATCCAGAACTGAAATAGCTAATAAAACATTGACAGGGAAAATATGAAAAATTATCCCCAGCTGCAGTTAGTTGTACTTGCTATACAGAAAAAGCTGAATGAAAAACTGAGTGTCTAAAAATAGGTTTAATTTTTCTTGAGTGGTATTGAATTATTGAATTGTATTCTAGTAGTGTCGACTAGGATAATGGATTCACTGGATTTAGCCCTAAAGGATTTACCAGAAGATCAGATAAATATAGTTAGAGACGTGAGTAAAAATATAAAAGGAGCTTTCAAAGAAAATCGTGGCTTTAAAACCAGATTAACAAAAGAGAAACTGAAAGAAAGAGCTAGATATTGGTTGCTCAATTAGATAAAGCCAGAACCTTAATATTAATGAACTTTCTAGAACTACAAGTAGTGTTAAAGACCAGAGCAATTTACACCAACAAGTACCTAATAGTTCTGTCAGGTAATACATCTTTAGCTATAAAGCATCTACTATAAGAGCTACTGAGCCTTCGCTTTGTGTATAAACACACTCCAAACACACTTCAAACCTTTCTGGACAGTTTATTTTCAAAACTTTGGCTTTGTTTTCAAACCCTGCACACTCACACCGCAGAATGGGCTGGTGGATTAGGCAGTGCTGATAAGCCTAATTGAGGGCAATTGGAGATTCCAATGTGAACATATACAAGACTACCTTTAAATGACCAGTTTGTAATTATCAATGGATAGTTTCCACTATTTCTTGGCAAATTGAGACAAATCAAAGGCTTCCTACTTACTAACAAGTTGGGTATAAACTAAAGGTATAAGCTACTACCATATCTCATGGAGCAAAGGCTGAGCAATGAGAGGAAAATGCACACCTTTGGAGATTTTGAAGCAATAAAAATGTATTTCGAGGCTATTAAAATGTTTCAAGCAAGATCAGGAAAGATTTATGAGTTGGTGGATTTATTGCACAGGCACACCTTTCCTAGACTTCAGCTCTTTTTCAGCTGTAGAGGAAGAAAAATTTGTTTAGTTTCTTTGGGTGAAACTCAAGCCAAAACAAATAGAAACTCTCTACTTCCGAACCTGTAAATTTCCTTAACTCATAATTTGGCTAAACATCTCTAAGTAACTGTCCTGCAGACAGCGGTGTATGGGGTGGGGGGGTGACAGTGGTTTGCCTCTTGCCAGTTGCTGGGAACCAGAGGGGATATTCCAGGGGCAACAGATGTTGTCCTGCATCTAGTGGTGGGCATTACTTGTCTCCCACCACCCTTTTACACGCAAACATAATGGGAAAATGTCTTTTCCTGTCCTCCCCAATGAAGGGCTAGGTGCCATTTCTTTCTAAACATGTACTAAATTTGGGCTTTTAACTGATATTTAACCTGCAAGTTCCTCGGCGTGCTAAGCCACAGCAGATCCCAAAGTGCTTATTCTATAACCTATTACATAAATATGTATCTTAAGGAAAATACCATATATACAGTGTACCATCACACAGTGATGCTTTATTAGTCACCTGGTTTGGGTCCTTCACTTTGAAGAAGCTGCTCAGGTGTTATCCTTTGGCCTCCATGGGAATAACCCAGGAGAGCCTCAGGGGCAGATGGATCTCGTGAGCTCTGCATGCAGCTGCCACTGCCCTCAGTGCCTGCATGGAGAAATTATCTGCTCCGCTCCAGAAATCCTTCCCTATGGCTTCATTTACAGCTTGTTCAGGTGCAGAAAGTTTACAAGACTGAGTTAAAAAAGTTAACTTTAAAAAGTGACAGCTTGCCCTTTTCACTATCACTCTGGACCTCCTACAGATAACCTCCCCCGTTAGCTTTTTATTATTATTATTTTTTAAACAGGCACATTTAGAAATATCCACCAGCTTGACTTTACTTTGCCTCTGAATTGAATTTGTTGCAATGCCTATAAATGGTTATTGCAGATAGCTATGCATCATTTCAGCAATTAATTACTTATTAAACTTTTGGTTTAGAGTGGAAATATATAGATTTCTGCAAAGGCTGATGTTTGTGATACTAACTGGCTGCTTACTGTTAGAAAACTGAGAGTAATTATTTCAAATTAGAATCCACTGAGCCAATTCTTGCATATCCAGATATGCAGCAAGTAGCAAGTCTTAAAGGTCCATGAAGTGAATGTTACCATTACCCTGTGCTCTTGTGCCTGCCCACAGAGTATGCACACGAGTTTCTACCTGCTCAAAGACACTCAAAACTGTACTTTCTCTGGAAGAAATCTAACACAGTAAGTCTTTGTGGTTCATCACAGTGCACGAAGCAGGAGAAAAAACGTGCATTTAGTGATAACAAACAGGTTTGTTGTGTCATTAGGTACGCAAACGTCAATTAAGTAGTACAGGTTGAATTTGGCCAAAAGTGGAGAAATAATATTATAAATCTTGCATCTCAGGCAACCTGTAAGATCCTGAACTAAAGAAATAGATCTTTATGTAGGATATAAATCTGCAAAAGACTTCCCAAAGAAGTATTTGTAACATAATTTGCCATCGTGCCCTCCAACAGCTGGGCATTGCTGTAGTTGTTCTCTGTGTTTCTGACACCAGCACACCCGTATGCAGATTGTAGTGGCTGTAAAGGATATCCAGGGGTGACACAACTCAAAAGCACATCATCACCTTGGCGATGTCTCGGGACTCCCTCTCCATAGCTTTTTTGATGAACAATGATAAATAAAAAAAAATATTGCATGTCAGTTAATTACGGTGATATATTTCAACGCCTACATCATTGCCTATTAGACCTACCTGTTCTGAGGGCTTGTTTATCCTGGTGGAAATGTAATAGAATACTTTCTCATGCTTTTTACTATCCTCTGTAACAATTAGTGTCTATCCACCCTCGGTGATTATTTCTTATATTCTCATATATGGTCCAAATATTACCTTGCTGAGCCAGACATTCAGAGGCAGTTCAGGATTTAAATTTTGTAGGTACCATAGCACTTTTAATTGCTTATTCTTCTGAATTTAGATGAAGCTGAATAATGGGATGTCATCCATTTCAAATTCAAATTAGAGTAACTTATTCCACCGACGAATGAACTTTGTCTTCATAATCTAGCTCAGCAAGCAAGGTGATATAATATAGAAAGTAGTAGCTGAGAGTGCTTTAACTAATGAATTCGCCGTCAGAAATGCAGCTCCATGTTTGACAGCTGGACCACTGAGTTTTGATTTTTATTTTTATTAATTGGGAGACCCTTACAGTAACCTCTGTTAATCGGTGCCTGAGCAGCTCACAGCACGCTGTCAAGAGGACATGGACAAATGAGGACTCTGCACTCATTTAAAGCCATCTGTGTAAAAGTGTGCTGTTGTCTGGTATTTGTTGAGTTTCACCAAATTAAAACCAGGCCTGAACATTTTCACACATGGCACAATGTGATTTTACAACATTTCCTAACACATTTGTGTTCCACATAGTGATGCTTCCTCCTTTCGTATAGCACCATTAATAAAGGAGATTGTGCTGAGAATAATTTGGATTACTTGGAAAACAGAGGCCACAAATTAAGTAGAGAAATAGATATAGTTTTTGTATCTTTGATAATGAATTCTCCAATTAAATGTTCCATCACAGTTATTAGTTTTGATCAATTAGATTCAGACATACTGGGCCAGATTTTTAGATTGTACTATTCATATAGCTTCATTTCAGTTAAATGGCTATTTTACCACCAAATAGGCCTGTACAATTTCCTTTTTTAAAATTGTGCTGAAGATTAAATACTCAAAGAACTCTAAAGCTGGCAGTATTTGCACTTACATTTTGGTTATGCATGAACTGAGACCAAAACCCAACAGCTGTTTCAAGAGGCACAAGAATATCAGAAAAAGCGCACATGTATGTTGCAATATATTTGCAATATACTCAATAATATAATAATAATAATCAACAACAATTCAATAGGAATAATTCAATATTGGTTTGCAGGAGTGCAGTCCACCTTTTTACATAATGAACTGGCAGGAATGAGAATCCCAGAGCTTGTGTCCTTTAACTGAAGATATTCAGAAAGGGCTAACTCTGCTGACACATGATCTGCATCAGGGTCCTGTCCGGTCACTGGCAACTAAAATCCCATCTGGAATGGTCCATAACACTTTCCATCCAAGCACGTTAAACCACTTTACACATATTACATATTGAGTAATTGGTTAGAATATCTTCTGAGGCGCGTAGACGTGATCTTCAGTTTATCGTTCAGGAAACTGAGGCAGAGAGAGGCAAAAGTCCTGAGAGGTCCTCACTCGATGGCTGGGAAGGATCTCAGGTGTCTGACTCTCACAACTGCCGTACAACCACAGGAGAAGGACCGATTCCTTACCACAGCCACGCCAGTATTACCAATTTTACTTACTCTGCCTGAGTTTTTCCCTTCTTTAAAAGGCTGTGTTATGGAGGTTTGAATGCCATCAAGAAGAAAGTTCACATTTAAGCACTGTTAAATATTTGACAAATCCACAAAGCCAAGGAAATTCAGATTTAAGGCTGAAAATCCAGACTGACACTCCAACCTTACTGATACTGCCAAACTCCATGCTTTTGTGCATTGAAGTCAGACCTCTTGCTTTACTAAATGCTGTTTTTTTGTAGTTAAATTATAGTAACAAGTGCTCCAGTTTCACTAAAACCCACTACCTACAAGATTTGGATTACTAAAATGTAACCCAAATCCTTTCTGCTGGTGGTGTGTGCATTTGAAGATAAGTAGCAGGGTGAGTAGGCTAATAACGGATTGGAATCTCCTATGGATAGTTCAGCACATCTCTAATTTCATTGCAACTATTTTTCTCGTTAAATTTAGATGAAAGGGGAAGACACATCTATTTCTTGCCTGTTATTGCTTTTCCTTGAAGGTATTATGAGAATTCTGTTATATAAACTCATACATACAGACAAGTGAGAAGTGGCAGCCACAGTAGCATATTAATTTGAGTCGTGTTTCCAATGATTTTCATTGATTATGGTGTGGATGATGCTGCCCCACAATAATTAAAGACACAGTATCGTAGGAATTAACATAATATTGGTCCTCTAACTTGCCTTGGTGTAGATGCAAGACTAAACCACATACTTATTATTTGTTTAGTATAATTTTAATGGCATTTCTACCATTCAAGTCCTACATGCATCAATCTAAGTGGAGAAAGCTCAACCCCAGCCTTTTCTGGCAGTGGAAAAATATCCACTTTCTCTTTCCCACATATTCACACTCAGCCAATCCTACCAGAAAGCTGATACTCGAACTAGCCACAGAAGTTTATCATGTTTGTAGGTTTTCAGACATCCAGGGTTTTTCCATGAGACGATGATTTTATCCCTTCTTATGGGGCAAAGCCCTGTTTTTCACCTTTTGGATGGCTTAAACCACTCTGTTTTTCCTCCTTTAGCTGCTCCACATTTGATTTCCAGAAAAAAATTGGGAGGTTATTTGTTATCTCTTGCTGAGAGTGAGCATAGAAGGTGCTGTCATACCCCTCTCCTTTTTGGTTTTATCCAGCAAAATGAACAGAATCTGGAAAAGAAAAAAAACCACGACAACAATTAAACAGTAAAGTTTGAGTAGGTCTGAGGTGGAAAAGAGGCATATAAATGGTGCTCAAGCAGTTCACACACTATATTGTTTTCTGGCTATAGCTTTATTGTTTTGAACCACATCTTTGGCTCAGCTCTTACCAGGGTTTGTGAATATTCATCACCTACATTTTCCAGGAAAAAAAAAAACTTTTGGGGGAAGAAGGTTGACAATATAGATGAAAATACTGAAATATTTTTTTTAAAAGCATAATAAAATCTTTACAATGAGCAGATGAAATAGGACAAAACGCTTTTTGTGGGTCCTAGCCTGCCCTAACAAAATACAAATTAGAAAGGACTGCTGGTGAGGATTTGTTTATGTCAACATGGAACTTAATGAAAATTAAATCTTGCTCTATGTAATGCTGGAAACCAAATCCCCAGCTTGGTTACAGGAGTGTAAACACAAACTAACTCCACTGTGCTTGATGATCCTACTGTGGATTTCCATCTTGCTCCCATCTGTGACCCACCAATTGATAGCAGAGACGGATCCAGCCGTCAGCGAGCAGTTTGCCTAAAATGAGAGCAATATAACCCAGGGGTCTGCACAGTAAGGAGTAGAACTCCTAGGCTTATAGTTTGCCTCTCATCAGCTGTTACTCATTAATGCTTTCCTCACTGATATTCATTTTAAAGTCTAGCACCTTCCTTTCCACGTTTGAGGCATTTGCCTTCAAAGTCGTTTTAATATTCAAGCTCCAAAGGTGTTTGTGGTCTTTGACTCAGTTGACATTTACTTGCAAGAAACTGAACTGAAGCGGCTGGTAATTTCTGTAAGAGGTGTTGGCATTAATTTTCTTGCTGTTATGCCTTGTTGCTCCAGTAGATGTTTGTAGATGCCAAACCTTGCCTAATTTTTTCCCCTTTTACTTACATTTGACAGGTTACTTATTGTTTATTGACTGTGGGAAGTTTATTGTGTGATATTGCTTCCTCGGCTCTGGTGTTCAGCAAAAACGGCTTTATTTGTCTCGTGATAGGGTTTTTATCTGACACTAAGTCTTTTTTTTACACGCCAAACTTCCAAAGAAATTATTATAACCTTCATTACTTAGCTGTTAGCAAACTCTGTCCACTTTCATTTCTGATTATGCAGAATGAAGAAAATGTGATAATTTGCTGAGTGCCACAAAATTATCTAAATAAAGTTCTGTTCCCTTCTCATCTCTCGTTCCTGTACTGTCAGATGAGGGAAATTACTTACATTTCATAGAAAAATCTATACTGGTGAGTACTAGGATTAATAAGATACGTTTTAAATATTTATTACATATTTAAGAAGCAATGTGATGAGTATATTATGGCAGGTATATTTTCTAAGGTTGTAGTCCATCAGCTGAATAAGGAATAAAAATATAATAATCGGAGACCAACAGTGATTGTAAAAGGAAATTTTAATAAATACTTTAAGATCCAGCAGAAGGCATGTGTCAATAATTACCTTCTCATAATATCACTCAGTGTTGCTGCCCTGTTGCACTACTGATGGACAGATATTAATACATAAATCCATTCAAATTTATGGGTCTTGAAGTAATTGCAGGCTATAAACAGAGGTGCCCGATTTGACTTTTGATTAACTTACCTTTTAGAAGACTAACCATGGTCTCTCTGAATAGGTATGACAGCATCACGTGGAAAAGTCAGGAAAGGCCTGATGTTCCTCCTGATGTCTTTTTTTTTCTTTAAGTTTCCAACTCAACATTTTTTATTTCTTGCCAATAAGCAGCACAGAATATATTACAGAGGAAGCATCTACAGTGGGAAAAAGTTGTGAAAAGTCATTTCAGCAAAAACACACGCTCTCATTCTTGCCAATAATTCGGAGGTTTATATCCACAACCCCGATAATCTCGGTAGCTCGGTGACCACGCTGGGCTCAAGCCTTCCTGTACAAAAGCCATGGGAGATTTTGGAAACTGTTCTTTCTGCCAAGCCACGTTTGCGAGCACACATTTGATGTTTTGCTGCAAGCAGCAGCTCAAGCCTGGCCAAGGTCGTTCTTCACCTCAGTTTGAGAAGAGCAGAGCTTGCCCAGCTGTGGAAGTGCCAAAAGAATTTACACAGAGATTGTAAGAGACAAGTAAAACTGGGACGTGATAATGCCATCCCTTCCTTCGTGTTCTTAAAAATATGGCTGAGTGCATGTGGATAAGGGATATAGGCACCGCTTTTGAAAAGAGCCAGCTTTGGTTTTAGTGCCTGGCATTAGCAGAAAAAGGTAGAAAGGAGATAGCATTGGACCACCTGAAAACATTCCCAGATGCGTGCTTTTGGCAGGTAATTGCATTTCCTTGCAACGTGGTAAAGCAAATCAATGAAGCAAATACAGAAAATACAAACCCAAAGTCTATATTGTAGCGTTCACAAGAAATCCAGCAGAATCTTGTTTAGAACCACCTGTCCAGGTTGTGTCAACACATAGACTGCGTGAATTTCTAGGAAAAAAAAAAGAATATTTAAAAAAATAGTTAAGCTATGAGATCTCCATGGTCTGTTCATCCTTTTCCAAGACCAAATCACATTACTTGCATACTATGCTTCAGGAAACAGAAGAGCTCAGAACAGTAGGTTGCTGATTTAGAAGTCTTGGCTCTGTAGTGGCTTTGAGAAGGCAGCGAGAACAGTTCTTCAATCTCAGAAGATGTTGATGTGGATAAAGATTTCTCTTTCACTTCCATGAACAAATTATATGGGTTTTTTAATCAATCCTCCTAATCCAAGCAGCAAGGAGGCAAGCATCCCTGTCTCAGCAGGGTCTCTGCAAATCCAAGTCCTACGTTTGCTCAGAGTCACAGTCCTGCCCAAAGAGACAGCTCAGTGACCACACGTTCTCGCATGGTGACTGCTTGTGTAACAAGCTCCCCAGTACCAAGCTGGCTGCTCACTTCCTAGTTGTAATTCCTGCAGTGGAGATGCCATGTGCTCCTCCGCCAAGACAACACTTCTCGGTTTGCACCGAGGGGACAGGCTTTGCAAGTAACTCCATGCATGTGGCTTTCCTTTGTATTCAGAGCTTTCACAATCACCCTTGACTATCAAAGATTCCATCATCATCTGGCCTTAATCTTCAAAATTTATTTCAGAGCCTCAGAAGCTTTGTTTGGCTGAGTGCAGCTAAGCAGCGAGCAGCTGAAACCCTTCGTGACTGTCACACAGTTTTCCTATTTCTTTTTAATATTCATCAAGCTTGAAGTTTTATGTAACCAGTTTCAAATGTGTCATAAGAGAGTTTACTTGGCTACAGGCAGTGTTTTCGTGATGGGTTTTGGGTTTTTTTCTGAACTGATAAAAATGGAATTAGCAGGTATTAGCAACTGAATTAGTTAGTAGGCTTTAATAACAAAAGAACTTGTTCAGGTTCACTGGAGCAGATATAATTCTAGTTACAGGTAAAATATTTTTTTCAATAAGTTGTTTATTCGCATTGCTTTTTAGGTATTGTTTCTTAAGAAATTAATTCTTCTTAACCACAGCCCAGTGAACTCAGGAGCCTGCCTGACACTCTACAAGACTATTCCTCTTGGAGAAGAAACCCTCGCCATTGTCTCATTTAACACTCAGACAATGTGTCTGTATTCCCCGGAGGGCTTCTAGTTCAACCTCAGGAATAGCATAATTTCAAATGTCTCTAGAGAAAACAGAGTTACAGAACACCAGCTGCAGAAGAGTATATGTTCAGGCTTGTCACACGTGTGTAATTAGTGCTCTGCTGAATTTCTTACAAATTATGAAAAAGAAAATGACCTTATGTATCAAAACACACTGCAGCATTAGCTTCTTACATAGGAATATAAACTGTTTTTCCCAAAAGCTGTATTTTGATCTCATATTTACTCGTTCAAATGTTCTCAGCAGATGAAGCCGTGTTCAAATAGTCCCTACCTAGAATGCAAAAATGCATGGAATCCTTCTCAAATTTAAGGTTATAGATAATTAACTTCTTTGGTTGCAACATTTCTATCTTCAAGTCTTATGCAGAGTATAACAATAATGAAAGTGAGACCATCTTAAAATCAAACTATAGGACAACTATAAACCGAGAATGACAGGTTCAGCTTTTTCCTTCAAGCTTTTAAGCATCTCTACTAATAGCTAAAATATTTCTGAAATGGTCTGACCTTTAGATTCTATTTGAAAAAAGGCTTCTTTTCTTTTGGGAAACTGCCTCCACTGAATCATTTCCAAGCCTCCAGGCAACTTTCAGTATCAAATACACTGTTGTTACAACTATTTCTAAGATAATTTTATAAGTGAACAATGAGAGAAAATTAGCCCTAATATCTAAAAGGAATGGTAAAAACATACAGAAAATCTCTTGTAACATATATCATATAATACAAGTATAACTTGTTTGATAGAGACTTTCAGCTTTGCTTGATTTTTATTATGGAAACTAAAGAGCTTAATGGGAAGGTCTTGTGAGTTCCAAGTCCCAAGTAACTGGGTTATGAACCCCCAGAGAGATTATTAATTTTTTCCCTGGTATCTGCATTTCAGCTATGCTAGTCATTGAAATATTTGTCCAAGCTAGCTGAGAATGATGATTAAAATAAGTCCAATGTTCATCACTGTTTACCATCTATATATTTTCTCATAAGATCAACACAACTTAAATGTCAATTTTTAATGCATGTGTATTCTTTTCAGTACAGTATCTTTGATTTGACCTAATAAAATCGTACAACAATTCGGTGAATTATTATGATAGCAAATTAATGTATTTATTGTCATTACTACTTAAGCATATAGGAATGAAGACCGGAACTGCCTTCAGAATTAACGAGATTTCTATAACTAGGCACTCCATTAACTGTGAAACAATCAGCCTAGAAATTCTCTGTGCAAAATACTGTCTTGTTTCACTTGAGTCTGGACAAGTTTTGGAGATAAAATATGCTATTTTGCAGTTTTGTCTTTGAACTCTATAGTTTGGAGCATTACACTCGGTGGAAATTGATAACCTCAGCTACCTGGTTGTGATCTGAAACACTCGTCAGGGTCGTCGCTTGAACCTGGAAGACAACTGGGAAAATACTTGAATTAGAGTCATAAAAAGAGTTTAGCTTTACAAAAGAAAAGAGGATATAAAAAGAATACTGAATATATGAATAAATAAAAGCATTATGAAGCAAAATACTTTGCCAGAAAGTTTATTTAAGAAAAAAATCAAAATCAACAGTGTGTTACAGCCAGAGCCCTTAAGCCACTGTGAGGACCATCAGATGACGGGTCACATCATGGTTGTCCTATTTCCATAACAAGGCTGCTCTGATCTTGAGCAGAGGGTCTGGAAATTTAACTCTTGAATTTGTTAAATTATTCACACACACAGGACTACTGGAACTTACCTGAATACATAATTGCAGTGTTTGAATATTGGATTCTGTTATGTAAAACAATACCTGCCTATGCTTTACGTTAACAGAGCTGCGTTTCCATTTGGTTTAGATCAGTTTTGAATATTATTACTTATATTTATCTGGTTTTATATATTGTTTGCTTCTGCTCTAGTTTCCATAGATGAAATTATGACTAAACTATTAAAAATACGATCAGAAACTGTCTTCATCACACAGTCTTTCAGCATGAGTTCTTCTCTGTGGCAATTTCCAGTCTCTACGCACACATGTTTCTTGAGGAAGATGTTTTGTTCCAGGTGCTTATCTACTAATTTTTAATAAATATAATACCTGTTTAATAAAGCAGAACCAGCAGTATCCAATGACAGCCTTGGTTGATCTAAAAGACAGACCTCCTAAAACCTTGTTACCTTCTCTCCCAGGAAATCTAGGAGTTGGCACCCGCTGCAGGAGCAGCTGTTCTCGCACGTCTTACAGATGGTTGCGGAAAAAGAAATCAAATCCCCACTGCACTCAGACCTCTAATGAAAACTGTATAAAACCCTGAACCGGTTGAAATCATCTCCAGGACCAGACTTGCCTTTTGTATGGACACGAAGGCTCAAAGAGGGGCTGGATCCTGCGTGTGCCGGGTGAGCGTGTTGCCAGATGCACTCGGCCGCGGGTCGCAGGTGGCATCCGAGGCTCCTGCCTGAGAGCCAAGACCATCCTTCCCGAGAGCCGTAGCATCGATCTTACCATATAAAAATATCATCCATATAAATGCTACATATTTCTACCTCGATATATAAACATGTAGCTATAACACTTACAAAAATAGTTTTTATATAGAGAGAATATCTATATAAACTATAAATAAACGTAGAGAAGCTATAAGAATATATGTATAGGGAATAAATTACATATAGTTTATATAGAGAGAACTATTCTGACTACTGAATACACACCGATCTTAAGCATCTAAAAATAGGAGACCTAACTAGGAACGCTGGCTTATAAAAATAATTCAAGAGTAAAATTCTTCAGCGACGCAGCAGCAGGTCGGGTGGATAGGTGCAAGTCTGAAAGACTGTGAAAATTAAATGGTGCCAAGGGCAGCGTGGCAGGCTGAAGTTTTGGAGCCCAGTTTTCAGCGGTGCGATGCGAGACATGCTGGTTTAATAATATCAGCAAGGTCTGAAAGCGTTCTGCACGCACTACCACTTCGAAGAGAGCCCGATTTACAGGGTCCCTGCGATGTATCTAAATGTCAAAAATACATAATTTATGAACTTGTCTGTTTAGA
Source organism: Tauraco erythrolophus (assembly GCF_009769465.1). NCBI lineage: Eukaryota > Metazoa > Chordata > Aves > Musophagiformes > Musophagidae > Tauraco > Tauraco erythrolophus. The sequence goes on from NC_141475.1 coordinate 26,642,947, forward strand.
GATCTATTCTTTTCCAGATTATGTATACTAAAATGACTGTATTCCATGTAATTCGGCTCAATTTCTAGCAGATTACTCATTTGAAAATAAGCGTTTGCTGTTCATTTTGCACACAGAGCAGGTGTCTACGATGCGCTTCTACACATCCTGACATGAAAACTTGGATTTGTCATCAATGATTGATCATCTCGGTGCTGCTCTCCAAATATGCTTTTGTTACTTACGCTTCTGGTTTTTTAACAGTGGCCTTGAGACTTTTAAACCTTCAGCACGTGAGACAATTCACTTCGTGATGAAGTGACTTTCTTCTCCAACCAGGTGAAGGAATAGCAGCTGCTTTTCCTTGCTCCTTCCAGTTATCCCATGAGTGCAGATCCTGGTAGCATTCCATAACGACCAGTTTCTCTTGCAAAAGTTCAGATGCAACAGGGCAAATTAAGCCTCAGACATCTTACGTCCCTTGTCTGTCTCCTTGTCACTCTACTTTTAAATTCTAAAAAAATTATACAGTAACATGAGAAGTTTATTAAATAAGAAGGGCAGGAACATAAATAAAATATGAATGCAAAATAGAAAGTTATTATACTATAATATACTAACAATACATAAGAAAAAATTCATCTCCCTATCAATATTCAGGTCATTAATTAGAAAAGAAATACAGGGCATCCCTCTGTAAGGCTCTGGACTTCTTTGGTGCTCCAGCAAGGAGAAGACTATGCTGTCATGTCCACTGCAATGATGGGAGGGAGGAAGACATCTGGCTGCCCTTTTTGTCTCTCCATGCCCTGAAGAATCCTACCAGCCAGAGAGGAAAAAAATCCATTACTCCCCTTGTCCACAATATTTAGCACTGACCAGCTCTGCCATGAATCACAGCATGGAGGTAACATTTCTGATATGATTTCTCAGGTCATGCACCTAAAACTGCATTATTTCTTTCGAGGAAGACTGTGCTGTGCTTTTATTATGGACTATGATAGTTAAGAAAAACGTCTACTTTGACCACTTTTACCCATCATAAGCATGCTTTTTAAACTTCTTACTACCTTGTCCAAATTCTTCTTGGATCATCATGTTCCTGTTGGGCAAGCGCATATTCAGATTGTTATATTCAGATTTTTTAGAAGTAATTTTGTGGTTTTGGTGCAGAATATACGAAAGAGAAGTCCTATATTTCAATTTTAGAAGTATCTAAGCAAACTTACACAATATAAGTTTTGGGGTTTTTTTAAAGGAGATTTAGCATACGTTTATGTTACCTGCAATGACCATTGTAAATCACGGTCCTCAGCAGGGAACAACAATCATTTCTTTATGCTCTGAAAATGTATTAAAATACACAAACACTGCTGAATTTTAAAGGGCTGGTCAACCTGATGCTGGGCTCAGAGTCAAACTGACTCCCAAAGCAGACAACTCAGGATCTTTCTATCTTCAGAGAATTTATGTGCACGTAATATTAATAGTTGATCCTATAACTAACACCCAACCTCCTGGAAATGGTTTTGTAAACCAAAACATCATGTTATCTAGTTTCATGTTACAGAGGAGTCAGCAGCAAGGAATTTTCTGATAGTTTATACTATATAGTTAACACAGAACTTGAGATTGCCATTAGAAGCTATTTAAATACCTCCTAAATGCCAAGATCCTACTGACACATCAGTATTTAGTTGATACTCGGCACTTTTAAGGCTCAACAATACCTTTGTCCTTGCTTGGGCAGGTACAACAGCCCGTTAAGATCAAGGTCTCCATAACTAAATAGACATGTGCTAAATGTGGAGGTGAGCTAAATTACTTCAGAAGATATAAGAAATCCTCCTGAAAAGCAGATAATTGAACCGAAATCCCACAAGGATAAATTATTCCCATCCTAAACATTAAGGTACTTCTTCCTCTTTAAAAAAATAAATTGGGCTTGCAAAACTATTCCACTTCTGTCTAGATTTTTGTGGTGGGAAAATATACAGTGGTATTTAACTGAGCCTTTACAAGATCATTAAGCTGCCTTACAATTATTAGTTTGTGGGTGGTGTTTGGTTTTTTAAGCGGTTTGCATAATCATCATAAACATAGTGGGAATGTTGAATCTACTAGCCAAAGCCCTGTCCTCTGTTATAAAGAGCATGTTACTGCCATCTGGGTGCAGGAGATATATTGCAAGGTAAGCCAGTACATTTTCATAGAAAACTTCGTATTTGGAGGAATTTTTATCCCTGTTTGCCCACTTTTCAGATATTTCATCCAGCCGTCCCTTACAGGGTTAGATCGGGGCCATTCCAAACTGAGCAATAAACAGGGCATCTCTAATCTTTGGGAATTAGAAATGTAAGAGCTAGATTAAGCAATGTACAGTGTCTGTATCAAATTTTGTGTTATTCAGTCAATCTGGCAATTGGAGAGGTGCACTGTAGGGTTTAACACTAATAAGGCTGAGTGGAAGAGGAAAACAATCTCATTCCTGGAAGGTCCAATAATATTTTCCCACTTATCTTCCCTTGGAAACGAGGTGAATTTACAAAATTTTGCTGAACAAATGCCCTTCACAGTGTAAAGCAATACTTTCCTTACAGAAAAAAAAGGGTTGTGTTGGTGTGTAGAATGCAATATCATATTTCACTTATAGTAAAGTTTCATAGGCATGTATATATTTTCATACATATAAATGTTCTAGAATTATCCAGAATCACATGTAATGCCTGCACATTAAGAAAAACAGATCCTAAAAAGAAATATTATTACAAGAAAACGGTTGCATTAGCTCAGGTTGAATGAGCCATCTAGCCATGTGGCTAATAGCAAATGCCAATGAAAAAAAAACAAGTAAAGAATAACCTTACCATTAAACTTGTATAGAATAAACTCCCAGCTTCCAGCAATTTCTAGGTCAGAGAATTCCTGAACAAAAAGCTGTACCTAATATTAACAGTCAGGTGATAGTGATAACAAGACAAATAAAGCCATTTGATTTTTGTTTATGAGGGTTTAAATCCATATGGGTTATTTACTTCTACTCACAATATAGTTTTTAAATGTGTGCACAGAAAAAAAAATAATAAATCGGGGTACAATTTAAGCTAAATAACATCTCAGAGTGTGAAGCAATGACTCAGGTGAAGCAGAAAAGTTTTCAGCTGGGCTGAGAACTGCCTGCCTTTTTACTACAGAAAGGGCTTTCTATGCCCATAGAGTTTAAAACCAGTGGACTTGGCATTAGTCCTTTGAAACATCTTCCTCCACAATTACAGATGTGAGCTACTGCCAACGGCCGGAAAGATCCATGTCAGGGTTCTCTTAGAATTTTTGTATTATTATAGTTATTGTGCAGCTATTTTTAGTTTCAAATCTGTCATAGTCATTCACCTGCAAGAAGAAAACGGTCTAAATATAGTACAACCTAGATAAACTCAAAAAATGGGCAGTTTTTAAACTATTGGAGTCCCTAAAATAGCCTCTTTCAAATATAAAATCGAATGTATTTTCCGTATTCTGAAGATAATAAAAAAAGTGGCTGAACCAAATTGGTAGACCTTTCCCAAGAGTTCATTTTTGTCCTAAAATTAAGTATGAGATGCTACATAATACAAGGATTTTTTTTTTTTTTTTAAAGTTAGTGTGAGGTGCAAAAGGACTTTTTAGAACATCAGGACTTCTGCTGAGTTTTAAAAAAGCTGTAAGGATATTTCTTCTGACAGAAGAGATGGAAGGTTTGCAGTTTTGACTATTCAGGACCTGATTTGTATCTCAAATTATTCTAAAGTATAATGATAATTATATTTAGGAATTACAATATAGTTCCCCTTCTCACTCTCTTTTATTTGTGGTACTAAAAAGAACATTTCCATGTAAGCAGAACCTTTGCAGTTCATTTTTAATAATGAATGCATTGAACTTGAGGGCAAAACACTTCTCATACAAATTTGGAAAGTTTAAATTGTCTCCGTGGTTTCCCCAGGAAACCACTCTGAGCCTGATCTCCCTGGGCAAACGTAGTAGAGGAGCATGTGGTGCCGAAGCTTTATCACTGGCGTGGATAAAGAACTTCTCACATAAACTATAATTTAGAAAAGATTACCGTAAAATCAAATTGGGAGACTTGTGAGGACCTCCCAGGTCTCTGATAACATCCATAATAACAGCATAAATGCAAAAATAACTTATTTGATCTTCTGCAGTTCACAGTTCTCAGCGTTTGCCTGATAAATCAGAGCAGAAGGAGCCGGCCAAGGGGGCTCGGGCCACCGGGCTGGCTGGGGCTGCGTGCCCACAGCCCGCGGAGTAGCGCGGGCAAGAAACCTGCCAAGGAAATCGTCACCGACAGGAATAGGAACATTTTGTGCAGATCAAGGGATAACGAACACCATGAGGCAATCTTTGCTCTTCCAAAACCCTCCCTTAGATCATTCAAACCCATAAAGAGCAGAATGGCTTCAGCTGGCCTCATAAAAGCAAAGTCTTTTCTTTCAAGGTCGTCAGCGAATTCCCGTCCCGCTGTTCGTGCCTGCTAGGGCTCTGGAATCACGGACTGAGCTCCACGGTCCAGCTCTCTGCCTCCTTCTCTTTGCACAGCTACGAGTTTCTCTTTACCGTTCAATATTTTGGGAAGCATCATCTCCTCGGTCTTTGAGAGAGATCCATTTGAGAGCGGGAATGTGGCACAGGAGATTCACAGGGAGAGATTTCCACATGACATCTCCCCCCGAATGCCAAAAGCCTGATCTGTGTTGGAACATAACATTTTAATAAATCCTGCAAAATTCCCTCGACGTTCTGATCAGCGTCACAGTGACACAGAAGGTACATTTAACATCTGGACATGAATTTCAGATATCAGTCTCAGTTTTATAGTTATAGAAAACACATGTTCCTGATTATTATAACTTTCCCAGCCTTATAGATACATGCATTTAAGAATTTATAAAGCTTTCTAAGGTTTTAAATTGATTAAAAGAAAAATACTACTCACAGAAGTCCTTTTGTTCCTTTTGATTTTTCTTGCAGGTGTTGTACATATAAAAGAATGAATTTGCTGATCTGTTTCATCCATTTGTTGGTGAGGTCTTGAGTTGTTTGCTGTCTAGAAGAAGGTTTAATCCTGGAGCATTTCCTTAGGCACCGTATTTAGTCTCGTTGCTACAACGGCAGGGCTGGTTGGGGGCAGCTCCTGGTTGGGAACAGGGCTGGTGATTACTTAAAAACTCACTTTTTGGTTCTTCGCTTGTCTCCATTTGTCCAGAAATAGTCATTCCTCCCCATCTTCCCCAACCTCTTCTGCCTCCACAGCATTGACCACACCATGGTCCTCTTGGGTGACTTCAGCCTGTGACCTGCAAGCTCTGGTTTACTCTGCCTTCCCTTCTAGCCATCTTTAATGGAAATCTAGAACATGACTGGTCTAGATACAGCTCTGTGATGGAGATATCCTAAATAACCTTTTTTTTCAGAGGACCTGTTTTGTCTTCTACTCTGGCTAATATTGGCATGATCACATGGCAAGGGCCACGCTTGGTTATTGCTGCCAGAGTGAGAGACACCATTCCCCTTCCTATCTCATATTGCTCCATCAAACAGAATTTATCAGGATGTGTCTCACAAACCCTTCTTTTCTGCAGGTGTCACCACGTGTCCAGCATTAGATTCACCATCACACTGGTAGCGATACAGACAAGAACTGGTGAAACTGAGAACGTAATTTGCGCTGTTCCTGATGTGCCAGTCAGCACTTTGCAAAGCCCAGATACTCTGTGTGAGCACTACAGGGTTATGTTAACACAAAATAATGTTCTGAATTGAATATTATTTGACAGCATGATTTGCCTGTCACGCAGTGCTGCAATTCATACGGCAAGTTTATATTAATTTCCACTCCTGGGCCAATGGCAGTGTTTTCTACCTTGTGCTTTCCAGTTTAGATATGTGTTTCATCAACTTTCCTATATATTTGTGCTCATGTACACACATGAACATGTGCAGTAGAACTACAGAACCGTAGTTTAGACAAATACATCAGAAAGTTGGTAGAATTGACATATCTTTGCTTCAAGTATTGTATCTAAACCTGATTCTGCACGTTGCTCTGAGTGAGAAGCTGTCTGTGGCATCAGAAAGTTGAACAATATTTTGGTAGATTCCTGCCCTAACTCAGGAGAGTAAAATATTATATAGCATCTAATTCCTTTAGATGTTTTTTGGCATATGTGCTGACTGAGTATTTTGACACCGTTAAATTGCATTTCAGGGGTTCGTAAATGGGTCTTAATTCACTGTCTGCCCACAGTGTTTCCCCCCTCACAATGCAATGTCCTTCTGTGCAACAGCTCCTGCCTGGAGTTATTTTAGGGATAACTGTGTCGTTGATCTTTTTTCTTACTTGCTCTTGCAGACAGATCTTGTATCTAACAAATACATCAGCTACCTTGGGAGCAGTGCATGGGAATGTATAGCTAACAAATTTGTATTCGTATTTACTTTCGTATGTAACAATCTTAGTTACTTCAAATATTTTACTCATGGGGCAGTCACAACAAGCAAATCCCACACCATTTAATTCCAATTAATAGTAAAACAGAATTTGCTATTGTTTGTTATTCAACTAGTTGGACAGCGGGTTAAATAAACTAGCAAATAGTTTTCGGCAGTAAGTCGTGCAATGAAATGTTTACTGGTTTTTAATCAATTCATAAATCTATGTTGAATTAATTATGTGCTTATTTAGAAGAAAAAAAAAAGTAGATTACAAAGAGAGCTTGAGAATTAAATTTCATTTCATATTTTGTGTCAAATTTACCAACAATTAAATATCACCTCTACTTTACAGTAACTCATAGTTGTCCCAAGATAATGCCAATATAAATTCAGAAAGATACCCAGCTAACCATGACTAGGAGGAACAGAAAAAGGCTGTGCCATTTTCTCTTACTCTTCTGACAATACAGCCAATACAGCTCCCCTTTTTACTGATAAAGGTGCTGTTTTGCTCAAGTCTCTGTTTTCTCTAGTTCTCTCTCACCTGGCCCAATTTTTTTATCCAAAGGAGCAGCTTTCCATCGCTGCTGACTTCTCTGGTCGTGCACATACATATATTTTATTTTCTGATTGCTACTAACACAAATTAACTTTTCTGTTGAATTCGGTACTTGAGCAAGACTTCAATAATTCACCGAAACCCACCAGCTACATTCAAACACATGGGTATGGCAAACATTCAGAAAAATCAGAGAAAACAAGCTAGCTGTTCCTCTTGACATATTGCACCCGTCCTGTCTCCGAAAGCAAACAATTCACGTTCCAAGAGTTTAGCTCTTATCCCTAACTGAGGGTGGAGGCTTGAGTTTATTCCCTTGTCTATCAATCATGATTTCCACGGACACACTTGGACCTTGCAATTTGTGTTCTTTGGAGTCAAGGGCTCGTAGTAATCACTGAACAGAAACCTTCCTTAAAAAAGGCTGTTTCTGTAAAACACAAGAAAGTTGGGGCAAAGCTGTGGCAAAAACCATCCAGCAAACTATATACATACCTCGCTTAGAAGATATTTGTTCATGGGAACCAGTCAAATTGAATTTCCTGTAGACTCTTCGTGTAACAGCTTCCATATTTGACTCATAGTCGGAGTTGGCAGCCCTGACATGGTCTTTAAAGTCACTTGGTTACTTTACTTTCTATAAAATAAGAGTAATTTTTTTAACCTTTTAGCCTTGCATCTCCCAGCTCTGGCTAAATTGAATGTCAAAAGTGAGAGGCAAAAGTCTTTGATATTTTCATACGCCAGCAAGATTTGCCATGACATGTAACATGTTTCAGAGTCACTATTTCTTGTCAGTATTCCTACTTCATATCCATTTTGATGGAATTACATTATTAATTGCAATCCTAGTGGATAGTAAATTACAGCAGTATCACCCTAAAGAAATCTTTCAAACTAAGCTTAAAATAAATTTCCTTCTTTTTTTTTTTTTTTTTTTTTAATTATGATGGGATTTACAAGGAGCTCAGAAACTCTTTACCTGTTTTATTTCAAATCTGATCGGAATAGGACTTAATCCTTCAAAATGAATGCTGAAAGCTGGTGTCTGTGATGGTTTTGGTTACGTTTTAGAAAGGACCAAAATCAGGACTATAATGAAATATCAAATGTAACAACTATGGAATTATTCCTAATGCTTCATGGTATTTACCAGGCTTGAGCAAAAGCAAAAGTGTGCATCTTCACAACTGTAATTTATTGCCTTGGAACCAACAGCCTTACAATAAGCATTTTGTAGCATTTCCTTGGGTGTATTAATGATTTCTACAAAAATCACTGCTCTTCATTATGCGGGTTCAATTTTTGCTACTTTGTAAGTTGTCTCCAGAGATGCTTCAAGGATGAGCTGTGGGGAGGAGGAAAGTGCTTGTCCCTTTCATTAGCAGTCTACATTTAACTTAATTCCCTTGACTCATCTGCTTCCTTCTCTTTTAGGTAATTGGTCCTTTGCTGTCAATGCCAACCCACTGCTGGTCAATGGCAAGTACTCCAAGATTCATTAGAAGGATCCAGCTGATTAACTTGGGAGACTTTGCAAGGAAGAAAAATGGCCTTTTTTCCTTTTAAGATTCATCTATATTCATTCATGCTATATTTCAGAATCTGAAATCTATATTTATATAGAACATATGAGGCTTTCCATGTGATTTCCTAAAAGGATAAAATTACACATAAGTATTTCTCTGTCCACAGCATCGCAATCATTCAAATCCTATCTCTCCCATCCCAGTATGAAAAGGCTTCACAAATGAACGACGAGCAGATGGCATATCATTTTCTCAACTGGAGATTCTTGGATTTGATTTGCCACTCATTGAATGCTGGCAAAAAAGCACTTCTGTGCCCCAGTGAATAGCCTGCATAGTTTGTATATTCTCTGATGGTATTTGTTTAACAGCTACTGGTAAACATAACAAAGGTTTATATCAAGTAGATTTTTTTTTCGTTATAAATATCACTGCAGTCAATGTCTTCACTTCTTTGATTTTGCTGTCTCTCAGCTGTATTTTGGTGCATAGCTCCCATCTTCCTGCAGTATCACTGTTGGCCACATCCAGGTACCCCCCTCTCCTGGCTGCCCTCATCCACACAGCCTTATTGTACACACCTACAGTTAATGTCTGTTGAGCCCAATCACCCAACTCTTCTCACCTTTTCTTCATTTAGTGAAAGTTTGGCTTAGCTCCTACGTTATTTCCACAGTAGCTGTTGTACTCATGGCACTCACACGTAACGCAGAGTGGACATTAGCAGGGTGGTTTGGAGACAAACCTGCAGCCCACAGAGATGATGCTCCAACAGACGGTACCTTCTCTGCCTAAGTTCTCAGATGTTATCCGAGAGACTAATACAGATATCCCCAGTTTGATACCACTGTTTCTTATTTCAAACACCTTTCTTAATTCCATTTTTCCTTTTTATTATGCTGTTATGCACAACCTGTTGCAACATTCTCAACAGACTGGGGTTTGACATTCCCATTTTCCTGAGTTACGCAAATAACTATCAGAGATGCTACCGCGATCCTGCGTGAGACGTGTGTCAGTGCCTCCAATTCGCAACGCGGAACTGCCCATCTATCAACAGCTGAAATGATCTGTTAGTAACATAACTAATGCACAGTGAGAATTATCTGAAACATTTTGTATATCATAAGATAAGAAATCTAGAAACCATTACTCCTACTCGAGACACCAGAAATGCTAACTCACAGCCTGTGCATGGTGGAACCACTGTCCGTCAACGTCACGTATTTTATGCCGTAGGATGTAAAAACGAACAAGTTTTTCTAAGTAACCTCTCAAGTAGCACAGTTCTGGGTTTTGAGGGTAGGAGTCACAAGAATGACCCTTTTTCCAGATTGTTCTACTGTTTCCAACATAGCAAACAGATCAGTGGGTTCATTGTCACAAGTGCTCCACTCTAAGCAAAAACTTTCCAAATCCTTGACACAGTATTAATCACTTATCCAAGCTTTTCTGCTATCGGAGCAGATGTCTAAAGCACGAAATCCATGTAGGGAGCCCTTAGAAGTTTGTATTGTTTCTTCCGCCTGAGGGGTAGATATTTAAATTTTCTTAATATTGAGCCAACTCAGTTCTTATCACAGTTACACAAAGCTGCCGCATAATTCAATAGACAAATTGTCTAAATCTAATTAATTCCATAAAATGACAAATTATATTTTTTTTTTTAAATCTATACTTAATAGATAGCCAAATGGCTACAAACCACATTAGGCTGAATGAATAAGATACCATCTGTGATAGGAGGCATGTTGAATAATACAGTCTAGATGCAAAGCATATTGAACAGAACAAAACATACCATATAACAGATTTATAGTCTATAATCCACACAGAAAGTCTGCTAAAGTAGATCAACTCTGTCACATAACACTGCTTTCATCTAGTGTCCAGGAGCACTGCACCACTTTGACTCATTTAGCAGATCAGTTACATACTATTCCTGATTTCATGCAGCGATGATTAAGGATGAAAAATATCACAGACAGTTGGCAACCGCAATAAATCAAAAAGCTTTGCTCCATTTTGCTTTACGTATGTGCACCGGAATTTTGAAAACAATATGATTGAATTAGTCATGTACAATAATTGTTTGCTGGGGAAAAAAGTCCACTATGATAACTTTGGGTCTTCAGATTTCGTAAGTGTTCGAAGACAGGAAAGTAAATTAAGCTTTAATAAGCTGTTATGAACCCACTGTCAGGAGATGTTGCATACACACTAAAATTAGTTTCTATTGAGACTTGGCTTTTTGTTGAGAATGGTCCAAAGCTGTAAGCCAAGTAGTGCCAAGACGAACTACATTAATCAAACAAGATTTGGCACAATTACCTAAGCCACTTAAGGTATTTTTATATATGCTGTTCCAGCCTGTGCGCCACAGACTCTCATCAGATATAGTAAACATCTGCTGGTTTGAGGATTATGGACTATATTTTCTAAATTTATAGTGCTCAGATACCAATTTGAGTCACCAAGACCTGACTTGGAGCTTACATCAAAGCTTCAACCGCCCCCAGAAATGAATCCATAAAGCCACTTTAATGAACGCTACCGGTATTATTGTACACCTGATCATGACATATAGCTCCTGCTGAACCACGTAACGACGAGATGTTGGAACAGTGAGGTGACACCAGCCAGTTTCACTTTTTCTGTGCCTGCCATGTTTGATAAAGCAGCAGAAAAATAAAGGTTATTCTGAATATTTGAAGATGAATCCGTTGATTAGCTCTCCTCTTGTGTGAGCAAAGGAGCAGAGATGTGGGTATGTAGGATGCAGGTTATATAGTCGCTGCATATAGCTGTCAACGATGCCATCACAGCACCTGCAGCACACACTTAAAAGATCCTCCCTGGATCAGATAACTCGTATCACATCAGTCCAGATAATAGCATGGAATAAAATATACATCACAGCATTTTTTTTTTTTTTTCATTATATCAGAAGTTTCTAGTGGAAAGCAAACTGCAAAATTTACAATAGTTTTCAAATCTGGATCTTTGGAAACCTTCTGTCTTACTGTTTAATCTGAACGTTTCAGAGAGTATAAAGTCAGAAGCCTCTAAGGTCTCATGCCTGTGTAGTTTCATTTATTTAAAAATTAATCACAAACTGAAGGAAAGAACACTAGTGCATTCCCACAAGAACTGACTTAAATTCTGCTGCCTTAAATTTACTTTGTTGCAGTCTTTCCTTTTAATAAAATACGGTGATTTAAATGTGACTAATGGTAGTAAGAGAGATTCATTATTATTATTATTATATTGTTATCAAATTAAAGGGTGTTTTGGGACAAAAAAGGTCTTTTTCACATAGCTTTTATACTACAGTTCTCATTTTAATGTGTGCTTATTTAGAAAACACACTCAACCGAAACATAATAGTATAAACTCCGTAACCAAAGTATTTGAATTTATTTAATAAATATTGTCCCAAACCCATTAATAACAGACCCTGTAAACAATAAAGCTGTACTAGTGTAACATGAGGTTTGCTTGCCTGTGTGCTGTCTTCTCGTCCCAACACTGGACTTTGCTGTTTTTCAGCTGGTGAAATCATTGAATGAAGAAACATCTTCCAGATGCTTTTGTGCACGGAGACACCAGTTCCGACAGAAATCTTTCAGAGATCTCTTCCATCAGAATGAAAATCCATGCTACATGTAGAGATGCTGTTCCGGTGTTTGGGCTAAATCTATATCATGTATTCACATCTGCCTGACTCAGAGGAGAAACAATGTGCAAACCTTCTTCCTAAACATATGCTATGAGAATCGCATTGCACAAAAACATTTAAGGAGATCTTACGTGTTCCAAGGAAGATACTTTTTTTAAAAAAAATATTTTTAATTTTTTAAAAATATCCTTGAGTATACAAGCAATCCTGAAGCTGCATCAACTTCACCAAGGAGAAATACAACGGAAGGATCTCAAACGCACATGTCCTCTCTCAGTTCCTGGAGTCACAGAAACTTACTGAAATCTTTCTTCTTCAAAAAACTTTCTCTCCTTTTCATGACTGTGAGGAAAAGCTGGGAAGCATGTACTGAGAATAATAGCTGCAGAGACATCATCTCAATTCTTAAAAAACATAAAAGGACTCAGAATAATAGAAACATCAGCCGAGTTAGCATGGCTGACCTGCCCACAGCTTCAGCGTGGACAGTCTGTATACCAGTGTAAGCAAAATTAAAGTTTTTTCATCCTTTCTGAGAGAGATTCAGCATCAACAGATGAACCATACTGTTATCCCGAGGATGGATAAGAGAGAAGGTTATGAGAAACTCTGGGTCTTGATGCAGCTACTGAAGTTATTCACCTAGTTCCAGGCAGCAAAGACTCTGCCTCAATAGCAAAAAATACTTGCGAGTCTAACAAGTAACATTTCATTTTGTAATATTGTGTATTATTTGAAACATAAAATGTCTTTTTTTCAATGGAACACATTCAAATATTAACGTTTTTACAAATACATATGGTAGAGCAACAATGCTTAGGAACCAGAAGAGTGCTCGTTTCCACACCCCTGACTGTCAGGATGCTGAGGGGGGTTTTTTGCACCACTGTCACTCATTGTCGAGTAGCTGTTATCACCCAACTCCCAAAAACCAGTCTTTCTCTGCTACGCCATATCAAAAATCCCTAAATGGAACCTGCGAACACTTTCAAAGCACTTTCCCATGTTAATTTCCAATGTGTTTTAATACATAAACTAAGAAAGAAAACAATGAAAGTGTTTGCTGCAGAAAATGCAACTGCAGTAACATCAGGGAGTTCCCACCTGTGCTGGAGTTGATGCTGGCCCAACACCTGGAGACCATGGGTGACTTTGGGGCTGGTAGGTGGGTGCATGCTGCCAGCTCTCACTGGCTCATCAGTGTCTACACCACTTCGTCATATCAATTAGAGTTGACTCCCACTAGTTTCTTCGATACTTTCTTCTATGTACATGTAGTCATAGATGACAGAGTAGACTTACCACCACCTCTTCAGATGGACACACAATAGAAACACACAAAGCAGGAGATTATATATGATTTCGATTATAACAACTGTGTAATTACATATTGGAATTAATAGATCCAACCTAATTGCACTTAAAATCAAAGGATCTGCATTATGAAAGTGTTTTCTAAAACATTTCTTCCAACGATGCCTGGTATGTTAAATTTCATGGACTTATTGTTCTGTATTAAGTAAAAACGTTGGATCAAGACTAGTAAATAATGGTGTTTCCTATAAAACCTAAACCGCAAATTTTTATTTCTAGATATGGATAAGTAGTCAATGTAAGTAATAAAAAAAAAAAAAAGAAACTGATGGAGACTAAATACATGAAATACTGCATAAAGTTCAGTAATCTCGCGCTCATTACTCTATTACTATTTAATGTTTCTCATTTTGTTCCCAAGCTTCTGTTTGGTTTCTCTGCCCTTCCTAAATAAAGACAGGCACCTTTGCAATGCCCCTTAATGCATTTGGCTTGAATAAGAGGTGAAAGAAAAAGCACAATTATTTCCTTCTCTCGAAGTGTACAGGCTTTCTCCTTACGTGATGAATGTGGTGTTGCTTTCCTGTCCCTCCACCTTCATCATCTATTATTGCACATTGAAGTACCTGGAGCACTTTGGAGTACTTTAATTGTTTATCATGAATAAACCACTTACTTTCAGAGGAAGGTCTGTAGATGTGAGCTCCATCAGCCCTGCTTGTTCAGTGCTTGGCCAATACTGCCATTCAAAGCAGGAATGTGAGATGACATCTACACTTTCCCATCCTGTAAACACGTCGCTGAATCAGGGCACTGAAAAGAAACAGGGCCCTGTTATGCTATTTTAGGCTCCAGAGCAGAAAATGCAATGAAATACAAACCCCTTATACCGAAAATGATTACGTATTTAAAATGAACATAGAGACACTGTGCCCAACGATGTAGGAAAAATGAAGCATCTTCACCTACAGTAAGAATGCTCCTGGAGGGCTTCCCTTAGGAAACACTCTAATTTCTAATACATCAAACAATGTGTCCTCTTCCACTGCTGGTCATCTTCAAGTAGATTTGCCTGATATTCAATTTAAATGCCATTTTCCTTTCTTAATTTCATCTTATTATTCATAGCTATGTTCCTTTTCATTATGCTAAATAATTTTTCTTTCCTGAATGTTTGCCGTCGGGAGATTTCTTTGCCCTTGCTTCCCAGTTCTGGTCTCATCTAGATTTGGCACTGTATTCATCAGATCACCTGACCTCTAATAGTTGTTCTATTCCCTTTTTGGTACCATTTCCAACAACACTCCCACTACGGTACAAGCAAGCTGGATCAGAGTATTCAGTGCTATGATATCAACCAGAGTTCAAAGTACTTAAAATTTTGTGCCAGGCAAAATGGATTGAAGGAGTTTAGAAAGAAGAGACAGTAAGGACAGAAAACCAGAATATCCAGAAAACATTGCTGGATGTTTGACATATTATATCTGTGGTATTCATCAAGTCTCTTCCTCTTTATTTTCTTATTCTTACGAGTCTGACTGCTTACCATGGGGCACAGTGCTCCGCTTGCCACCAAGCTGAAAGGAGATCAGCATGTCCCAGTAAGAGACCAATGTGTGTAGTGTATACTGGAAGTATCTAAAAGAATGAAGACAAATTTCTACCATATCTTTTGCAAGCCACACATACACATTGGTAAGAAAGAAACTGAAGTACAAACCAATGAGTTGAGCAGAGTGGCAACACAGGCTGGCACGAAGAACACCACGTTACTTCTCTGTCACCTATAGCTTGTAGTCTCATTTTGACAGACCTCAGCTAACCTTAGGCTGAATTTGTGAGACCTGGAAAGAAACAGTTTTCCATTCCAGCAATATTTTTCAGGAATGTCACATATGGATGAGCCAAAGGTGACCTGAAGTTTGGCACCCCAGAAGCGGAGGTCAACAGCCCCCAAATTGGCTCTGGGAGGGAGTCAGTTTGCCAACCAGTGATTTCACCGTCTAACAGGCAATTCAAACGTCCAACATACACATCATGAGCTTTTAATCTGGAGTGAAATTAATTTCCAGAGACAATTACTAAAAGAACAATTGAAGAAAACTTTTTAATGTGTGACTAACTTGCTCTTTGAAGAAATTATTTATGCAGTCCAGGATATAAAACTGATATATCATTATTAAGCAAAAAGTTGCCTTCAAAATACCTGTATTAAATTATCTTGAAACCTAAGAACAGTATGTACATATCAGATGGTACTATGCAACCCATTTATAAATCAGAAGAATGGAATGAATGGGGAATTATATCTTGTTCTAACAAATTGCGATCAATCCCTGAATGTGCAAACGTAACCTGTTTCAAGTCAGAAACCTGGAAGAAATTAGGATAATTGTAACCTTGAGAATAGAGTGCTTCTCTTTATCTTTCCACATTGTGAAGAAATGAATTAGGCATTGATAAGAGCAGTCTTGAGAACTGAATAAATGTTGCATATGCTTTAGCAGTAAAATGAATGTTGCTACTTTCAAAAATCTTGATTTTTTAGAAAAAAAAGTTCAATTATATACTAGAAAGAATTCTGAGGCATAGCTTAAAGTGACCTTAATCTTTCTGATCTATTGAACTGGATAAGAATGCAGTAAAAAAAGAAAAAAAAAACAACTTAAGAAATGCACAATTACATTAACAGAAAGTGTGAATAATTAAAATCCACAAGAGGCAAGCGACATGTATACACCACCACAAAATATTTCCAAATAGACACTTCAATGCCTGTAATAAGTAGCAACCACAACTTTTGCTGATGCCTGCATTTCTAGGACATTACTTACCATGACCGATGGGTGACTTTTGGATTAAGTTATTTGCAGCTGCTGAATTCCAAAGTGCAATTAGCTTACACTGGACTTAGCGTGATTCATTGTTTTAACTTCATTTCACTTCGTCAAAAAGGATGGAACATATTTTTAAGCAGCATTACTTATTCTCCTGGATGAAACGCCTTCCACTTGTCTCGACTTTCCCTTTCTTTTTTGCTGACACACCAAAGGTCACTTGATTTGACCATTGTTATGGACAGACTGTGGTTATACATGAGATCCAGTGAGCTTTGAATCCTAACACGATATCACGCTTCTAAGTTGAAATACTATTTTATGTAGCAAAATATAAAAAAAAATGGGCGTTGACCAAGAATATTAAGGTGAGTGTAAGTCAAACTCGTATCTGAAATGAGGAAAATTCTGCCTTGACTACAATTGTTTGTTTAATTTTGGATTATATTTTTAGGTATTTCCTAGTTATTTCTCCTTAAGAAGACTGAAGTTTTAAAAAGAATCATAGTTAAAATAAAATAACTAGTGTGAATGACTCTTCAAATACTTCCATCTTTAGAGAAAAACACTAAGGGAGAAGGAAGAAACTCTGCTGGGATTTTTGAATTTCAGTCATATCTATGATATCCTCTTTTATTTGTTTGTTGGGCAAGATTATCTTTTTCTTCCACCGTTCAGAGAGCACCCTGCCCAGCACGGTCCACATCCATGATTAAGGTTTCTAGGCAGGGATACACCAAAAGTAAACATGTTAGACTAAAGATTTCATCCCTGCAACAACACAGAAAAGAGCAATATGCCTGCATGTTTCTTTTTTTTCCTCATCACATCATCTTTTTATTCTATACTTGTCAAGATGTCTTGTCACTTCATTCCTTTCAGTTTCTTGGGATATAACAACTGACACATGGTAAATTATGGAAAACCTAAACACAAATATTAATCTATAGCAGCAAAGCATTAAAATTTCTCTAGCTCTCAGCATTTGAGTCTTTTTTATTTTTCAGAAAAGCTTCATTCTGAACTTAAAAATACATCCCAGTTCTAGATATAGGATTTTCTAGAATAAAACCCACCATTTCATGTGTATGAACCTATATGCAAGAATGCCTAACACTGTCCAACGTTCATCTGCTCTTGTTTAGAAAATACCATCTTAGTTTTAAACCCTTCAACATATATGCAAAAACGAAGTCAAACTCCTTGATAGCAAACCATTCAAAAAACTTTAGATGTTATTTTTGATGCTGTGATTGTTAATTAGGGGTCTCATCGATCACAGAAGTGGTCTCTGAATGGTGTAAGGAATAAGCAGGGCTCTACTCACTGTGGTCATGGAAGCAGAGACAAGTAACACGACAGAAATAGCACCTCGTGCTACTGGAGAAGCCCTCACCTGCAGATTTCTCCAGGAAATTTTCTTTCCAACTAAATGTCCCTGGAACAACAAAGTCTACCAAGACATCCTCTTCATTACACTATGCTTATTCTGCATATGCAAAGCCAGTGCCTTTACTTAAAAATATTTAGGCTAACAGGCTTTTGCTCACTTAAACACTTGAAAAAAAAAAAATTCAGTTAAACTTTCAGTTAAAGCTGAACCTGTTGTCTTAGTCCCTTCAAGGCTTATGTGGCCCACTGTGTGATAAAATGTATTTTATAATTACAGATTGATGGGTACTAGGACTATAATTTTCCTGTGCTCTCCCAGAACAGAGGACACTATTATGAATTAATCCATGGGTATGACACAAGGGTTATTCTATCAGAACAAAACATTAAACTCCATCAGACCTTTTCATAGAAAAAAGGAGATTCTTCAGAGGAGTGGTAAGAAAAAAACAAATACGAAATATTTTTTAAAGGCCTTTTCTTACCTTTTCTCTTCTTTTTTCAGGGTATACATGCTCTAGACCTTTCTTTCTATCATCAGACTTAATGATGAGCCTGTGCACAAAGGACACAGCAAATAACACAGCACAGCACAACCACGTTCATCTTACTGCAATATCTCTTTATTTGTGCTATGGGCAGAGATTTTTCCCTTTTATACATCATTCACTACTAGCCAGACTGATTTCACAATGTCAACTCAAAAAACAGCCTTAACATGAAGAAAAGAAAGGGAAAAAAGAGAATAAATCTATCTTTTGTTATGGTTTTGAATATTAGCCACACTGGGCTCTGGATTTCACTTTCTCCACCCTACTTCAGAGGATCCATTGATAGCAAAGGTTGCATGAAGAGGACAGAAAAATAAATAAACAGCATTTTCTGCTGTTTTCTTGGGTTTGAAAGTTCTATTGCCTATGAACACAAAGGACATATCATCTGTCCGATGCACCAAGAAAGGCCCTGATTGCAATGCTTCATTGCCTGATTCTCTGTTTCAATTATGAAGCTGTTTAGGTGATACTTCCAAAGGCAAAAAAGCAGTTAAGGCATCCAAGTCTTCCTGGAGATTAATGGGAAGAAGGAGCTTCACATACATTCGTAGCTTTGTTAGAGACTTCTCCATCTGACTTCTATTTCTGTAGTGAAACAAGAAAAATAAGCCAGATCATAACGGCTGGAAAACAGCTTAACTTACTGAGAGGCTCAAACATCTTTCAAGTCATAAGGATTGTTCACCATCTTTCTCACGATTTTGGGCTGTGTTGCAACTTGAAAGGGAAAACAAGTTTTGCTACTGCATTTACTAACCACATTAAGTTTAAATGAATATATAATTGGAGGTAAACCTGACTTCATCAATTAACAGGAAATGAAAAAAACGCACCCAAATCACAACTGAATCTGGATTAATAAATTAAGAGAATAGTAACTATGACCATACCTGTATCCTATCATTATGAAAACAGGGCAAGTAGTCAGCTCATGAAGTTGAACAAGAACTGGCTGTGAATAGCCCTGCATTAGACAGCTGGAGAAAGCAGCTATGTTGTTCTAGTCTAAAGCATCCCAAAGATCTCCATTCTTTAGAGTGATTTTTTAATTTGATATTTCAATTAGAAGAGCTTGCACTTTGACTAGAGTGAAAAAGACTTGGTTTAGGATAACACAGATTAACCATAATGATCTAATAGTTAACAATACTCTTAATTCTGCATACAAAGTTTATCATCTGATCATTTCAATTCACTTAAATGAGGTGAACGGTGCTTAAAGTCCACAACAGGAGTCTGAATTAAAAGTAAGATTTTATATAATGAAGATTTAATCTTCAATTTTAAAAAAGCATTTTATTATTTTTCCCCAAAACATTAAAAAAGCACAAGTCCTTCCTTTCATTAGGAGTGAAGGAGAAAGAGAAGTGAAAATTCCTCACATACCTGCTGGTGATTTTTGCATCATTTATTTGAGGTCACTGCAATCGTGTGGCTCATTCTCCCAGGCAGAGTGCTTCATTCTGTGAAGAGCATTGCAGGTAGCAGCAGCCCAAGCAGCAGAGCTGTGGTTTTAACCACTTGCTCCTGTGGATATTGTGCTGATGGGAACCATCATAGGTGTTTCCAGTAGATACTGTTGCTGAACCAAGACAGGAAGGAGGTCATGCCTCATCTACCTCATCTGACCTTATTTTTAGTAAGTGACTTTCACCAGTTCATCTTCAGACACCTATCTTCATAATTTCAGGTATGCTGAAAGCAAAAGTT
The DNA here is from genome assembly GCF_009769465.1 of Tauraco erythrolophus. Classification (NCBI taxonomy): domain Eukaryota; kingdom Metazoa; phylum Chordata; class Aves; order Musophagiformes; family Musophagidae; genus Tauraco; species Tauraco erythrolophus. Next base: position 26,662,992 of record NC_141475.1, read on the forward strand.
GGTGTCTTTCAATTTTGCTGCAGCAGGCAGATGTCAGGCTCAGGTCACCAGTGATCCCACTTGGGATGATGGGCGTCTGGATAAATCTGCTGATGCATACACTTGACATCTGTTCCCTAATAGATACAGAAATAGGATTTGTGTGGGCCCACTGTGAAGGAGCTGCTACCAGCCTTCAATCTGGGGTAACAGCTCTGGGGCCACCTTCATGAGCAACATTTGGTATAGGACTATGCCCTTTCTTAAAAAAAAAAAGCTCTCAACTTAGTCAGAAACATGCATTCACCCCTACAGATTTGCAACAGCCATGAAACAAGTCTACTCGGCTCATGAGAGTTGACGTCCTTGCACCAAGCAAAAAAAAACCACGCACATCATCATGGGACTTTAATTTCATAACATACTCCATCGCTTTTGCCCTAGAAAGAAAGAGATGCTTTCATTTCATTTTGATTCAGACTCCATCTAACGTCAGACGATTCCTGCTTACGTAGGTCAGCAGTTCCCTCTGGGCAGTTGCAGACACGTTGCTGAGAAACTCACAGATCCTCAGGGTCTGGTGATGTGTGGTGATGCAGGCTGCCTCACTTCCCCTGCTAACACTCCTCAAACTGTGTTTTAAAAGAAGAAAACACCCTTACAGTGAGTGCTCTGACCACCTTCTCTCTGTCCTTCACCCAGCAATCCCTCCTTAGCAAATGAACAAGGGATAAGAGAAAAAAAACACAACACAAAACAACCAACCAGGGAAAAACATGATGTTTGTCAAGTTGTGTAGTCCACTGTGACCATCCTCTTCCCCCAGTCTCCATCTGCCTCTGCTTCAGCAAAAACTTGTCAGCCAACTTCTTCACAGGTAAGTCTATTTCTGATAAGTCTCCAGAAATACCCAAATCAGCTGTACATTAATAATAATAATAACTGGCTCTATGATGCAAGCAAAGTGTTGCAGCCTTCACTCCTAAAACTGGTGACCCTGCTTTAGCTCAATGACCAGAGTTACTCATTTTGGTCTTCAAGGATAGTAGATTAACTTGGATTCTTCAGTTCTCCCATATTTAGAATCATAGACTGGTTTGGGTTGGAAGGGACCTTAAAGATCATCTAGTTCCACCCCCCCCCACCACAGGCAGGGACACCCTCCACTACACCAGGTTGCCCAAAGCCTCATCCAGCCTGGCCTTGAACACCTCCAGGGATGGGGCATCCAGAACTTCTCTGGGCAACCTGTTCCAGTACCTCACCACCCTCAATGTAAAGAATTTCTTTCTTATATCTAACCTAAATCTGCCCTCTTTCAGTTTAAGAGGGGGTGTATTTCCTTGGGGATGTATGAGTAGATATAGACAAAAATAGGGATGACAAGTAATGTTGTGAGGGCTTCTTTTTTTTTTTTTGTTAGCACCTATTTTTTGGGAGCCCAGTTGAAGGTGCTGAACAACCCTAATGATCGAAAGGAAGATGTTTTTGCATCGTCAATTGCTTTGCACAAAGTTTCAGCCACAAGAAGCGATGGTTTTGGTGCACTACTCACACCGTGCACTGCTGTAACCACAAACGCGTCGCTTCATCCTGGCCAAAAGTGTCCTGAGGTTCCGAAGAGGGAGAAACTCAGAGGGAGGACAATGAGCTAGAAGGGCTGTTGGCTTAATTCCCAATTAACTGATCTGTTGGAAGAAAATAAATCCCAGCGAGGGGCAACATTTTACATGAGGAAGAACAAGGGAAGAGCGTTGCAGGAGCTGAGATTATTTTCTTGCTCATATTGAAGAACTGCTTAAAAATGAACTCATTAGAGGCCGCTGCATTGTACATAAACTGATCAAAGTTCTCTTGTATATTGAGCTAATCTGTCAAGCAAAGGTCCAGAGTTAATCTGTCTCATAAAGGGCCAGACTTCCAACGTGCTAAGACAACCATTACAGGAGAAAGCTCTGCAGAGACATCAAACACCAAATCCCTTTGAAAACAGTTAAAAGTAAAGTCTCTTTAACTTCCTGAGCGCTGCGCATCAGCTTGCTAATCCCTTGCAAAAGTTAAAGGGCACTTTTATAAATTATAAATTAGTATAACACAGTAATTTATTGTCTTATTATCAAAAAGTAATAGCAGGAAAAAAAAAATCAATTCTGAAAGGGCTCTTTTCTGTGTCTAACTTGCCAATTTTGCAAAACTGTAATTTCCCTTGTGGGAAATATGTTATATTGTGAAAATATTACTGTATGTACTAGCTGCTTTTCCATGAATTATATCCAGTGTGCTTTGCATAACACACTGCCATTTTGCAGAAGCAACAGTCTCTAGTAGTGGACTGAATGTATGATATAACCTCTTCCTCTTCAGTCCTTTAACACTACTCAGCTCAGTGCATTACTAAGTGTACCGAAGGTTAATCCTTTAAAAGAATGGATGTATCACAGTACAGTTAATCCTGCGTAGAAAGTTGTGGGTTTTTTCCTACAATATTAAAAAAATTCTGAAAATGTAAATGAATGATCTGATCTGATACACAAAAATCGCTATGTATAAACTTTAAGGGCCATAGTAGTTTCCTTGCTAAGCATTTCTCTTTATTTTAGATTTGCTTTCCTCTGCAAAAGAGAAATGTGAAGTTCACTGGGAGAAAATATATGTCCTAGGGGCATTCTATAATGAATGACTTGGCTTTCTCTCTGGAAGTGCTTGTACTATTTTGAGAAATGGTTATATAGTGGGGTGGTTACCAGCAGTTCCTTTTGTTGTAATTTCTGAAATGAAGCCTCTCATGTTTCAGGGAATAATTGATTTTTTAAAATAGCTTTCCTGTAGCTATACAACTCATTTTATTCTGGCACTTTTTCTTTTTTGCTCCTTTTTTCCTTCCTCTCAGATGCTTAATTACCTTTTGCAGTAGTATACATAATCAAATTACACAGCTGCTAGATAGGTAGTTTCCTGGTATCCATTAGCATTCACAGAGGAAAAGATTGCTTTTAGAATTTTGTAACAGACACTCCAGTTACCTTTCTTTCCTCCTTTATCATATTATTAAAACTGTGCTTTCAATAAAAGTGCTAAACCAATGTGAAATCTCAGTTTTATTTTAACAGCAAAAATATTAGGCTCAGGACTTAAACTTTGTCTGCATTAACACCCCTTTGTGATCGGGTATTTCACATGACTCAGTGCTATAATGTGTGTAATATTCCTCTGAAGCCCCCTGAAGCACAGGAGGCTTCAGAGCAACTAGATTCAAGAGCTCAAACCCATAATTTTATGTCTTTACTTCATATCTTCAAACCCCTGTTGGTGTATGTTGTTGCAGACACTTACAAGTGCAACGGGCTACATCCTCAAGCCTTTACATCTCATCTATATGTACGTACACACATACAGACAAGTCAGTGAGATCAATGAAAATAATGTGTTCACAGCATGCAACATCTCCCAGGCTTCTTCCCTTTAAGTGAGCAGATGCAGAAGGAACAACAACTTTAAGGAAATACAGTCCCTGGTTTTGAGATGCTTTGAGAAGGATAGAGAAGTGGCTTTACAAACCTGCTCATATATACCTCATCTCTGCTGCTTCTTCTCCCTCCTCGTCAGGCCCTTCATAGAGGGTTTTTACCAGCATCTCCTGCTGGGAAATTACCACTTATTTTCAGCAAAAACAAGCAGCTGCGACCTTAAAGTGGATAGTTTACACACGGCTGCTGCCTGATCTTCCTCTGTTTTAGCTTGCTGGGTTTTTTAACTTCCAGACAGGGGAATCTGGACACAAAGAGCACTTGAGACGTATCAAAACAGTGCCTTGCACTTGTTTTTTCTCTTCGCCAAGAGTTTTGGAGGAAGGAGGAGATGAGTTTAGTTTGGAAACTCTCTATGGACAACATAGCACTTGAACAGTAACAGCACGTTAAAAAAAAAAAAAAAATCACAGTTCAGCTACTGGTTCTAAGTTGTGGGGAAAGAAGTCTAACCCTGAAAAACCCATTTACTCTTACTTAGTGCAAGGGAAAATAATTTGCCAACCTAGAGAGCAAAAATATTAAAAAATAACATCAGGCTTGACATGTCACTTGTTTGTCACATATTGCGTTAGTTTTCTCCACTCATCTCGTTCATCATCTGCTGGTCAAAAATTAAGGAGAAAATTTTTTTGAGCTCACAAGAAGTCAGTGGTGCTTACAGGTATAGCAGGAAGAAGAAACACATCATTCAAGAAAGGAAATATCTAACATACTAGACACTACCTTCTAATACTAAAGCAATTGATTATCAGAAAAGAGTGTTGAAAGGGTTTTGAGATTTTTTTGTTTGTTTTAAAATTTTATACCTTCTTCATTACATTATTCAGAAGAACAGTAATATGCAATGAATGTTTAAGGATTTTTTTCGGCTTCAATTCTGCACCACAAGCAACAGGAAACTAATCTATGAATTTATATGTTGTTACCAAAAAATTTATATGTTTTTACCAAAAGACTTATCAGTATTATAGCAAGTGGCTAGAGAGCATCAGCCCCACTCTGAAAAGTTTAAGCTATGCTCAGCTCACTCATAAGCTAAAGAATAACAATAATGTGCTAAAACTGTATAGATGTCAGTAGCCTGAAAGAAGGGAGTTATAACACATGCAGAGAAAGGGCTTAGAAAAAAAAAATTATTTGAGAAGACATCATAAAGATGATCAAAGGTATGGAACAACTTCTGCATCATGAACATCAAGGTAAATTAGCATTCTTAAGCATTAGATGACCAGATCTAGGAAGTCATGCATAGAGAAGATGAATAAGGTACAGTCATTCACTGTTTCTTTCAAGAGACCAACACCAAATGAAGTGAGGCTGAAAAAAACCAACTTAAAAGGACATGAGTCTTCACACTTAGAGTAGTTAAGCTCCAAAAGTACTTGTCACCAAATGCTGTAGATCTTAAAAGTTCATACGGGTTCAGCTGGTGGGGATTATTATATTCCAAGTTTGCACCTCTGGTCATGGAAGTGTCTTGGTTACAACTCCTTAGAGACTAGAAGAACACTATGGGGTAGCAACGCTACGTTCTCGTACCCTTCCCTACATAGGTCCTTTCAGATGGAGCTGGCAACAGGGTTCTGGAATGGATGCTGGATGCTTGCCTTCACAGTATGGCAAGTCTCATCATCTAAATATGAATTAATAACATTGATGCTTGAATTGTTCTATTAAGGTCAACGAAAGCTTTCTCTAAGTGAAGATCACTTCGATAGGCCCTGAATCCTCAGGCAACCACTGGTTGGTTTGATTCACCGAGACATTAACAAACAGGGAAAGATCAAGGACTTTGAGAAACACACTGAGTAGGATGGCTGCTGAAGAGTTATCCTACAGCATGCTGTCCAAGTATGTCACCGAAGTCAGGATGTGGTGCTGTAGCTCCACACACAACACAAACACACCAGCACAAAACCAAAAAGAACCATTCTGAAGGAAACTGAGAATTTATATACATATGCATATATGTATAGAGATATTTATTCTCAGTAGTCTACACACATTAATGTACATACGTGAAAATCTCTACGATCTTTAAAACAAAACACCAAAACAGAAGCTGCCCCTTGTGAGCCAAATCTCATACATGAGGGTACAGATTTACTTACAGTCATGCCACAAACCCTTCAAATGAAAACAAAGTTGATGACTTAAATCCCCCCAGACTACTAGAGGGAGATTTTTGGTAATATTTCTGACATCAGTTCCATTGTTTCTCCCTATAATGCACTGACCTAGATCTGTTGGTGTAATTTTTCAGCTTCTAATACTGATAATATTGCTTTTAGACAGTGGTTTCAGGGCCCTTTTGAGATGAGTTCTTCAAAGCTGTAGCTTAATCCATTCTTTATTAGCTTCTGTAAAGTGATTACTTCTTCAGGGCTGGATGGAAGTACTTAAAGGAAATGAGCATTCTGTTACCAAACATCACTGCTCTACTTCCAGAGCATTTGCTGGAATTTTAACGCTTTAGGGTTGAATGATGGGGATATAAAACAAGAGAAGACACTAACAGAAAAGTTTCATATGGTAAATGTGTTGACACTGTGACACTTTTTTTAACAAAATCTCCAAATGTGACAGGTGCTCAGGGACTGATGGCCCATGACGGGCAATCCTGAGGTCACTGGAGCTGATACAGCTGTTGAGATGCCATTTTATTTTTCAGTTCAAAATGAAAAATCGCTCTCTGCGTGTAGTTTATTAGAATCCTGTTGCAACTAGAGGCTAGGAGAAAGTCACATCGCAGTTCCAGATTACTTTTGCAATGCTCCTTCCAGAGTGCACAGAAGAAAAATAAAAAGATGTAACCAGATCTACTGTGTCTGTCAGACTGTAATTAGATGGGGACTTTTTCCTCTGCCCATGTGAACTCATTCCACTAATTCCATGAAAGCTGCGCTGATTAACAGTAGGCTAGGATTGTTTCAAAGAATATTTGTTTGACTAATAGCTACAGAAACTAAGAAGTACCTGTTATCACGGAGAAGTACCTGCTTCAAGGGCAAAGCATGTCTGCCAACTTGACCACAGCTCTGTAATTTCACATGGCAAATCCAAAATAATAAGGAAAAAAAGGAAAGAAAGAAAAAAATAATTAATTTCAGAGTTTTTAAAAGCCAGAAATGTTAAAAAAAAACCTGACTCCTGAACGTTATTTTTATAAATGCCTGCATACCAGTCCAGCCAATGGCTGCTGTATCTATTCCACAATAAATTAATTTTTGGAAAGAAAAAAAAAACCATTATAAAGTTACTTTAGGAATAGAAATAGTTGCCCCAAAACAGAAAGGTGAAGGCAAATGTGTATTAAAGTATAAGGCACCTGATACCACCAGCAAGAGGGCTGAGACTTGGTCTATCACAGCATTAAGACAACAGCTTTGTTCCTAAATTAGGACAAAAGAAACAGTCACCTTAAATCTGCTGTTCATGTAAGAAACATTGGGATATGACCTGACTCAGAAAAGTGCAGCTTGTGATGACTTCCCAAACAAAATAACACCAAACAGTCCAGAGACTTACGAAAGAAGTTTTGAAGCTAGACAAACTTTTGAACCCATTTATCAAAGTAATTGTAGTTCCCATCTCAAGGTGAAACAATAATAAATAGATAAAAAGTTAATTGGGTTCCCAAGCCTCTTTAAAAACCCAAAATTATATTGAATTTTTTAAGGAAAAGTTGGCATAGGGCAATTGGCTCTTGCAAAACCTTGCTAATTAATCATTCCCACCTGCCATCCTTCACGTGCTCAAGGAATAGCTAAGCACAGAGCCAAGACATTCATTTTAATAAAAGAAAATACAACATCCGCAGGAATGCAGGTACTTAAGGAAGAAAAAAATAATTTAGAATAAAAACTGGAGACAAAACCTGCTTCTGGGGAGCTGACAGCAGCTTCGCAGTGCCGTAGGGAAGAGAGGGATGTGGGCAGGATCGCTGTGGCTCCCCTGGCCTGGGGTGGAGCTCGTTGGAGGTCAACGGCTGCGGGTTCAGGCAGTCACTACCTCCAAACCAGTGGCTTTCAGGAAGGAGTCAGCCCTTTAGGAGGGAAATGCTGTCTCTATTTTGGAGATTTAAAAAAAAAATAATCCTAGGGGGAACTTGCAGATTTTAACAAGCTCTCTGTTGTAGCCCTCTCTGCCTCTGGTTTTGGTAAGTTGTTACTCTGGAATAATTAATAACTTCATTTCCACTATGGAAATACCATCTAATCTGGCAATTACAGAAGGGCAGCATAACCCCAAACATGTTCCAATTCCAACTCAGCCAGAAATCATTGAAATTTCTGTGAGCAATTAGTTCCACTCCAACATGCCTCTGTTTATCTCTTGGAGGTAGCAACAAACATCCCTAAAACGTCATAGCCCCTCTGGGTGCCTTCTGCTGAATATATAAAAAATAAATATATAAAAATAAGGCTATCTATAATAGTTATACCAACATTTACTTGCAATGCAGTAACACCTACTGTGCATCCCATGACGCTGTCCTCAACTGTAAGACACAGCAGGAGAGGAGGGAAGAGCTGGTGAGGTGCAACCACTCCAGTTCTGCCTCTGCATCTGGGGTCAGCAGGTTTTCTTTTGGAACAGCAGTCAAGCCTTTATTTTCCCTCTTTATGGGCAAGTGTGTGAGGGAGCAGGAAGACAAGGGAAGTGTCTCCCACTCTCTCCCATTCAAGCGCTCAGCTGGGGACCATGTCTATCTGTCAGGTCCTCTAATGAAAAGGTGTTGTTATACAAGGACAAATACAATACAGCAGAATTATTGTGGACTTAATCGTAAACTCAGACACAATGTGGATTTTTTAATATTTTTTTTTAAATAAATTGAGAAGAATGCTAGTAAGAAGATTAGAAATAGCAGTGTATGACAGTATTGAAAATCAGATGTGAGAACTAAAAGTTGAGCACAGACAACACCATAGCCACTGTCTGGTTCCTCCACATCAGCTTCCATAAAGGAAGAGACGAAAGCATCCCAGGCTGTTTTAACAATTGCAGCAGTTCCCTGATAAAAATCAGTCAGTTGGACTTGAGAGCGTATCGCTCCCACCACAACCTTCAGGGTTTTGCTGCAGATTGAAATATCTTTCTAATGAAAACATTCAGTCTGCGAGGCTGTCAGTGCACCTCGAGCCATTTCGGGAATTCTTATTTTGACAAAGCCTATAGAAAGCACATTCTGTGGAGAAAATACTCTACATAGGGAAGGATTAAACAGGAGGACTGAGAGTGAGAGAGTGACAACTCATTCAACCTTGATTTATAATCTAATAATAAGAACAAGCACACGTTCCACAGGAACTGCTCTCACCTGCATCAGAATTGGTTTTTTCCTTTGTTTCCCAACGTGTTTGTCCTGCAAAAGCACATTCATTTTCAGCTGATCTTGACCAGAACTGTAGTCTCCTGTTCAGTTCTCTATATCGTACTGTGAACATCCCAATTCCCTCATGTTGTTGCCCCTACTAAGAGAGAACACAAGTTAACCTTTGATAAGAAGCACAAACATAATCCTTATCTCAGAAAGCTTGGAGAGCTTGTCTTTAGTGCAAGGCAGCACCAACATTACCAAACATCCACCCAAAACCTGGTGGCTGAGCCATGCAACATAGCCAAGGTGCTTGGTTTAACCATCCACCTGCCTATCTCAAAAACACGGATACAAACAGGGAACTCTCCATGTTTTAGCAAGTCCCCTCTAAAAATTTTGGATTCTATCACTTAATTTTCTAAATGTAAACAAAATTCTAATCTCAGACCTGATTATTTTTACTCACAGTATCCCGAGTTCTTTGAATTTAACACAAGCATTATATATTACGATAAATTGTATGTTAACTGCATCTCAATTTTGAGCTTCATATTATCAAGGAAAACTTATGTGAAAGAGTGGAAAAAAGTCAGCCACTTATGTTAGGGAAACTATACAATCGTTGTAAGCGTTCATCCAGTTAGGCAGTACAAGTCTACTGAGAAATTGTGCCTTTTTCTGGAGATTATTTACATATTTTGCCATGTCTTTCTGAAGCACCGTTACAGTTTTCTAGGGAAAAAAAAAAAAAATTCTAATTGAAAGTCCATCAAGCATTTTTGGTAGATTTTCATGTATTTCCTCAATATCATATCTTGGCAGCAAAGCCAAATAAAATCATTTAAAATTTTAAATAATGTAACTTGTTTTCCTAAGTATTTGATAATGCTCTCAACAGGGAAAACCACACGGTCTATGGGACACAGCTTGAAGCCTTGAGTTCCTGCATTTTGCTCTGCCAAACACCTGGCTCGAGTTGGTCACAACATTTCACCTCTCTTTCCCTTCTCAGTCTTGTTTCTTATCTGCTCTATTTTCGCTGTGACCTTTTTGGAGCAGGAGCTGTTTCTCATTTTGTGTTTGTACAGTGCCAGCCACAACAGGAGCTTGATGCTGGTTGGGACCCTGCTGTGGATGTCCTACTGGTCACCTTTTGGGAAGGATCTTTTTCTCCTCGTGCCACACTGGAGTGTGTCAGCTGTTGTGTCTGTTGGCTTGTTCACTCGTTGGCTTTGCAGGTTCTCAGCAGACCAGGGACGCTGGAGCTGTGTGAGGTCTGTAAAATGAATTTCACTGTGCTTTAGCAGATGCCCACTGCAGCAGCCCGTTTAATAGAGGTTTGGTTCATGGATAAGCCAGGGATGAATTCGGAGAAGGAAGGGGAGTGCACATTGCATGCCCCAGCAATGGCACGAGGGGCAGTCAGGCGCCTACTGAGGCAGGTGGGGAGTGGAGAGACACCCCCTCCACCCCAAAAGACAACACGAAGGAGGAAAAGGATGCTGTTCCTGCAACAGCTCTCCAGGAAAAGGATGCTGTTCCTGCAACAGCTCTCCAAAGTGATGGTGAAGTTACATCTCAATTAAACTGCATTCGGATCTACTTTTATCTTGAAGCTTCACAATATAGAAGTCTGAAGTAGAAGCACAAGATACTGTCAGGACAGAAGTGATGAGAGGGCTGGATGAGAGCTGGATTTGTTTTCTTTTGGAAGGAAGAAGCACTTGTCACCGCTCCAGCTTTCTCTCATTCCAAAATATTTTGCTCCTCACTAAAGCCCTTGGGGTACTGGAGTCAATATCAACCAAATGCAGCCAATCCTACAATACTGAATTCAAATGTGCTCTTAATAGTACCTCTGCCACCAAGAAATGGTACAGCAGAAGCACTCTTAAAAGACAGGTGTAAAAAGTTGCTCTAGCTGGGCTTGCTTTGCACAGCTTAGCACTCCTCCACGCTTCCCAGGGGAATGGCTTTAAGACACCCACCTTTGTTATTTTCCTTTCAAAATTTTCTTTGAAGGAGTGTTGTCTGAGGACAGGGTGTATCTTATAGCTTCCAGTGCCTGCTTGGAAAAAGATTAAGAAAGCGATTTCCCAACAGCACAAACATTTATGTACATTATATTACAGTTGCAGGTGGCTCTCATAATTATGACTAAAGCACACACCGTCAAGGGTGACAAATATTTACACATCATTAGTTTCCTAAGGAAAAACCCTCAGGTCAGATATGTGTTTCCTTTATTCTGCTTCCAGGACATAAAGAAGTCACAAATCTATTCTGATATCCTCCAACATCCACTGTCAGTACTCCAGCAGTGATAAAAGTTCATTGTAGTATTCGTTATTTGATTAGTATTCAACGATGTTGAACACTTTATTTGAACCGGAGCACCCATTATAATTGTTCACCAGGGCAAAATCATTTGTCCTATGAGTTATACATGGGAAAAGGACAGAATTGAGTAAATAGGATTCAAAACAAAGTTGTTAAATAGGACCATTCCCCTGACACCCTGTAGCAAATCCCCGTGACTGTATGGTAGATACTACCACATGTGTGATGACCCAACTCACACCCATCAAGCCACTCTCCAGGCTGCCAGTCTCAGCGACACCGAGAGCACGTTCCCTTCTTGGTTATTAGGAGCCCTGTTCACATTTGCCTTCAGAACTGCTACTTACCCAAGATCTGAATGAATCAAGATCTGCACCTATGTTTTTCCAGCGACTCACTGTACTGTGTTGTCAGTAATTGCTCAGGTGCCTTCACCAAACTGGTTTTTGAGCAGCTGAGCACCTTCAGTTTGCAGGTACCTCAGCGAGAGACTTATTTTTAGATCCTACTCAATAGCTCTGCCTGTTCAATGTCAACAGTATGAAATGAATTCTGCTGGGCTAAGCTGCCCAAAAGCTGTAAACATAGGTAAGTAAGCTGCTTTACAGATGCTGTTTCAAATGTACAGCTGGTTTCCAGAGACACCAACGCTTTAAACCTGACCAGCCTTTAGGGTTGGGTGAGAATATTGTTCTACTAATCTGCTCACCTTCCATGACACATAAAATAATGGAAACTGTTGCGGAGGACAAAAGCTGAAAATAAAGAATATAAATAACTAATCACCTTGATGTTTTTAGGAGGTTACCAGTACGAGTGATAATGGAAGTTCACGTGACGCAATTTATGGGAATTGTCACAAAGCCACTCATAATGTTTCGTGTGATGGGAGCCAACCCACCTTGATCATAAATCTCAGCGACCATGGGCAGTTCACAGGGATGGATAGACTCACGTCCAAAAAATGGAAAAGATGAGGCAGTGCTGTACAGGAGTGCACCAGAACAGAATCGTTGTTTTCATTTAGCGGCTTGTTTTCATCAAAGGCAGTCGCATCGTTGACAGAAAAGTTTTACAAGCACTTTTTTTTTCATCTCTGCTGACAAAATGAAAACCAATGTGTCTAATAATTAGTAACAATCAAGTGACATGAATAATGGTTGGTTTTGCTCTGGTATATTTTGATGTAAATACCCATGCCTTAGTTCCCTTTTCGCTTCAGTAAACTCCTCCTTACTTTAAGAATCCCTTTAAAAACATAAATAGTACTCTATCAAATTTGTCAAAATATCGAGATGTCTTTTAGTGACACTGCTATGGTAGAGCCTGTCACCCACTTTCTCTAAGTGTGCACAATACATGAGTGGGAAAAGTGTTTATTTCTCTTTTTGGTGTGAGATGATGTGCTGCCCCTTCAGCATAGAGGAACCAGAAGATTCTGCCTTGATAGAGGAGACCCAAAACCTAAACTCTGTACTTGTCTGTAGTAACCAGAAGGAGAAACGTAAAACAATAACCCTGTTTGATGTAGTCTGTGGTGAAAGAAATTGTACCTGTGTGTAAACCAAGGCTGTTCAGAGCCCATGTGCTGCTCTGGTTCTATTGCTGTCCCATTCCATAGAAGCAAACACACTCTGAGATCTTTTGCAGATGCTCTCAAGTCATATTTTGAAAAAACAATAATAGTGATCACCAGATAAATCTACCTCAATGCGAATCAATTGTATTTTAAACTAATATTTGTTACTATTTCATCCAAGCCCTGCTCAAAATTTATGGAGAAACCTAGCTTTTCTCTTTGCTAACGTGACAAATATTGCAGCGTTTCAGCTTAAAGCCCTTCGTACCCACAGTGCTGTGTTGCCCCTTGACCACCTCCAACTCACTGGTATTGGGCTACTTAACAACCAGGTGGATTTGAAATCTGAACCTTTCCAGGTTCCCACCAGAAGAACAAAGATGAGGCTGGCTCCACAGAGAGCATCCATACCGTGAGCAAATCTGATAGAAATAACTTAAAAAAGTCCCCAGGCAGATGCAAATGTGTGCTGACAACAGTGACTTTTTTTTTTTTTTAATGTAATCATTGATATTTACCCATTACTTGCTAAAACATGCACTCAGACAGCCACCTTATGCTTCGGCACTCCCTCCCACCTCTCCCAGTTGGATGCAACTTTCCCAGCAGCATCACAAATTATCTCCATAGCAATCGTGCCCTCACAAAACGCAAGAAGCCTTCTCACTTGTGGTACAATTTTCTCTCCAATAACAACAGAAAAGACAATGGTCAAAGGTCTGCAGCTCCTGTACAGCTGGTGTTTGCTCTCAGATCAATTTTCCAATCTATTCTCAAGGAAACCTTCTGGAGGGACGGACAGGTAGGATGACCAGCACAGGACAAATTATCATTAAGCAATTCACAGATGTGTTGTTTAATACAGGCACAACCAGTTTCAACCATCCCTCTCCTGCCTAACCTTCATGTCATGCCTGTAAGCAGCTTATTTAGTATTTTTTAGAGTAGGACCCCAGAAGCAGGGGCAGATGACCGCAGTGCTCACACATGAAAGCCTTGTGAGATCCTCCTAACTTCATTCTCATGGACTCATGACCTCCCAAACCCCTGGACTGCACTGGGAGAAGGTGCTTTCCAGAGGACCACATGGGCAGAGCCTGCCAAAACACAGTAGGTGGTAGAGGAGGGCAGATTTAAATTATTTAGCTTGAGGGGTTTCAAGTTGGATAAAGCCTTGAGTAACCTGCTCTGGTCCCTTGAAGCTACACGTGTGCACGTAGCATCACGCAATGCCTTCTGCCTCCAGCAATGACTATCACATTTTTAATGTGTTTGTTATTTCTGTGCATTCTACTACAGTAAGAACAGGAAGGGTGTAACACATTTCACACTGAATCCACTTCAAAAGTTTGAGAGAGGCTAGAATAAATTGGAATGCAGACTACACAAAAGTTTGGGAGAGGCTAGAATAAATTGGAATGCAGACTACATTGATGCGAGACCTGCTGCTGAGTGACCAGCACTTCTGACCTCTGACGTGTGGCTTTACACCCTTTCAGATGACAGCAGCTTAGAAAAGAAACGAAACCACATCTCACAAAAGGTCTAAAAGCTTCATTACAGAAATAGTCACTTAACTGAGCCCTGTGACAAATTCTGCATAACTAAAGAAAGGCAAAGTGCTTACAACACTAGGCAATACCTCTAAATGTTGTCCTTTAACATGAGGTTAATTTTATTTACAAAAATTCGGTATTTGTAGAACATCCAAGCATGTATTTATAGCAGGTAAGGCTTTGCAAAGGGTAGAAACTGTTACACTACGGAGCTCACACACCACGCTGGGTTTACCCTGGCCATTCCGTTCTACCTACTGTGGTATTTTAGTGTCTTGTTTTGTAATTTCTAGGGCTGGCTTAGGGTGATAAACTGGACAGGCTGCGTTAGGAGTGGATATATGGCTCACAGGAATGGGTGAGTGAAGGTGGCTCCCAGGGCATCCCCCTTTGGACCAGTCCAGCACCGAGGGGCTCTTGTTCGGCTGGGAAGAGGGAAACTGAGTCAACAGGAAGGCTGAAGCCCTTTCTGTGCCACCTAATAAACCCCTGCCTGTAATTTTTATTTACTATATCAACCCCTTCGCTGTTACAATATCTAAAATACATTCCCAGCAAATATATATGCACAGCAAACACAAACCCGTGCCTGGGAACAGGCTCCGACAGAAACGCGGGGCTTTTATAGGATCAACGACTGCGTTTGAAAAAAAAAAAACAACCCACAAACCAGAACACACTGATGAAAAAAGATGACATTATCACTAAAGTATTCTTATTCAATTTAAAATGGATTAGAGAGCACTCTGAGTGCAAGTGCTGCACTTTAAGGAGCAATGATATTTCAAGTGTGTATACAGCCCATTACATTCCAAGTCTTTGTACTTCTTAGGAAGGCTTCAGTGCAGCTTCTGGTATATACATTGTTAGTAAAGCTTCTCATTGTAATGCATTAAAGAGTGTAAACGCTCTTTTCTATTAATCCTTCACATGCTGTCCCTCTCTTTGCCTCTTCAGCACCCTTCAAAAGTGCAGATATAACCAGAGATGGAAGATTGCTCCAGCAAAGAAACCCAACCTGATGTGGCTAGTGTGGGTAGCTACAAAATATATGAAAAGACTTGGGCAAAACAAGTTATATGGCAAGTTGGAGAAGCAAAACTCAGCCTGCAGATCTTTCTGCTGGAGGACACAAGCTGGAAGCCTGCACAGCACCACTGCATGGAGCACCCGCCGCAGGATGCCCACAGCACCCATCCTGTGTGATGTGCACGGATGCGCTCGCTCACTTGACAAGTTTTTCTATTTTAGTGCTCAACCATTATAAACAAATCTTTGTGAGTAGTAAACTCAGCAAACGGCTTTGCTCACATCACAAAACAGACACTCCAGTCACTGTTGTCCAGATTGTACTAATCTCTCTAAACCAATTGTACAACCAATTCCCACAAAACCTGCCTATTGCATATTGATTTTCCTATTTGTATTTTATTACAGCCAGTTCTTTCCGAAGCCATACCACAGCTATTTGCTCCTTTCATTGTAACAGTTTGCAAAGCTGTAGTTTTCCTTTGCATAATCATGTCTATATACACACTTATTCAGACACATTTCTTACATAGAAATGTCATCGATTCAAGATGGAGAAAACATATCCAGATTGTCACAGTTCACAGATGACAATATAGCAGGCTCTTTCACAGAGCAAATCTCATTACTCCTCTCAAAGGCAGTGATATTGGTTTCCCAATCTAATGCACGAGGTTCCTTAGTTGATCATCTCAGTTGTATCTACTTTCATATCAAAGAGCATGTAGGTACCCTTGAACTAATGAGATCGTGTTAGATCTGGAACTGATAAGCCACCATAAGGCTGGACTGTGTTACTTCACCGCTATTTTGCTGCCAGGGGGACAATAAAGTTGTCTTCATACAGTTATTTTTACCAGATGGACATAGTGATGGTGACCAGCACGAGCTCACAAACCACCCTCCGTTCCATGGCATGAGAGTGCACCACGCAGATCTAATCTTAACTGGACTATATCCACCTTACTTCAAGATGGTGAAATCTGAAAATCATTAATTTTCCAGATAGTTATTCCATACGAATGCCCTATGAAATAATGAATGTGCAAAATCAGGATAAACCACACTTTGGTCTGTTATCCATGATTTTTGTGTACTGAATTTTAGAAAGTATGATCTCTTTAGTAGGTCTCCGTCTAATGAAAGCAAACTAGTAACTGATATTTATTGCAGCTTGATTGTTGAAAGAAAGGAGCATAAAAGTTTAAAAATGGCATGTGAGAAAGACAAATAAAAAACTAAATCATATGCTGAAAATAGGATTGTGAGATTTTATTCTACTTTAAATCATCAAACTGGGATTGATAACATAAAGTACATATATTTTAATGACTTTTGACTTACAGTTTCCAGGTGGGTAAGCTCCAAGCACCTTAAGAAGTAATTCAATGATGCAGTTGACTGACTGCTCCAGTCAAGACATCCCTTTATTGGAGAAAATGTTTTGTTAAATTCTAATTAAATAAATAAATCACGTAGCAAAAAGAAAAGTATCATTCTCATAGCAGATTTTTTTCAGGCATCCCTAAGCTTTTCTGCCCTAGGAACAAAACCATTTTTTTTACTTAGATATTACAATGATCAAGTCTAAAGAATGATGTCTTCCCAGAAAGCCTCAGATATTTGAAATTACTATGGTTTTGTTTGAAAATGTTCGGTGTAAAATGATAGCTGGCCTCCAATTGCCTTTTCTTAAAAAAAAATAAAAAGAATAATTAGAAGCCAGAAGTGGTTTCCTTTGTTCCTTTTTTTTTTTTTTCTCCTTCAATTTTTATAACTGGAATCAGGAATACTTTTACCTCCTGTATTTAGCAATCTAACCATCATCCATTTCTCAGTTGGGTTTTGTAAAATATTTCGTTTTATTTAGAAAATTATAGCGATTGAAAGGATTTTTTTTTCAAGAAAAGAGTATTTTCTGCTTTTCTCTACTAGAACAGCCAATACCTTAACAAACAGTGAAAACCACAGTAAAAATCACAGCGATCGACTCCGGGCATGGGGAGTGGCAAGGTTTTGGGTGTAAATTTGCTCTGAAAGAAAGGAATGGGAGAATCATTTCACTGAACACAACAGCCGTGGCTCTGACTGCTCATTTGGGTTCCTCACACCCCGTTCTTGGCCGCAGTGCTTTGAAGAACATCTACCAGCACATGATAAAGGTGCGTGTGGGGCAGTCGTATATGCTACAGTCCACCTAACAAGTGTGTTTACCTTGCTAAGCAGATCTGTTGAGAAAATAATTTACTCGCTGCAAGAACCACAAATATTGCCATTTGCATGCAAATCACATCAGCAATAATGTTCTTACATCAACGCAATATTTTTTTTACTCACCCCTATCTCTTCCACCCAACAATCTATAATACTGACAGCTCCAATCTTTTATTTAATTTGTTCCTGACCTTCCAGATAATGCTGCCTGTTATCTGCCTGTATTTGTTCCTTGACTATAATAGCGACATTGTCCTGAAAAAATTGCATTTGACCCTCTTGGAGGTGCGAATATTGAATTCAGACAAAACTCCTTCAAGGTATTTTCCTAGAAACGATTAGGCTACATGCTTCTAGTTACGTCTTTCTGCATTATACTCTGAAACGTGATTTTCATCCAAAAAAATCCAGACTTAACAGCAGGCAAGTATTCGTTTTTCTAGGAAATGCTTCCCAAGAGTTCTCTTTCTAGTTTCATTGCATAATTCCTGTTATAATAGAAATGTTTTCAAGATCAAGGCTTTTGACTGAAACCACCTGGTACCCATGATAGGCATAACATGATTTTCATCCCGTTTAAGTTCAGAAGGGAGACTTCAGAAAAATACCAAACTGCTAGAACAGCCTATAGAAACTGTGTAATCACGTTAGAAAAAAAATAAATATATCTACCTGCCATTAGCAGTGTATAACCACTAGCATGTATGCAGTTCCTTAGTTTTGGAAAACGGGTTGAAATCCTTTGTTCCACAGTAACTCCACACATTTCAGAGGCAATTACAATTTTCTCTTGAAGTTAATTCCCCTCTTACGAAAGTGGAGTATGAAAACGTTGGCTTTGATCCCATCCAGGCACCACTACGTCGTAGCCAAAATTATTTGCCTTTCCCTTGCTTGTACACGAGCCCTTAATATTAAGACAGACCAAATCTGCTCATTTTTCAGGGTGTCCATACCCCCAGCACCAAAGCAGCCAGGGAAATCAAGTAAAACAACAACACAGTTTTGCGTTAAATGCCTGCAGAGGGTGCTGCCAATGTGGGTTTAAGCATCAGTAACATCAACACTTTAGAGCTGGATTCTGAAATATGAAATACAATAAAGTAAGAACTTAAAGCTATTAATAGGTTTCTTTCTCCCTGTCTCTTCCAGTTGATCCCAGCTTCTGAAGTGTTTCATAATTCATTGAGTATTTTCTTTAACTAATATTCTAGGCTTAAAAAAATTTAGGCACTTGTTAAAAAAAAATTGTTCCTGTTTCTTTTTATCCTAAGTTTTATGCATGATTGTGAGCAGAATCTATATGTAAGTTGAAAATTTTGTTTGCCTGCTTGCATGTCAGCTTTAAGATTGCTCAAAGTGAGAGAGGACAAAAGGGCTCAGAGCACAGGATTTATATGAATAAGGTTATATTTAAAATCAGACTAGATAATAAAATTTGTCCTATAACCTCCATATCTTTAATACTGTTAAATAATGGGGTCTTCCAAAGAAGATTCTACCTATTGCACTGGATTTTTTTGTGGGATACACCAGCCTCACGTGAACAGATGATTGCTAGTCAACAGCCCAGAAAATAATGAACTCCCCAGGTGCTTGTCAAAAGCTGTAGGAGAAAGTGTTTTCTAGAGCAAGTTGCTTTGTGTTTGGTCAGATTAGGTCTCTTGGACATTTCAAAGCTAGAATAGTATAATAAATAATAAAATACAGTATTATCATAACTACCAGCATCTTAAGGAATTAACAGCCAAGAGACATGTAGATCCTGAGCCTATTATATAGATACATACGAACCAAAGGAATCAATTTATGCTCTTAACTTTTGATGACAATCTAATGAGCTCCCAGAACAACAGCTCAAATGGGAATTCTCCCCAAAACATGGAATCATCCAAAACTGCTTCTTAATGTCCCCATCTACGTGTTCGCCAGGACTGCATGTGGTAGTGTGATGGATCGACATTACAGATAGCAGTCCACGTGTCATATAGTGAGATAAACCACCATTTGATAGAATTTATTAATTAAGTTTTCTTTCTTTTGGAAAGAAAATAAGATAAGACAAATATTTAGAAGGGACAAGAGATATTTAAACAAAAAGTTATTTCTGTTAGTTACAAAGTAAATAGATTATAATTTCCAGGCCAGCCCTAATTGGAATTTAGTCTTTTTGTTTGTCATTTACAGTTCAGAGTATAATTCTGTGGTTGTGTTCCCTTGGTTATACTTCACAGGTCAGCATTCTGCACCACGCACATGAAACAGGGAGAATTTTATTTCACTTCTTAACAGTTATCAGAACATAAGACTCTCCTGGGCTGACTGAAGGTAATTTTTTTTTTAAACAGTCCCTGGAGAACAAGTGACCTTTATTGCTGCTCTAAACTCTGGTTTATTGATGTTTCCTTTGCATATTGCAAAGAGTTCTTTGCTCTCATCAGTCATTATTGCTTTCATTTACAGTATTTAGCTGCAAAGCAAATAAGTAAGATGAACAGGGGTTTAGGGAAATGTAAAACTCAAATCATTGTATTAACCACTATACATTTTTAATATCCTTCATTAGCTTGTACAGAGTGGGTAAAAATGACATCTCATTGTATTTTACTGCAGATTGCACTCAGGAGTAAAACATTATATAGAAAAGTCTGGACTCAGAAGCACTCCATCTGCCAGACTTTGTCCTTGGTTACATTTGGTCTAAGTTATTTTCATAGTCTTATGCCTGGCTAACTGAACTGGGTTTTAGTTCATGTGCCTGGTTTGGTCAAACGCACCAGAAAGAGGAGACACTTCTTTAAATCTGACGACGAGTCAGTGCCTTTGATTTGCAATTTAGCATGCCACACAGGAAAGCAATTTTAAGTCTGAAGATGTTCCCAGCTGGAGGCATCGAACTATTTGTGTACAAGTGTATGGAAAAAATATTTACTTACTATAGACTGCGACTCTGATTAATTTATAAGTATTGTAGTACTTACATAGATGATTGACAAAACCAGATGCTGTTTCTGTCTAATATTGTTATACCTAAAGCTACACATCTTATAAAAATAAGTCAGAATTGTAGAATTCAGTACAAAGCAGCACTGTCAAGACTATGACCACACATTTCTCAGCAAGCAATTAGCAATTTGCTATTTAATAAACCTCGAATTGCATCCGTCTTGCTCTGAAGCCGGGTACCTGGAAGTCCCAAAGTCCTGGATTTGACTGAGGCTTTGGGAGTCTGAGGGACCAAGACATGGCAGGGAAAAATACCAAGACTGTCAACACAAAGGGACTTCATTAATTTTGCCACTGGCATGGCTGGACCAGCGTTGCAGTTCTAACACCACTAATTGTTTCTGAGTAGTGTCACAGCCAGTATTTATTCCAGGTTTCCTTCCTCCTCCTCAGCATTTCTTATACCTCACGTAGGACTCCTGGCATTCTCAGACTATAAAACCAGAGAAGAACATCGAAGTCTCACACACAGCAGCACCAACACTTTGCTTCAGCTGCTCTTATTGAGAAGTCAGCAGCACGAGCCCTGACACAGATTGTTCGCCCCAAATTCTACAAAGCACCAGTTTAAAAAAGCTGGCTCTGGCTTCTGACGTTGGAAGAAAGCGTTTTCCTCCACAGTAAGCAAAGGGAACTCTTAAGGAGGGTAGAAAGAGAATAACCATGTCTTGCCACCTTTAATAGCTATCCAGAGGTCCAAGACAAGTAGTATCATGGGAGGGGAAAAAAAATAATATTCAAAATCCAAACACCTCACAAAAAAAAAAAAAAAACCCACACCAAAAAACCCAAACCAGCAAAACAAAACAAAACAAAAAAACAATGAAAAAAACCCACAAATCCCATCTACATCTGTGCTGGGCCCTCTGGCAAGTGTTCTATATATCTTATGAGTAGACCTTGCTGCCTGTTCTTCCACTCATCCCCGTGCTGAAGAGCCGAGGTGCTGTGCGTGGGTTCCAGCAGCAGAGATGACTCCAGCACTTTTTAGGTTTGGACTCATTCTCACCGGTGCCCGTGTCAAGCCAGCAGGTACCGTTTGTGCTAGAAGCGCCCGCAGAGATTTACACGACTATTATAAATGATGGCTGGCTCGAACGCTTGTTCAGAAGCGATGTCCAACAGGACTAACTCCTGCTTTCCCAGCAGGAAATGAGAAGGGGCACTACGTGCTGGCAGAGCCTGAAGCCTTCCTACCCAGGACTCAAAGTTCATGAGCCTGTAGGCATTTTCTTGGGTTTAATTGCTGTGACCTACCCACCGTAGTGCCTGTGGTCAGCTGTGTCTCCTGGCCATGTGAGGATGGATCAAAGGATAAACCGACTGCAGGGCAGCTCCTTACACCACTTGCACAGTGCTCTCTCAAAAAAGAGTAAAAAAAAAAATAGTTTGTTCTTTGAATAATAGGATTTTCTTTCTTTTTTTTTTTTCCTCACGCACACTTTTCTCCTGAGCTCCCCAAACACTTCTCATGCCATGACACTTTCTCTAAGCTGCACTGTTTGGAGAAATTGATGCATCTGAAACCAGGATGGTCCTTTCAGGACTGTCACCGTGACACCTCTTCTTTACCAAAAAGCTAATTTAGCACTTCCTTGAATATTATCAACTCCCTCTACAACTCTTTACTGCCCACAAAACACTCAAGATGCTGTAGTTCAATATGCCTGAAAGCATTAGCCTTATATTTGATTCAATACTTTTGGTTAAAAATGGATTGAAAACACATAAGCCAGCTAAATCAATAAAATTAAAACAAATTAAAGAGCATCTTCAAGACGTAAGTACCCAAAAAAAATATTTCAGCCTCTTATAGCTGGGTGGCTGTAATTCATGCTTCCCACAGGTGCTACTTCAACAAATCCTTCTCTGTCGACATCCACACACACCCTGGGCCACGTACAATGCTCCGACACATTCCCACTAATCTGGACCATTCTCCCCGGAGTGAACCCGATATTAGGCTTCCCACAGGTTTTAGTTTTCAATTTTCTTGCATAAATCCTCAGTAATCTCACTCTCTTTTCGCTTACTGTATTTCAATACCTGCCAGTTGCACCTCAATTTCCCTTTCTTCAAAAATTGTTGAAACACCAGAGTTTCTGCAACGGCTTGAAATTCTGGATCAATTTTTGTGTCCCTTTAAGCTCATAATTTTACCTTTGAAACGATGCCAAGCTTCAGCTAAAATATGCTTCGCTTGCCACTCCTGCCACTTTAATGAATCATCTTTTATTTAGATTTACTTTTTTTTCAGCTTTTTATTTCAAACACAGCAAGAAAACAGAATCGAGGGAACATAAATTACCCTGTTCACAGTTGAAGGTGTGAAACACATTACTTAGAAGAAAAGATCTTTAAATATATACATCTTATCGATGGATTTGGTGCTATAGAGTTATAACTGTGGAATTTTAAGAAGTGCAGTGACTGAGGAGATACACTGGGAAAGAGAAATCTTGTCAACCACGTGTCATGACTTCACGTCTGTGCTGCATACATTAACTATACCATTTCTTTACAAGACAACTGATGGATCGATCCATAAAGATGTGGATACTGCCCTTCCTGTTTTCTTTGGTCTTTTTCAGAGTGCAGCAATAGAATAGAGCATTTTGAACAAAGGCAGAAGTTTTGATTTCAGAAAAACTTGACTGGTTGCTTCTCTTGAATAATGGTCTTTTCCCTGGTCAGCTTTAATTAAAATCTACAGACACAAAAGAAGGGGCAGGATTTACTCAAGAAATATTCACCTGAAAGGGGCTTCAGAATGAAAATCTATTCAAAAGTTGGACACCAAACATGAAACAGATTTCTACACTCCGTTCATTCACCCTCGTTCTCCTTAAAGTATAATATAGAAGT
The DNA here is from genome assembly GCF_009769465.1 of Tauraco erythrolophus. Taxonomy (NCBI): domain Eukaryota; kingdom Metazoa; phylum Chordata; class Aves; order Musophagiformes; family Musophagidae; genus Tauraco; species Tauraco erythrolophus. Next base: position 26,686,413 of record NC_141475.1, read on the forward strand.
TTTGTTCAGGTTATTTTTTATAGCTTGCTCTGGAAGAGTATTTCACTGAAACGTCTGACCAGAGAAAATTTTCTGATGGAAAACTAAATTATTTTCATTTTCACTGCTTTCTAAAGCTCGTCTTTTTCTTTTTTTTTCTCAGTAGAAATACTTGAGAAAGAATCAAAACAACTCATTGAAGTAATTAAAGGTTTTCATGATTGTTTTCTACTGAAATTGTTGAAACCAAACAATGAATAAATATCTAGAGAACTAGTTTAACTGGTCTTTTTTAAAAAAAAAAAACTTTGTTTATGTTGTCTTAGGGTTCTTTGGACTGGTTGCTTGCTGTGGAGGGTGTGATGGGAAGGTCAGTTGTTGGTTTGTACCTGATTGATGGTGAAGGCTTTCTGCCAAAGCCTTCATCCCTTTGCTCTATCAGCTCTGTCCTCACCAATGCTGTCGGAATCACTCACTCTGGTGTGCTCTGCAACACCTCACAATCAATGTGATGAATAAATGGCACCAAATAATAAAATACATTAATATATGTACACACACATGTATACAGATACACTTTTTTTCATCCAAGTAAACTTCAGCTTTTCTTTCCTGAACTTTCAAGAATTATGACCTGATAACAGCTTGACATAACCAGTAAGAAATCTATTAGCATCAAGTTTGGCTAGCAAAGCTAATATATTTTTTTAGTAATTGCATACCACCAGTATTGTTTAGTGAAGAAGGGCTGAGATGAAACCTTCCCATTGTGTATTTCAGAAACACATATGCATGCCAGAAAGAGAGAAAACCACATATATATAAATATATGATGCAGTTCAAATGTAAAAAGCTCAAAAACTTTGACAACTCTCTGAAAACCAACTTCCCCCCACCTCAGCTTAAAGGTTTGCTCCACCAAAATGTACAGTCATCTCCAGGATATCAGCTTTCATTAGTGGGATCACTATTAAAGACACTTTTTTGGAGGATAAAGATGTAGATCAATGAAACCACGGATTTAGAAAAGAAAATTAAACAATTTGAAAAGGATTACCACAGTGGACCAGCTAATGAAGGCCTAACACATCTCTGAAAAGTAAAAATGTGCCTGATTCACATTTATATTGTTGTGCTTTTTTGCAATTGTTTTTGTATTCCTCCTCAATTATTCCAAGGCTGTGTTTTATTACTCCATATAAAGAAATAATAAAGTATGGGGACTACTCTATATTTGAAAAATAAAGACGCAGGGTCTGACAACAAAGTCTGTTTGCTTAAAGACCTGAGGAACTAAATAAAATTTTCAAACTGAAAGTAACCTCTGGTAGCTTCACAGCATCTCCGAGTACTTGCACAGATCAGGATTGTGGGAAAACAGAACAGAATTCCAACAGAACAGAACAAAAAGTGGGCTTTATTCTGAAGGAAAGCACTCTCCTGGTCCCTTGGGGGATGCCACCACTTTGCTGATGGAGATGTGCCAGAGCAACGCTGCCATCCCTGTGTGCCAAACGGCCACTGGTACCCTCTGCACAGTGGACTATGCTCCTGGCACTGCACAAGCAGGAATAATTGAATTTCATACAAGAGAGACATTTCTTAAGTGTGTAACCATGAAATATTCCTGACTACCCTCCTCTTCCTTATGACCCTCTTATTTCCCCTTACCACCAGGCAGCTCCTGCGCTGCCTTTGGGATGCGTAGGATCCACAGGCAGCTGTTACGATGCCTGCAATGGGGCAGTTTCTGCTGGAATCAAACATGGACAAGACTAAATCTGCCTCAGAGGAAGCAACATCAGCTCTCTCACAGGGTACCCAAACTATTGGGTCATTAAAAAAAACATAATGCCATCATCCCCTGCTATGGCATGAGCGAGGTGCAGAACCCTGAAACTTTTCGAACGCAGCCGCTGTGTTTTTATCACTGAAGTCTTCACACTGAGGAGAGAGGAGGGCTTGTAGGTCTCCTCCATCCTCCTCAGCGTATCTCAATATAAATGCAAATTATATTTTTCTCCCTTTTCTATCTTTTCTGAGAATATCTGCATAAAAGTTTTTGGAGGGAGAGAAAAAAAAAAACCCTAAAGTTTTCTGGAAAGAGACGCTAATTTAAGCTTCAAATTGTACAATCTTGGTTTGTGGTTTTTTTTTTTTTTCTTTGTTTGTTTTCCAGAGTCTTATAAGTCAAATAAGGTTTCTGGTAGAATGGAAAAAGAGATCCACCTCTATGGCCCAGCTGCAATTTGGTATTTATATTGGATTCGAGTGAGCTCTGCTATTGAACAGCCTCATGGTAACTTCTGTTTTGATATCAAAAATATTGCTGAGTATAATACGACTTGAAATTAACCCCATGTGTTTATGCTTTGAATTTCATATTTCATGGCTTGTTTTCAGGGTAGAAGATATTTATCTGTAAGATGAAAAAAAAAAGCTTTTCAACCTTTTTTTCTTCCGTCACACTTGAGGACTTTGCTGTTGTTAACCATCACAAGAGGTTAAAAAAAATTTCCTGCTGCCAATAACACATCAAGTGTTCAATAAAGCTGGAATTTACTATGCCACTTTGGTATATATATATCTAAAAAAAGCCAGTATGGTAGAAACATTTTTCAATGTTTATGAAAAGCAGCTTTAAGTCATAGCACAAGAAAGTATATACAGGCCTAAACCCTTTGAGAAAAAAAAGGTTTGTGTATGAAGGCTCTGTGACCTAGACAGTTATCTACATAATATCTTTTATTTTTTAAACTGAAAAAAAATAATTAAGAATTCCACTAAACCTGAGGTAAGGCAACAGTTACATGATGAAGACTGAATTTTGTTGTTATTATGTCACTAGAAAGACTGAAAAAGTTGTGTATACGAGGAGATGGGTGTCATCATTTGTCACGTACACACGTGTATGTTTATAAAAATATAAAAGAAAAAATTGGATATTTTAGCTAAACTAACTAGTGCTAACACTTAGCCACATCCTTTTGGGGGATGAAGTGAGATGCTCCAGTATCCAGTTACAAACCTACACAGGTTGAATGAAAGATGAAATAACCTGTCTACAAACCAAACTGGATTTCAAGCAGCAGTGTGAAGGAAGAGGAAGAGGAAGAGCCTTGCTCCAGACTGGGGGAAGAAGCTGTTTTGTAGAGCTGAAACCCAGTGAAAGAGTCTTTGTACCTGGGAAACTTGGGCTTACAGCAGACCGAGTTTATTTTGTAACAGAAACAAGTCTTCCAATTTCTAAAATGCTATTTCTAAGTCACCAAAACAAGCTCCCATTATTTTTAACTGAAACTAATGGAGTCTGGATTATGGTTTTATTATTATTACTATTTAATGAGCGTGCACAGCACTTGAGCTGCTTGGAATATTTTTCCATAAATGTTCTTTCACACCAATGTCTCATTTTATTTAAGTTAGAACGATTCATGTCAACTAAGTTTCTGAAGGCAAGTTTTCTGAATGTCATAAAAAAAGAAAATTGAGTAGCTTCACACAATTACATTTTACCATTTGAGTTCTCAAAATTCAGAGAAAATGTAATTTCAGAAACACTAATACACATTTCTGAAGTGAAATTATCATCTTCAACCTTGCAGTTGCTCAGTAAGATGTTTGTCATCTTCACTAAGACCAAGTATCTGATTCACAAAAAAAAAAATACTAAAAAAAGCAGAGCACCATGCATGTTTCACAAGACTACATTTTAGAACAAAAAGCCTGCAGGATCCTGTGAAACAAAGTTTAGTTGAAAGTTTTCTATTTTCCTGATAATAAGCATTGTAAATTACAGCAAAATACATTTAATGGCTATTGACAGAATATCAACCCAGGAAATTGAGAAAAAACATAATAAGAATCTAGACGTGCTAATACTGTAAAAAGCAGGAGGAAGGAAGGTCAATAAATTAAATGACCTGTTGACATATAGTGGTCATGGCCTTCCAGCTAGCTAAAGGCATCAGACCAGTGCACAGCAGTATCTCCATTTCATCTTGATGGTTTGGGCATATGCAGTATATTGAGAAGTCTTCATCTCTTTAGAGTGGAACTGAGAGATAAACCCATCACACTCATCCAAGCCTCATGTCCCCATCTGCTCTGCTTAACTTCTGAATACATCAGAAACCTGGAGTAGGCTGTGTTTAAACGCGATGGAAAAAGCAGAAGTTGATTAGGAAAATTAGCAAAGATCATTAATGTAAGGCTTAGATATCTACTTGCACTCCAGATCTGCAATTGTAGCCCAAGCACCACGTGGAATTCAAAAATAACACTAAATTTACTTTTCTGTAGATACTCTTGTGCCTGCGAGCTGCAGTATATTCTGATCACCAAGCTGAGCTGAACAACCTCATGGTGAATTAATTTTTAGCAAATGACTAATTGACTAATTACTGCTGAAATTCTTTCAGCTGTCCAGCTGTCTCCAGCACTGCAGCCAGCAGACAGGGTGGGTTTTGTCTCCCAAAACACGCAGGCTGAAGACGCACAACAGTTCAGTTGACACCTATGTGGACAGCAGTGGTTTTAAATAAAGTCTTTCTATTAATTATATTTCACCACCAGTCCCCAGCATCACCAGTTGTTTGAACAACAGTCATACAACATTACTACAAGTAAACTCCAGGTGCACAAGAACATTCTGCTCGAAGGTGTTGCATAGCCCATGACATTGAAAATCCCACGGACAGGTAAGAGTCACAATCAGATGTTTAAAGTTACATTTATGGAACTGCCTGACCTTCTGGAGCAGAAGACAACATAAAGTTTCTGCAGTGTTTATAAAGTCAACTAGCAAGTCTACTACAGGTCAGAATTTTCCATTTCGAATTCATCAAGTGGCCTAATTTTCTCCTGAAGATTTTTGGTGATGGAGATCGGACAAGATAGATCTTATTTACCAAGTCTGAACCAAAAAAGAAAAGGTCAAAGTTCAGCCAACAGTCAGACTTACTGACAATTTCTAACACAAGCACTCAGAGAAGATGGCAAACCCCTTCACAGGAGAATTCTCCACGACGGAGCTCAGCTCACAACATTTTAGGTGAATCTAACCGGAGCCTGACCCATCGTAGTTGCATGACAGACCCCACATCTGTGGTTTTATGGCAGGCTCTCAATTATCCAGCTGCAATAACGACCACTTGTTATTTATCTTGCAGAAGACTCTGAAGAGCCCACTCTGCCCGGGGCAGGACACCACTGCAGCCACAGGGAGATCTGGGAATACAATTACAACTCTTGGAACCCCTCATGCACAGCATTGTTCACAAATTATCTTGATCACCCAAACTTTTAATGACCTTTTAACTTGTGTTGGAATAATTTCTGCGGCAGCCCTTTTTAGTTTCTGTAATTAAAGTAATTTAAAAGTTTTAACTAGAAAGTACACTCAAGGCACACAAACTGATAAAGGGAAACGCAGCTTCAAGAGCTCTTTTTTCCCCCCCTATGCAGAGCTCCCACTGTGTCAGAAAATTACAGAATGTCCATCTTTCAATTTGGCTCAGCAACAAAGGATTTCCACCTACTCACTCCACGCTTTTCATATTTTTATTTTTAAATCCGGATGCTTTAATGGGGAGAAAAAATAAAAGTAGTACGCTGCTATGAATATGTGCCAGTATTAAATGGGAAGAGAGAACTGGAAGAAAGTTTGGAGTACAAGGAAGCCAAGAAGCCATATGGGGCCATTTCCCTGACTCAAGTGCTGAAGCATTTGTGTGCTTCAACGTTATTTCCTTCTTTTGAGTATTATTCATCTCTAGTTTTTAAGGATGCTATATTTGTTATGTGCATTTTTTAATTGATTTGAGTGTTATTGCTTTCCATATAAAGATAATCACTTTCCATTCACAGATCCATGGGCAAGTTTAACTGCCAACCTTTCTTTTGAAGAGGCCAATGAAAATTTGGTAAAGGACCAGGTTTTAAAGATACTGAAGCAATGGAAAAGAAAGGCAGGTGTCAGGAGTGATTTTGAGAGTCTAATTCTTTACACACGCTGTGGGAATTAGGTGCTCTTGTATCATGACATTGGTACAGAAGTCATGCAGTCTACATCTTTACAGAAGATTCCCAAAGAACCGAGTTTTGTATTTTATATGATGCATACTGTAGATGCTGACCGACCTCCAAATGACATATGGATCAATACTAACCAGAAACTGTACTGAAAGAATAGATTTTAAGCCACCAATTTAACTTAATACACACAAAAAGCATTTATATACAAAAGGAATTACAGCACTTAGTAGGATAATTGAAAGGTACATATTCAAACTCACACAAAAAAATATTAAACCAGTATGAATTATTGCAAAAGAATAAAACCATGACATTCTACCATGATTCACCTAAAACTTATGGATTGTTAATAGTTCCCAAGGAAGGCAGAAGGTGAGACTGGGCTTACCTTTTGACTTTTAAATGTGTGTCTGTGAATATCCTCTCCAGTTTCAATATTCAACCAGGAGCATTGTTTATAATAAAACATTACACTGTAAATCAAGCGACATTCATATACACAGTACAAAAAAAAAAAAAAAAAAGAAAAAAAGAGAGGGAAGTGTTTCAAAAGCCAAAGAAGCCATAAAAACTGTTCTTTACTGCATCTGTTTGACCCATGGTTCACTGAACTGAAGTTTAATCCAGCACATAAAGGCACTGTCGGGAAGCGCCGTTCCCAAAGACGCCCCATTTTGTCTGGAGCTTTCCAACTTCAGAAATGATTCTGCACTTTAACTAACAATCACACAGCCTCACCATATATATAATTAAACGGCATTCATTATGAGATTATTAGCCTATTAAAGCCATCAACCTCTCACCGATAAATAGTCAGTATAACTATGCGCACTTGCCTTGTGGTTATAATTAAATAACGATAGATAGTTTATTACTGCAGACCAACATCTTTGCAGTTGGTGGCAATGATGAACGGGGTTAATGATCACATCCTTTTATTGGTTCGAGGCAATAACCTGTAATACCAAATATCAGGCAAGAGAATATTTGGTTTCACACACAGAATTTTGGCCATTTCGCTTTTGATTTTAAAAATTTCAATACTAAAGCTTACCCTGGGTTGGCAGAGACATCGCTGCACAAAGATTGCTTTAGGGAGAGCACAGAAGCAGACCCTGTATTGGAAGGTGCACACTAAATGCTTCAGAAATGAGAGGAAGGCAGGACCTTGGAAGAATGCACTACCTAAAAAAAGTTATTTACTGACATGCCAGTACTATGCAAGCAATTCTTCACGATCCACCTCGGATTTTGCAGGAACACCATGGGCCACCCTTGGAAACCCTGCTATGAAATATGACAGGTGGGATTCTCACGACCCCGCTCGTGCAAACACAGCAAAGGAAGCAATGGCATTGCCATCCTGCTGGCATAAGGCCGAAGCAGACAGCTGAGGCTGGAAAAGACAGGCGAGTTTCATAAAGAAGAGATATGTGGTTTTCACATTTCTCCTCTTCAGCAAAACTAAAACCTTCCACTATTTCCTCAAAAATCTTGAGGGGGAAAAAAAAACAGACTGCAAAATAGCAGTTTGTCACAGTTACTCCATCAGAAACTGAACTGTCTTCTCTGGTTTCAAGTACCTTCTGCTGCTACTAGAGATGTTCAACTTTGTGTAAATAATTAGGTATCCACAGAACTCCTCTTCTTTTCTCTATTTAAAGACAACCTCAGACTGAAAAAACGTGGCACTTCTTTTAACTTGAAGATATTGAACAACATAATGTGTCAATCCACAAAAATTACCATATCAATTCATGGGCTGTCCTCTAAATCACTTCACATAAAATCCTGCAATAGAAAGAGCTCCTTATCTTCACGTTGTTCTGAACTTGTAAAATTCCTATTTTATGTGCTAAAACTAAATCAGAAATGCAAAGTTAACCTGAGGGCATATTTTATTCCAGGTGTGTATTCTACCTTCTTTTTTTGCTATACATCCTGGACATTATGAACTTTCAAAACGAGCACAGGAAACATAGCACAGGGGCTTTCAAAAAACCGAGTCTGATCCCTTAGAAATCTTGCTGACTCGGACCTTCAGGTGAAATTCATCTCCATGCAGAAGGCCAATGTACCACTTAAATCCTACTTAAACCTCACTTTGCTAGCATAGTGGGATTTAAATGGATCACAAGCTTTTTAGTTTTCCCCCTAGGAGAGCACTGGAACCTGATCTTGCCAAGAAGATGCTCAGAGCATCTCCAAGGGGCCATATTGACCAGAAATGAAAAAAAAGAAAAAAAAAAAAACACAACTTTTGATATGCACGTTCACTAGGAAGGTCCCATGGGGGCTTCAGTGCTGCAGATGGCTCCACCTGAGGCAGAGCCCATCTTCCCATGCCAGGCTTCCCCCTTTAATGGGGAGGTTGGACCCATTACAGACACACCCTGGGAGCTCACCACAGCCCCACATCACATGCACAAGATGACTATTCTCCTGTGATACACTTATCATAGATACAGAAAACGTATTTTAAGGGGTTTGTTTAGATGATGGGATCCTGTAAAAACATAACAAGGTTTATTTAGTGAGACAGAGACCACATGGCTAGTTGCAAACTAAAAATGGATTTTCAGGATTACATCTCATGTTTTCAAACACAGACTGTCAGCATGGACCCACTCGATCTGAGCTACAGCCCCCACATCCCACACCAGCTGGCTATCATGCTCAGCATTTTTCCCCACTCATTGGCTGAGGGATTTTTGTTACGTCCAGGGAATACCTCCCTATAATATCTACTCCATTTACGATTCAACTTTTCCCTTTAACACCTGTTAAAAGAACAAACATGTCAAAAGAAAGTACCTGCACACGAGAAATATAGATTAGTCTGCCAAAAAGACAGCCTTAAAAGCCTATTTCTTTTTGATTGAATAGTTTCTCGAGCTGAACAAAATGCATCATTTCTTTGAGTGATATCTCTGCGTTGGCCAATTTTGCCTTTTGATCATCCATAATATTGATAGAGCCATAGCACAGAAGAAAGGCTAAAAAGAGGTCCCAAAAGCTTTTAATCGCTCTTTTTCTGAGCCATCGTGTACTAATCTTCCTGTACTATGCCAGACTCAAATCTTTTCTGTTCTTCCAGGACATATTTTATGAGATTTCTCATATTTATTGTTTAAATTATCCCACCTAGTAAACAGAGATGAAGCAGAAACTCTGAAAGAAATTAAAAGACAACTTACTGACAAGTTTAACTCTTCCCACAGTCGCCATCTCCATTTTAAAGCAGTTCCTCTGCCACCATCTACAGAGGTTCTTTAGGTGGCAGAACAGCTATTCTCACACAGACTTTTGGTATGAGCCATCACATAAGTCAACATCCAAGGAAAGGACAACACAGAACATCAATATTTATAGTTCTTTAAAGGTCACCGTCAAGTTTTTATTACTTAATTTGATGCATATAAGAGAAAATAATAAGCAAGAGAAAAAAGTAATAAAGAAAGAGAGAAGTTAAAGTGCTTAGAGAGATTAATTCTCAAAGCAAGACAACAAAGTAGCTGGAACGTAGAGCTAAACTGGTGGCAAACCTCTCTGAGGCTATAAAAGTGCTTAGTGGACAGATGGATTGGGCAATCTTTGACATGAATCAGTTTATAACAAAGATAAAAAGAAAAGGAGATGTGAAAGAGATGTTTCATGTCTGAAAACAGGTTCAGGAACAGGGACTTACTGGCGAGCTTTGTTAAAACAACCACTATCAAATTAAAACAAGAGAGTGACATGCTTGAACGGGTAGGGCAAGAAATGAGATTTGGAAGATGCACAAGAGATCAACACCCTGCTCCGTGGGAAGCTGTTTGAAAGGCAACAAGATTCAAGGAAGAGCAAGCAGTTGGAAGAGTTGATGCATAAGCAGGGGAAATGAAAGACAACCAAGAGAAAAACAGGAAATGAAAAAAAAAAAGCAAAAACCCCCCATCACCCAAAACTCTAAATCCTTTGGAAAATTTGACAACTTGATCTACGTATCCGATTTGCAATTTTCCTTTTGTACTACTCACTAAGTCCAAGTTTTTGAAATTTCATTACTAGATGGAATGAAATATTGTACTTTTACGCCTGCTGACACCTGTACGTGAATAGCTTTTCCTCATGTATGGGAACCAAATCAATCCAATAAACCTGCTGTAGTTTTCATGGTCCCTTACCAAACAACATCTGGAAATGAAAGGAAGGATGTTAGGCACAGGAAAGTCCATTCATATTGGGCAAGTGACACTTCCAGCGCTCAAGGAAGTTTGGTGTTCCCACTACCAAGCCAACTGACACCACTTACACAGCAATGCCTCTAAGCCCTGGAAGTCCTACTAAGCAAAATAGTTTATATTTTGCACCAAACTGTTTTCTTACTGTATGGTCTGAGCACAGGCAACTGAAATGCTCCCTTCAGCACTGCAATCAGCTTCATCACCATTATTCTTGCACAATATTGCACTGTAATTCTCACACAAATGCCAAGGAGATGATCTGTTGACTTCAAAATTTTTCTCCTAGACTTTAATCTATAGAGTGCACAACTGTAAACTCTCATGTACAAATAGGCAAAATGGAAAAGACAGTTATTCAGGAAGAGATTTTGTTACCTATTAACTAGCATTCCTGCATACCTACCTATATTTATTTCTGTATGTATGACCAGCCTTATACTAAATTTAAAATTAAAAAAAAATGGAGAAAAAAAACCTGAAAACACATGGGCTGCAACTTCACTCTCTGAAACTGCAGTATTTAATTGTTAGGAAGTTTCTTTACAAAACTGTGATACAGATGGTACATTAGTGTCTCTGAAATATATATAAAGCTGAGACAGTAATAAGGTTTTATCAAAATCTCCCTGTAATTTAGTAACCTTTTTTCCATCCACTGGCTTCTCAAGAGGGAGTGTGTTTGTATTAAACTGTTGATCCGTTACAGGAAACTACAGGGTGGTTTTTTTTCCACCACTTATTATTACAGAGGTCATCTGAAAAGACCATGAGAATTTCTTTTGGACCTCATGGAGTGGCATTTGAACAACGCTAGCTGTCACCCACACTGTCTGGAGACCTTTAGATGCACTTTATCTTGGAGAAATCACCCGAGCCTGTGAATTCTTTAGAACAGCTACAACGGGGCCAGACCTTCTCGTGGCTTAAATGAGCATTTCCAAAGACTTCAGAAGTACTTTCTACATACATATATACACATGCACATCTAATTCTGCTTCCCACAACTGGTTATTGAACTCAATGAAAGAGAGTCCTAAATATCAAGAAAACCCTTAGCCTACAAGACAGAAACTAATTTAATTTCTACCTGAGATGACTTAAAGACAGGCATTTCTCCAGGAAGTGAGAGACTTTAAGTAACATGAAGGTAAGTTACTGCCGTTGGCATTAACGTTGACTTAAGTATCTGACAGACTTGAAGACAAAGAGGTGTTACAAGAGCTCTTGACAAGCTACTTACTAGGAGAAAGGCATTCATGAATATTAGCAGAAATGGCCTGTAACTCAGAAATTCTCATCATTTTTCCGCCCTCTTCCCTACTTCAAGCTTATCATTTGCAGGCAAGAGCTTGCTACAGGTTTGGAGCTAAGTACTTTGATACCAGGTATTGGCATTTTCAAAAGCAAGCAGATAAGGATAATATTCAATTTGCATTTGAAAAACAGGGGCATGTTGCCTCCATTTCACTTGCTATGGAGTACTTGACTCCGCAGATATTCCCGCTGAACAGACTATGCCAAGGGGCAAATCCGTACTAGAATTTGTTCCTTTCTAAGTGTGCAAGTTACCAATCTCGATCAGTAGCTAATGCACTAACCTTTTTGTTTACTATATTTTTAAGAATGTTTCCTGATTTTCACTCCTGCCCTTAACCTCAATGCGAAGAGTGTCTGCCATATCACCTAATACATACATCATTTCTCTGAAAGCCTCTGTAATCCCTCACCAGTAACATCCCCATGGTTCTCATTTCATTTTGTACATCCTTTCAGTAAACTCTTGATGTTTTAAATCCTCAATCACTTTCCTCAATCAGCCATGTCTCACTTACTCCAATGATTTCCTACTTATGCTAAAACATTTGTAACTCCCATTCAGCAATCTTACTATAAGATTGCATATGTAAGATATGCAGGTTTTGTCTCTTAGCTCTCCTTTGATTTATGTTCTTACTAGAGGTACCTTCCACTGAACATTGTTAACCAGTGGATGCATTACTGTGGGATTTGGTGAGTGCCATCTAAACCTCCCTCCGCCTTCATTACTTTAGCTAATAAAATACGGATAGTAATTTTCCAGTTTAAAATTCAACTCATTTTCTCCTGAGCTCATGAAAGATAGACCCTTTCCAAATATTATTGTGCCTTTTAAGCTTTTTGAGGATTTTTTTTTTATTGAGTGTTAGTTTTTGTCGTTGTTATTGGTTGTGTTTTTTCATTTTGGTTTGTGCTTTAAATAAAAACTTTACCCTAAAATGTCTTCCTGACCCAAGGTAGTGAGGGCAAAGGTAACTACATAACTGTACTCTCCTTTGGGGGAAAAAAAAAAAAAAAAAAATCAGATCATTGAAGCATCCAGATTTAGACACTCAGACATTAAGATCCCACTTAAAAGTTTCCTGTCAGCTGTCAAGAAGAATCAGGAAAGAAAGGCTGCTATGGAAAGGATCCTGATAGCAGTCTTCTTTTAGCTCATGGTTGCTGGGACAGTGGAGATGGTGCCTGGAGACAGGGTTGTCTGCAGCATCGGCACCACACAGAGCACAGTGAGTACTGTGCTGCTCCAGGGAGCCTTCAGCTGAGCCCTCCCTAAAAAGCCTGCCTGGAGCTGGAGAAACATCTACAGCATCTCCTTGGTGCTTCCACGCAGGAACATCCTGGTTAATTGGTTCAGAGGAAGGCTTTGGGGAAAAGCTCAGGTTCTCTTTTGCTGAGCTGAAACTAGAGAAAGCACCCAGGAACCCAAGAGCATTTTCCAGCTCCACTCTTATTGTGCATCCACTACTCCGTGTATAAATCATACAAAGCCCTCTAACAGAAATTTCCATCTGTACTCCCTAAAAGCGCTGCTAAACACATCCTGCTCACACAACCATTTCACCCAGCGATGCAAAGTTTAACAGATTTAATAAGAACCTTATTTTAAAACTGGCTACCTTGCAATATAATAACAAATTCAATTAAAAATAAAAGCTTGCAAGCATGTTTTAGGACATGATTAGTAAACAAATAACCTTACCTAATACAGGGTTTCAAGGGAAGAACATCAATAGATCTCTTGCACGTATGCCCCTTGTTTGATTTATTTCCACTGGAGCTATATCCTTTTCTCTGAAGCAATGAAAGAGCCATTCTCTGAAAAAGAACCTTCAAATATCCATTCACTGAAAAAAAAGTCTAAGGCTTACCACAGTTATCCTACTTATAAAGCAATAAAACGCAGGCTAAGAGGAACCCTTTTGTATGCCTTCCTGGGTCACTTTCTCCTAAGCTTTTGGAGCTCAAGCTCCTTTTCCTCAGGTGAACAAGATCAGCAGGGATTTTCTTGATTGCAGTTAGTGCAAACCTGAGGCCAGGCTGTTGCTCACACTGGGCAGTGATTTACGTTATGAGTAACCCTATTCCCCTGCAGTTAATAAATGAGCTTTGGAGAACATAGCTCCTGTTGGGTGCACAGGACTTCTCACCTTCCCAATGGTGTATTTAATGTCCCCAGGGACGACACAACAAAGTGTGTAATGGTCGAATCCAAGAAGCCATGCTTTTCCAAATGAGTTACAGAAAACTACTCCTGATGTTCAAATTCTCATTTCAGTTGTGAGTATAGAGACCAAGTAACTGATGTGGAAGTTACAGTGTGATCTAAATAAGGAAACTATGGCAGATAACCCTTCAGGAATGGTAGTTCACCTATAGTGAATCAGATTTCAAATTGAATTTTAAAATAATATCAAAGGTACCGTGATCCAACGTGCCTGACCACTGTAGGGTTAAGGCTAAAAATAATGTTGGTTCAAAGCAATGCAGTAATTATATTCATTTCTTTAATACTCACAGTAATAATCATGCCATTATAAAAGTTAGCAATTTTATCTTGCTAGATTAAAATTCTTGCTGTGCGTTTGAAGATGCCGGTGTCACAGGCACATAAAATTGGTTTAAGTGCAGTCAAGCAAGACACTTCTGGCAGTAGTAATGGGAAACATTCTGGTCACACCACTCCAATTAGCTACACACATGATCAAAATATTCCGATTTTCAGTGAAAGACTCTATGCTCTAACGTGGCTTCCTCTAAAATTTGGTATCTCAAATTATGTAGTGGAGCACGGAATGAAGACACTCTAAGAGTATCTCTCTGGCCCCTCTGACCTTTCTCAGATCATTTGGACACCTAAAAATTTCCTGCCGTTGCAGCGGTGCGACACAGCGACGATGCCCTTCGTCTCCCCTGAACGCCTCCTGCGGATTTTGGCCTTTTGTACCGGCGTTTGGAGAACATTTTCTGACCTGTGTGATCTTCAACCGTAAATAGTGGCAATGCTGTGGACCTTTCATGGACTCAGCATATATTACTCAGTTTCTGCAAGCATCGAGCGTGCCGTAACTTGATGTGCAAGCTGGTCCTGAATTCTTTTCCACCTCTTAGAAATCCCATGGCATGGGAATGGCGCAGCAGCAAAACTGGCCAAAAAGAGTGACGAACACCTCCATCATTTATTTCAACACACCGTGGAAGCAGAACAGTTAAAAGTAACACTGGAGGATTTGAAATGAGTGGTCAAAATGCTGGAAGTGTTTGAAGACAGAGCTGAGCAAACATTTGCTCTTCCATGAGCTAACACCAGTATCCTGCTGGGGGTTTTGAACCGCCTGTTTAGAGCCAAGGAAAATTTATTTCTGTAACACATAACACACAGAGGGGTTTTTGTTAATTTAGGTTTCTCATTCTATTCCAAATCTTCTCACCTAATTTTTGACACAATAATAAAATACAAAGATGCCAACAGAGACTGTAGTTTCTCATTTAGAGTAGATCGAAATGGTTCAAACGTCTTGTTTGCTTGTGACTTTCACAGAAAATTGAAGTGTTCATGGCAAAAATAAACCTCAACAGAATTTGTGACTATACTGTTTTTTTTCCTTCCTGATTGTACAGCTAATCAAAATGTTCCGATACTACTAGAAACTTCTTTTCCATAATGTGATTTAATTAATTTCTCAGCTTTTTGCAAACAAAGCACACAGAGATTTTTCCATATTGAGCGAGTTTGACTCGAGTAGCTCGAAAGTTCATGACTTAGCTGCTAAGGGAGAAGCATGAGGAAATAGGAGAAGGAAATCTCATTAACGTTAATGGAGTTGCACTCAGTTGCAGGGACATTCAATGCGACCAGTTTCAGCACCATTATTTCTGTGAGGTAAACATGATTTTTTCCCAATATGAGAAACTTCGAAAAACACTCATGGTTGGTAAAATTCATCTGATTACAGAAAGTCTGAGCTGTGAAAACTGCTTAAACAGCTTTTGAACTTCTCTGTAGAACTACTTCATGAATGAGTAGATAAGTTTGAAAAGATAAGCACAATAAAGACCTTAGTGCTGTAGTTGAAAAAGGGAGGCAATGGTTTTAGCTATGCATTCATAGTCCATTATAGCACCGAATACAGCATCAGGGTGCTGTACTTTGCAATTTGCTTCAAACGGCTGAGCAGCTCTACCAAACATTGCAAAAAGTCATCTCTGAGAGCGGCATTAGATTTAAGAAAAGTCACATTATGCTATCAGAGTCGCCACCAAAGTGACCCGCTTGATCTCACTTGTTATGCTCAGTGACAAGTCTAACTTCTTAAGAGTAGTTGTGAAGTGCACAAGTGTCAAGAAAAACAAAACAAATTTCTGCAATATTTTCTTTTCAAGAATGGTTTGGTTTGTTTTGTTGGTTTGGGGTTTTTTTGTGTTTTGGTTTGGTTTGTTTGGTTTTTTTTTTTTGTCCCAGTGTTTCTTTCAGCTACTTGGGCTTACCAGAGCTCTGCTGTGGCATTTCACATCTGGAAGCCCATAACATTACCCCTGTCACACTGTAAGGTCTTATCATCATCTAATACTGATCAGATTTGGGCTCCATATTTCATAAAAGACTTCCAGAGAACTCCTCAAGACAGCAATATGCTTTTGGGGATGAGGTTAGGATCATCCTTCAGGAAGCAGCACTCTTCGTTACCAGCACCAGTAATGACATAGAGGCCCATTTTCCAAGACAACACCATGTCATCCCCAAACCCAACGTGCCCCTCTGAGAGCAGTGCAGGTCACACACGGAGGACACATATTTCAGGAAGTAAATATGAAAGTTGATTGAGATGCCAGTGGCTGTCCTAAACATCAGTGCTTCAACTTTCAGCTTGCTATCACAGCTCATGGTGGCCACAAACCATCAGCTGGAGATGTTTATGCAAATGTGACGCAAAAGCCTCAATCAGGGAGGCTAAGGGAATACAAATTCTGACTCAGCAAGCAGGCTTGTCAAAGACACCCAGCAACTAAAGACTAAAAATTAATTGCTCAAGTCCTCTGTTTGTGTACATGATTTTAAATACTTTGAATTTTGCCTGCATGCGCTGTGATTGGTCTTGGAAGGCTTCAGAGCTCCGTTTTATTGCAGCATACAGGAAAAAGATTAAATGGTCTTGAACATCTCACTATAAAACTAAGAGCTCCAGATATTTCCTGAGGCTATTTTTGATAGGCTAGTTAAGAACCACGATGCTTAGATTTCGTTCTTTGATCAAACATCATTCATCTAGATGTTAAAATAAGGAAACTTGGCATTTCTTGCCTTCTGGTCATTGAAATGGGCTGTCAGGATACCTGTACCATTTGCTTTATTATCATGTAGCTGCTGACACGGTAGAAAAACACTATTATGAAGGATTTAGCAAGGGAACATTGGTAATTGTCTGTGAGATCCACCTTGTCTGCTCCTAGGGTTATATAAGCCTTTCTGTCGCTACAGATGTAAACATACATCCTGAGACCCTCTTATCCCGTTAGATGGGTTGCAGATAAGATGTGTTTAAAGAAAGGGATAGAGATGATCCAGTTAATGAACTGACTGTTTCCAGCAGGTACTTAGGTTAAGTTGGGAAGTTCCAAACTCCTGAAATTAGGTCTTAGTCTGCCTTTTACCTACATACTCAGGGTATGTGGGATGATTTTGCCCAGATAGCTGCTCTTTTGCTTAAGCTTTCCTTTTGCCACCTCTAAAATGATATTGACTTTCTTTGGAAACTGTTTGAGCTCTAGGGCACGACAGCAATAAAATACATTTCAAGTACCCCTCCTACATGGCACCGTTGATAGTTACAAGGAAGGTGGTTTTCATTCTCTGATCATGGATGATGAAATTGCTCCAGTTATTTTAAAGCACGAATCTATCCTAAACGTAAAACTATTGTCTGTAGTGTCAGTTCATCACTTCTGAGACTGCCTTTCTCATACTACCGTTTAGCCTGTATTAGATTATGGAATGAGTGATTGTTGCCGTGACGTGACTGATGAGCTGTATCAGCACTTACTGGGTAATATTTAACCTATTTCAGAACATCTGTCCAGTTAATGTGGTTTGCAAGAGAGCTTTCTGTCTTCTCAAGAATGCAATGACTCCCCAATTAATAAAAGGGAACTAATTTTAGAATGGTTGGAAATGAACAATTAGAAGACCCATAAAGGCGTTTCTGTATGTAACATTAAATATAGCATGAATTAATTTGCTGGAGTGGTTAAACTCTACGTGACAGGATTTTAGCGGGGGAAAAGAATTAATGTAATGCAAATAAAAATTTAATCAGAAGAGTGGGAATAAAGCACAATTTATGGTTAGGGACTGTGTTTGCCACACACGTTTTTGCAAACTGTGTACTTGCAAGAGGGGTTCTCGATTAAATACGCTATATAAAATCAGGCCAGCGGGGGGATTACTGTTAGTCACATAAAAACAGGTTTAAATGAATCAAAACTCATTAAAAAGCTGTATAATTACAGTTAGCTAGCAGAAAAATGGAGGAAAGTCTGGACATAAAGTATAGGTTGTTAAAAAAAAAGAGATACAGTATCTATGACTGGACAGAAAGGGAAAAATAGGTCATGGGAGCAGAAAAATGAGCCCATAGAGGATCAGCATGATAAAATACACCAGCAAGAAAGCACTACTGGTTGTCTCATTAGTGGGAAGTGTGGCCAAACGTGCTGGTTACATGTCTGGGATTTTTCCTAAGGTGTCACTATATTATCCTGCATGCATTTAGATAACAGTGAAGGATAATGGCCTGACCATCACCAATGGAGAGCACACAGCACTGGCCAGGAGGCTGTGCTCAATGACCTCCTGAGGTCCCTTCCAAACTCAATTATTTTATGATCCTTCATGTACCAATAGAGTCTCCTTCCCTTCTTGATTCGTCTGAACTCAGCTGGGGGTAACACATGCACAGAGCAGCTCAGCCACTCCATGCTCATGAGACACAGGTCACCTTTGGTCCGGGACATGGTCGTGCTTGCCCAAGAAAGAAGGATGACTTCTTCAGCTTAACAGTAAAGGCAGAAGACCTTTATGCCAATCAGTAGAGAAAGCAAAAGTCATGGCATAGCAGTAACCTATGCATACATCAATTCAGAGATTCTACTACTCTTAGTGTTGTTTTTTTCCCAGCTCCTATCACCGATAAGTTGTCACCAATGATCAAGGGCTTATATTTGTAGGTTCTGTAAAAACATATCTAAAGAGAGCCTCACCAGGTAAGCTGCAGTCTAAATGACATGTCCAGTTGCCCTCTGCTGTGCACCGTGAGGAGACCTGGGCTACTTGAAGTGTTAGAAACACATTGCCTCAGGAGCCCAGGTTCCCATGGCAGTTAGTTTACCTGCTTTCTCAGCAGACTAGATTATAGATTCAACATAAACTGCAACACATTGTACATGGCAGCTCTGTGTTAAGTGCACCAAAATAAAAATAATAGCTGCTTTTTGCAAAGGTTTCTCTCGGGCTGCCGTAGGGCTTGCACGTGAATGGCACTTAAAACAGCTCTCAAGGTCACAGTAAGCCTCCTGCCGCTCTGGCAAAGATGAATTTGAGTTCTGTTCATGCTTCAAACTCATTTTTCCCTTAGTTAACTTCATGCTTTTACTTAGCTCTATCTTTCTGGACCAGCAGCCAATTCCAAATTTAATAAAACGTCTCATGTAGATCTCATTTTCTTCTATTTATCTATATTACTGAATTTCTCTGCCTCTTCTTCCCTTTTTCCTGAGACCCAGCGCCACATCTCAACGTTATTAGAATACAACTCACTTGAAATTCATGCCTTCAGGCAAAATAGTTCTCAATATTGTGAAAAACATCCTGGAGAGCATTACCAAGACAAACTGTCACGTTTCCTCTCATCCACAGCACAGAATCAAACATCTTCAGCAATCTTTACTTTGATGTTTCAGAGACACTTGCTATTTCTGGAGACTCCAACTGGCAGTGGCAATTCCTGGGTTAAACTGACCTTGTAGTTCTGCCTCAACGCTTGGCTCTTTCTCTGCTCTCATCCTACGAACCAGCTCTCCTATTTCTCAATCCATGTGTTGCACAGCGCTGCGTGATCTAATGAGAAGTGCTGTGTGGGGCTCCTGATTTTCCCGATTTCATCGTGTGCATGGCAAGACTTTTGCCATTCGTTTTGGGATGTCTCAGGTCTGAGCCAGGAGCAGTTCTCTACCCTCAGTTGACCAAGCTGCGGTGATTTTCCCCTCCTCGCTGCCAGCCTGCCCGTTACTATTAAGTAACTCCAGCACAATCTGTGCAGTCTCTGCTGGAGGATGGACTCCAAGCTGCATGGCATTTCAGCAGAGGACATCAATTGAGGTAGATACACCAGTACTTATGCTGAATTTATGAAACTGGGAGTCTATTTCTCATTACAGCTCACAGTAAATCATCCTCCTTCTTGCTTTTGCTTGGAAATTGCTTCAGCTGCTGCTTTTATTTCCATTCTTTTATATATAAATATATAAAATCTTTCAGAAGAAGCTGTACAAGTTGAAACAAAATAAAATGAGCTCTACTTTAAAAAAAAAAATAGAAAAGATTTGCAAGACACTCTAGGATCTTTGCATGCAGACCATAAGACGCAGCTCCTGCCATGATTTTCCGAAGTAATCTCAAACTTCTTTAATTCTCTTTATGAACCTGGGAAGTTGGTTTGCAGAGGCTGGCAGCTGTCATGATCTATTTAAAAAGGATAGTTTCGTATTTGAGAAAGAACCAGCATGGCTTCTAATCACTCTTCACCATTAGAAGAGCTGATCCGAGAGTGGCCAGTTGAGAGGGAAACTTCGGTAACGGGAGCATTGGGCAACGCACGTGGCTCCTGCCTAGGCTAGCACTGGCCTGGTATTACAGTGAACATAAAGGAAGCCACTTGCTCTGCAGAACAGCTTATCAGGCTGATTTTAACACTTTTGGACAACTTGGAAGCAGAAACCAATATAACTAAGAAAATCAAATTATCATCGAATCATAACGGTTTCTTTAATTTCGTTTTACAAAAGGGAAACTCAACTGGAAACGTGTTCAGGCAAGTATCACTCACTCCTCTTTACCTGCTGCATATTCCTTGTCACTGCTAGGCAGAAAATCTGTAACTTTCCAGGTTTACTGCTTTGCTGTACCGAAAGGAATACGTCCATCAGTTACCAAAGATTGGCAACTAATTTCCATAGCAAGGAGCCAGATTTCTTTCTCTCCTTATTGTGCACTTTTCTAAAGCAAGAGCAGTTGTACAAGTCCATGTACCCAGCCCCTTTTCACCTGTAGCAACCACACGTGCTAAAGGGCGTCTGAGTGCTCATTATTTTACATACGTGCAGGTCCTACAGAAATGGGATTACACTTGCATGGAACTGACATAGGAACTGTTATCTAGAAGCCCAGTTATCAAAGCACACAGATATTAACCTTATTTTGCATGCACAATTGAACTCACAAATGATTTCCCAAGCATCACTTTGCACAGAGATCTTGCCCTCTACTTTAAAAACTGTTGTGTTCTATACGACAAGGGAAGTACCCACTTACCTCGAACGTCCTTGTGTTCCAACAGCTGACATACAATTCACCACCTGAATTTGGAACAAGGCCTTTAATAGCTCTCTGTTTTCAGCCTTGCTTGCACTTTGGATGGGAAAAAGCATGCTGTCTATAAAAGCAATCGTTGTAGTCGCACCAGCACGAGCCTTTGTAGAAACAGTGCTAAGAGGAAAGGAAATTGAAAAAGTAAGGCTTGAGAGTATAAATCTATTTAAAAACGACTTTAGAATCTCTATGGGTCACCAAAAAATAAAAAAAGAAAAGAAAAGGAAAAGAAAAAGAGAGAGAAAAATCTTTTTCACAGGCTCTTTCTACTTTATGTGAAAAAATCTTACTAGTTTTCATCTCACTTCTGTCTGTGTCTTTTCAAAACTCGTGCTTTAAAAAGATAATAATTTGTTCATATCCTAAAGACAGTTCCTTGGCTCCTTCCTCACAATTATTTCCAACTGTCTGTCCTCTATTTCTTCTCTAGGCAATGGAGGGTGTCCTCTTGGCCCAAAGGAGTGTCGTCTTTACAAAAGGACTACAGCTTCAGCTGAGACTTTTCCAATAGTGATGGTGGTGTTTAAAACCTCAGCATCGGTCAGTAAACATGCCCCACTTGCTCTCACCCTGTGAAGGCTGCGTGTGGTCAAGATCTGACAAATTAGGGTTGCCACCAGGTGACAATCCATTGTCCTTTACACCCCGTGAGGCTGGAGAAGCTGTTGTGCAGTTTTCAAACTCTAACAAACTTTAAAGCAACTGGTAAATAGGATGAGGACTCAAGGTAAATGGTAATATATTGGTATGAACCCAAGTGGACTCAAGACAGAGAAAGAAGAAACCCCACCATGAACATCACTGAAACACCCCTCCCTATTGCTCTTCATGAAAACTGATAGTGTTGATATTTGAATCCAGAAGGATGTTGAAGGAGTATGACACCAAAGAAAAGAAATTTTTCTTATATAACAACTTAAAATGTATATTAATGAGGCTTTCCTGTATTCATTTTAAGTGTTACCATTACTGCGATGGGACTAACAATAACTATTAGTTGTATCTTGAAACATAAGATGGACATAACATATTGCTAAAGCCAACACTGGTTCCCTTCAACCACCTCTGCAAATAACAACAGAAGACACAAAGAGATGAATAATGTTGTTTGAGCTTAATTATTTACCCCTGGCACTAAATGTTTACCGTGTTGAATAACCCCCACAGCAGACCAAGTAAGGGGAAACGTTAATACAAGACAATGACAGTAAGAAAATTATATTTGACACAAAACAAATAAATTGTTTGGCCTACCTTACAGACTATGAGTTTTCAAACGATGATGGCTGGTTAGCCACGGGATATCGACAGATCCTTGACAGGTGACGTCTTTTATGAGATGTGATAAAATTAGAGGTTACAGGTGAAACAATGAGCTATTCACAGATCATACAGAAAGTTGACGGAAAGATTTTTCATGTATTGATTGTAGAAGGGGATACTTAACATTTCGGGTGCCATTTGATGACATTCATGAGATGATAATGACTTTGCACCAGTAATGACCTAGACTGGATTTGGAGTGGTGACCTAGAGGTAAAATATTTTATAAGGCATTACTGTCAGCTAAGACATTGCCATCAAGCTTCATTGCTACTTAAGGCCCTCCCTTTAGACATTTATCCACATTACCAGGAGTCCTGCACTCTGCACAGTGTTTGCAAGAGGCCAGAATTAGCCTCACTATGTTAAAATTGCCTTTGATTTAAACAGGAGCAGATCTAAGCCAACGATGAGCATATCTATTATTCTCTCCTTACCCTCCTCTGTGCTGTCCATTTCCTGTAACCTTGTTCCATGCCCTGCAGAGCAGAACTGATGAAGTGACCCCTCAAGACGACATATTTTATGATCTGCTCTACTTGCACCTTTTGTTGCTGACAGCACTGGAAGTAAAATAAAGAATGGGGTCTAATTAAATCTCTGTATCATTATATTAATAAAGAGGGAAAACCTCTGGCAAGAGCAAATCAAGAACAATCTTCAGTTTTCTGCTGGCTTGAATGGAAGAGGTATAAGATGAGATGAGTCCTCTTACTCCAGAAGAATTTCTTTTTACCCAGTCTTCTCCTTGGGACTCAGCAATGTTTCTCAGTATCACAAAATTAAAGCTGGCAATTTGGAAGTAAATGACTATACGTTGTGACACCATAAGTCATCTTAAGAATGTGAAAGGCACAATCATTTGGATTTACTCCTCTCTGGGATATCCTTAATCCTAATTCCTGTTCCAGTTTACTCGGGGACTGCCTGGACAGTTACAAACTGGTCTGCTTTACTGGTCTAGTTGGTTTAACTGGAGCTGCTTTCCTGATGACAGCATTTGTAAACTTATGCTACAGTGAAAAGACTGTAAAGCCACATGTTCACAGAGCTTTTTGTGCAATTTTGACACGGGACAGAACTGTCAAGCATGGACCTAACCCCTTCAACCCAGTGTATAAGGCCAATATTCAATACTCATTACTAATGCATAGCTGATGATATTTATATTTATATGTTATAAAGATACACGTAAAATACTTCCCCCCCCCCCCGATAGTAAACAAAATCCATAGACACACCTCAGGAAGATGCACGTGCCACGGTCTACAGTTGCTTGAAGCAAGTGCTACCAACCATGTGGAGTAAGAAATTAAATGATGCTTCAGCTGTTGGTTTTTTTTTTTCCGTATACCATTGCCATATTTTGATTTCCATGTAAGAGAAGCAAATAGCACAAAGACAGATGCAAAACTCAAGTGAGGTCTTTGGCAGAGATCTGACCCCATGTCTCACCGTGGTGGCTGCAGGACTTCTGAGAGGTCCATGGGTATGGCCCACAAAAGCTACCAAGTATATTTTGAAGCAAACCCATAACAACTTTCCTCTATCATATAACACATCAATTTCCATGTCCCTTCTGTTTAAAACCACTAATGCAATTGGAAGTAATATTCAAAGCACATCTTGGGGAATCTGACTCTTTTTTCTGCCTTTTGAAAGTGCAGAATTATTGCCAGAGAATGTATTTGGTTTTATATATGTATGTAGATGAGAGTGCTGACTTTATTTGCATGCTACACATTAGTTGGCCATCTGGCCTCTCCCAGAATAACAAAAGAACAGATTTTTAAATCATTAGAAATATTAAAATAATAAAAGTAATGACATTTATTTACTATCATCAAGGACAAGTCTCAGTCATTCTTATCCTCTTTTTGTTTTGTTTTGTTTTTTTAAATGTATTAAAAATTAAACCCAGGTTTTTTAATGGTATTATTGGATGTACAATTCTAAGTAAATGTAAGAATTTTGACACATGAAAGAAAAGGTAATAATCACCTTATCTAATGAAAACTAATTAAAACTATATCTTCACTGAAAAGTGCTGCCATATCATTTTTTTGACCAGTTCTATTTTTCAAGATTAAAAATATCACATAATTATCACATAGTATTTTATATAACCTTCTGTTTTAAACAGCTGAAATGGTAGCTGCAAGCAATGCCTGCTGGCAGCAATGCCCCTATAGGATCACTGGGTTGCACAGGTTATAGCTGCAGCTACACTTGCTCCTTCAGGGCAGGTGTGAATTGAGCCATGCTATTGTGATAAACTTGTTGACAGTAAAATCACCTGTGGAAGAAGAAAACTATTCATATTTTTTGAAGTGAATCAAAATAGAGGGATTTTTCTCATTTCCCAAATGGTAACTTCTTACACAATTGCTACGGCAGAAGTATTGCTTCTCATTTAATAGACACCAATGGTCTAGTCTTTATTTACAATAAGTATTTAAGTGTTCTCTTCAAACAAAAATTACACCTTATATTTTCTTTATAAATTGTGATTTTTTTTTCTGAAATCAAGGAGATTTCATTTGCCAAAGAAAATCAATATATAGTCTCATTCAAAGACATTCAAAAGGTACATGTTTATATCTTTTCTTGATAAAAAGGGAAGTGGCTTTTCCCATAAGTGTTTTATCAGAAGATGCTCGGTTATATGCACAAAATTCTTCCAGGCATAGCTTGATAAGTAAGGCATTATTTCAGTGAAGACAATAGAGTTATATTCATCCAAAAATTCCACAGAGGGAGGAGAAAATCAGGACTCTCAGTACTCTTCAGTGATTACATTGCAGCATTCTGTGCTCAGTCATCTGGAGAAGTTAAGCTCATCAGGCCATGACTCTCCATCATTCGCTTATTCTCCCCCTGAGCCATGGATGTAACACATTTTCCTTTCCTTCCTTAACATAGCTGAATTTCATATCGTTTTTCTTTTGAATGTCACAGCAAGCGAGAGATCTAATTTCAGTATCAATTCAGAATCCATTCGGATATGTATCCACAAGAGTGCCATTCTCCTGGAAATATAGCCAAAACCGAAAGGGTCTGGAGACAGGGATGCGTCAGTCCTGCTCTAGGATCGCGTTTCCAAGGCTGAACCAAACCAGGCTCTTGCTGACATTTCTCACTACAAACGCCCCTATCTTTAGCCACATGCTTGAAGAACCTCACTGACTAGAAAATTAGATTTTTTGTTCATATCTGAAAGTCTAATTAGGAGCTGTTTCTAAAAAAGTTGTCTCCTGGATGCAATAAACATGTCTAAATTCTTGTAGAACACTCCGTTTTTGTGTGCCATTGCTAGGTTGCAAAAACTTTCATCCCATCCCAGTCATTTAAGGCACAAAATCATCACAATTAGGATAACACACCTATTTTGCCGTTGTGTATAAAGTATGAAACATAAAAATAATGAGGTGTCTGGATCTGGGCACTAATGGGCAAGCGTCCCATTGAAGAGATGCATAAGAGATATAGCTGAGATGTCAGACCTCCCCGTGATATTTCTGTTCATTGTATGTTAAATAGTAAATCAATTCTTGATTTTTCTTTAGGGATTATATTCCCCTAAAAAATAACCAAAAAACCCACCCCAATTTATTTTTGAAAGTATGCAATTGTTTAACAACTTGTTATTTAAAAGTTTCTTCAAATAAGAGTCTTCCAAGTTCAATCAGTAAGAATTAATCTGTGTGTATCTTAATGTGTCTTGTTTAAGTATAGGTCACCCAGAACAGTGGTGGCCAACATAACACAGGGAAAAAAAAAGTCAGTGCTGGAGTACCTGGCAGGCACCATCCCATGGGTACACCACCCACAATCCAGGTGAATTCCTGACCACCAAAACACCTCGCACATGCCCATGCACATCAATTACTGCCTCTAAAACTGACAGTTTGTGTTAAATCGTGAAGCAGCATCCACCCAGCCCGAAACCTCGCTTCTGTAGGAACATCAGTTTCTAAAATTAAGCCGTTTTTTCAATTATGCATGACTGTGAAAAGTGTTCCATATAATTAAAGACAGTTTGGTTCGCTCTAAATCCTCAGTATTTGGGAAATTGTAAGTACTTCCATGAAAAGCGGTTTCTGTGTAAGGACAGTGCACATACCAGATGTTGGAAAGCTGCTACAGGAAACTTCTAGAAAACAGGGTTTACATGAGAAGCACAGCCAGCTTGCTACCTATTGCACAGATATTACTGCCAGGCATACCTGCAAGAAGACTTTAAAAAACCAGTTTTCCATGCTGCCTCTTCAACCCTTCCAACACACTGAAGACTGGATTGTCTTTGTACTGACTCGCTTTGCCTCTTAGGAGACCCTCGTACAATCATTTCAGTCTCAACCTAATGACATTTTGATAGGAAAATATACAAAGGTTTCAACTTATAGTTCTGAAGTGATTCTCAAATTGAGTGCTGCTCAAGTGAGAGAACCTTGCCATGAAACGGTGACTTCCAAAGATTTAATTTTTGGTATGCGGTCAAAAAGAATTTTTCTGAAATGTGTTTTAAGTTTTAATTTTTAATATTTATGATTTTACAGAAGACTCCTAGAGGAGGCATATTTTCTTAGAAGAAATAAGATTTTAGAAGAGCCATTGAAAGTTACTGATTTTCTTCTAAAAATATTTCCAAGAAAGCCCCATATGTTTTACAAAAAGTACGGTTTTTCAGGGGGAAAAATTTAGAGAAGTGTTATTTGATTAAAAGTTGATAAGTGAACTTCACCAACACAACATCCTTCCATTTAAACTAGCTATTTTAACTAAGAACCACTAGTGGAACAAAATCAGTGGACGAATAAGCTAATGGCAGAAATACAGACATTAACTTTGAGGAAAGCTGACTTCTGATTGAATTTGTGACTTCTGATTGAATTTGATGCCTCATTACCAACCCCTCCAGCTCTGTAAGGTCTTTTAGTGTCAATAGCCTCTTTTTTGGTTAAAACCCAGGCAATGGTGGAACAGCACACTGCCAAGTTCATAGTCACTATAATAATTATTTAATAGTTTATTTGTTACTAAGTGAATTCAGGGTTTTGACTTTTTGACATTGCTCCAGAACATTCAGGGACCTCCAGACATAAGACAATTATTAATTACTAAACACATAACAATGAACTATCGGTTGTGTTATGTTCATTTTTTCTCAAGATGTCACCATATAGCTACTCTCATTTTTTCTCTCACTTTAAATGTTTATTGGTTGAAACAGATATTTCTGCATTCAACAGTGCTGACCAGCTATTAAATTATTAGTTTTATTAAACTAATTCTAGTTTAACCCGAGTTGATTAGTAAAGAAGAGTGATGGGGAGCTGTACTCAAGTGAGCTGAACAGTTAGCGACAAAACTGCAGGAATGATACATCCCTAGCAAGGATCATGAAAACCTTGTTTGGGAATTAAAGGGAAAACTTGGGTTAATGAAACTATTCCAACACAAGACAATGAATAAGCGTAAACTAAAATATTGCATCATGTTTCAACATGGCTCAACTTTCAACACATCCACAAAGAAAATGGAAAGTTCTGCGAGTCTCACCCCTTATTCCATCGTCAGCCCCAAAGATGCTCTGGGGTAAGGAAAGTATTTTGTTGGAGTCATTTGCAGAAAGAGAACACGAAAACCAGTCCACTTCACTTCCATTTCTTATGCACTGGAAGAAATGTGTGCAGCTGAAGAGGCTTACTCTCTAATCCACTTGGCACTCGACGATGCACACCACAGCTGACACTGATACCCTCCTAGATCCTAGGTGAGAGCAGCCAGCTTAACACAAATTCCCAGCTGGCCTCAGGTTGGCTGCCCACAGCCCTGAAGCTGTCAACCTTTCTCTGGCAAGAAACTGGATTGCCACTGGTGGCAGCCAGAGCTCTTCCAATCTCCTTTCTGTCCCACCTGTCATCCCTGTCCTTACCCACCTTCAAGCGATGATAGCTTGAACCATGCGAGCAGCATCAGAGGGGTTCTGTAGGACAGATGCTGCACCGAAAGCTTGTGGCATTGTCTGCAGGGACTGTGCAAAGCTAAGCACGGGTAGGGGAGCATGTACTTAACCTTTGCCATTTATCACTGCATTGTTACTAGTTTGCAACAGATCCTGATAATTTTTATGGAAACAAAGTTCAGCCCTCAGCTGGCATAGACATAGCCTCGCTGCGCTCCTCGGTGGTACGCTGCCTTACGCTGGATGAGCCTCTCTCCCAGACGTCCAACTTAAAAATATTACCTGGGAAAATCATCTCTCTTATAGCATTGTAAGATGGACTGACCCTACTGAGATGCGGACTTTGAAGCCATGCAACGTTGCAGAAGGCAAATGGACCATGAAACCCTGCGTGAGAGGCACTGGTAGGAAAGTTCCTGCAGGATAACAGTGATCCTTATCGATCTTTTAACCTTTTTAATATTGAGACTGTAATCCCTTTGGAAGCATCTGTCCTGACAGCCAACCTTTGTCTGTCAGGTGCTGCAGAGACATGGAAAAGACAAGTCGTGCTTCGGATGGGAAAAGCAGCAGGAGCGGGGCGGGGAAGTAGCAGCTTTCCTTCACATACACCCACTGAACAGCAGGATCCCTTCGCTTCCCCCAGTCTGCTAAAACAGAGGACTAACCTCTCTATTTTCTCTCTTTTCACTCTACCACAGACATAATATTGAAGGAAAAATTGCACTGCACACTATAGAGAACAATTTCATCAACTAATTTGCTTTTATGACTTTCCAAGGTGCCTTAGCTACAGTTTTCTCTCCGAGGAGGGCACAGGGAAATCTAAGACTATTCTCATTACCACCTTTCACACTGCTGAAGTTAAGTGTTTCCCTGCAATAGTCTGTTTAAACGATAGTTTAAATAGTTTTGAATATTCTCCATGTTCAATAGCAAATTAATTTAATCTAGAAACCATCTTTACCCACCATCACATGACTGCTGATGGCTGCTGAACCCAGCAGCTCTGTCCCCTGGACATTTTGTACATGATGGTGCCCCGCTGCACGCCCACCGTGGGAAATTCAAAGCAGCACCTTGAAATGAAGGTTTTCCATAGGGTAGGGGGAGAGAGCACTCATCAGACAAGCTGGGTTAAAAGTTCACCAGAGATGGAGGCAGTCAACCCGTATCATTTTAATATCATAGTTTTCTAAAGGTTGCCTTTTTAAATCATTTGTCATGGTAAGGGAAATAGAAACTGAGTTTGGGGCGAATTTGCTTGAAAGCAAAAGGTATTCTGAAGGAGCTGAAGATGATGCATTCAGCATGGAGGTGAATAAGGCTGCTCCAGCAACGTCCTCAGTGATGCCCCACCAATGGATGTAGCTTCCTTCTGAGAATCATTCACAAACTTCCATGAAAAGAGCCTCAGTTAACCAAATGCATTCCTTTTTTGAAGGAATTGTTGATGGAAACGTTGATTGTTGAGTTGTTTATGGAAATGATCTCCAGCTTGTGCCTGACAGCGTCTCAGGAATTTGCATTTATTGTTTGTTATTGTTAGTATTTCACTGTTCATCTACATCCTGGAGCAGTCTGCCTACTCCCTCATGATACAACTGAACACTTCAGAAGAGGAAGCCAAAGATGGAATAACCTGCAACAAACGGCACAACTCTACCGAAAATTGTTGGACGAAAATCTAGTTTGAGGAAATGTTCTAGGAGATTTAGAACAAATGGACTGGATCTGTTATTAAGTCACTGTGAGTAACTGAAAAAAATCTAATATTTACAAAAAATAAGAGATGAATCATCGGCTGTTTTAAATAGGAACAGCTATTTGCCTTCGATGTTATGCTCTGCCAGCTGGCTGCCTTTCCTAGAGGAATTGCCAGTCCCAGTATTAGCAAACGGCGTCAGTGGCCTTTCAACTCAGCCCAAACTGTTTCATGTTAACATGATTGCCCAACTGTTGCGTTGGGAGGAGTAGGTGGTTGTCCTCCTTCTTCTTGTCTTTTCATTCTACTTTGCTCTTCCAAACGAAAATCATGTGTTTCAGCTTTCAGGTGCAAAGTGTTTCCTCCAAACAACAGTTTATCAGACTGTGGGATTCTTGAGGATAAAATGGGATGTAATTTAAACCTAGAAGATGTCATTATTGTTAAAAATGCTCTGTTTTATAAAAAAAAAAAAAAAAAAAATCACATCAAGAAAACGCCAACCAAACGAATCCAAATCCCTACCCAGTCATCGCAATGGTAGAGAAGAAAGGAAGAGAAGAATGAATATATTGCTGCCATAGACATCCAATAAAATCAACAAACATCTGGGTGACTGGATATTAATCACCTCCATGACCTGCAGATGCACAGCAGAATGGAAACCCAAGAGGCTGTCCCAGCAGAGACCCTCGTGCCCCCAGTTAACACATCTCGTTGCAGCCACCTGATGCTGGCTCTTGATTCTCCCCTTTTCACCTACAGCCCTCCAGCTAAATTCATTTTCGTGTGTGGAAAAACACAACAGAAGGCTTAGCAATAATGAAACAAAGACAAAATGCTGTATTTGTACTTTAGAGATCTAAACTGTATTTTAAAAACTGAAGATATGACCTACTTTCCTGTAAACCTTCACAAGCAACGTGTTGCTACGGTGGTTTAATCTTATTTATCATTGGCTATTCCAAACTGCAGGTCTACAAGGCATTTGAAGAGCAACACCCAGCACAACCACAGCTTCCAGTTACTGAGGAAGAATCACAGTTCTACACTTAGAAAAATTAGTTCATCTCCTTTCATTACGGATTGATCTTCATCCTCTATTATTGATGCAGCTGACGAGGCAATCACATTAAGACGACTCTGAAGAAACTGACACAATGGAGCTTACAGATATAAATTTATAAGCGTCCTGACTTGTCAGTTTTCCCATTACAAATCTTCTTTGGCAGGGGTTAAGGCTAGTTAAAATTTAGACATGGAAATTTAATTATTGGCTAAAATCTGCTGAGTTTAGAAATGAGGCTCAGTCATAAAACTGCATGTGAGAGAGAGACTGAAAGATACTTGACATGTAAGAGGTCACCAAGAAGCCAACCTTGCAATACGAGTGCCTGAATACAACCCTTTCCCTTGGGAATTCAGGACCTTAATCTCAACCACACTGTTTCAAGACCTTCATACTAAACTCAAACTATTATTAAAGCAAAAAAAGGCAAATAATGCAATAAATTGGTTGGACTCGATGATCTCTGAGGTCTTTTCCAACCGAGAAATCTATGAATCTATGAAATTCAGAGCCTTCAAAGTAGCAGGCAGCTCTGTGTAACTATGATACATGTAAATAAGTTCTTATAAGCAGAGGATATAGAAGCATTTATGTTATAGAATCTAAGTAATTTGAAGCCAGGATTAAAGCGATATTCCAGGTCACAGATCGTTAATGTAAATGCCCAAGTTAACAATTCTGGACACAGCCCTGGGCACAGACATTAGTATTCACAGCAAGGACTTCCCAAACAGAGCAGCACACTAATAAAAAAAAAAAAAAAAAAGAAAAAACCTCACTCTGCAAACTGCAGCTGCTCAATATAGGTCATCTTTCAATTTTAATTTGAATCATCATCTTTCCAAGTCAAATTGACTAATACTAGGGTACCTTATACAGGAGCCATGTGGTACAATCAAAGATCAATTTAAAACGTGTTCAAAGAGATTGATTCTTCTAATTGATGGACATAAGAAGCTTTAAGCTCCACTAACATTGCCAAGACATGACCAACGCATCATTCCAGCCACAAAGACACATAGGTCTTTGACAATACTCAACGGATGAAGATTAACTAAAATGAATTTTTATTAACTCACTGGGAAACATAAACCAGAAACCACTCAGAGCTCGTCCTTCCTTGAGTATTTCACTATGTCAACCAGGCTTAAACTTTCCCAATCCACTGGGGGCTCCTCAACTTTATTTCAGTAAGGTCTTCCAGACCTGTAAGTGTCTCCTCAGAAATGCACCTGCAGTTCTAGTTTATTGTCCTGGTTTGTGGGTGCTCACATCCATCACGAAACCATTAGAAAAGACCTTGGCCATTCATGCTCTGCTCAGCCCCACGGCCTCAGCTTGGAACCACCATGACATCACTTCCTACCCAGCACTGAAACAGACCCTCTGTACTCAGAGGCACAAGCTGAGGGACATAAGGTACCACGATATTTTCTGACCAGTTGTGTACAAATTTAACCACCTTTTGGTCACTAAACCAGCTAACTTTTCTCAGCCTTGACAGCCTGACAGCATCCCATAATGTTCTTTACTGCAATGCATGGGACCGAATTATAATGAATCCCTCAGGAAAGATTGTGGATCTACAGCCAGCCTGCAAAGTCGAGGAGCCGCCAGGTTTGGGGCAGTCACGTTTCTTTCTCATTTATGGTCTCCAAAATGAATAGAAAACTGTCTTCTAAAATAAACGTGTAGAGATGATTTGTCCCAGTTCAGAAGTGCTCTCAGCAAACAGCGGCGGCAATCCAAAAGGAGAGGGATGCCACAGCAGGATAAACCATCACACCACCGACAGTGCCAATTGCTCAAGTAAGGTTAGAGCACAACAAAGTGCTAAAAAATGCCTCTGCCCCATCAACCTTGTGTGCAGACAGAGGTAGTAAGAAGTATATTTTAAGAGGTAAATGTTGAAAGACATATGGACACTCATCCTCCACCTTCATAACTCTCAGACATCTGCATCTACAGTGTCTGTGTAAGAGCTGCCGTCCTTCTTTTTCCCTCTGGTTTCTCTCATCTAACTCCTCCACAGAAAAAAAAAAAACAAGAACAAAATAATAGTAAAACAAAATAAACACAACAAAAGTTCAAACAGTAGATATACGAAATTCCAGTGTGTGTTGATTTAAAGATGCAGGGTAGCAAAACCAGCACACGGATTGCGTTTGAGTTCCTGAGCCATCCGATATCCTTAGGTACTCCTCAGGTAATGATTTTCACTCCCACTTGCTGGATTTTATGCTGAAATATAACCTCTCCTGAAAATGGCAGAACTGTTCCTGACTTTCTTTAGGGTGAGGTTTTTTTTTTCAGAGTTTGTATTTCTCTATTTCATACAGAGAAGAACTCTGCATAATTGTTCTGTTAAATTTATACATTCAGTTTTGGGAAACTGGATAGACCTTTTCCTTTTTATTGTTGGCTTTGCCACACCATTAGGTTTAATTGGTGATGGAAGTAGCACAGCATCCAACACAGCACTCACTGCTTCCCCTTTCCTCCCTCTGACAGCAACACCAGAGCTCCTCTGCGTCAAGTCAGTCTTTCTATTTACAGCTCACATCTTTCAAAACAATGAAAACTCTTAGAAATGTACTTTTCTAAATCTCAGAACATCATTTCAGATTTTTTTTTTCCCAGCTTCATAAGGCAAAAACAGCTTCCAGAGAAAAATCTGTTAAGAAACAGAAAACAAAACATTAAGCTACTAGATAACTCTAAAAGAATACTGTGAGATTCCTCTGCCAGTCCTCCCACATGGCACTAGCCATCTATTTTTTGACTTTTCATAAAGCTCTACAGTTTGAGTGACCTCTGTACATAATTTAACTCCAGAAAATTTGTACATTATCCGGTCTGTGGTAATGCAAACACAGCTGCCTGGGGATTCCCAAGCCAATTAATTCTGTTATACACAAAAGGTAAGATGTTACAGCCTATAATAGGTACTTCCACATTTACAGGGAGGAAAAACAAAAAGGCAAGATATAACCTAAAAGTATTTTTAATGTCTGTCTTGAAGAAGATTTTTATGGTTTATGCATTAGAAGGTTATATTATATTTCCAAATTGCTCAAAAGGATCTACTACCTCTACAGGAAATCACTTTGCATATGCAACCCTGGCTACCATGGATGTTAGAGGAATCAAAGGAATAACACCTCATCAGCTTGTAAGCACGAAGCATTTTAGGAGGATGTTTAGTTAGGGATGTATAGGAAAGAATCCCAAACTAGTTGAGGGAGTAGTTAAATGCACTTAGCTCTAAAGAGCTGTAAAAGTTGATGTATGGTTGCAAAACTGTTCAAGAGGGGCCCCATGGGTGAGGAGCAGATCCTTGCACAAACAGCATGCTGGATCTGAAAGACTGAAAGATTAGATATAAGGAAGAAATTCTTCCCTCTGAGGGTGGTGAGGCACTGGCACAGGTTGCCCAGAGAAGCTGTGGCTGCCCCATCCCTGGAAGTGTTCAAGGCCAGGTTGGATGAGGCTTTGGGCAACCTGGTGTAGTGGAGGGTGTCCCTGCCCATGGCAGGGGGGTTGAAACTGGATGATTTTGAAGGTCCCTTCCAACCAAACCATTCTGTGATTCTATGACTTTGAATATCTTCTGCAAACAGCATTCTGCATCAGGGCTCTGGCGTGCAGAGACCCCGCGTGCTGCCAG
Organism: Tauraco erythrolophus; assembly: GCF_009769465.1. NCBI lineage: Eukaryota > Metazoa > Chordata > Aves > Musophagiformes > Musophagidae > Tauraco > Tauraco erythrolophus. Next base: position 26,721,346 of record NC_141475.1, read on the forward strand.
TGGAAAGCTGGCTGCTGACCCTGGGAGCAAGTGGCGTGTGTTGAAAGATATTACCACTGAATTACAGCATTTCTCCGGGTTTAAGGTCTTACTCTTGGTCTATTCCAAATAAAACAAACTCATGTTTTCTAGCATTTTCATTCTTTCCTCATGAAATCGGATTAGTAATTGTCTATTTTTTTTATATACGTAGTTTTTAATGAGTTAGATACGTTGGTTTGGCTGAAAAGCTTATTTAAAAAAAACAAAATAGATAATGTTTAATAATGAAATCAACAGTATGTCTTTCTGGTAATGCATTTATCTGAGATTTTTCTTTCTACTTTGTTTACTTTTCCACTTCAATACCTTTTGCAAATTACTTATTATTATAATTAAGATAAAGCAGCGATTGCAAAAATGCCACAGAACAAAATGTTTCCACGAATTTGGGCAGCACAAACCAGATTACACGAAACATGATGTTTCAAGACAGCAGCTAACTAGCCTAGCCACGAGAGGTGGTGCTATTTCAGAGCTGCTAAAGTTTTACAGCAGCTCGAGCATTGGAAACAGAAGTTAAAGACTAAAGCAATACTTTGGTATACCTGCAAAATGGCAGAGGAATTCCATTATCTAGGCTTTATTGTGGCTATGAAATGCAGAAAGCAGCATTTATCACAGGAAGACAATTTTTTTTAACTTGCCAACGTATGATACACCATTTACCCAAACATAATTTCACATGGTTTTTATCTGAATAATTCAGCCAGGATTGCTGCTGTCACGACAAACGGAATATCAAGATACAGCCTAAAGGATGCTATTCCAAGGGGAAACCCTGGAGCATTTATTAACATAAGCTCCCTTTTTGCAACAGAAAATGTCACTGTTGATCCCTGTGCACATGTAGGGTCTCGGTGCCACACGAGGGTTGTCTGCAGGATGACAACAGCTGATGCTCTCCAGGGCTCAGCAGCAGGAGTTCTGGATTCCGCACTCATGCCACATCCAAAACATATGGATATACTGACGTAAACAACCAACTAAACTACCAAACTCTTAAATCAGCCTCTGCAGGAAGCAAGTGTTTGCAGGCAACGCATTTTAATTTAGTGACTCTTTGTCTTTCATGTTCGACCACTTTTTATTATATTAAGAGATCGAAGTATATTGTGTACAATTTGTATTTGTGTTTTCACGGAAAATTCAGACTTCTTTACATCTAAAAACATATAATAAATACGAATAAAGCAGTCTAACTGCCCAATTTTCTGTCTGAGATTGCACATCTCTTGCTTCGGTCAAATGGGGGAAGTTAAATACAGTCACTGAAGGTGTGCCCAGTATGTACAGAAACATATAGATTTTCTCAACGTGGAGGGCACTCTTCTGTGTTTATAATGAATGTGAAGATATAATAGTCTCTACAAAGCACCTTCCTCAACAATTTCTCTTGCTTAGTTACCCTCTGACTTACCTTCTGACCAGGATTCCAACCTCTTACCCCAGTTTCCTGAGCTGGAGGTGGCTTTCCAAAAAAACATCTCTCTTGCAAGCAAGCCTTACCTTCATTTTGTGGTGTACCTTCACTAATAACGGTGATGTCCCTCTTGTGAGTATTTCACTATGGAGAGGAATTTTGTCTTGGATTTATGATAAATCAGGCAGAGGAGGGGTCCAAGTGGGATCAGGCTCTTGAGCAAACAGAAAGAGCTCTCAGTAACCTGAAGAGAGGGAAAAAAGAAAAACAGACAAGCACTGTGCAGTGATGGAAACAGATTTGTGCAGTGACTCTGCTGTTTTCAGTAGGCTTTGTTTTATAAAGCCTTTATTTATACAATATATATCAAAATGTTTAAAACAAATCTACAGCAAACTGAGCCAAAATTGGCTTTCTAATGGCTGATATTCTACACCCTGAGGAAGTAAAATATTACTCAACAAAACAAACAAGACAACCATTTTATGAAATAGAGCAGAGCAGTTTCCTCTAATGCAGGAATCATGGATTAAATTTCCTGGCTTGCAATACACAGGAGGTCAGGAAAGATGTTTATAATGGCACTTTCTTGCTTAAAAACCTATGAAAACAACTGATTGTTCTGTCAGGTTCAGGCTATATTCTGCTCTGTTACTTTCCAGTTTGACCTCTTAATCCCATCCATCTCCAAAACAAAGTTAATATCTTCCTAAATTCACTTAAGTTCTCCTTCAAAGGTTCTGAAATCAGTGAGAATTTTTCCATCAGGTGCAAGTTGGATCTAAGGCTTGTTTTTTTCTAAAAATAAATACAGATGTATAGAATATATATATTCCAAATCCATATTAATCTTTATGTAAAGTACTTCAGTTTGAGTTCCCCATACATTCCCAGTAAATGAGATTAATTGCATTACTATTCATCTTTTTTTTGTCCTGTAACACTGACATTAAGCATAATCAAGACAGAAAACAATTGATTTATTTCTAAAATGCAGCAAATTAACTAAAGCACATAGCATCAAATACTGTGAACAGAAGACCAACATCCAGCACAAGAGGAAAAGAATAAAATATTGCTACAAATATTTCGCTACTTTTAACCCACAAAATGAACAGATTGTTACAACTTTTGTAGTGCTGTTGCAGTTGAAGAATATGTTCCTTTTCATCAGGGAAAAAAAATAAAGGAGTTAAATAACACGTAATGAGAAAACACGAGGAAGGGGATCTGGCTCATCTCCCTTCATGAACAAGGTAGGGCTATAAATAACATCAATACATCATTTCCCTTGTTTATATATATATATATATAAATATATATTTTTTTTTATATTCCTTGTGAATTTCTAATTCTCTTGTACTATTTTCCCTAATGATAGTAAGCATATCAGGATGCGTCATACTTTCTAATAATCTGCATTGTTTATTTATGCTATATTTATACACCTAAATATTTTGAGACATTTTAAGCAATTCAGAATATTTGCAAAGTCTAATCAACTGACACAAGCCCTGGTACAGAAAAGCACCTAAGTATTTGGTTTTCTATGCTTTCAAAGTGGACTATAATGTGTTTATATAGACCCAACCCCCCAGATTGTTTATCCAGGTATCTAACACCTATTCAGAATTCTTTATTTTAGAGTCTGTTAAAAGAAGTAAAAATAGCCACCTTGGCAGCATTTAAGCGTGCAACAAAGAAAAGCACAAATGTTCTTCAATCCCACTGATTACATCCTGGGCAGTTGGAGTATTGTACTTATAAAATTAGAACCACATATAATGTTTATTTAGCATAAACTCCATGCTGTAGACTCTGAAGGAGATGGACTTCTATACAGTAACTAACAGCTTTCCTTAAATTAACGTTAGCGTATGATGACTTAGGAATTTTTAGTGGTCAATACTAAAAGTGTTTGAGATAACCAGACTGGAATAGTTATGTTTTAAGAGGACAATGAAAGTCCAAATCCAAAGGTCAAGTTCAATTTCCTGCTCAATGAGAGTTTTCCTTGTAAGGCCTAGATCTGTGGTTTTGGGACATCTAACGTCTCATGAAGTCCATAACTTCCCTGTGTTTTTCATTTGAAAAAATAAAGGATGGACTAAAAGTACTACCTGCCTGATAAGGAAGTTGGATAGAAATGTTATAACCCAAATACTCCAGTAATTATGATTATCGCTAGAAATCTGACTTCCAACAATCTGAGATGGGCACACGCTTTGACAAAGAACTTCCTATGAGACTGAAGGCAAAGGACATGTTCACTGCATGCCCTGTGCATTTATCCTTCTGATTTCTGATATATCCTGTCTGAGATAGAGCAAGGGTGCTGTTTTTCATCAGAATAAATAATTTTAAAATTTCACATTTAAACACAGATACAGCAGGTGGCCTTTCTTAAGGCTTAATCACAATTGACCCAAGTAAAGTACTGCTTTATGAGTACTAAGACATTATTTGCTGTTCATCATTAGTAACTTGACCATGAATTCAGTCAATTAATGCTTAACGTGAGTGTCTTCTTATAGCGCATAAACTGACACCCACCAGAGACGTGAAGGATGTGGGACACAGAGCAGGTATGTGCTGTGCTGGTTCACAGACAGTGGGTGATTTAAGGTCAGTAAATAGTTTGCCAGCAATGCATTCCAAACATCACCTCTCTTACCTCCCCCGTGTGGTCTGCTGTGGGACCACTTGCGACTCCCAATCCACAAATTGGTCTTCTCTGCTCCCAAGGGTTTATATGGAGCACGTGCACAGCTTGATCCTCTCCATTTCCATATTTTCCTTGCTCCATAAAGCCTCGCTCCATCAGATTTATCTTGTACAGATGGGACTCCACACGCACAGAGCTTCCCCTCTGCCCCATAAGTAGGAGTCGTTACAGGGCAGCACTAACACCCACCTCTGCCACAAGTTAATGGAAATTCCTCTCTTTTTCCAGCCTGAGCAATCAGTATTCACTGACAGGGCAACAATCCCTCTTGTTTCAAACAGCTTAAGCACTTGCAAGACCACAGTCAAAACCACAAGTGACAGCCAACGACGAGAAGAGATCATCTGCTGAACATAACACATATCCTGGAGTGGCAAGCCCCTGGAAATATTCCTGATAAGCCTGGGCATGCAAGCCTGAATTAATTTATTTGCTCTCATGCAGTCACACCATAGCAGAAAAGTTCAGACAACCCTCAGGAGATAAGCAGCACCTCAGAATGATCCTTCTAATCAAGGATCCAGGCAGAGACAAAACACAGACGGCTCCCACCCTTCCCTCCACCCAGCACCGATGCTCACGCAGACACCGTCCAACTCGGGGCACATGGCACAAACCTTTCCAAGACAAACAGTTGCTGGTTCACAGTTTCATACTTTAGGACCAGACTCTGAAATCTTGGTTAAGTGCATTGACTATTTCTCTCTACTAGGATTCATCAATTTTGATAGGAAAAAATGTGTTTTGTAATATTATCATAAATCATACTTGTTACTCTACCAGTCATGCTCAGCTACTGCACCGAGATAGAAGCAGAGATCGCTAATTATGTGCCACAATAAAGACTATAATGTATGCTGTCATTAACTCTTCCTTTATGTTTGATGAACTGATAAATAATTTCTTCCTCAGCCATTATAAAATCATTTTGCATAAAGACCCTCGATGCACTCCTGCCGGGGCCTCCACTTACAAGCCCCTCCAGGTAAGTATTTATTATGTATTTTTAATAATCTCTGGAACATGATGTACCTTTCACAACTCAAATCCATGCTCACTTTTTTTCTATTCCCGATGATATTATGCACGAAGGGCTTCAGCTGGCGACTGGTTTGCTTGTATTTTGTTGTCAGGCTTAGGGCACTCTTCCCACCCAGAACAAGTCAACCCACATCGCTCATCCCCTTCTCCTCCAGCCTCCCAAATGCTTCTCAAGTTCAATCTCCTCTCTCCTGCCAGGTTGAAGAGATGCTCCAGAGACGTGCACGTGCACGTGCACTATCCAGCCTGACAGCGGACATCAGGTGCAGAAGATGGTCCATGCTCTTTGTCTTGTTGCATCACCTGAAGGCTAAAAGTGGAGGTTGATGGGTGATGCACATCCATGCAGCACGGTGCGGATACTCCTGGCTGGGCTCCAGCGTCTCCCTGCAGCAGCCCCTTCCCTGAGCTTCCTGCCGGTGTCGGAGGTCTGTGTCGGTGGCAGCCACAGGGCAGAGCTGCCCCAGCCTACTCCAGCTGTTTGCATGTGCCCCCAAGCAGATGATGTCTCTGCTTCACATCTCCCCAGTGCCCTGACCCTGCTCCGCTCCGCGCACGATCCCGCATCTCAGAGCCCATAAACGGCTCCCGAGAGCCGGGATTATTGCTTGCAGCGATTGTGCTCCAGTTCGGAGAAAGACAAAGAGGTTTCCTGTCTCACCACCGAACTTCCCATTCCACTTGCTTTTCTTTTTAAATTGAAATGTGTGTAACAAATCCCTCGTAAGAGAACAACAGTATCTGCTTCCATTAAAATGCATTTTCTCCCTGCAAGAGTGAAGATAGCGCAGCTAAAGCACCGAGTCCTGCATGAAATCAATTCTATCCGCTGTGTACAAGTAAAATGTGAAATATAAATGTGAATGTTCTTGTGCTATTATAAACATTGGACTTTTTGTACGAGGAGTGTTAGCTTATCTGTGCTATTTCCACAAAGCTTTTTGGAGTGATGCGTCTAACAGCAGCCATAACAACTCGTTTCTTCAATGAAACGGTGTGATGCAGAGCAAGTAGAGCAACTTAAACAGCAATAACACAAACAAATTGCATCTGCAGCCCTAAGAGCCACTTTTCACATTCGTTACGCGAGCCGTTTAAGTCCGAGCGTGTTTCAGAACTGAGGACTGGGTAAGCTAAGCAGAAAATCCATGATGATAGCAGTGATGATTATATTTATTTGCACTTGAGTAGCAGGCAAGATCTCCGGTCGTGCATTGGGAAACAGGAATACGAAGCACTGCATAGCCTCTGGATATTTAAATAGGCTTTATCCCTAGAGCTTACACAATATATGAAACATGGCTCCTCTGCTGCTCACTAGCACCACGCACAAGGTTTAGCAAGCACTCCATTATGGTTTTCAATGCTGCAGCTACACCACAACAAGCTAGATCTGTGCTCCAGAGGAGTAATCAACTGGTTTTCAGTGAAGAAACGACAATCAAGAAAGCTCTGGCTCTGAGTGCACTGACTTCAGAGAAGCTTGCCCAACATAAGGGGATAAGCATCCATTGCTTGTGTTTCTAAGAGTTCACCGTTACTTGCAATGCTTTCTCAGGAGGGTTTTTAGTTTTAGTGACTCAACATTCATTAAACCAAATGTGATCTGAGCAATGCCTTTATCGTTGTCAGTACACAGCCAAATACGTGGCATTATTTAGCCTGGGAGGAGGAGGGAAGATCCTCAAGGTTGATTCATCATTTAAGCTATTTTAGCTATAACAAATGCAACATGGGCTTTATCCAAATCCTACTGAAGTCACTGACAACCAGTCCATTGACCTCGCTGGATTTTGGATGAGCTTTCAACAAACAGCTGCTAGAAACTTTTTACTAGCAAACAGTCCCCCCAAAGTTTTACTACCTTTTGCCCAGAAGTCCCCATTCTCTTTGAGAATTTGAACCCTAGAATTCAACATCCGTAAGCAATAGTGAGTCCCAAACACAAACTAATATGATCAGGGAGATCTGAGATGGTTGTTGTAACGAGAGACCACTGCCACGAACGCAATTCTCAGCGTGACTCGAGTGGAGTGAATGTCCCTGTCTATAATGCCAACCTGAACTGGGCCACCGTGTTGTACAGCCACTGAGCAGATAGGAAATCTCATCATCACAGCCCAGTGCTCTTATCACTTCCCAAAATGCTACCAGAATATTTCGGAGAGGAAGAGAATAAGTAAAATGACCAAAAGAAAGAGCAAGAGATGGAAATATTTGCTGTGTTGAGACTGTTTTAACAATGTAATAATCATACACAAAGCCTCAAAAAAAGCCAATTTAACAGCTAGCTATTTTTTTTAAACTACCTTTCAGTCCCCACACTGTATTGCTGAGTGCTTATATTTTGTTTCTTGCTTGTCAATAATATAATGGTGCTCACTCTCACCTTCAGCTCATCAGCTTACAAAGCTTGGAGATAATTTCTATTAGAGATTCCTTGCCAGATGCCTTAAGTTTGCAAAAGTCACACGTGTCACTAGCCAACGTCCTTCATTATGCAGAATGTACATTCAAACCTGTAACAAAATGTTAAAGTGTATGAAATGTCATGAGGTAACCCATAAACACAGAAACTACACTGTTAAAGGATGGGAATGTCTCCATTAGGGAAGGCACATGGAGTGATGATGCTGGAGAACAGATATGCTGATGCTATTTTAGCAATGTCCCAAAGAAAAATATTTTTGTTATAGCAACCAGTAGCCAAGAAAAAATACAATCCTTACTGGATTATAGCAGAATTCCCCAATACTTAAGCAACAAAACTTCGAACCCCTTAAAATCTCAATCCAGAACTTACAGAATGTACTCCTCTCCATTTTTTCTTTCTCCAGAAGTTTTTTCCCCTCCTTCATGGTGTTATATGTTTATTCTCTTCCTGTAGAACAGCATCTTCTGGCCCAATAAAAGTTATTACAAAAAACCAAAATATGTAAGTGGCATATGACACAGATATGATCTTGAATGATCTTGTGCATATATATATATATATACACACACACACAAACACCCAAAGAGGCCGTTGTTAGGAGGAAAATGCTCCTCACCTTTGCACTCTAGCTTCTTCTTCCTTCTTCAGAAGCCGCATTTCAATCCTGACCATTCAGGACCAGTGCATTTCTTACGACATTTTGCACTCTTGTCAAGCTATTTGCCTTACATCCAATGGCGATTATTGAAATAAATTTGAGTACCAGAACTTTCATAGTCAAACTTCAAGATCCACTAATGCCCATCTTCAGCACTGGAGGCTTCTTTAAGTTTGTTTAGTGTCCTCAGCCTTGTTGAATATTTCTCCTTCTCAGATAGGAGAGCTAGGGACCGAAAGGAAAGAGGTGTGTACTTGTGAAGATTAAAATCTCCTTCACAAATTGAGTGTATTAAGCATCCGTGCTACTTGGAAGAGTTGTGCATCAATTCTGAAATAAAATAGTGTGTTAACAGCTCTAGAAGATTTTTATCTCTCATAGCTTCCTGCACTCTGGGTGAATCACAGAGCAAAAAATGGAGCTAGCCTTTTAGACAGTGAGCTAAACAGCTCTTAAATCAGACAAGCATGATCCCCATGTAAGACAATTTACCTTTTTATGCCATTTTAAGCAACAAAAACTCTTTTGCTCTTCGGGGAGTGCCTCTGAATCTGGACATTACATACCTGATTGCAGTTTCTGTCACACTACCATAATACTTTGGATATTTATTTACGCTATTTTCATATTTGTGCCATGCTGGCTCATTACCACATCATGAGGCTGAACTATGATTCCTGCAGTAGCTCTGACATTTATTAGAGGGTGGAGTGTAATAACTCACACTGTGAATCAACTCTGCTTCAAGAAACTTCTCTCTAACCGTGCTAAAATATATGAGGTTTTGGATTCTCACACTTTATTAGCAGCCATCTTTCTTCTTTTACAGCCACACCACAAATTTGTCCATTTCTTGTAAGCCCAAATGTAGGTCGAGCCTAATGAATGACCTTAGGTGGTGCACATATTGTGTGTACTATGGTCATATATATTGACACGTGCTCAAAGGGAAAATTGAATTTACAACTCACTGAAAACTAAGTTTATTAGTAAGATAACTAAACATAGTTGTGGGAAAGTCCTTAGCTTTAGGAAAATATTTTGGGGGCTTTTGCTCATGCGTGATTGAGCCCTCAGAAAAACTTTTTGCTCTACTTGGCATTATTCTGTGGATCTTTTTTTCAGCACATTACAAAATCATTAAAATTGAAATGCTAATATACATTTTTTACAGCTTAAATTAGTCACTTCACAGGCACCTCTTTAAATAAGATAACTACAATTAGAAAGTCAGAGATCATCAAGACTTATTAGTGGAGCATTGAAAGAAGAACTAAATAATTAGAAACAACTTTTTTCAGTAGGAAAATTGTTTACCACTGTCTTATTTTAATGAGTAGGAAAGTCTCATGAACAAATTTGTTCCTAAAAATGGTAAGCATTTAGATAAACCAACAGTTTAGATTATAGCTGGTTGATAAGGCAATAACCAGTCTATGCACTCATTATTTTGGAGTAAAATTTCTGCTGGGCAAATAGAGTCTTCCCAGCTGCTCTCAGGGAGCTTCAGTGATGGGAGTCAGGGGAGCCATCAGGAGGATGGGACTCCCCAAGGATGCCAACAGCATTGGGACCCTGGCACCAAGTCTCTGACCCCTCACATGAGAGAAGGGAGAGGAAAAGCCAGGAAAAGTGAAGTTTTCCCTCCCCTGATGACTTTCAAAGGATTTTTCATGAAACAATGAGCTTGACTTTCTTTTACTATCACATCATCTGTTCTTTACAAGAGCAGATTTCGAAATGCCTTTAATGATGCAAATAAATGCTGGTAAGAATTGCTAAGGCTCCTCTGAAGTCAATGGGGCTGTGCCAATTACAGTGGTGGAGCAGGAGCCTCTTTAAGAGGAAATGCCATGAAATCAGTAGAGCCTACCAGCTAAGAGTGCTGTTGAGGAAATTACGGAGGCATCTTGGCTGTGAATTATTAATAAACAATATACACTTGAATTATTCACCCAAACAAGGCACGTGTACGTTAAGAAATATTTTCCTCAACAAGGTTTAAATAGAATGTTTTGCAATTAAAAGGAGTTTAATTAAACAGGTACAATTACCTAATAGAAAGCGAGTACTTTCTTATTATTAGATAGTACCTGCAAAAGAATAACTCTACTGTAAATATCCACTTTATATTGAGGAAGCACTGAGCCCAATTATTTACAGAAACACTAATAATTACTGAATTTGCCTACTTATAGTGATTATGGTAATTTCAAATCTTAATTTAAAATGTTTTTATTCCACTGAAAAATAAAAGCAGGATACGATATGTGACATGGGAATAGAGGTATTGGCAATTAAAGTGTTTTACAAATAAACTACTGAAAAAGCCTAGTTACATAGAAAAGTGGTGCAAGTAAAAAAAAAAATGTATAAACTTATGTGATGTGAATCATCATCACATACTGGAAAAGAGTAGCGGAATGGATGGGGAAAAGTTTATTAATAATAAAACAAATACTCATATTAAAAAGTTATTAACTGTATCCTATTGCTTTATACTAATATATTGCTGCCACTCATTTAAGATTTTCATTTTGTACTAGAACATCTGTGTCTTCTGTAAACTAAAACAGTAAGACAATGCTCCAGTATGTCAGTACTGTACCGTAACAAACTCCACTATACTAAATTCCAGTATTACCCACCGGGCAGTCAAGTAGATTAAATTTTCTTCAGACCACAGAAATAGCTCCTGCTGTTTTATTCTTTTGTTGCCTTTTTTTTTTTTTTTTTTTTTAATCAAAGCCACTGCTTTGCAAGGTGAGGCTGTTGAGTGCGTCTGGCACTGGAGACAAAATTCTCACTGCCCTTGCCACAGCCCTCGTTATTGTGCTGTTACTATCACAGTAACAAGGATGATCCCACATCCCCATCGTGTGAACTAGGATACAAGCACGGAACACAGCTTCTTTTGTAAGGAACTGGTCATCTAAGCAAATACTTGTTCTACATCTAAATTAATAGTAAGAAAATGAACAAAATCAATGTGGGTATCTCTTAACAAGGAAATCTCCATTAACCTCTAGAAGCTACATGCTACTAAAAGGACGGGCTCCACCATTCCCTGCCAAAGAACCTGCTCCCGCTCCCATGACCAGTGTGCTTCTAAAAGAGTTTGGATATCAATCTTCCAATCTACAGTTGCTCTGCTGGGCATCACGTAGTTAATCTGCTCAAATATTTGATGACCCCCAGTCATTTTACTATTTGCCTAGTTTCTTATGATATTGTACTTCCATTTTATTTCATTTTCTGGCTCACCATTAGACCTTCTCAGCACTTTATAGCCCTAAGGTTCACTATATATAATATGGAAAATGACCTTTCATTTCAGTAGCTATTCCCCATTCCATATACACATCTGCTTCCAGCTGCCTTAGGACTGATTCTCAGAACCTCCTTTCTTATTACTTATATGTCTCTATGACAACTTGTGCACACACCTGTGTCATGCTTAATAAAATAATAATCATCTGTTTAACAAATTTCAGCCAAAGCTTTATTTACACCACATTTTACTTAACCGTAGGTATTTGCAATTCCACTGGGAAAAGAAGTTTTCTTAGACAGTATGATCACAGCGTGTTTTCCCATTTATTGTGATGCAAGTAAAATTCAGAGTCAACAAAATATATCTATCCTAGGCTGCACAACACGAAAATTAAAGGAAAAGAGGTGATACCTTTGCAACACGGAACATTTCCAAATCAAACTAAGTAAACAAGTTGAAATTATGACCACTTCTGACAATATGATAAGACTTAAGAGAACTTCAAACTTAATGTTTTATTCGTCGTGCTGCTTTTTTCCCTGCTGCATAAATGTCAGGAAATGATCTCTCCGTCTCTTCAATGTAGTCAAGCAGGAGCATGGGCACCTACGTGTTTTCACCAGGATGTGATTGAATATGTAAGCACACAATGGAGTAGAATAACAGGAGGTAGTCCAGATTACTGTCTTAAAGCATGGAAACTCACCCACGTACAGCAAAAAAATCAGATGTAATGGCATAGTCCATCCTCTGCTGGGCACAGACAGCTCCTCCTAGGAAAGAACTACATGGGACTGGCTGCACATGCAGTTTTTTGGTACAGAGGGATCAGCGTGGTTCAACAAGAGCTTAGAAGTTTTACATGTTCACATAGAATTGTCAGTGTGCATTTTTATGCCTATTTCCACAAACATGCATTCACCACACTTACTGCTCAATAAACTGAGAAGGAAAGTTTTGTATGAAACTTGGGTCACTATACTGGTAACAGGAGCAATGAAATTCATGTACGACAACAGCAAAGCAGCTGAATGACATTAGGTTTAGGGTCACTTTAAGCATATTTGCTAATATGTCTGTCTGACTATCAGCTCAAATCTTTTTCAGTCCGACCTCTAATCAGCAGGATTTCAACTTTTGAAAATTCAATCAACTGCAAATACGAAAAAAGGACCCAAGAAATTAACTTTATGCCTGCAGACAGAAAGACATCTTCCAATTACTTTTGCCACGTAATGTAGGAAATACATCTAATTAGGTTTTCTTTTTTTATTCATGCTTCTATAAAAGTTACAGCTTTGTGGGATTAAATAAATGACAGGCTTTGTTTAGAGTTTACATTGCTACAAAAGATTTTCTAATGCTATGGAGAAAATGAAGATTAGTGCTGCCATGCTCTACGTTTGTTCCAGATGTATTTTGAGTGCACAAGGGAGGAGGAAGAGCTCTAAGGCACCAACAGGAAGGCTTAGCCCCATTTCACACCACTTAATCACAGATTACAAATAGCAGGGGACAAGAAATCAACTCTTTTCTCGTTCTTAAACATTGTAGGGTTTGTTTCCAAGCATGTTTTTTCTTTGGAGGAAATAGCTAACTTAACATGCCTATTAAGACAAAGGGATGAGTTTTATCCTATTTTTAATTGGGTTATATCGAACTCTGTTGGAAGGAATGAGTTTGTGAGTTTTTACTACAGAGCAATTAATTTAATTTACCATTTACACTCTGCTTGTTGTTAAATTCACTAAGAATTAATACCTAAACTAATTAAGACCTAAACAACCATATATACAGAAATAAAAAGTCCATGAAGTTAAAGAGTAAATACCAGGGATGTGCACTTCCACTATTCATTGAATTCTTGTAGTATTTGCTAATTTTCAAACACAAGCATTCAGAAACACAACATTAGGACTGTGTAGTGCTGCATGCTCCAACGTAGAGCCCCACAGGGCAGGTGGCTTGTACTGAAAAAGAAGCCTGAATCTTCAGTCAGCCCCTCTAACCATCTACCACCACCACTCAGAAAGGTGTAAAACTACTTACCACTGAGTGTAAAACTAATTTTAATCTTCTACTAATGCTGCACATCCAGATACATAAAAGCAGAGTAATCCCCTATGAAAAATAAATCCTAAATTTTTTATACAGATGGAATTAGGTTTGAACACATGCAATGAAATTTAGTTCTTTGAATTCTGAAGCTTTTGCCACTCAGTAAAATGCATAACTTTGAACAGAAAGTATTTGAACAATTCTGTGCAGGGAGAGAGGTTCAAAAGCTTTGTTACAGGTCAAGGTAAGATTGCTGCCTCACAAAAGACCCATTCATCAGAAAAAGAACATAAGAAATGGCTTGTATGAGATGAATACATTTCTCTGATCAGACAATTAACAAAAAATAATGACTCTGTAAAAAAAGCAAGGTTTGACTTTTTCCCCCCTCCCAGTGTCACACTGGAGTATTTGGGAAAAGAAAAAAAAAATGCTTATCAAGCCAAGTTACTGAAAACTTCTATGGAATAAATGTTCAATTATTATTAACTAACCAATTGCACATATGAAAAAAAGTCCATTGAGACCTAGAGTAAATACCTGGAATGTCTTCTGCTATTCATTTTTGATATATGAAAAACTGAGGCAAACTAATGAGTTTAAAACTAAACTACATTTGAGACAAACTAATGAGTTGCAGTGGCATTTCTGTAGAGTTCAAATGTTGTAAGCCCTTTATGGATTTTATAACGCCTTAATTCCAAAATTTTAAAATGTGGGCAACGCATTTAGCATTTGGAAAAGTTTTTAGATTTAGGTTTAGTTGTGAAGCCTTAGGATCATGTGCAACATCTTGGGAATGCCAATAAATGAATTTTAAAGTAGTGTAAATAAGGATTTTGAAAATTAGTCACTTCCTGGTTTAGAAAAGATGAACATTAAATAACCACTGTGTTCTGGTTTGGTTGTTGGTTTTTGGGTTGTTTTTTTTTGTGTGGGGTTTTTTTTTTTTTGGCATGTACGCCTGGTTGGAAGAACCTGCCTGATATATTTTAGATGCATACTTGATTTATTGGCATTATCTATAAATAAAATACTATAGCCACATCTGCTCCCAGATATGTTGTTACAGAGCTACCACGTGGCAGCGGCGCTTCCAAAAACGTTCCCATCTCCTGCAGGCTTTATGGGTATGGGACAGTGAAAGGCTAAAAACGCTGCTAAATAACAACTCCAGAATACTCATAACAGTCAAAACACATCACTTCTGCCTGACAAAACCATAATTTAATGCAAAACTGCTCTCTTAACCAAGGTGATCCATGCTTCTTTGTTTCAAGTTATTTTTCCTTTTCACAAAAGACTACTCCTCTCCTGTTCCTTCTTGTTCCCTTTCTCGCTCCCGCGGAGTTGTGCTGAATACTTGGTTTAACGCCAAGCAGCCCAATTTCGTGGCACTCTTCCTGGCATCCAACTTCCATCTGACTGTTTTCCCAGGCAGCAACATGTCAGGTTATTAGATTACATGTGATTATATCGCTGGCAGACGTGGTTGCTCCAGCACACCGGATATTCACCCCTTTGCTTCATATTGTTTGCTACAATCACAGCCAAAAACTCACACAATAAAAATAAATCAGTGTAAATTATCCACCAGCTCAGCCAGCAGTGCTCTAACAGCCTTTTGCTTTGATGCTTTGTGCCACCTTCAGGAGCACAGGCGTGGTAGGAAAAAATAGGGTTCATCTCTCCAACCACCCACAGAAGCAGTCGGTGGCTTCTTCTGACCTGGGCACTGCTGACTGTGCTGTCTGTTTTTTTGCCTCTAGATTGGAAAAAATGAGACATCTTCCTGAGCAAACGATGATGCGTGGTATTAAATCTAGTTATCTTTATTTCTCATATATATATATATATTATTTTTCCCTCAGGATCTAACCAAACTCCCTTTAGACCCAGAGGAAATTTTCCTTTTGATTTCAAAGTGAGTTTTAGAAAGTCTTAAAGTAGCAATGAGACTGAAACTTCTGTTTTCCTAAAATGAATTGTCTGCTGCTCTTCCAGACTTTTCAGCTAATAAGCAAAAACTGCACAAGTTTTTCCCTTATACGCATTTCTATTATACAAACATTTGTAATCTTAACCTTCATAAATCTAGTAAAAAATGTATTTTACTAACTATAATTAGGAGATACACAACAGTCGTTTTACATTATACTGCAAAGAAAATAGTGGCCTCACGTTTTGTAGATATGATTCAATCTAATGTTTTAGATATAATTCAATATAACGTTCCTTCACACAGTTATATTTTAAAACAAAGGCATAAAATATTATTTCCGGTAGAAATAAAACTACAGATAAGGAGTAAGTATTTAAATAAATAGAAAGATGCAAACATGACGTTCATTTTCATTTGAATGGAGATAATTCCTACTTGTTTAAAGAAAATTATATAAACGTCACTCCATTGAGAAATGATCTCTGATCTCTGATATAATCTAACTATAAGTCTTAATCAAGGAGGATTATTACTGCAAATGGAATGGGCTGGGGTTGGTGATACATCCAACCTTCAAGGTTTAATGCCATGTCTAAAAATATGATTAGATTTGAAAGCATAAAAACTCCTAAGCCACCTCGTTCAATATCTCCATTTTTCACAATATGCACAAACTTGAACGGTCAATTTTGTAATCAAGACTGATACTGTCTTCCAAACACGGTATCGATCAGCCCAGTGAAGAGATGCTAAATGACACGTTCCCAAGTACATGTAACACATTATATTTTAACAAATAGCTGTGGGGAAAAAAAGCTAAACATGCAATCACTTCGAACTAGATCCTATGGTAAATCACAATAACAGATGGCTTTAATATAATAATAATAATAAGATGAAATAACTTTAAGAATATGTTGCAAATAAATATCTTTCTGGACGAGGGCTCAAAGTGCTGATTAATCATTAATATTCCAAGACTCACAAAATCCCAGAAGTATTTTCTTGCTAACACAGCAAGAAATCTGCAACTCGGAAAAAGTTTAAATGTTGAAAAGAAACCTTCACAGACAGCTTCACCCCCTGGGCAGAGCAAGGGGTGGCTGGACACGGGGGCTGCGGGGTGCCCTCTCCTCGCCAGCGGGGGGTCACATGGGCCACGTAGCCAGCGTGACCAGAGCACGAAGGTGGGCATCAATAAATTTTGAAATTAAAAATCTTGAAAAGCATGAATTCTCACCAAAATTCATTAATCACCCGTTAAAGGTTTTTCTTCTCTACCTACAGCTGGCCTTACATTTTTATTTGTATTTTCTGTGTTAATTTTAATCCTCTGCTTGTTCTAGATATACAGCACAAAAAAAGCAAATTGGCAGTTTATCAGGGTTTTATACAAACTGGTTAAGAAATATTTTTTCTATGCAAAGAATTGTCCTGTCTAGAACTTTGTTGTGGCTCTTAATATCTACATAACAGATCTGCAAGAATGGACTTGTAAAACTTATTTATCGGCTCATTAAAAAAAGTATTTGCGCTATATTAAATTGTAATAAAGTTGCATGTGGTATTTAATCATTCAGATTTAATTATAAAAAAATGGGATGTTCCTGGTTTATTCTTTATGAAAAACAACAATAACAATTGTTTTCAGATTTCTGTTCTTAACTGACCAGGAACCTTAGAAAATCTGAGGCTATTCAGATTTCATTTTTTGGTGTTCCATTATTAGACATTAAGTTCTAATAAGCGACAATGCTAAAGCCCAACTGATGAATTATTACAGGAGAACTATGCAACTTTCACTAATTAAACACTGAGAAAGAGGCACAAGATTAAACAATGTACTCAAAATCTAAAGAAAGAATAGAAATTTCAGGCAAAAATACTATTCAGAAAGAAAAACAGTTATGTATAACTCAAGAAAACTGATTCTTGTTGTTTTCATTGCTATAAAGAATAGCATGCTCATGAATAGTTGGTATTTCAAAAATTTTAGCTTTTTTTCTTGTTTTACCTAGCTTGCCTCTCCTTTAGCAGAGATTTTTTTAGTGTACGTACAGTAAAAATGACAAATGCCTTATTTAATAGAGATTGTAATATGTATGATAAATGTGATTTAGAAAGCCTTCATTAGTATCTGCAAAACCTAGCACAAAAAAACTCTACAGCTTTTAGCAATTTAAGACACAAGCTTATGAGTGATACTGGTCCTCCATCAGATCAGCCCATATGACTGAGAGACCAACGTCTATAATCCGGCTGTTGTGTGCTCATGGGGAGAGAGACTGAGTGTGATGGGTTGATAGGACAAGGGGCAATGGATTTAAACTGAGAGGGGGCAGATTTCGATTAGATCTAAGGAAGAAATTCTTCACTGTTGAGGGTGTTGCCCGGAGAAGTTGTGGCTGCCCCACCCCTAGGAGTGTTCAAGGCCAGGTTGGATGAGGCTTTGAACAACCTGGTGTGGTGGAAGGTGTCCCTGCCCATGGCAGGAGGATCCAAACTAGATGATCTTTAAGGTCCCTTCCAACCCTAACCGTTCTATGAGAAGTAGGTAGAGAAGGAGAAGATGTAGCAACAGCATTAAAACAAGTAGTTGCCCTGGTCATGACTTGTTTCTTGCCTTACCTCTCAGAACAACTTGAACCATCTTGCAGCTGTGTGTCAAGGCGTTTTACAATTATTTATCCCTTTCTTCTCTAGCTAATACTTTGCCTCAGGACAAACCAAGCAAGAGCACAACCAACTCAACTGCCTGCAAAGGCTGGATGAAGCTCCCAACAGTAACTGAGAGGTACAGATGAGGCAGTAACAACTGACCACATATTCAGTAACTATAGCATTTTGTGGAAGCTAACCTAAACGTTGATGAAAAATAGAATATCATAAATATCTTCTGTTCTTGTACCTCCTTCCAGTAGAAACAGCAAATAGAGAAGCAGTTGTGCAAACCAACCTTCCTGCTGTGGTTGGGCAGGACCTTCAACACAGCACCCGTGTGGCTGGCATGGTCTGGCAGAGTTGGTGGCTGTGCCCAAGGCCGTGCCTCCACAACAGTTTCTGGATTTCACCACTGGGATACAAACAAGAGTGATGATACGAAATCTCTCATGATGTTGATAACCCAGTACAGTCAGTGAGCACCACAGGTTGCAGCATCACTAAACTTCCTGAGCGGAAACGCAGTGGCTTAGAGACCTGTGGGCATTGGCTAAGGGTATCTTATTTTTTCCCCCCTTTCCCCTCCTTAACTACCTCCTTCCAAGCAGATGGGATCTCACTGGGAGGAGAAGGAGGAGGAGTAGGTGGGGGTCTGTCCCTGAGCTATCCCAGCACAGACACCAGGATAACTTACCACCAGGCAATTAGCTGCATAACAGCTTTAGCACTGGGATATGAAGGTAGAATTAGTAACACACGTAGCATTCAACCTATTTCAAGCTGTTACTTAATGTCCAGCTTGCTTTTTTCCTCTTTTTTTTCCCCACCTCACCTGCAGCTGCTTAAGTACGATATATACAATTTACAAAACACTGGGAGCTACCTGTTAGAAAACACAACTACAACGCGAGTTCTACGTTCAGCAGGAATCGAGATAATTCAAAGCGATGAGATAAAACTCAACTTTCAGGGCTTTCAAGTTCAGGATCAGTTTGGAAAGGGAGGCTCTTCCAGCTGATAGTTTACTTCTGATTTTAAAATACTGAACCATCAAACTCAGATTTAACTCTAACAACAAAATAACGAGTCGGGGTGTGGGACAAAGAGCTCTGAGATGTAACTCCAAAGCAGCAGTAGCTTTGTAGATGGGATGAAATGAAACGAAATGAGTCCATGGCTGAGTGCAAAGCATTGTGCCATGCTTCACAAAGCAAAACCACGGGTGCCCTTCGTGTTGGAGAAAAAAGAGAAGACAGAGCCTTTTTTTCCTCCCAATTAAATTATTTCCAGAAAATATTTCCTTGCTGACAAAGTGCATGTCCTTCTAAAGAGAGGGAAAAAAAGCATACTGGAACAAATGACTACGCAAAATTTCAGATACATAACAAATTCTCTTAACCTGGAGCAAGATGGATTTATAATAGACAATCAGCATATCCATAAAGAAGGAACTGGTGTAATTTTAAGCTAACCTTAGATGTCAAGAAATTGCAGAGCAAAAATGTTGTATGTTAAACCAAAAGGTCTTAGTGAAAGTCTTTTGTGGAACTGACACTAATTAGGGGTACTTTTTCTTCCTCTTAATTATGATGTGGACTTTGGAAATGTAGCTGTTGAACGTTTGCCTAATACTTATAATTCCACAGTAATTCTTGATCAACTTTCTATTACCTTTGTTCTAGAGGCTTTAAACGATGCTTTCATCACAGGACTATCTCGTTCATAGGGTGGGCCCACAGCACATCAGTATCAACAAAATCAACATCATGTGGGAACAGACCCATTAATAGGAAAAACAAGAACCAATCCATCCGTGTGACACGTTAGTCTGACGCCTGCCAAAAATAAAAATTTGTGACTAAATCAAAGATTAGGTCAGGAGAGCCAGAGTCCTGACAAATCCTCAAACATTAACTCTTGCTATAAATGCAGCTGTCATGCTTGACAGTCGTTTAACCAGGCAGAAATTCCCAAATAAATTGGTACCCACACTGCGTGCTGCTCAACCTCTCCGACAGCTAACGGCCGACCTTCGAAGCACACCACGAATTACCAGGAATGTTCAACAGTCATTTTTATGATGCTGTTACTGACACACCATCTCCAATAAAGATTTATGTCCTAAACACAAGAAACTGTATCAAGTTTACCTGTAAAAAGTTGAAGTGCCTCAAGGAGTTGATTGCCTCTTCAGCAATCAATAACATCCCACCGCCTGCTGATGCTGTTCCGTACGAGATGCTCATCAAAACTACAATATGGTTGAATAATTATAAAAGAGGAATTTCTTTTATATTATCATTCTCTTTTTAATTAGAGGTCATAACCCACTTTTTGCCACATTCACGCCTTCCATTTTTTGTCACCGATATAATTATGTCATTACAAAAACAGCAGCAGAAGCTTTGAAGGCAATGAGGTATAGATTCAAAGGTGGTGTGTGGGGCAGGATCCACAAATCATCAAAAACTGAATAAACTAAACTGTAAAAATTGTAGAATCTGGTGTACACCACTTGTTAGACCTTAAAGCATATTTTTAAATTGCTTCATGATTGAAATAATGCTGCCCAATTATTCAGAAATGCATTAAGCTAAGACTACTAGTAAAGTCAGAGAGAGTAATTGCCACTATTATTAGGAAATCAGTATATTATTTTCTGGAGTTTATTCAGTCATTAGGTGCTCAGCCAGAGAAATATCCCTTGCTTATAATATGAAAAATGGTATCTCTAAGAAAGAAACGAAGAGAACACAATTCAGACGTGATGGACATGGTTTTTTACTTTTGATTGTTAGTTGAAATTAGAATAAACCCTTAGGCAGGAGAACTACAGAGGACAGAAACGACCAGCTCTTGGGTCTCTCTACGCAGTGGCATTTGTATGAACCAGCAATACTGGTCCTAAATCATAGTTTTCATAGACACATTTCCTTCCAGGTTCTCAGAGGACCCACTAAGGAGCTTTTTCACACAACACTGCTGTCTGTGCAGTGAAATATTTATACCAGTATCCTACTTTGTAATTTAATGGTTAAGATGATAATAGTATTTCTACTGTGTGTTATCCTGTGTTCTCCTTAAACGGGACGCTTGAAGGAAGGAAATTTTCCACCTAGGGTTGGTTTTTTTTTCCCAGTATTTAAATGTTTCAATGAGCAAGCGACAAATGGAGGTTCCCCCTGGATACTTTTGGCACTATTGAATAAAAACTTATCTATGAGCAAAACATACATACATAGTTCTTTAACTATGGTTTAGCTACCCAAATCCTATACCTAATTACCTGGATTGCAGATGAGCCAAACATGAAACATCATTTGTGTACAGAAAGTTCATTGAAAAGTCACTTTTCTGTCCTTATCTGTTACTTGTAAGAAACTTCCAGCATTGGGAATGACCGAGCTGCCCTGTGCTGGAGTGTGGCAAGTGCTGTGCTTTACACATCAGCCACCCGGTTGATTCAACGCAGTCAAGTGCAAACAAACAAGTAGAATTCTGGTTTTGCAGATTTAAGCCTTTGAGTAATGCCTGTGGCTTGCTGGAGATCCTTTTTTTATTGAAAATTGAATATGTCAGCTCAGTCATCACTTTTAATTTGTTTTAAAAGATTTATTAGAGTTTGATGGTTTTTCTCTTGCTTGATTTCCATGCATTTTCCTGATAAAATTAAAATCATCGGAGCTTCTACTAGAGAAGAGCTTCATCAATGTGTCAGTAGGAGCATGATTTTAATAAAACACTTTGGGAAAGAAAGTTTCTTACCAAAATGTTTTTTAAACTTTGTAGGAGGCACAAAGAATTCATGGGTATAGAGAGATGAAAACTACAATAGTAACAGTGTGGTGGAGCTGATCTCTAGTGTTTCTTATTTTCTAGAGCACCCTTCTGAATTTCCCTGCTTTGCTTTAATACTGCAGAAACACAGCCCTCTCCTCTGTTTCTCAAGCAAAATCTTTACATTAACAGTTTCTCTTGACTGCATTTGACATAGTATGTTAATACTCACTGTGAGCCCAAAACATTCAGGCACCTACAAGAAACTTGTAATTTATCATTCACTATATCATTAAGAGGCAGAAGGTGAATTCAAAACAGCCTCCACCTGTACCTTTCCTGGGAGACTGGGAAGCCCTTTCCAGCTCCCCAGCTGCTGCAGCCATGGCATGACAGCAGGCACAAACTGTGCCACTCACAGCATGTGGGTGGGTCTGCGCAGGTCCATTGCTGGGGCCTGGAGAAGGTGGCCCTGGGTGCCACCAAGCTGGGGGTACCAACACCAGTGGAGCTGAGCGTGTGCCAGAGAGTGGCATTTGGCTCCCTATACCACTCTTGCATTTTGTGTAGCTTGATGTAAGGCTGTTCCAGCTTGTCTATGAGTTATTGCAATGTATCCTTTACCTTTGAAATGCACCTGCTGTCATCATGGCACACTGTAGCCACAACGTAGATCTTCTCTACAATGCAGCTCTCATTGCCCACAGCAGCGGAGAATTAGCAAAGTCCCCTGGAATAGTACAGGGAATACCAATAACACCAGTCAAGCCTAAAGAGCAATAGTGAAACACTCCTTTCTGCTGACAGACCCTGAGGATTTGCATGTGGGACAATAATTAGATGAACAGGGTTTGGTTAATTACCCCACTGAATTTTGGGAGTCTCATAGACTGCAAACCATCCCCCCATAGGTCAGCAACGTACATAACATGCATCCAATGTACCTTTATCGTTCCCCTCCATCGTGTCTGTTTTCCATAGGTGACTGGTCTCCACCAACTGCGTGTTATCAGCAGTAGCCAGATCCAGATGGTGGTGAAAGCCCCACGCTTCCCACAGTGAGGAAGCTTCATACAGTGGTGCTGACGTTGCAGTTCTACTGTAAGACCTGTTCATTCGTTCCCTTGATACTCTTCATTATCCTGAAACCCCAAAGGTATTTTTTGCCATCCTTCAATTATCTGCCAACTTTGCAGAGCACTGAATCTCTTTCCTAAACTCCGGAGCAGCATTGTACCACATGAGGCCGATCCAAGAGAAGGTCTTCCAAAATTTAGTTGATATGATCATCTTTTGCTTTCACAGTTCCCTTCCACCGCAACCACAAACAGACTAGCTACTTGTAGAGCTGCTACCCCTGCTTTAACCATGGTTGCTGACACAAAAAAAAGGCACAACGTGGGAGGAGAAGGTTAGTCTTATGGATGACAAGGTGGTGACAAACACATTAGGAATATGTGCCAAAGAGCTCGGGACTTGGGAACTGCAGTTCAGGATTTGAAAGTATCCTACTAGACCAAAACGTGTGGCACAAGTGGCACAGACATAAATACAATAAATAAATGACAGACATAAATACAATGCAGAGTACTAAATGAGAGAATCCTCTGCAAAGCAGGAAAGAGAGTTCATGGTGTACACGTTGGCTTCATGCCCACGATTGCACTGTGTCAGGGTATTCCAGCTCAAAACAAAGCCACCTCCCCTGCCTTCCCCCAGGTCAGATCTCATCCTGACAATAAATAGTCCTTGGATGTATTTTACATTGGGATCCAAAACTCATTATGTTTGATCCTTATATTTGTAGGTACGAAAAGTGCTTTGAAATATAATTTTTAAAAGTCTACATGGATATCAGCTAAAAATACATATAAAAAAAGGTATTGTAATAATAATAAAAATCAAAGCTTAAATTCTTATTTCATGCAGCTTGAAATAAAATATACCCTATTTATATGTGTTTTAAAGTATTATACTTTCCTTTGGTACTCAACTGTAATAAGATATAACTTCATGAACTCGCTAGGTATTAAGGGAAATATAATCTGTACCTGCATAGGAATTCTACTTTGATTTAGAAAATTGCCTGCCTCCCACAAATTATGATATGCTGGCAGAAATGTTTAAAAATAAATTTAAAATATCCTACTAGCCAGTTAAAATTACTAAAAATGAACATTTGGGGTAAGCTGTATGATAGACAGTTGAAAACATTAAGAGTGAGCCGGATCCAACATGGAAATGAAGCTCTATTACCAAAATGCAAATGCTGTCAGGTCTGCATTCCCGAGCTTCCCCATGAAGATCCAGCCTAAATTAATATTCAGCAAGAGAGCAAAAGAAATGGAATGCTATGAAATATGAAGTAGTGCATACAGGAGAGAAAAGTCTGAACTACCCAGATCCCTTATGAGTTTCAACATTAATTGTAGCAACTCAGGAAAATGATGGGCATCATTTTCAGAGCTGAAAAGCAGACCTCTCTTCAACGTATAGTGTCAGCTGAAACAGCAAACAAACATTAGGATGCATAAATGGCATGAAGAATAATATGGAAAAGATGATAATGTCATTATATAAATCCCTGGTTCACTCTCACCATCCGAAACACGGTGCTCAGTACCTATCATCATCCCAGAAAGCATCCTACTGGACTAAATGGCCTTCGGAAGAGGCTGCAGGAGTCATTAGTGACATGGAAAATCTAGTGAAGGAAAATTGTTCACCTTGGAGAGGAGGCAAATGTGAGAAGACATAATTAAAATACACAAATTTACTCTGACAGAGGGACAGTGGAATCCTGTTCTGTAAGCCTCATGATGTGAGAATTCGGGGGCACTGTGTGAAATTGAAAGGTTACGAACCAGGAAAAGTATTTCTTCCGATACAAGACTTAATTAGACAGCTGAAATCCCCACCACGAGGGTACCACTGAGGCAGAGAACTTAGTCAGGTATTAAGAACTGTTGGTTTGGTTGTTCTTTTGGTTTTTCTTTTTTTTTACAGATAATGAGAACAGACCAAGTTATAATATTCATTTAGAAAAAGGAATTCAGCTATTAGAATTAACTAATTTCTAACCAATTAGGATCAGATATTTTCTAGAGTCCAAGTCATTTTGTTCTGCTGAATACCTAAAATTGTTTGAAAGGAATTTACTCAATTTCTTCATGTCAAGTCAGACAGAGGATGTAGTCTGAAACCAAACACTGGATGGGCTGAAGCTCAAATCAGTCCTGTCAAGTGTTCAAGGCCAGGTTGGATGAGGCTTTGGGCAACCTGGTGTAGTGGAGGTTGTCCCTGCCTATGGCAGGGAGGTTGGAACTAGATGATCTTTGAGGTCCCTTCCAACCCAAACCGTTCTATGATTCTCTCTCCCAATATCTACATTTAAACAGGTCTCCACTTCTACCTAGTGATTTAGAAGCTTCTAGTTATACTTCGGATTGAATGTTTAGTGCTGTTACTTTCTGAAGAACTCTGTGTGCATTAGAACTTCATATCTACTGGCCTGTGGCTACTCCAAGGTGAGTTGTGGTGAAAATTAACGGTGGTGGCAGCAGTAGCTATAGGAGAGACAATATTCAGCCCAAAATATCCATACAACAACACTGGGAACCTGAATCTCAAAACATAAAC
Organism: Tauraco erythrolophus; assembly: GCF_009769465.1. Classification (NCBI taxonomy): domain Eukaryota; kingdom Metazoa; phylum Chordata; class Aves; order Musophagiformes; family Musophagidae; genus Tauraco; species Tauraco erythrolophus. Next base: position 26,747,017 of record NC_141475.1, read on the forward strand.
TCCTAAGATTTAAGCTAGAGGTCCTGGAAAGGAAGAAAGTGAGAGGAGTAGGAGAGAGGAATAGCAGTAGTCATTTGGACAACAGAATTTTAAAAGACTTTTACACCCTTTTGGTTATACTATGAACACTACAGGTTTTGGCCTATTTCTCTTTCCAAAGGGGATGTAACTGATCTTCAATCTATCCCAAACATTAATGGAAGAAATAACTTACCAGGCTGGCTCTAGGCTCTACCTAAAGCCTGCCACCAGCACTGCGTCTCTCCATTGCAGGGGTTATCATTGCAAGTTTCAGTAACATGTTTACATCTTTAACTCTTTTCTTCCTCTCTTTCCAGTTGGTTCACTCTTCTGTGCATCTCTGCAGTCTTCGTTGGTTTTGGCTGGGATAATGCTCATTTTCTTCATAGTAGCTAGCATGAGGCTATGTTTTGGATTTGTGCTGAGAATAACGTTGATAACCCTCTGATGTTTCAGTTGTTGCCAAGCAAGGCTTACCTGAAGCCAGGGACTTTTTCAGCTTCTCATTCTGCCCCTGTCCTCCCAGCTTCTTCTCCACAAGAAGCTGGGAGAGGACACAGCCAGGACAGATGACCCAAACCAGCCAAAGGGATATCCCATACCAGTATATAAGCTGGAGGGAGTTGTCAGGGGTGGCAATCACTGCTCAGGGACTGACTGGGAGATGGTTGGTGGGTGGTGAGTGGTTCCATCACTTGTTTTTCTTGGGTTTTCTCTCTCTCTTTGGTGTTGTTTTTCCTTTTCGTTACAATTTAGTAGCAGTAGTAGTAGCATTTTATTTTATTTCAATCATTAAACTGTTCTTATCTCAACCCATGAGTATTTTTATCTTTGTTCTCTGATTCTCTCCCTCATGCTGCTGGGAAGGGGTGAACGAGCAGCTGCACGGTGCTTGGTTGCTGGCAGGACTTAAATGATGACACTGTGTGATGGTTAACCTCTGCTTCTACATCAGGAGTGCAGGTATTAGTCTCCTTCAAGAGAACTGAAAGGTGCTAATTTCTATAGCTACAATTCTGTCAATTTTTAACAATGTGCAAGTATTTAATATTTTAAAATACATTGCTAACCACAAATAAGGCAGGAAACCCTATGAATAATTTATCTGAAGTAAATGCTGATCACTTGGTAGTAAGGAAAAAATATGGAAAAACTACACAAATATTTTCTCTGTTCTTAGTTGGATCGATGTGAAGGATTGACTCATTTTGGAAGTAAGGACTGAGATTTCCCTCATTGGTTATTGATGCAGTAGCTGCAACTTTTCAAGTGAACAATCTGGACTTCCTATTTACATGAAAAAATGTCTTTTTTTTTTAATCGTCTCATGATCCTGCGTATTTTTAATTCCATTTCTGGCTGGATATGAATATTGGCAAGTTATCTTGTTTTGAGCTTGCTTGGTGGACAAAAGAATGTGTATTCTTCTCCCAGCACAGCCAAATTCAAATGTGCAGTCTGGGATTTCGCCAGATGACAATGAACTCCACGTTGTGTTTAACAGAGCTCTCAAATTGATTACCAAGCAATCTACAAAAGGTAAAGTGATGTAGTTGGGACTGGCCTAGAGAGTGAAGACAATACTGTCAGTGTTGATAAACTCTTCAGACAATGGTGTAATATGTAAAGGCTCACATTTCAGTGACGACGTGCATTTCCAATCCCGTGTACAATGTGATAGAGCCACAATAAATAATTTGTAGTTGCTTATCCTGTTTGTGCTCTGCACAGAGTAATGGCTGGAATAACAGCTAAATTGTGAACATATTTTATTTTAATTTAGCTTACTGTACAAGACTACATCCTGCTAAAACTGTAGTTTCTCTATTCCTTTCATTTTCAGTCCTAAAGAGCAAGACGCGATAGCAGCTCTGGAGGTGGCAAACACATAAGATCAAGGTTTCTGGACTCCCACCTAAGACAGCCTAAATCTGAAAGAAACATACAGACAGAACTTGGGAGAGGAGAAATTATTGAATTTCAGAGGTGAACTAACTTACAGAACACTCGACTTTCACGCATTCAGGATTTTTCTAGGTTCTTTGTCCCGTCCGCTAGATCAGGAGTGTGTAATGATAATAATTCAGAAGCCTATCTAAACTGCTATCATTAAAAAAAAAAAAAGTAAAAAGAAGGCAGTTGATGCTTTTCTTTTCATATTAAGGAATGTTTTTCCTATGAAGCACTTTCCTCTTTTTCTAGACACAAATGTAGTTATTCATCCCTGCCTGTAAAAGCTATTTCCATATGTGTGACCTCTATCACAGTTAACAGTTTATTCCTAATGCTCTCAACCTTCCTAATTCTCTCTCATGCAACAACATATTCACCATGCTTTTTCAGGAAGAATAAGCCCATGTGAAGGTATGTCACAAATTAGTTTTCAATAGAAGAAAAAAAGAGGTGGATTTAATATTAATCATTATTCATATGATTCTTCTATTATACTAAATCGAGGCTTATTCCAGCTATTCTAAAAGAGGGTTAAATTAAAGCTGCTTGAGTTGTCTGGGGAGCTGCTGCAGTCTCACCCTGGCAGATCTCTATCCCACCTTTCCCATCTCTCCAGGGGAACGTTTCCATTAACGTAACGAATAGTGTCACCTGGACAGCATCCTCTCGCCTTCGTCATGCTGGTACAGTGATGGTAATATGGCTAAAGAATATTTCATAATAGTACAGCCTTGTTATTCCAGCTGTCAGGAAAGCTACTTTGAGGGCACACTGACCATTTAAAAGTTATTAATAGAATAAGCCACTTCCATAATAACTAAGGAGTATCCTTTGCAGAACTCTGTTCCTATTTTAGGTCGCCAAATGCTCGTTTCCATTTTGTGCAATTACATACCTACTTATGTGTTACATAAAACTAATCAATGGCTTTATGGTTTAAACACTGCCCATGTTGGTACTGCACGGTGAATACGAAAGCTGAGGTTTACAAGGTGCAGCATGGTTTGGAGCTGGGAGCTCGGAGCGATGGTGCAAAATAAATTAAGGGTTATACCTCACCACTGATACTCTCCATGAGCAGGCAGATGTATTTGTTCTGAAATTTTTAAAAAGTCGTCTTTCTCAGCAGCTTTTACATAGTATTTTTTCCCAATATATGTCTTTTTTCTGCCAATCTTTCTCAGGCATGTCAATACAGACCTATCATTCTTATTTTATTATTTTTACGATGCTGCTCTTACATGAATCTTATTTTGATAATATCACTCTAATAAACAGCGTTATTAATTGCATAGTTCCTTATGTTATTCTGATAAATTAAACTGTATTTCAAAAGTATGATAATTTTTGGAAATCAGTAATTTGATTTTTTACAGACAAGAACCTCCAAACTGGCTTGGTTTTCTTGAAGTCACTACTGATGATCCAGTCCCTGATCTGGTTCCCAGGTTGTGGCACTGGACTTTCGCCCCAACCAGCAACAGGAACAGGAGCAAGCTCCACTAGAAATAAATGGTTGGAAGTTTTTCTTGCAGATTAACTAAACTGCACATGAACACATCGGCACATAGAAGGAATTATCAATAAAAAAAAAAAATAAAGTCCCACTGGTAAGCAGCCATGCCAAACTGCAGAGCTGAGCTGCAGGAGAGCTGCTGGGACACGGTGGTGGGGACCGACAGGAGGTTTCACCATCCCCTCTCAGGGCTGAATAACCATTTCCATCCCAGCTGTTACTTGGCATACACTCTGGGCACAAGGATTAAGGGAGCATGGCAGTGCTCCAGATAAACTTTCTGGGAGAATTAAGGGCTCCTTTAATCAATATTTGATTAATTTATTTTTTTCTCATATTTTAGCTTGGACTCAGTTCTGTTAATTTTGCTATGTACACTCAGAGGCCTTGATTTAAGCAGCACGTGCCACATGTACAGAGGCCAAAAAAAAGAAGAAAATCCTTTTCAATCCTCAAATGACAAAAACCAGTGGTGCAAGACAGCACTAAACACTAGCAGTTGGTTTTTTGGCCCTAGTTCCTCAAAAGAGATCCAAAATGCAAACGTGAATTTGAAACAAAACTCTGAAACTCAGACGCTGCCCTGATAAACACCAAGAGACACTGAGACGTCAGCTACTACCAAAGATGATTTTTTTTTTTTGCTATGATACTCCCCAAAATTAAAGCTATTCTTTCAACAAAATGTCAGTTGTAAACACTAAATCTATTGCATGAGTGATGGTTTGCTCGTCGTAGAGATTGCTAAAGAACAGCACAAAATGACCCTTGTGATGCTGGCAAAGTCAGTGTCAGCTTGAATTACAAGTTACATAAATCTAAGTTACACGAGTTATATCCCCTAAAAGCTGATCCAACTTGTGCTCTAAATTATTTGGCAAGGTTTCTGTTTGCAAATCAGACTGGCTGGTTCAACACCTTTTTTTGCCCACTGCTGTTTTCTCCCATGGTTCAACCCTCTCTCTGAGTTTGCTTCCAGGATGCAGCAGTGACCAGGAGGGATCTCATCCTGCTTTTTCTCCCAGATGAACATCTCGTGAAAGTTGTCCACAAATTTTCCTTGGCTAGAGAAAGCAGGAGGAGGGTTCCATAGAGGCTGAAAGGGAATATCTAGAATAATATCGAGTGGGTTAAACAGATCACGTAACCAATCTGACAATCCATATGCAATCACTTCTTCTAAAATTCAATCCCATTTTCTGCAAAGCCCAAACATGTTAAACTACTTAAAACTGTTTCAATGTGTATTTAACTACAAGAGGGCAGGAGTTTTAGCATAGCAACATCTCAACATTAACTTGACCTAAATACCCATAATATCAGCGTTTTACTCAGCAATTAACATAATTTACACCAGGAAGCTTATTTTCTTCCCCAAAAAATCAATTCCTCTGCTTTGTATACGTTCTTGAGGAAAAAAAAAAGATAAAATCTATTTCCAAACCCTTTCATAGAGCAGAGTCATTTAGTCGCTGGATGGGCTTAGCTGCCCTGCTGTGAGGTCAGATCTTAGAGACAGATAATGTGCTGTTGTCGTCACAGTTTCTTGCTTTAAGCACTATTCTTCAGAGACCTTAATTTACCATAAAAACGACATTTAATTCAACTCGGAATCACTGCCTCTAAGTACGCAAGTTTTCTTTTAAGAAAAAAATGTACAATTTATAAATACATAATGTGTGAAATCAGAAAATACAGAAAGTTAACATATTCTAAAACACATAAAGATAAAAAAAAAAAAAAAAGTGCAATCCATTGGAAACTTGACCCCCTCTCCTGGGTCTGTAAACCTCAATCACATCGTTCAGGTGGCTCCTCTCCAAACTGAGGCATCCAGTCTCCCCAGTTTCCCCTTCTAAGGCTGCTGCACCGCTCCATGATCATTTCACTTACCTTCCTTTGTAAATTCTAGGACTTCACCATGTCCTTCCCGAAATGCAGGAACCAAAACAGCACGCCCTGCTCAAGCTGTGGGCACAGCAAGGGTTTATATAGTGACAAATTATGTTCTCTGCCTTGTTCTCACTGACTTTTTCTGGTTCAGTTTCATGTAAAGGTCAAGTTTCATGTACTATATCTAAGATGTACTAGAAATTTGTAGCAGATACCTGTTTTCTATAGGAATTTGGTTCTTACACTCCTTCAAAATGAATCTACAGATATACTAGAAAATAACATACCATTTAGCCTGAAAAGACAGTGACAGCAGCTGTACACTTACCTGTTCAGCCATAATATTTTTCTACCATAGGAGTATTAACAAGGAGAAGATATTGCACAGTAGAGAAATGACTGGAGGTGGGTAAGTGGTGTCCGTCTCCATCTGATAATGTACAGGGACCTGTCTCCTTGATTAGCAGAGGCAAAAACTGCAAGATAAGGCTATTTCCTTCCTGAGCAGACTCTCCAGAGCTTCTGAGCTTCCATGAAGATCTCAGCAGGGACTAAAGGCAATCGGCCAACGCTTGTTCCAGAGGCGGCTCAGCATCATGGAAAACCAGTGATAGGACTTGAACATGGTCAGGGTTTCTTGTGGCAGTCACTGATTTTCAACCAGGAATGGGCAGGGGTAGCTGAAGTAGCTCTCTTAGCTGCTCTCTACTTAGCAGAACAGACCTATTCCCCTTCCAATGTGTTTCTTCTCCCTGTAACAGATTCTCTCTACTCCTCCATCCTGGGAGGAGAAGGTGCAGGTTGCACACCAGAGCCCAGAGGCCAGTCCATACTCAGAAAGCAACCCTGTGGATGTGGTTATCCAGAATTACTCTGTGGAAATCGATCTTTGAAATTCTAAAATACTAAATTCCATGTAATTGGAATTATTTTAAAGTATATTTGCCTAAACAGAAATAAAAGTATCTAATTACATCCCTTCTCTCAACCTTCCAGTTCTACCTGTACTTTAAAATACAACCAATCCCAGCCTCGCTCTAATGTCATGAAGGGGAAGACAGAAAAAGTATTTTTAATATTATGTGATTTTTAATTGTACGCAGTGAAACACAAGTCATAATTATGCAGCCAGTAAAGAACATCAGTACATGTTCTGCAAGACAGGTCAGTAAATTCACCTTGCCTTACCTGAAGTTTCAGTTCTTACCTAAACAATATTTGGAATAGATTTAAACATAAACACTAACCTGAATTCCTGACTTGTAATGGGTGATTCCAAGATATTTCCAAGACCCTGCCACAGGTCTGTGTCTTAATCCTGAAGTTACTGAGAAGATCTTCACTTTCATTCCATGTTGGTGTCCTTTGTGGTTTGGGGTAAACATTAAGGGCATTAGGGGTTAATATTCAGGCTACAGGGCCAATGTTTATGGGCACAGAGAGTGCTTTCACTGCTCTGTCGTGTTCCCTAACGGTTTTGCCCAAATTTTTGTTATGACACTGCCCAGTTCAGAGTATCTGAGCTAAAGCTGCTGGTCACCCGGATCTTCCGGCACACCAGAGAGGCGTGTAGCATCTGTTACAGGTTTTCTTCAGGGGGAGGGGAAGACTGATTTAAACTGTGACAGAGCATCTTCTATAAATAACAGGACCTTTTTTCCCAAGGTTCATATGACTTGTACAGAGTTAAACCAATGAAAAATCTGATATACTGGCTGGTTTATTTTTTTATTTTGATCTCAAAGCAGTCGTGAAGCAGTAGCCATTTCTCATTATCTCAGGGATCAAATTACTCCTGGTTTATTCTTACCTACCTACACAAGCCTTCTCCACCCCTCAGCCAAGCAGGCCAGAATCTTTTGGTCACCTCAGCTTTGACAAAAGCCTAGGCATAAAAAACCCAAGACCTTTTTGTGACTATAAGCCAGACCACCTATTGACAGCGTGTTCCTTACCCAGGGCATTGATTTTACCTTTCTTGCATTTCTGTCTTATATAACAGTCTTTATGAGCCAACTTTACAGCAAATGATCCATCAAAAGTAACACACAGGGCAAGCATATTATTCAGACTAAAATAATATATATTCTCGTGTTCTCACTCCTATCTGCATTGCAGGTGGCAAAGTTAGGAAGAGAGCTGCTGAAACACTAATCATCTCCGTCGGTGCCACTGGAAAAGCTTCGGATGGTGGGCAAAGAATGGGAAATGGGAGGGAGAGGAAGGAAGTAAATCAGGCACATGCTTTTACCTCAATACATCAGAGCAGGTATGGAGGGAGAAACAATGTGCACATCCCTGCAGGGTTAATAAAACTCCTTCCTTAGATGCTGCAATGACAGCCTGTTCTCAAAGCAGACCAATCAGTAAATAAGATGCAAAAATTTTGGCTGCACGATGTGTAGTTGTTTTAGAAAGAGGGGTTCCAAATTAATTAAAACATCACGTTTTGGTCTAGTGGACGGTTGCATTTGGTTCAATGAAAAAAATTAGTATTTTCCACCCTCTGATCACTTTGTCATCTTTAATAAGCAACTACAATTTAAAAGCACCTAGTTGAACAAGTTTACAATGATTGGCTGTATCTGCATCACAGAGATAGCACACCTTCACTAAGGCGGAATAAGGGTGATTGCCCATCATTCCACGGCACATTTGTAAGAAGGAAATAGAGCATGCAACTAATCCTCCAGAGTGCTGGTATTTTATTCGAGGAGATTTACTCCATGCTCTGTTTCGCCCATGCAAACAGGCAGTTATTTTAATTCAAGAGATTTGTGTCCAACACTTTTTCTCCCTATTAAGATTTAGCGCCTTTAATTTGGAAAAAACACATTTTTTCTCTTTTCTGTTTGTCTTCTGCAAAATCAGGACCGCTGAAACGCAAGTTTATTCAAGGTGGCACCTACCAAGAAGTTTTTGAGGTTAAACCTAAACCAACGCATACAGTACCCTCAGATTCCTCTGAAGACAGAGTCAGAGGATTCACAACAGCCCAGAACAGATCTGTCTTCTTCTGCTAACAAAATGTATTTTATTGTTTTAAAGTAACCAAACGGGAGCTCAACACTGTGAGTCAACACTGCATGTAATATTAACATCATGTCCATTATGGGCCTGAGGCAAAACCCATTAAAATCATGGAAAAAAATGCCATTGACTTCCATAGGCTTTGCATTAGACTCTGCCTCAGCAATTTACAGGGTGAAATCTGGGCCCTGCTGAAGGATGACGTTAAACCTCTCGTTGACTTCAAGGAAACTGGGATTGTTCCTACTGCAGTCAATGGGCAAAAAAATACTCAAGTTGCCTGCTTGCTTGTGCACTGAAGAGCGGCTCAGGCGATTGACAGCTCTGATCCATTATTTGCCTGATGTGATGTTTTATATTAAGGCATGAGATCAATAGAAAACCAAGAAAACTAGGAGAACTTCTGAGTACGACTCAAAATCATCAGTTTTATTGTTAAAATAATAAATCATATTCCCTAACCTTCTTCCTCTGTGCTTTTGAGGACGTAAAAACAGTACCACCTTTAATGCTTTAAGGTAGCTTAGATTTCAGGTGGGTTTTTTCTTGCTTTTATTCTGGCAAATGGTGGGATGTACCCAGGAGATCACAGCTAATTATGTACGACTACTGCTAAAAAGGCTTTATTTGCTCTTCAGCTTAATTTGTTGAACAAGATCAGAGTTCTTTCCTTGTTAGGATTTTTTTGGCATGTTGCAAGGAGTCAGATCTAGGCAACTTCAACCTGAAAATTAACTCCCAGTCACTATGAGAGATAAAATATATTATTATGATGCTAGTATTGCATATTAATATCTATGACTGATTTAAATGATACCTTGCACACACTGCTTAAACGTATTTCAATCTCTATTTATAGCACGTAATCAGATGTCTAGCACAATCCTTCCTACATAAGACATTCACATCTTTTCTGGTGCCTCTATGGCTATTCATGGAACGTAAACACCATCCAAAATATGCTGTATCAGTAAAGCTACAGCTGAAGGATATTTATTTTCTATTCAGCACACAGTGCACAAGCATATATACAAAGCTCTCTTCTTCAGCAACTATTTCCCACTCTATCACGTAGTCTGAAGCGTGGCATCTATCATCTGATGTTTGAGAAAGCAAGCAGTCAGTTAAGCTAAAGCCAAAACCATCCAACACACGAGTCCTTTTAGCCAACTGCACTCAGCCTTCTCTAGGGATGAACTACTGTACTTAATGTATCTGGTCTAACGAGATTATACTTATATCTAGAAAATTAAAGGTTTAAGCCTCGACACCAGCCCCAGACTTGCCCAGCTGATCTTCTGTCTTCCTTCATCCAGATTGACATAAAGGCATTTTAATATGCTGAGCAATTGTTCTCTGTTCTCTTAACCTCACACAGCTCAGGTACCAGACAGATGGCACATTGAAACATCTAACAGCGCTTTCCATTTATCACATATACACAAAAAGCCCTTAACTGTTTGTAATCCATTTCTTTCCTTTCCCTTCTCAGCACAGACCCTTGCTTCTGGATCCCCCCTTTGTCAGAGACTGGCTTGGCTCAGGTGGGCAGCAGGATCAGGAGCCGGTGGGACAGGACAGGCATGGACCAACACACAGCTCATGGTGGGCTGGGCCAACAGCTGTAGTGACAAGCTGTCCCATTATTCAGCCCGTAAGGAATCATGCCAGTTAATGAGCTTTGATTTGTTGTGAAGATTCTTGGCATTAACCTTTTCTATTTAAATCAGTAAAACAGGATTTTCCAGCATACTTATTTGGTGATGGATAAACAGTGATATGCAGCTACCCAAAGAGGACTGATGGCCCCAAAGCTTAATTTCAGCATCCTACATTTTAGGAAAGGGTATAAAATAATAAAGAAGTATTTGCTATACATGACTATACATGTCTTTGCATCAGCCTGCACTAATATTTCTTGATACGTTCCTACTCACATGATACCTTTATTCCACTCAAAAGGTGGCTGCAACAGTCACAGAAAAACCTAGAAAGGTCCTAAAATGTTCAGAACAAGAGCAGCGCAAATCTGCTGCTTATGCCTCTCTTGTTTTGAGCAGCAGAAGCTCCTCTGCCTTCCTGCCCCAGGAATTTGCTGGCTTTATGGCTACAGCTTGTCAAAATTGAAGAGCAGACAATGTAGCAGCCTTTATAAAAGGATAGCAACCTGACATTTCAAGGAGAGCAGCCTGACCAACACTGACTTTCTGCCTCAGCTTTTACTACTCATTTGCTAGAAAGGAAGATGGGGACCATCCTTGCAGACACTTCTACCAGTAACTGCATGTGCAAGACTTGGACTTACTGAAATACTAAATTAAAAAACCAATATACTAAACTAAAAAGCAGTAGCTCCTAATGAAGGCTCGTTCTATCTTTTCCTACCTCACCCTGGATACAAACATATGTTCTGTACATCTATTGCGCTCCGCAATATTTTAAATGGCAAACTACATCATTAAAAAAAAAAAAATTGAAAAACCAAAGCCTAACTTCCTTTATAATTTGATATTCTGTTTTCATATAGTAGGAGCAGATGTGCAAATGTTTGTTTACTCAGTTCTTGATAGTAGACATTTGCTAGCAGATGCATGAAATTAATTTCTGCCCTAGTATTAAAAATCATTTCCTTGATTTAAATGTCTCTTTGATAAAGAAACAGTATCATAAAGTGGTTTAGCTGATGAAGCATCACAAATAGAAACAATACTTGCTATTTTAGGATTGCTATTTCTATTTGCTTAGATTGCACAGTGTGTCTTTCAGGAAAACAAATAATTATTTGTAAAGTCTTCCATCCAAACATTTTCCTTTTGAATGTGTTTCCAAGAGCAACATAGGAGAACATTCATTTTTAACTGTAAGAAAAATAATTTTAGCATCAAGGCTGTGATTTCTGTAGGTTTCAGACAGTCAAAAGAAAATGTAGGATTTCATTCTCCTTTTTTCCCCCGTTTATCAATTTATGAGGAATACTGTGCAGTTACAGAAAAACATTACGATATTACTCGTGTTCTTTCATTTTGGCCTCTGGTGTGTGTCTAGTAGAAGCCTTTGTGGCAGACAGGGAGCAAGTAAGGGGATTTGTTATGGAAGCAGCACTCCTCTTGGACTCCTGGTTGGTTTGTGGAGTATTCACGTTTACAACAGGCTTGCAGAGAATTCCCAAATACTTAAACCTACAGCTTTTGTGTTTCTTAATAGAGCTCTGACTGCTACAATGGTTTTACCTGATATAAATACATTATTTTTAAGCGGAATTGCCTCAATAAGAGAAATTGAGGGGGAAAAAAAAAGTGGATTTGCATTTTCCCACATAGTCCACTCACTCACCCAATGTATTGACTGTCTCTGGTCGGAGGCAGGTAGAGCCTGAGCCTTTGCACCTCACAAAGCAGGAAGGGAACACTAGGCTGAAAAAATATTTCATGGCTTAAGCGTGGACTGGGACCAGTATCAAAACATCTTCTGGAATTTCTAGAACAAAGGAAAGTAAATTTGGTCCAGTTTTTATTAGAAGTCTGTAATGATTTTGCTATTATAAATAAATAAAAAGAAGGGACTGTTCTTTGCAAGAAGAGGTAATATTTCATAAGTGGCTTGAATAAGTAGGAATTGCAGAACTGGAGCAAACATAGCTTAATTGGTAAAATGACAGTCTAAAATACGCTGTTGAATTTGTTATTTTGTATTTGCTTTACAAGGCCTATACACTAATATTTGAGCATATGCATCCTATTCTTATTACAGCTGCATTTCACTTTCACATAAAATTTACAGCAAATTTATTTGCTTAATTTCAGATGACAAAGTAACATTAAACTATCAGTCAAAAGAATGTTCCATCAGTTACCATCTGTGAAAGCATCACCTATAAATCCATAGATTATAACTAATCTGCCACAGAAGTTAATGAAGTTGATGTATGACTTGTGTTCCTTAGGAACTGCATCTACTGAATAGGAACATCATAAATTGCAACAGGTTTAATACAGACTGATGCTCCTTTTCACAGTCTCTTAGTAATTCTCTATGCCCTGAAATGCCTACAGTGGCAGAAAGTATATCTAGGGGGGGAAAAAAAACCCAGACAACAAAAAAAAAGGGGGAAAAAAAAAAAGGAAAATGAAAGTATAACTTCTTTCTGTATTATATTACACAACCCTTCCAAGCCATAATGCTTTGTTAGATTCCAGTTTAGCATGAGCATCACTGCAGGGTTATGTAAATACAATAAAAGCACAGACACACATAGCTCCTTTTATGAAAAGATCCCATAACACTTTACAAACATTAATTAATTAAGCTTCACAACACCCCGCTCCACACTTGAAGACGATTTATCTGCGTACTACTTCTCCCTGCTCAGGCACTAACGGGTCTGTGTGGATACTGTCCCATGGCAGCACAATGGATAAATTAATAAATATTCACCTAAAAATAGCTGCACGGTTTCATGCTGACAGTATCACTCTTCCAGACAAATGACCTGGGAGGGCAGCAGCTCGGCAACCCAGGCTGCTATTGAGCACGTACCAGTATATGTCTTGGCCACAGCAGTTGTTTGCCATGTTTAATGGGGAATGTCAACTTGATGGACCCCTTGATGTCAGCGAAGTGTCTCTGTGAAAGGCTACGGGGGCACTGTGAAGCTCTTCCTCAGACTCACAGCCTAGTTTTTGGTATGTCCTGCCCCACTGTGTCCCTGACCCCTGGCAGAACCTGCGGCATCGGGAGCCGAATCTGATCCTTGTCATAATGGCTGACACGAGGTCTGTTATAAACACATCAGAAATTACTTCACTCACCTAAATTTTATCTCAGGTGAATCTCTCTGGTGCTTAGCAACACCTTATATTAAAATTCTGGTTTAAAATAGAGTGTTAATTAAGCAATTAAGGATGGCGAGGCTTATTTTATGGCATCATTTACTCATAGTTAGATTGTGCTGTAAGGTTAACTGCACGAGGTGTGTTTTATGGCCTTATGAAATGCTGTCTTTTCTTACTGCTTTTATAACAGATTACAATGAATTCTTCTTTATGTATTTTAAATTATTTTTTTGATAACAAAGTGGTCTTTTTATTTGCCACATTACCATAAGATGCCGTCAGCTAGAGTTTAGCTACAGTTAGAAGACACATTTGCACTGTGTATTAAATGAAAGCACACTAGGTAAAAAAAAAGAAAAACCTGGAAAAAACAGCCACAACATTCATTACAAATTCAGAAGTATAAAGGATCTGGCATGCAGAAAACAGTGTGCTACAACTTGGAAAAGGAGCATACGTATTGGTAGCTGACATGGGCATTGCTTACGAGATCAGTATGGTACAGAGCCATTGGATAAGGTATGTGGCTCAAAATGTCAGAATTCAGCCAGAAAACATCAATTTCAGGAATGGTGGGACCAAATCAGCAACGATATTTCTTATTATGAGCTGTTTGCTACTGAAGAACCAAAAAGAGAATAAAATGAGTTTATTGCAGATGCACATGAAAACTCAGTTCCCAGGCAATCCCCAATCCGATCTAAACTGTGCAATGAACATTCCTGGAAATTGGTGATAATGGCAAAGTGGGAAGAAAATAAAACAATATTCCTTTGAACAAAATGATGATTCACTTTACTGATGTGCCTGAATGTGGGTATGATTAATACATTCAATATCAATAATTTATCAGAATATATTTGGAATAATGTGCATGCCTAGAAATATTGCTAATATTTTTACATTCTCCTGTGATGCATTTTAAGCAAAACAGAACACACACTGCCACAACACCTAAAACTCACCTTCCTCTTCTAAAAATGCATAAAGCACGCACTGCAGGAGTGACAACAGATTAATTCTGAAAATAAGTGTTTGACAGCAGTGGTATGCAGAGGGCAGGACATTATTTTTTTTTTAATTTTCCCTTTGTAACTCCTGTCCTTAAGTGAAATGCGTGCCAAGTGCCTATGCCCCAGTGGTCTGTACAACCAGCAGGGAATCATATTAATGTACCAAGTCCTGTAGACTGTGCTAGCTTGAAACAGTGCCCATGTCTAACTCCAGGGAGGATTATCTCAGCCTGTGACTGCAGCTTCCAGGTGCCATCTTGGTAGAAGAAGTATTAACAGTAGTATCACACATAATGGCTTAAACAAACCTCCAAGTCTAGTGGTTGCTCTGCCCATAGCACACAAGAGACCAGCAAATGGATTGGCTGGATATTAACAGAGATATGAGGCAGAGGAATAAATGGCTGCGAAAGGTTGTAACGCTCGAGAGCCTGTAAGAGACAATCAGATGATCTGTGGCAAGCGTTAATTAGTAAGAAGCTGTAGATGAACATTCCCATCAATCTCAGGAGGCTCAAGGAGCCCTTTCCTTCAGTTACTGCTCCTGCTCCCCTGACTCGGGAGCAGCTCAGGTACCGCTGGGCTGCATCAGCACACACGTGCAGAGGCAGAAGTGCTGGGAAGGCACTTGGGATCAGGCAACATGGGACGAAGGAGCCCTTTGCAAGACCCCAGACCCACACAGGTCTCAGAGCTCAGTACCTCATTGCAAAATACAAAATGAAAGCAGGAGAGGGTGATGATGAAGGTACCCAGTCCTGCCTGCTGCAGCTTAAACCTGCTCTTCATAGAAATACTTTCCCACATTTCATAGATTCATAGATTCATAGATTTCTAGGTTGGAAAAGACCTTAGAGATCATCGAGTCCAACCATCCCTAATCCCCATTAAACCCTATTCTCAAGTAGATCATCCACCCTATTCTTAAACACATCCAGGGATGGGGACTCAACCACCTCCCTGGGCAGCCTATTCCAGTGGCTGACAACCCTTTCAGAGAAGAAATACTTCCTAACATCCAACCTGAATCTCCCCTGACTAAGCTTATGCCCATTTTTCACAGACAAGAGTACTGAAGATGCCCTTACAGTTTAATGTATCTAGATTTTGTACTGCTCATCTTCTTGCTTTATTAGAGACCATACCCAGAAATTTAACCATCCAAGAATGGACTGTCTTGCATATTCCCATCCTGCCCACGGCAACAATTAGCACCTCAGGACAAGGATTGTTTCTTCCACCACATTCATGTCTTGCTGAGCCTTCATTCAGACAGTACTTTTAGTAGACATAACTATCAGTAATAGCTTACTAAGATGATTACATGTATACCTATTGCATTCCAGCTCCCTTCTCCACTGATTATTTCCTTACGAAATACTGCTACAGGAATGGGTTTAGAAAAAGCTTTACTTTGCTGTCTGTGCTTCAGAAAGTGACATTCTCAGTGTCGCAGTTAAGTAATCAATAACTAATAATCAGTAATCGATACTTCATTGAGCATTCCTCCAGAATTGCTGGAATATTGTACCATATCAGATATGAGGTCACTATAAATATCCTGTTTAGTAAATATCTTCTCATTAGAACTTACCAAAGAATTGATAAACATTTAAAAAAAAAAAAAAAGCACAAATTCTAAGATATTTGCAGTAGGAAACGCATACAAAGGCCCAGTATTGACTTGAGTGGACTTTTGTCCACTAAAACAAGCAAGTTTTTCAGCATGTTCATATCATCAGTTGAAGCAGACTGAAATCCTTCCTTAATAATTTATTTTATTTAACCTGTATTCCAGAAAACTCTCAAAAATTGTTCAGGATAACTCTCAAACAAGTTTTCTTCTGAAGCCAGCATGTCAGTGATCTTGTAACAAGTCTTAAAGCGTAATATATATCCATTTAAATTTCACCATACCAGAATGAGTCTTTGCAGCAGGCACCTTACTCCATAATGACACACCAGTGATTTCTTGAGACAAATAAAATGTCAACTCAGATTTTACATCAAGCTCTTTACCAATCACAGATCCATCTGTTTCTGCTGCATTTGCCTTCTGTCTGCAAAATATTCATCTGTACCATGGGGAAATCCCCTACTGAAAACCTTAGATCTCTTTCCCTTTCTAGTTCACTAACAGACATCCTGAATTTCCCTTTAAATTGTTAAATTTGCAGTAAATGCAATTTCTCAGCTGAGGACACCTCTGTGGCTTCAGAGCGACTGTACAAGGTTTGAGCCCCTTAGATCGCTGCACCAAATGTAAAACCAGTTTAAAGTTGTGTCAATACCTGGGTAAACCTTAGCACACCAAGCTTTTACCAGCAGCACTAAGGTAAGGCAGAAACAGCGAGGCAGAAAGCTGGATATGAGAGGCAGATGGTTAAAAATGTATTAATTCAGCCTGCATGAACTCTTAAAATTTGGCATAAACAAAATTTAGCTGTAGCACCTAACCACATATATGAAATATTATATACATGAAGAACATTTCTCAGGAAAGTTGTGGTCTCCTCTGTGCTTGTGCTAACCATCCAGTTCCCACCTAAACCAAGGCTCAACGTGACTCCCACTCCACATATATTAGGAGGAGAACATGTTGCCCTTCTGGGAGCAGCAGTCTACATTCCCTTTTTCACTCTACTTTTTTTCTAACTGACTTGAAGTTGTGTGCACACACTGCCACAGCTTGCATGCAAAGCCCACGGGTGCTTCCCCAGGAGCAATTTCCAGCAAAACCTACCATGAATCAGGCCACTGGGGAGGTCATAAATGCATTGAGCTTGTTGCTCACTTTTTCCTGAGCTAAATCACACTTTCTGACACAAGGATACTAACAGATATCAAATACAGAATCGCGAGGTATCGGCACACCTGAAGCACACAAAAACCTTCAACAGATGTCATCACTGCTCATACAGTACTGAGCTTTTCGGCTACTTCTCTTCTGGCTTCCACAGATGCAACCAAAGAATTAGTGATTATTCATCCATCTGACTTGCATGCCCTTTATTCATAGCTGACCAAAAGGAAGGTGCCGAAATTAAACAGGATAGTCCTTGAAAAGCACTAAGAAGAGTGTTAAGAGCCCTCCACGAGGGAAACTCTACCCACCCTCCTTCGTGCAGGAGTTTATATTGGCCATGGACACTCTTAAGGAGCCCAAGCAAATGTAATCTAGATGACAGACCACAGATGTTTTTAGACAAATGGAGACAAAATACTGCCACTCTCTCCTCTCCTTTTCTCCTTCCCTCACGTAAGCTCACATAGAGTTGAGCAGAAAGCAAAGGTCTTAATTTTAGTATCCTGCATCACCCTGGTCCCATAGCACATCATCAACAGCTTGGCAATTAGGTAGTTTCTCAGCATCTCCATTGCTCAACTGTAGTTTCCATTTAAATCTGAACAGAAATAAGACCTGCAATTACTTCTGGAGCACTTTTTCTTTCAGTTTACTGAATCCACAGAGCATTAGATTTCTTTTTTAACATCCTTGCATGATCATCCTCCAGTAAATGAGTGTTTAAGCTATCAGATGTAGAGTAAAAAACGTGCAGACCATTGGCTTGCAATGACTCTTAATAAAAAACCTTGTTTCCCATTTTTCGTTATGAACTGCATTGAGGTTTTTATGGTGGCAGCACGTACCTTGCAGGAAAAGGGTTAATGGTTCATCTCAAACCCTCCAGCACTGCAACACTAACTCTTAACTTAAGACATACCAACTTTGTGTAAGATTTTACAGTGATTTCAGCAATAATCATGGTTACTATGGCGGATCACAGAATGCCAAACTTTGTTATAAAGGGCACTACTCAGTCAATATAAGAAAAATAAGTATCTTCCCCCATCATATACACCAAATCTTTGAAACTGTCTATTGATTTCATTAGCAGTAAGGCATCTGAACAGTTTGAAGAGCTTCGCGTTAACATGGTGAGAAAACACAAAACTGAATTTTTCAGGGTGATTTTAAAGTGTAATTAAGCCCATCAACAGTATTTGTTCTGTCCTCCACCCTCCTCCCATAAACACCAGCAGACAGCATGCACACATGCAGAATGTTGTTCCCACTATCAGATCTAGAGAGGCCCAGGCAGTCACAAAAGTTTAAGAGGTGAGACTTCTACCATATCCTCAGCCTCACATCGAATCCCTGGGCATCAGTTGATACAAATAATATTCCACATTTGTTCTAGAAAAGGTCAAAAGGCACCTCTTAATTTTTGTGACTGCAACAGAGACATTGAGTGCCCCGACGAACGTGTTGTACGCAGCAAGTGCATCCAAGCAGTGGATTTATCCGGGCTGTGTGCTGAATTACTTAACCAGGAGGCTCTAATAACTCTTGATGCTCCTTCCAGACTTTTATTGCAACCAAGCTGGCTGCGTAGTTCACACTGCTAAATCTCATGGTGTTGAAGAGACACTGTTTGCTGTCGCTGACCTTTAGAAACGCTTACCCAATTGGCTGTTGTGCTGGTTCCCTTGATCGCATCAACTGGCAACTTCACTGTAACAAAATGATTTTCTGAACAAAATCCAAATATATCCTGTAAGTAGCTCTTCTGTTCTTGTTTTAGGCATGTCACTTCATTAGACTATAAATATCAGGATTCAAAGGTCACAAAGGAAAACGCAAATACCGTATATAACGGTGTAATAAACAGCATATCACTGAACAGAAATAGTGTCCTGGACAAATTTCAGACTGAAGTTCACAAAGGGAAAAGTATTCTCCCATTTACAAGATCAAGTACAAAGAGGTCTTCACACTTTAAAAGAGCAGGATCCATACATTCTTTATATAGCACAAATCAATGCTTCATAACTAGATAATGGTCCAATAACTTTGCCTCCTGAAGGACTGTTGAGGATCAAATAGATACAATTAAGTGAAAAATATAAGTACTTACAGGAAGAGTTTAAAATGGATTAAATCATAAACTACACATAATGGCTAGTGAAATACTCTATGCAAACCGACTGAGGTCACATTAGTTTTCTTCTTGGAAATCCACTGTAAGTAGTCAGTGAAAGACGTAAATTAGATTTATGGGAAGATAAAACACCACACAGTCACTCTCTCGTTTCAAAAGGCAGAAAAATCAAACAAAACTACTGCCTTTCAAAGCAGTAACTCTCAATGCCAACTAGAAAGTATGCCAGACCAAATCCAAACTTGAGAGTTCTTTCCTGCAAAGTGATCTGCAGAGAGGACCTTTCTGCAGATTCGCCAGCCGTGGCTCTAACCTCTGTGTCCTTGCAAAAACCAGCTTTGTGGCAAATAATTGGCAAAAATTATATGAGGCAAGCCAGATGATGTATATTCTCAGTCCAGATGGAACAGAGAGTGGAGCACCATCTGCAGAGGTGTCACACGTGCAGTTTGGCCCGATGACCCTACCCACGTGCTGCTGCCGTTGGGACAGGTGGTCCTTTCGGTAGGGGCTGATCCCTTTGGCCATCCCTGTGACAATGTGCACAAAACGTGGCCTACTGCTGAGCTGCAGGCTGCAGAAAGAGCAGGAACACACTTGCTCCCTCCCCCTCGCAGCTGCTCAGCCTGAGTTTTTGTCACTGCTGCCGAGAACCCGCTCTGCCAATATTTACAGTAATAAATTAAAGCCTATTAAAAGCAGAAGTTTACTCTTTGGTAGCACAAGACTTAATGTCCTCTGCCCTCCTCCGCTTGAGAGTTGGTTTTGCTTGACTTCAATAACATATTTGTAAAATTTGAGCATGCAGTTTCTTCAAATACCAAACAGCTGCTACTGAATACCTTCGACTTCCAACTCTCTCGCTGTGTGCATCTTGGTGATGCACATCTCGTATCACCAAGGCTGCCTCATTTCAAAGAGGGCAAGAATGAGCGATGGAAAGGCTTGGTTCTTAAAAAAACAACAATAAAAAAAGCTGCGAGCTATTTAAAGGATGAGGAATTTTGCAGAAATAAACGAGGCATGAGTGTTCTTCATTAGATAAAATATTATTTGACTATGTCAAAGGCGACTGTTTTCTTCCTCCTAATATCAGGGAAAAAAAAAGTGATAAATTTCAGTAATTCTGAACGTTTATAAAGTAAAATTACTCAGGTGCCATAGATTTATTAAACTTCTCTGATGGAATGTGTCTTCGTTGTAACTAAAAAAAAAAAGGCAAATATAAAATTACTACAGGAGTAGCTTCGGCTCATGCAACATGAATTCCTTTTTAACATTTTAAGATCAGAGTTTGCTCAATTAGCAAAATGTTTGGAGGAGGCAAGGCAGATTCATCTACTGGTACAGCACTGCCAAGCACATTGAGGGGAAATCATGGTTTGCAATTATAGTGACTACATATAAACATTGCAGAATGTTTACGGGGGGTTATTTCAAAATGAAATTTTGGGTGCACGGCCCCTTCTTTGAGAGGGCAGCCTTGGCCAGACCGGGATGGTTTTCAGATGCGACTCGGAGTCTCAACCTCGCCGTGATGCAGCAGCCTGGCCAACAGCCAGCAGTGGCTGCTCAGACCCTTTCTTCCACACCACTTCCTAAAGAAATTCGTTATCTTAGTTTTCCTGGGATTTTAATTTTTTTTAATTTAATTTACTATGACTGACATCCATTGTGAAGCAGACAGAGCAGCTATGATTTCCTGTCACATCACAGAACATCCAGAAAAACGTTAAAAAGGAATCAAGTGTTATTGGTCACTTTTTTTTCCCCTTTGGCTTTATATTGACAAAACATTTCCCCAGGCTTTTTCTAAAGATATTGGAAAGATGTGAACTATTTTATGGCTTCAAAGAAGTTTCCAGGTGTTGTTTTTATTAGTCATTATCTTTTTATGTCATCTTTGTATATAATACTACATTCTTTCAAAGAACTGCCTGGAATCTCAAATGTTAAACCAAATGTTATCCATTCAGCTAACACCACACAGCTAACTGGGAAATCTCTGATGTAAAGTGAATGAGGTCAGATAAGAGAGAAACACAACACACACACACCAACAGAAAAAAAAAAAAAAAGAGAGAAAGAGAAAGACAACTCTGCCATCTGTTTGCGATAGGTTTAATAAACAAACTCTAGAAGAACCCTCACAAATACTAAAAAGTCTCAATTATCGGGATGAGGGCATGTTTTTCAAATTAACCTTTCAAATCAAAGCAGAAATAAAACACTGATAAGCATGTAAAGGCTCTCTAGATATTTAATGTGCCAAGAAACATGGTTAAAGTCAATTTTAGGATATACATCACCTCTAGTAAGCATAAGCCAAATAATTCTTTCTTCTCCAGCAATGGGTGGGAAAGATCCTTTCAGAAAAGTTTGCAAACGGCGTTGAATTTCATTCCTAACTGTGGCTCTGACAGGAAAATAACCTCTCTTGAGAAGAGCTCTCAAACACTGTCTTAATTTCCACTGGATTCCACCCAAATGCATACTCAAAGACAAATATACTTTCAGGCTCTATATATTTGGGGTGTTTAACAAAATGATAAACAGAACTGAATCACGGGGAAGTGAAAGGAGAAACCACTCAATTTACACCAGAGCTTTTTGCACAATAGACTGAATGAAAGGACTAAGTAAAAATGTAAATTGAACCACAGCAAATCTGGCAACACACCCACACAAATTAATATTAAAGTAGTACGAGCCTGGAGTTGCTGAAGCTTATGACCAGTTTCTTATAGTGACTGGTTTCCAGTAGCAGCTATCCTTCAGCAGTCATGCAACCGTTTGCTTTTACCATAATGCAGCTGCCTACCTGTGATCACATGCTGGTTCAATTTTCCAGCTTAAAATCAGATATAATGTTTCTACTATAGCCATTTGGAAGTGTTGCCTTAACTACAAGAACAGCCTGAAAGGTTTCGGAACAGATGCAAAAATGAAATTAAGAAAAGTGCTGAACAAATACGTGGTGATTTGTTCCTTTTTACTGACTGCAGAAACGTGCTGCAGGTATTCCAGCAAGGCTGGAACTCTGCGCTTCTAGATGATGGGCTTCTAGACTGAACTTCTTACACAGCAGTGAAATTCTTTCATGTAAGTGATTTTGTAAATTTAATCATTATTTCATAAGTAAATTACTGACTTTGGCTTCAAATTTCCTGATTTTCTCTGTCCATCTATTTGTCGACACAAAACATCATATATTTCAACGAGATTTTGGCTGGCATGCAAACGTTCATCTCTTTTTTTCTCTTTTGAGGAATAAACTAGTTTTCTTTGGAACAATCACTGGAAGGGAAATCAATGGCTGGCGTTTGATTCTTGGGTTTCCGTTGCCCAAAATGTCAGAACAGTCTGCCCGTTATTTCTATTTCCTAATCCAGCAAGAACAATATATTTCTTTAAAAAAAAAAAATAAAACCAACAACCTGTTATTTTATAAGTCATATACATTATGAAAGAAACCAAAGAAATTTGTTCCTCTGTGAATTTGTAACACTCCAGCTCTGTAGAAAATTTGATGGGTTTGGATGCCTTGAAGCCTACGCATTCTCATAGCTTATTATATCCAAAATCATAATTACTATCTTCTACAGAATTTCCCACAAAAAGAAGTAAAATTATAATTTTCCAATTAATTCAGTATGACTTTTCCATACAGAAACTGGCCCAGGTCTTACAATTTCAGAGAGTCATTTCTAAAGCTGAAAAGATAAGAGGACTTTTTTTGACATGGTTATCCAGGTTTGGCACCTTGAGAATTCAAACATTCTGACAAGGCTGGCCAGGCCTCAGGAATAAAAAGAATAAAAGAAGAATCAAAAGATGATGAACAGAGAGATAATCTGCCTTTTTGTCCCCCATGGTCATTAGATTCTCCCACAAAATTTAACATGTAACATATATAAAATTGCTGAATGGATGGTAAAGTTACAGGAAACTGACAGTAAAAAAAAAAAAACCTGATTCAGTGTTAGAACAATAGAAGCTAATTGTCAGAAATAAGTTGATTAGTGTGGTATCTTACTGCCTTGCATTCATAAGCATACAATTTAAGATTTCTTGAATTGTGTTAAAAATTAACTTATTCTAAATCTACATATTCTTTGAGGACAATTCATTTAAGTCTCTCACACTCAACATACACTTTAAAAAAAAAAACCACTCATGGAAAAGAAAGACACCTTCTTTTCTTGCACAAAAGAGAGCCCTTCCCACCTACACAGTTACTTTGGTTATTTCAAGAACCTTGAGACCCTTCCCTGCCTGCAATGTTTTTCAAATTCTAATTTGATTTGCTTTCTGGCTTTCCAAATTACTACTAATCCATCTCTCCTGCAAGCTTTATTCCTTGTCCTTTTCCGCAGGGATGCCACCAGCTAGACAGCTACAGCGTTTTCTCCAGCCACGGATGCACACAACTTGGAAGGCTCTTGTCATCTCTGGTCGTTTGAAACTGGCCTCACTGCTGGCCAAAAGCTCCCCTGCCTGTGAATAAAACCCATGCTTTGTTTTAATTATTTGCTTTCTGGGGAAAACATTACACTTGCTGACCAGAAACAGTCCTACAATGGCAGCCAGCTTAATGACCATGACTGCAGCACACCGAGATGAAAATTGGAAAAACTGAGCTCAGCAACATGCTACGTTAGTGAGCAGTGAGTTATTTGTTTGGTTTTAATCCCCCTTTAGGGGATGATCTGATTTCTTTGCAAACTAGATTATTATGAGTTTATCTTGATTAATTTTTCAATCATAATATGTATACTTTAATTGCAGGTTTGGGGAAATTGTTCCAACAGTAGCAGCAGTACCTAGAGCCTTCTTTCAAAGTGAAGTAAACTGGATCTCACCTTCTTTCAAAGTGAAGTAAACTGGATATCACATAACATAAATGAAGTTTTGATTTGGAAAGAATAATGTTTTACCTTCTGTGGCTCGTTCTCCTCACCACCCCCTTTTCTGATTAGCAGTCACCAGAGCAATAAAAAAGAAAGAAAAACATTACTTGAGCTTTGAGAGTTACAAGTGAAAACAACCCAAGTCAAGAATTTTCAGTGTCTTGAGTAAACGTTTGCATAATTATCCATTGAAGATTATCTACAAAGAAAAAAAAAACAAATGTAACTGTATCTCAGTTAACCATTTGTTGTGAGAATGTTATTGAAGGTTTGCTTAATGCAAGACCTGCCATGCTTGTGGTCTGGGGTTGCTTCCTACAGTTGACCAGGCAAGCACCTCCACCTGCACTGCTCGTGGTGATGCTGTGGATGCACAGTGACCAAACACCTCTGAGGAGAAACCATCTGGTTTTCCAGCCTTACGTTTTCATCATACATTAAAGATAATTTCATTTCAGGACAGAACAGAACAGTGATTCATGGTGCAGAAAACATACTTTGAAACAAGGTCAAAGCAGCTCTGTTATTCACTGTATGGGATAGAAAGGAAAAAGGCCATATGACTATTAGAGCTGATGGATAACAGAAGGCCCAAACCTTAAAAATTACAGTTTCAACATTTTTACTGGGGAAAAAAAAAAATTATTGTTCAGGACAAAATGCTTTAGCTCATTGACCATGAAGAAATTGATTTCGTTTCATTCTTAGTTTTATATATAGAGCATAACACTTGCTATCAGCAGCTCAGAAGCATTGTTCTAAAAACACTAGAATGACACACTGATCTTAAATTTATCTCAAATTTCTAAATTAATTTTTGGCTGAACTATCTGATCTAAAATCCCTACTAAAGATATTTGAAGCAGTATTCACTGAGCAAGATTTTTTTTTTTAAAAGAAAAAGTCAAAGAGATTTTTAAAAGTCACAGCTGATCAGTATTTAAGTCTGGAACAGATTTCTGAAGATTTTTTTTAATGTACCCAGAAAAAGCCTTTTACAATCTATTTATCTAAATCAGATCTATCTAAACCTTCTTTGATGACAACCCTACAGTTAGTTCCGCTATAGGTTATCTCCAGATAGTGGGCTAGCACCTCAATTCTCGCTTTATTCACAAAAGAATTCAAGTAGCACAGAATAATTTTTACTAAATACACAACAAGGGACAGTGTGCAGCTTTATCCCCTCTCGGCTGGTTTCCAGCTATGGGAATGGGTGCGAATCACTTGGCAAAAGAAGCACTAAGCAGTATTTGGGAAGGCAGGCACGAGCTCTCCAAAATAGTACTTGTCAAGTACTTCATAGGAAGTTAATAACATGGTAAAACTAAACGTGACAACAACAGGTTTGGGAAAAGATTTTAATTCCACCCCCTCAAGAGGAATCAGAAAGAGAGAGGGCTTTTTTTTTTTTTTCTGGAAGAAGTCTGATTTCCACAAGAAAAGAGTAATATTTCATTGAAAAAGCTGACTTCAGGGTTCCATTTTTATCAAAAGATACTAGTTTCCATGGAGAGTAAAATCCAGAGCATTGCCAACAACTCTGTGGAAACACACAGATGATATTTGGTATTATGCTTGTGCTCAATGTAGCTCTCATGAAGTTTTTATTTCACATGCCTTTAGATGACCTTAGTTCTTGTGTTTGACACCAGTGACAAGCAATTTTTTCTTCTCGTGGATAAAGCACATTGGTTTTATATCAACTTTTGATGAGATAAACACAGACAAGATTTCTTTTCATTTACTGTGTTTTCATTACATTTGTTTTCTGCTTAGTGTTAGACATGGTACATCATTGGAAGGAAACGTTCCTTGCAAGTTCATTTGAAACTGTTCTGTCTTTTAAGCAAAGGCTTTACGTTTCCTTTCAAACCTCATCTCTGTCTTTATTTGGTTGAAACTAATTCCATCCTCAATAACCATAATATCTAATTCTGCCCAGATATTGCTGAACTGTTGATGAGTTATACAAGGAGCTAATAAAGCTTAGGAAGACTTCAGGAAATCCTAGTTAAGCTGTTCAAACTGAAAACCAACTCTTTCAATCGGGAGTGAATTTGGTACTATATGTAGGACACAATTAGAAAATTACTGAGTTCAGGCTGAGTCACATCCATGGCACATGGAGGCATATCAAGGGTTAAATATGACTTCATTAAAATTAGTGGTAGCTTTGTGACTGAATTGAGTAAACTGAGATTTTTAGCCATGATTTCTATGTCATGGTCTCGGCCGTGACTGTAGCACCGTATCTGAAACCCAGTGAATGACAAGAGGAAGGAAGAGTAGTAATACAAGTAATCTTGGCTTTATCAAGACTCCATAATTGCTTTCCTTTGCGATTTTATTTGCATGTTCTTAATCTGCAGGGTATTACAGCAAAGCCAACTAGATAAATTAGGAGATCCTGACTAGAGCAAAATGAAAATAGAAGACCACAGGAACGTACAAATTGCAAAAGCAGACTTGATGTAGGACACCATGCTACCAACAGAGATGTTAACGTGCTAGGAAATATCACAATATTAGTATCTGCTTGGCTCCAGCTTCAGAAAAACGTAGCAGGCCCAAGAACTTATGCTGTCCTCATAAAACCAACAGTGCACAATTTCGTAATTCCCCTTAGGCTCATCGTGGAAGATATGAGAAAATGTCACTCAAAGCTACCCTTACATTTCATCTAGATGTCTTGATTCATAGCAGGAAATTGTGCAAATAAGTCATAAAGGTTCTGTAATTCATTATGTTGTCATTATCGTTTGTAATCTTCCTGTAATTAGGTATCAGTGGGTTTCCTTGGAGAACATATGATCGAGCCTTAAATTGCAGAATATTCTCAGCAGCATACGACTGCAACCGGAGCGCTTGCTCTGTAGTGGTTCTCAAGTGTATTTTTAACGTATGGAGGGTTTTTTCGACATGCAAGCCAGTCTGCCAGGGAATGTGTGCTCATTACTGCATGTGCGCCGAACATCTGACGGATCTGTGGTTATTAACAACCAGTTGGATCCCCTCATTACGTAAACTGGCACGAGAAACCTGTCCCAGTTTACGATCAGACACAGGGGGAAGTTCGGAGCAATGTTAATGTAGCAACAGTTCTTTTAGTTTCATACTTTAAGCTATATCAGTGGTCACTTTTCTTAATGCGTGAATAAATCTGTTCAGCTGTTTTTTCGTGAAAAATAATCAAGCCCAGGAACTTGCAGTACACATGCAGATCTCTCCAGTGCAATACGTTATATATGGTACTCTAAATATGGATTTTTATATACATGTACACAGAATATGGTGCTGGAAATCTGTCCATGCACTGTAACGTACAAACATTGTCACCTGGGGCTCCTTTCAACAAAACTGGGAACCTCCACTCCTTCTGCAGCTCCTGCGTCAAGATCATCCCACTGGCCAAGAGCCACTAATGGTTCTGAAGGCTCAGCTGGGCTCCGGAGGAGCAAACACACACTTTTTTAGCAGAAATTTAAGTGTGCTATAAACTGTTTTCACAATAATGGCAATAATATATCTATCATCGTTAAAAGACTGACAAAAATCCAGTTAAAAGTGCTCAAGGAGTGTTTCCAACTGACAATTTACAGGGAAAACTGTTAGTCTTTTCACAAAGCCCAGTAACATGCCAGTAGAAAGCTATCACAGTAAGTACCCATCCTCGATGAGAAGCAAACAATGAACATCCCCTTATCTCTCTTTTTGCAAGGGAAGCCATTAGCTGGCAGAACTGAAATTGAGTGTGAAAGCAATATATTTTTCCCATATTGCAGCGAGAAATGCCGAAATAATTAATAGCAAAGAGAAGTCTAATGACCTGCATATTTAGGTTTACTAATTCAGTTACTGGCATGACACTGACATCATTCTTCCACTTACAGCCAGACCCTTTATCTAGTCTATCTCAGAAGCATCGTTTCCAATAACGTCGTATACTTATTGTCTTATCTTTTATTTCAGACATTTGCGATAAAGTTTTAAAAATAACTTTAAACATCTTTTAAAATTCAAATGAAACTAAGAGATACATCTCATTACCTACGACTGCTATTGAGAAAAATAACACAGTATCACAGGGCTTCTATCTCCAGTCTCTGTAGCCTGATCCTGAGCAACCAAAGTCAAAAAAGAAATTGTACAAGATGGAGATATCAGACTCCTACTTATGAAATGAGAGCTCCCAACAGCTATGATAACGATCCCAGAAGATATTCACTGTAGCTGTAAATTCAGAAGATTCCAGATCTCTTGCATTTTAAATAATTTTAACCATTTTCATTACTTAGTAATTTCTTATTGCCACAAAAGTTGCTAAATCACAAACGCTGTGGTATAACCCTAGAAGTCACCTGCATCTAGGTGCTGAAAATTGGCAACTTTCCCCACGATTTGGAAAGTTTGTTTGTTGTTGGTGGTTTTTTTTATTGGATCACAAAGCAGAATCCTAGGGAGATCTTTGCACAAAAATACCCTTACAATCCATCCCTCCAAATCCATGTTTATAAAAGTTGGATCTTGATATCTTGATATTACAAATCCTTAAAGAAAAAACGAGCAAAAGTGGCAGCATAAACATATGACAGTGAATTTTAAGCTTCTTTTTCATATGTTCGTAAGTGTCAGGAGTAGATACTGGTAGCAAAAGAGCATAATTGAAGAAATTAGGGTTAAATGTGATCCTCAGCTCACATGTGAATCTCAGCTTCACTACCAAGAAAGCAGGGCTCAGAAGTATTTATTAATACGAGTCTGAGCTCCCTTAAGTCTCCTGCCATTAGACAAAATGCCCGCTTTTTTTGCCCCCCAAAACGCTGTGATGCCTGCCTAGCTGTTATCTTTCCACCTCCAAGGAAGCTGCATTTTGGTGATGGGAGCTGTAATTTTATTATGCATACAGTTTTTAAAATACTCCTGGTATCCTTGAATTCAGAGAAGAGACACCTAACAAATTGTCCTGTACCCAGTCTGAGTTTCTTGGAAGGAAAATGTTATAAAAACAGAAAATACTGTTACAATATCTATAGTTGCACCAAACAGGTTATTTGGTGAAACTTCTGTAAGAGTCAGATCATAGAATCATAGAATGGTTAGGGCTGGAAGGGACCATCTTTCATCCTTCCATAGTTAGAGTATTTAAGCCACATAAAGATCACTATTTTATATAGAATCAGTGATAAATATATATACATAATAAGGAAGAATGCAGCATATTTTTTCAGAAATAATACAATTTTTAAAGGGTTCAAAGAGGAGTAAAACTCTTTTCTATGGATGAACCCTTCTGTGAGCTCCTAGGAGCTGAGGGATGCTGAAGCACGTTTACATGGTCAGCAGCAAGCACTTCTTCTGGATCTAGCAGAGTGCAGAGGGGATGAGTGAGAAGTGAAACCCAAATTGCTCGCACACTGCTGCACAACAAAATATTTGTACAAGGCAACTTGTAGCAGCAAGAGGGTAAATCCCAAAAACCTCAGTTCCACAACCTTCCTTCATTTACCTTCGAAACCAAGACCCACAGCAGATCGCTGTAGTTCTATAGTAGCAAAATTCATGCTATATCTCATTTACATAAAGAACAGATAGAGAGGAGTTCAGAAGGTACGTTTGCTGCTTGCACAGGACTGGAAGAGGCCAGCACAGTTGTGTTTGCAAGAGTTTTGCCCGTGAACACACCCAGCTGCCCACCGTACGAGTGGCTATCACCAAAATCAGTACTCAGCCCTCAGACCTCGCAGGTCCTGCAATGGAGAGACCTGCTTCAGTGAGGGCACGTGCTAAAAAGTTCCTGAAACACATGAGGCTCCTTTTCTCTGTAAAAGAGAGATCTTAGGAACATTACATCAAGAAATCAACAGAGCTGATAAAGCAAACTAAAAGGGTAAACATGTTTTTCCTTTGTGTTCACTCCTGCTGTTGATGTATCAGAGCATTTTTTTCAGGAATGAAATGCCAGCAGACAGGGACAGCAGGTTGTCTGGAGTTCACTGTTTACTGCATGCTTATGCCACAGTGCTCTCAGCTATAAAATATAAAAACTCCCTCTGTTTAAAGAAAAAAAAAAAACTCAAACGTATTCTACCAGATATATTAAGTGATATCCATCATCAACCATACTAGATGAACAACTCTTCTCCTCCCTCCCACGCTACATTTAGGAGCTGCCTCTCGGAAAGAGATTTGCCTTTTTGCCAGTCATCCAAAGGGTTCCTGCTTCACCTCTGCGTCCCAACGTGGGATGCTGTAAGAGTCGCTGCTTTTCAGAGGCCCATACTTAATATGGAGAAGAGAAATATTAACTACAGAATATATCAGGAATACTAGAAACAAGATAGGGAAGTGACAAGCTGAGTAGCAGGTGGTATTTTTCCTTTTTACACCACTCACATGGGATAAATCAGAAAGGTGCTCAGAGCAGTGATAGCCTGAACTGTAGCTGGTGCCCCTGCCCAAAAAGTGGCCTGAGACCCTTAACTCTTTCTCAATAGATATCAGGATTAAGCCCTTCGTAATCTATAAGGCAGAAAAAAAGTATTGAAGGTTGTGTAGAGTGTGAATATTCATGTTTTATTCTCTGTTTTAGATGATCTGATGATCTCTATCATGAAGTTAACTGGAACTGCCCACAAGAAACCATCAGCCCTGTATTTTGGAATCAAATACTATTGTCACAGAAAAGCTG
Source organism: Tauraco erythrolophus (assembly GCF_009769465.1). Lineage (NCBI taxonomy): Eukaryota > Metazoa > Chordata > Aves > Musophagiformes > Musophagidae > Tauraco > Tauraco erythrolophus. The sequence goes on from NC_141475.1 coordinate 26,777,819, forward strand.
GATACCATATAAAATGTAAAAAAATAGGTTTTTAATATTAAAGGACCAGTGGTATCATCCTTTTTCCTCCCTTAAGGGTTTCTTAGACTTGATCATTTAACAAAAACCATGCAATTTAATACCAGATATCCAGGTACTAAGTATGTCACCAAATCAATATTTTTCCAGTTAAAAATTCCTCCAGTTGCCTTACTTATCTAAACTAGATATTCCATCTATTTTGATATTGACTTTTTAATTGAATCTTGTCTTGATTTTCCTTAAAAATCAAGGATGAAAATACAACAACTGTCTGTGTCTGTATAACACAGTATCTGCTACATATGGCAGTGAAAACCCACAGCCCTCATAAAAACTGTGAGGAAAAAACTGCTCCTATTCCTCCTATTTTCATGGCAATTATACACTTTTGGGACTGCCCAGCACTTCAGCTTGTGCATGTATGATTATCTCATAGTCAGCTAAAACACCAGACACTGTTGACCCATGACATTGGCTGTGCCACCTTCAAACATTGAGGGACAGGAGGAACAAAACAGAGCCACACAATCTGAAATGTATCTTTAGCCATGGTAAGTTCAGATCAACAGCCAGGCCTCCAAATCCATCCATCAGATAAGGTTTTGACTCTGAATAATTACGTTCCAGTCTTTTCTGGGACATTCACTCACTTTTTTACCTGCTCACATAGGGATTCTGCTACCAACCCTGCTCAGCGCTAGAACCAACACGTTTCATCCCCATCAGTTAAACAGAAGTTTTGACAAACTTTCTAAAACTACTCCCTGCTTCTTGTTTGCTTTCAATGCTTTGGTTTTTGTTTTTGGTGGGGTTTTTTTGTGATTTTGCATCAAGTTTTCAATTCACAGGAAACACTTTAGGAAGTTGCTCAGGATCCTGTGCATGCTGGCAGTGAGTGCTTTGCAAGTACGATACTATGAATGTTGTACACTGATTTTTGTGAACTCACATTTTTGTCAACGGCACACTTGAAAGAAGAAATCTCCTGAATTCTTAATTAGTGTAAAAGTATAAATAGCCCCAAATCGCATGTTGTGAGCTTCGCTTATCCCTACTTCTACATGAGCTTCCTTTTCTCAATTGAAACTAATTTTTCCCTAACCCAGGAAAAATAAAAAATGTCAAGAAACATTTTTTTTTTTTTTGAGCATTTGCTCAAGCCAGGTCCCTAGATTCAGAGAGCACGTTGGTTTAATCCAAATTGCTCCTGATGTAAGCCCAAGTCATCTAATGAGATAATGAGATATACCACTATGCATTGCAGTGCCCCTAAGGAGTCTCATTAATATTTGGAAATAACACTATTATTAACCACTTTTTTCCTGTAAATACATTTCTAAATCACTTAACATGATCTATAGTAGAGTAATAGTCATTATTATTTGACAAAATGTTTTACCCAATTTTCTAACTCCCCTAGTTTTGCAGTGAACTCACTGGGGCTCTGTAGAAATGCAGAAACTCCTCGGACACAGATTTTCAGGCTTTCTTTCAGCACGTGGAGAACAGACCTTTTGCTCCTACCTCTCTTAAGTCATCAGTTGTTCATTCCTCTCATGTTTTGTGCAAGAAATTGTTGGATAGTGAAAATTACTTTTATTAGATTAATATATTGATATGTTATACATCATTTCTCCAGGTCCTGACTGGTGGATTTGACTCAAAAATACAGAACTGATGGATGAACATACAGAATTAGTTTAATATTTTAAAAGGACCACCAGACAGGAAAGATGACAAGTGAGTAAATCAACAGTATATTCTCTCTGTCTCTATCTCTCTCCTTATATACATATTTACACACACACATTTGTACAGGCATTGTTGAACTTCAGATATGCTAATAATGAAGAGCAAAACAGCAGATGGGTCTGTGAGTAACTTTTTATTCATCACATACATTACTCTGGCTGCTGCACTGGAAGGCACTGCATTTTCTTTTTGTTAGTGTGTTCATTGTTGTGCAGCTTACCTATAGCCACTTGTCATGAAATAATAATAATAATTAAAAAAGGCTACAGCTGCAGAATAGCAACATTCTACTTCAGCTATAAACAAACTTGGTGGGAGATAAAAATAGGCCACGATGGAGATTCCAGTCTTTCTTCCAAGTACTCAGCTTGAACTGGTCAATACAGTTTCCCATTATCTAAGAATCAGGTTAAAAAGTGATACTTCTAAACTCTCCAGGAAGAAGCTTGTGCTCCCTTTTATTTTCTTTGGGTGAAAAGTGTTACGACTGTTTTGGAAGGTTGATTTTTTTCTTACTATAAAATTCACTTTTACTGTTTGTGTCTTTAAATAAGTGATCTAAATGTCTTTCTGTCTAATTGGAACAGAACTGCATTTCATTTGTGACTGTTCTGTGACATTTCTGAAGTTAATTTGAACCCAGAAAGCCAATTTACGTGGATAAATCCCTGGCAATGTCCCACTGTACTGGATTTTTTTTTTTTTTTTTTGGTAAAGCATTTTTAAAACTGTCAAAAACCCCATTACTGAAAGTGTGTGTAAAGCCTTAACTCCCTCTGGCTTTTACAAATGTGTCAGACAAAACAAAAACAAAAAAAAGGAGAGGAAAAATAAAGATTCTTGGCTAGATCCAGGCCCTTACTTCACACCTCTGGCAAGATTTTAACCAAGCTGAGGATCTTTACTCTGGGGAGAAGGTGTATGTGCACGAGTGACCCCATCAAAATGACTGTAGGATTCTGATGTCCAATCCATTCAATGTGCCTTTCAGAAATTCCGTGGTACTACAGCAGGTTCGAAGTGTGCCCTATATTTTATACAAAGGATGAAAACTTGTTCCTCTTTTAACACCCCCCATTTCTGAAAATCTGGGCGTTACGCTTTTCCCTGAAATATAAAAGCTAAGCATCTCTCTCTGTGCCATATTAGTGAGATGCATCAAAAAAGAAAGCCTTAACGTAATTAAAAATAAGAATCCTTCCCATTTGTGTTTATTAAGCCAAAATGCAATTATCAGAGACATGCTGTACTGCATGTTGCCTTTGCAAGCAGACGAGCCCAGCATCGTAAACAGCCGGAGTCCCAACTGCGTATGCATATTTATGTGCCCATTTGTAAACATTTTATTTAGTTGATTTTCAGTCATCAGTTTCTAAGACTTTTAAGCACAGTTTAATTAAATTCCATGGACTTACAAACAATTACCATGCACTCATTTTAGAATATTCTCAGCAGCTAAACGTTCAGTGTGTTATTATAATTTTTGGTATTCATAAAGTGTAAATTAGAGAGAAGTTAAGATAAAGGGGCTATAACTTATCTCAGATAAAGTGTTAAGTATACTAGCAAATTAATTTATGCCAAGTTGAAGAAAACAGCGTATTTTGTTACTCTTCAGAGAGATTTCTACTCCTACAGCTACTCAAGACAACCAGAACCAGCTTGCTTACTGTGACTTCACAGAGGTGGTCCATGTTCAGTCCTAAATGATGAAGGCTAAACTCTTGTGTGGTTGAAGATATCTCACTAAACTACCTCTGGAGCAATAGAAGCAAACATACAAAAAAGGAAGGATAAGATGGTAAGAGACATCTTCTGTTTTTTGCTCTATATCCTCCTTTTAAACAACATGCAGCTACAGATAGTCTCTAGAAAAAAAAAATCTAACCAGGGAATACACAATGAAAATTAAAACCTAAACAAACAGGCCAGAGGACAAAAAGTAAATGAAAATGTATCCAAAGAATAAAATCAGAGAAGGTGAGAAGGATGCGAATGCCATCAACAACAATGAATGTTCAACAACACCTCCTTATTGCAAACCCATATGTTACTGCCACATCAGAGAGAACCTATCCATGATCTGAGTCCCCTTCCATTGAGGCCCTCTGTCCATGTAGGGACATCTCCCAAGCAATGATATTCACTGGCACTGCTGAAAAAAAGGTTCTTCTGTAGGCTTTTTCCAGGTATTAAGAGGTTTCCCTCTGCCTTCCAGCAATCTGCTTACACATGTCAACACTTCAGGTTTTGATGAGGATAACAAGGCCAGTTCTTGCAAGCTATGACACCTGCCCTCCGGGTCTCCTCAGAACAACAGGGTAAAAATCACCTTGAACTTCTTGCCTCTCAAGTCTAACTCCCTCTGCCATTCAACTTGTTACCACTGGCAGAGATGTTCTTCGTTTTAAGCCTAATTCTTTGGATAATAAAAGTTTCTGGATTGGGCCTCTGTCAGTGTTCCGACAGTGGATTGATGTGAAGCTGCTCTGCAAATTGTCTTCAAATATTTTAAAGCCTGGATGAATCCTGATCTCGGATGTTCTAAAGTATAAGGTACAAGGCTAAAGAACAGACAAGTGAAGTATATGAATGTAACAGCTCCTTTTCAAAAGGAGCAAGATGTAAAACTCAGGCTTGGGAAACCAAAGACAACCCCCAGATGGAGCAAATTATTATGCAAGCAAAGGGTAGAAGTGTTAGATCAATCTTTTCTTTTCCGTGAAGTCAGCAGAGAGATCTCTCAATAGGAGTGTGATGAGATAAGGAATTATGCTTCTCCATGAACAATACAGGCTTGAGAGATACAGGAGAGAGATCAGTAGAAGGGTAAAGACTGAAGCAAAGTTAAAAATTTAAAGAAAACTATTGTCTATTCAGGATTTAACCACACAGGAAATCATAAAGTAGAACTTAGTTTTAATCACCTCAACGTTACAAACTAAAACTGTGGAGTTTTTCAAAGCAAGACAGTTTAAAAAGTAACATGAAACTTCTCTGTCTTTCTAAACGATTAGGCATGAAGTCACACAGAACCAGGCATCTTGTCTCTCCCTAAAACATCACATCTCAATGACTCACGTGTTGTAGGCAACCTTTCATGACACTTTGCAAAGTTTCCATGAATTGCTATGCATCTTAAGCATATTGGTCAGTACTTCGTATTTCCATAAATACACTTCCATCACTGATTTTCCCTGATGGCAGGTCAGATGTCTCTTTTCAGAGCTCCTGGTTTTACAGGTATTCCTGCCAAGCTCTGCAGATACCACCTCTGTATGGTTCACAGCTGCTAAGGAGAAGGTGAACATTCACAGAAACTGTTGGGCATGTAACTTTGGGTGCTTAGTTTATTTACCCATAGATGTTTCCTAAATATTATTATTTAAAGTTTCATATTGAACCAGTCTTCACAACAGACACATGTTACTAGTAGGACAGCTGCCTGGTCAGCATCCTTATCCACTGAATCTATTTCAGTTGTCTAACTTCAGTAATTTGATTATGAGAATTATATTGTAAGGCCCTACTACGTATGATTATGCACCATTTACTGTAACACTTAATTGCTCTTAAGACCTCCATGATGAGACAGTAATAATAATATATTTATATTAGTTACAGATCTTACAGTAAAGCAAGTAAGACTTTGCACACATCCATCAAAGTCAATGGCAAGTAAAAAATATAGATAGAAAGTAGTACTGAGACAGTTCTTTGAACTACAATTCACTCTTGTCTGCATTCAACTTGAGAAAGTTTGCTGACATCCATTCCAAAGCGGAATGTCATGAAGACAATCATGCAGCAAAGGGAGAGGCAGCACTGGGTCAGTAGGTACTGAAAAATAGATTTGGGAGTTGTCAGCAAAAATGTAACACTAAAACCTGTGAGCATGAATAATAGTGCCCTAAAGAAGGATATAAATACGGAATAGAATAGAAAGCAAAATGATATCCATATGACTCTATGAGCAATTTGGGACACTCTAGAAACATAAGAACAAATATCGTACTGTCAGAATAAGAACCTGAAGAAGGCCAACATGTTACAGACTTAATACAAAAAAAATAATAATCAGGAAATGCATCAATCTCATTGTCCACAGCAGCAAATGAACTAGAAAGAAATATAAGGTCCAATTCACAGACATGGCAATATTGAACTGGGAACAGAATGTAACTTTAAGATAATATTTGGAAAGGGTGGTTGTATATTTGAAGAAAAATTCATCTACAACCGTGGTACATACTTCTAGATGATTTTTTTGTTTGTTTTTCAAGATTGCATAGCTGTTAACAAATTTCCCTTACAGCTCTGTAAGGGAGGCTTTTCTGCAGTTCCATGCATGAAAAGACAAAATGATGATGTGTTATTTGCTGAAGGAGCAACAATGAAGACTCACAGGATTTCTGAGCTCGCTGCTCTGCCCATCACAGGACACTGCCACACTCCCCTACTACACACGATAAAGACAGTGTAGACAAAACCTCATTCACCCACCATGTTTTACAAAGAAACCCATTTCCTTTTCCTACGGCATTGTCAGAGCAGGACTGGGGACCTCGTGGGTTGGTTGGGATCGGCTGCCCCCAAAGTCTGCAGGTGAATCAAGCTGACAGTCAGTAGGTTTGCCAGTGAGGAAGGGATTAGATTTTGGTGCAGAGCGTGAGGATTTCTTCCTTTGCCACAGTAACTAAAATGATATTTTTTTTAAAAAAAAAAAAAAGAGTTTATAGCAAGATGGAGATGTTTTAAAGCAGCAGAAATTGAAGAAAAATGTAATGGAAAATGATTATATTAATTAAAAAAATTTGGTGACTGTTTTTGAAGTTGTCTGCGGTTTCAAAAGCAATTAATTGCAAAAGATTGAGATTGTGATGGACTCAGGGTGTTTCTCATCTATTGAGGTGCTGAAGTAATGCAGGAAGAGAAGCCAGAGAGACTCTGGAACAGCAACCTGCTGTTTCCACACTGTGAGAATGAGTGTACCAGACTCAGAGAGAGAATACAAGCTGGAAGTTTATGCTGTTTAACTGAAGCAGTGGAGGCAGTAGTATTGCCAATGATGGGGAAGAACAGAAATTTTACAATAAGGTTATAGTTATAACCAAGCATTTGTTGTAAGTGTTTCCTATTGGAGATTTTGAAGATATATCCAAATACTGGGAATAGGCAAAATTTAAATTTTTTTAAGGACACACCACTGGGAATAAGAGGAAAAAAGAACAGTTCTGAATAGCATACTTGCTGAACTCAGCTCATACCTTCACAAGCATCTTTTTCATTGTGTCCTACTACTTCATCCACCTCCTCGACTCTTTCCACTTTTAAACCAAGGAGGTGACTTAAGCTGTAGGTTTACCTGACTCTCCTGTCCTCTCCCCACTATGATGAAGCTGTGTCTTCCTCTCTACCAAGTGAATAGTCTCATCACACTAGACCTCTCATGGAGAAAAATCTTAATACAACTGAAGTCTTTTGAAAACATTTTACTCAGAGAGGGCAGTTAATGAAGAGAGAAATAGATAATAAATGATCATCATAGTAGAAAACTAACAAAAAAGTATCCAAGGAGATAATAGGATCAGAAAAACAGATCATGATAAGAATCTGAAGCTTAGCATGCTGATTTTGCTAAATATAATCTAAATGTCCCCGAATTTAATAAGACTGAATGATCAAAGAATTGACATTGATCAAATCATCAAATGAAGAACAACTTATTACAAAGCAAATATGAAAAAAATACAAAGAATTCCCCAGTAGATTTCAGCACAAGACACATTGTAAACGGGCAATTAATAAGTGACAACGGGAAAGCGAAAGGAAAGACATAGAAGGCATGAAAAAGGCAAAAAATGCTTGTTAAAGAAAAGAATGATGGGCAGGTAATAACCCTATCAAAAAGCAGCTGAATAGAAAACTTAATTATCAGGAATCTGTTACAAGACACAAAGTGAGACAAACGTCTGAAAGCCTATTCTGTTCTCCTGCGTGGCTCACCCTGCTGCAGCATCTGAGCATCTCAAATCTCTCCATGTATCTATTCTCACAACACTCTTTGAAATGGGCTAAAATTGCTATTTCTTTTTAAAGAACAGAGAACTGAGGAATGTCATGCTAAGGCCAAGCTCCCCAGAGGAGCTTGTGTCTTCCTTTCATTGACGCAGCCCAGATGTTCAGCTGAAAAATCAAACACAAAATCCCTGAAAAAACAGGGAACTGGATCTAAGTCCAAGGCTTACCTTTTCTTAACTGAGCAAACCATCACGAAATAAAACAAAATTCTTCCCCTACAGGGAAACAGTGCTAGAGATGGGCAAATCAGGCCAGTGAGGCAGTATTGTCCCTCAGTTAAATTCCTCTCATTGCCAATGTTTTTCCAACATTATTGCTGTCTCTCTAAAAAAACAGGAATAAATAAAAAGAAACTTTTCAACCCACAACAGAGGCAGGACTGGAAGCAGCAAGATACAAAAATGACTCCAGGGCCATGCAGTAATCAAAACAAAACCAAAATGCAATCGCCAAGCACCAAAGAGAATACCTCTAAAGCCCACTGCTGAATCAAACTTGCTGTTAAGAATTAAACAAAGGAAGAAAAAAGCCTCTCTTCAGCAATAACACTAAAGCCAGATAAAAGCTGCTGGGCTGTCCTTAATCCCATTGAGTAATTTTTCACACTCCTGGATGGCAGCGACTTCTCCTAGATGCAGTAATTCTCACACCCATGGAGCTGCTGCTCTCCTGCACGGGGGGACAATAGCTCTCATGCACAGCAACCATAAATACGTAGTATATACACACCAGTGGCAACCACTGATAAATTAGTGTCATGGGCTGTCCTACCCCGCTAGCATCTGTATCTCTTATGATTTAGATCCGTTTGCCAGCTGTATCTCTTCATCCTTCATTTACTGCTATTTCATTAAATTCATGTTATTTCCCATCAGCACCCTCCTTCATCCCCACAATGCTCAGGGGATGCTTTACTACAACTAAACCATAATACCACAGCCTTTTCACTCTCCTGGCAATGACTCTGCTTTGACATGAACAGCACCCAGCTCCCTACCTCTCTGCCAGGAGAAACTTGCTGCTTAAACAGTTGTTGCACAGGGAAACAAAAGGAGAAAAAAAAAAAACCACAACACACCACACAGGGAAAAAAAATATTTAAAAGCATAAACATATCCCAAGAAACAGGAGGAACAGTGCTGAACACAATCAGCTGATAGAGTCACTGCCAAGAGACTGAAACAGAAATGGAGCTGCATTTAATGGGAGCATTCAGGAAAAAACATTGCTGGCACTCTAAGACACATTACAATAATCTTTCTGATCCTGTTCCCACCGAAAGCCAGAGTACAAAGCACAAGTGCCAACGTGTTTTAGACCATGTGCAGCGAAGACTTACACAATGCTGCAATACCAGACCTTGCTGGAGGGACAGGTGGACACCAGAGGGTCCCAGTGCACCTGCAGTGAACAGCTTCGGGTGACAAGGTGGCCACGCTGCAGCAAAAGAAACTTTTCATAGAACTATAGAAATGCATTTTCTGTGAGGGCTTTATTCTGATAATGGCACTTTTTTTTTTTTAAGATAGCATTAAGGTATCTCAGTCTCCCATCCGAGCTCTACCTCTGTCTCCTGCTTGAGCTCTCTGGCACCCTACAACCTCCTGGCCATTGCTACTCCTAAGGCAGAACCTCACAAGTCCTCCACTAAAAAGCCAAGAAAGAAATGCATTAATTATCCATGTACAAAAAGAGTATTTTTAGATACCCAGCAGAGACATCCACCTCTCCAAGTTTTCACTAGGACTTGAGTGGGTTGATGTTTTTCCCTGAATACAGGGCTCAACACTGGTGAAATCTCTCACTCAATGAAGTACTTTGAGTAGGCTGAATAAAATGAAATATTTCTACTGTAGGAATGACAAAATATTTTATTTCAATCGAATATTTGAACAGAATTGGATAAACTTAGAATGTAATCAGTGTGTTTAAAATTTCTTGGTCTTTCAACTTCTTGCCCTGAGTCAGAAATAAAATACCAAAATTACTGAAGTTTCTCGTGAGCTAGAAAAGCTGTTGCCTCAGCTCTAGGACCTGTTAAAAAGCCTTTATTAAGAAAGTCTGTATCAGAAGAAAAAGAGCCTAATCCCATCACTCTAATCCATCATCCTAATCAACTGGATTATCTGGGAAATGCCAAGCAGGACAGTGCTCAGCCTGATTTCAATGGAGTGCAGCACAGATGAACAGATGGGCACCTACTTCACAGCTCAGTGTGTACGACTTTGGAGATGAGTCTGGAAACTCATGTGAATCCTATTAACTTTGTGGCTACTTCAGCCAAAGTGGCATCTTGCTTTCATTCACCTCAAAATCCCATTAAAAAAAATAAAAAGGATAGAGAAAAAGCTACTATGTCCTGCATGGGACACCCTAGAGTTGATTGAGTACATGGGATAAAAACGATGCAAAATTTCATCCTGTAAACCTCTGACATGTTAAAAAAATGCAGATCTAAAATTGGCCATTCCTACGCTGAAGGATGGCAAATTCTGCACAAATTCCCAAAGTGAGCCCAGCCCCCAAAGCAGCCCCACAGCATCAACGCAGTACTGGACCTGTTTATTTTGCTGAAAGGAACCCACAGGAATGAAAAATACCCTGTAATTTAATTTTATACACCTTTACACTCCTGTTATGCTTTCCCAATTTTGCAACTATATTCTCTTTATTCCAGTTTCCCAGTCCCAGGGAGCTCTGGCCAGTAAACTTGTCACTTGCTAAATACATCCACAGAAGGTTCTGAGTTTGAGATACATAAAAGTGAAGACAGGGGAAACCTGATCCTTCTCCCCAGTCCTTTTTCTGACAAGAGGGTGACAAATACAAACCTTAACATTGAAAAATGATACCAGTTTAAACCCATTTTCACATTACCTTTGTTACTTTTTTCCTACCTAGCACACCAAGGGCTTTATGTATTATATTAGGATACACTCAAAATCTGTGTAAATGATTGGTAAAGCAGCAGTTCCCAAAGTGACATTTCCCAAAAATTTCTAATCACAATAGAAATTAAACCAGAAAGAAGAAATCCATCTTTCCCTTGAGAAAAATTCCTGTGTAATCAATGGAAAATTACAGCTAATCTGTAGATTTTCTTGAAAGGCCTTATAACAACTAAAGCAAGTTTTGCTCCTACCTTATGAAATGTATAACAGCAACATTCCTGCTTAAATTATGCTAGTTTCTGAAGTCATCTTTGGAGAAAAAAGCATTAAATTTTTGATAATTCAAAAAGAGATATCACAAAACTGTATGTAAAAGTCTTTCAGGGATGCATACAGATGTATAAAATAAGTGCTGTTTAAATTAAGAGCTAGTAAAGAGTTCTTGCAAATTAAATGCTTGTTGAAACACATGCCTGGTACTACAGCAGCAGTGTTTAGCTCTATGTAGTAGCATATGGATAGTTGCATTTAATATATATATAGTAGTAATTAATGGGAAATATGCAGAGCAAGACAGTCTATTCAGAATCAAAATACTATTTTATCCATCTACATATCAAATCAGAAGAAAAAGGAATTACTTGTTGGGGTTAAATACATATATGTTCATGTGTGTATGTATAAGTGTACATGAAAGTGTCTCCTCTGGCAGCAGGTAAGAAAAATGGATATCTGTAGCTTTCCCAGGGAATGTTATAATTCAGATTCTTTCTTACTGCACACAAGGATGAAAAAATTCTGTTCTTAGCTGCTCTTTTAAATAAATCAGCAAAGAAAAGCACAGATTACATTATAAATGTTCTTCAATAAATTCTCTGAAGTACAGTGGAGTCAACCTGTCTAATCACAGAAGGATAAGACAGAGAGTAACATATAATCCAAACTCCCTCCCCCCCTCATATTTTTATTTATAATTAATTTTCACATAAAAAGGTTGCACAGAGCTGAAGCTATTGAGACAGCCAGGTATTGGCCAGAAGACAGACATCTCAACGTCTGTGAAGTCTTCTAGAATCAAGTGCTTGTGAGGCTTTGCCCTCATTGCTTCTTTGTTGTAAAACATGAGCCTTAATTTCATGAGCTAAATTGACATGATCTGTAAATAGGGGGGGAAGCTGCTGACTCATAATAATCCGTTGCACGGACCATAATCCATTAGCAGAGGGAAAACAAGATGCTTCCAGTACAGGTTACAAGTTGACCCTGTCAATATTAAGTTATGTTGGTTCTTCGTGTATCAAGTGAAGAGCTTGTTGCTCTTCTCACTGCACACACTGAACTGTAAGGGACTGCAACAGCTCAAGTCCTTCAGGCTCCCAGGGAAAGCCCACAGGTGGCTTTACTTTTTTTTTTCCAACTTAGAAGGAATTTTAGTAACGTTTTTATTCATAGCTATAACCTAGAGTCTAGTAAACACAGACAAATCAGTTCAAGAACAAAGTCTCAAAGGCAACTGAGTGCTCAAGAGAACTCCACTATGTGTTCTGAACTGAGGGAGCTTGACTCATTGATCTAAAAAAAAAAAAAAAAAACACCACAAAAAAAAAGTGAAATAAATACTTCTTTGCTTAACCTCACCCACTGGGACTTTCAGAAATTCCTTGAACACGTGCTCTTCTCCCACTAGACATTTCCCTAGCACAGCATTAGGCACATTACTCAAGGGTTTGTGGGTGCATCCTGCTTAAAGCAGTAGCTCAGTCTGGGCTATGAGAGACAGAAATTCCAGACATTTCCTCCACTGCACCAAAGAGCTCAGCATCTATTGGGTTAGTGCAGGACCACTCACGCGGCTCATGAACCATAATCCTGCTCCAGTGCCTTAGAGATGATCTGTGCATATCCCTGAGCTTAACCCACAGCCTGTGCTCATGTGCTTTAGCAGCTCTTCCTACATCTTGCTCTTTGCACATCCTTATTGGCATGAGTAACAACCTAGGAATGAGTAATCATCCACAGTAGCAAACTGGAAGGGAACTTCCATGCACAGACCATCTTTGTAACCCAGCAGGCATTTTTGTACACGATCCTCCAGGGTGCTGGAGATTTATATAGTGGTTTGCCATCCTGTAAAAGCGTGCTCCAGAATAGTTTTAAGGCAACCCTGTAAATGATTCCTAAGGGGACAGTTGGGGATACAGCAAGTGCTTTGAGCGCCCAATGAGTTAAACATTCTCAGCTGAGAATGAGTTTTCAGTTGGCAGCAAACTTTTGCCCAAGGAGCTCCTATTCTGCAGGGTCACCGAGTTCCTACCAGAGAGATCTGGTATGTGCCCAGCCATAAGGCTGGGGGATTCCCAGGGTCCCTTTGCAAGGAGCCCCTAACTGGGTCATGCCAGGTCTCGGAAGAGCTCCAGCAGGCACTGGACAGAGGAACACTTTAGATTTGAAAGATTTGCTCAGTCTAATAAAGAAATGTACGTCTTTACAAAAGGCCAGGGAATAAACTCTACTTCTGCCTCTCAACCTCCAAAGGAAGATCTCTGGAGTCCTGATTCGGATCCCTCTTTGTTTTGAGAGTGTATTTTATTGGGAAATAGAGAATTTGTCGAACCTGGGTTTAGAGAGGGGAAAAAACTAACAAATCATTAGGAAAGTAATGGCAGAGAGAAAAGTAGCAGCTCAGAGAAATCTCATTTGAAAACCTATTTGACTGAGAAAAGCTGTGAGCTTCACGTAAATAAATAAATAAACAAAACACAGGAAGAAAACCACCATTAAATCCAGAGCCAGAATAAGAAATATTTATGGAGAAAAATTGTAAACATATGAAGTTCCCTTTCCTCCAGAAACACATACACACAAGTAGGCTGCGCATGCAGAATCGTATACTGGATATACAGTGGATTTAACACCAGTGGTAAAGAAAATAAGGTCTATTACACACAAAATATATTTCTTCCCACGGAAGAAAAAAGAAAAGTTTGAGCTTTGCTGAAGGGTACTGCTTTCTAGATACAGCCATAAATCCTGTAAGAATCATGTTCTTCAGTCTCATCCCCCCAAAAAATGCGTACATGGAACCCAATCCAACATGTTTATCTCAAGTACTTTTTTTTATTCCAGACAGAAGGTAACTATTTTTATTACACACATCCTAATGGTTTGCTATTCCATCCCCAAACCTCAAACACTCCATTCCTACACCAGATTTCCTTCCACTCATTTTCTTCTGACTACTCTGACGCTGCCAGGAATTGAGAGAGCACCAGACTTTCACACGACTATAAACCCAGATTAATTTAACTGAATGAAAATACATTAATTACTCTGGATTTATACTTCTGCGAAGCAGAACAAGTTCTTGCCTCAGATACAGGAAAGGACACAAAACATTGTACAACACTTAAGATAATTACCTAAATTAAAGCAAGAGGAAACAGGTGATCATTTCTCTCAGTTTCCTTAGTTGTAATCTAGAGACTAACTGAAAAAAAAAAATAAAACAAACCCAAGAAACACATTACTTTTAAAAAATAAAAAGAATGAAGAGACATCTGTGATTCGAGAAGAACCTCTATTTGAGATTTAGTGACCAGAATGGGAACTCTGATTGTTTTAATCTCCCAGTACCACTTTGCTTACCTGTTTTCATGGATTTTATAATAACAAGGAATCAGAGGCACAGTAATCACTGTAACAGGTTAAACTCCTGATCAATGGCAAATTCAAACTACATTTATCAAGCAAGACATTGCCTGTTTTATATGTACTCAACCTTGAATTATTTTTTGACAGTTTGCTTCTCTGTCTCAGATCTCATATACTGCATAAATATTCATAAACGTAATAAACACTCATTATAGAAATCACAGCCCAGATGCAAAAGTTAAAGCAGAGCCACTATAGCTCTCCACCTCTATATCCGTTCTGCAAAGACCCATACGTACATCTCCAAACATGGATCCACCATGAAGGCAAAAGTTATGGTATCTTCAAACTGATACGAAGATATAATCCTTCGCAAAGAATTCTTTAGTTTTCATATGAGATCAAGCAAGTCTCACACACAGAGCATGCAATCTCTTAGGCATAAGCTCACATTTTGTGATCTAATTACTACCTTGATCCACTAATGTTGTGTCCAAGCGAGAATGCAATGGAGCACACCATCCATGAGCATCCTCCTGATGTGGCAGGATGGGCTTACCTGGAATGAACCCAGGGACGCCATCCTCAGCAAGCCGAAAGCTAGGAAGATTGCAAAAAGAAGATCTCATATACTGATGCAGAAGACATGTACCACCTTGCCAGTCATCAAGGTTTCCTTGCTGCTCGCTGGTTTGCTGCCCCATCCCTTCCACACACTGCTGGCACTGGTTGCTCAGAAGAGCTGATCCAGCAAGACCAGGAGTGTGGCCCCTGCGAACAGGACTTGTGAACTCTTCAGGGCTGGGGCTCAAACATCCATTGACATTTTTTCTTAATGCAAATAAAGCCACAGTAAGTGAAGTCCACTGCATAAGCAAAGTGAGGCAAATGGCCATGACTTGCAGAATTTCTAAGTGGAGCTTTAACAAATGCTGTCCCCAAATACCAATTTAAGGATATTTTACCTGTTAATCACGGAGGTTCATCTCTCAGGGAAAGGCTGAACAAAACTACTCATCCTAAATAGCTCAACCAAATAGCTCCATCTACAAGAACCTCAGAGCAGAATTATTTACCGAAACACACCTTCATTTCTTCAGAAGCAGAAGCTACTAAATTCCTCAAACCGTGTCTTCCACTGACCCATGGTCCCCTACAGTAATAATTTTCTTCCGCTCTTGTATTTTGTACACACTTCTCCACAAAAGATAATTATTTTTCCTGCTCCCACAGCACAGAAGTGTCAGAGGGGAAGACCCTCTTCTTCAGAATTTCATATCCAAATGTAGTGCAAAGACTTGATTACAAAGACAGCCTGCATCTTCATGTTTTATTCATCCTCATAAACATGATCAGTGTCTTGAAAGCACTTTTTTTTCCTACCTTTCTATTTCTTAAACTGAGGAAAATATGAAGCTAGCTTGCAAGAACAAGGTCTAGATCACCAGGCAGTTTAGCTCTGCAAAGCTTTAACGTCTTCTGTGCCTAAAATCAGCATGTACAATTTTTTAGATCCTCATGTAATTTCAGTAGCTGTTTGTCTCTGACAATTCTTAGTTTAAATATTTTAATCTGATACTTTCTCTGGGTTTTAGAAAAGAGAATAAAAAACCTAAGTATCAAAAAAAGAGCAGCCTGTTGTCATCAGTGTGTATTTTAAGTGTCTTCCTGTCCTCAAGCTGTTCTTTCAAGGTGATCATTAACCAGTCCTATAAAATCAACATATTCTTTATTCTTACAGGAAGACAGTTAATACGTTGCATAAAGTTAATAGTGTTTCCTCAATTTTCCAGCTGAATTCAAACCTGTTCTAGAGTGATTTGTAGCACAGCATATGATTTCTAGCAGATGCCTTTTTTAGCAGATATTATTAGCTCTGAAACCATGCATAAACCTTTAGAAGGTCAGAGAAGGATAAAAACTGACAGTAAGAGGCTCAAGTAAATGAAGGTAAATACATCAAACAATCTGTTTAACGCGGGCACCACATGAGTCAGTAGTGTCACCTCTCCTCTGCAGAGAAAGTTAAATCTAGACAGGAAAACACTGATTTTTGAAATTCAAGGGCAGCAAATTTTGTTTAGATGAAAGAACAGAGACAGGAATGAAAACAAGGCAATAAAGCAATTGGCAGTCATATACAGCAAATTCTGCAACATGGCAGCAACACGCAGAGCAGTCCCACCTCCAGCACCCTCAGGTGTCCCAGTACTTCTGTCCGTGAGATAAGCACATCTGTGGTGATAACTCAAAAAATTCTTCATCAACATTAGCTGCTGTGACATACTACAGGCAGGACGTAAATAACCCCCACTTCCCATGCCACAGCTCCCTGTCGAGGCTTTGCTACCACAGGGACTAAGACTGAAATATCTCCTGCTCATAAGTCTGCAAGAGAGAAAAAGAAAAAACAAGCAATACACAAGCTTATCTAACATCTAGTTTTTTCAAAAATTGAGCTATTTCCAAAAAAGGTTAGAATTACTTATGGAAAACTTCACAGCTGAAGGCTGAGGTCCAAATTCGCGATGTGATCACCTCAAGTTGGTCCAGGAATACGTGAAATGTCACTCCTTTTGGCCACTGTCCTTGCCAAGCAAGAGCAGACAGTAACACATTCTTCTGTAAAACCAGTCGATTTTTATTGAAAAAAACCATCACAGATGTAATGCTACTACAAAGAGTTTTAGCTCATATGGATGATACTCATTTTGTATAATCTCTATAATATTTGAGGTCTTTAGAGAAGAAACTGCTTAGAATTGTCCTTGTGAATACTCTAGCAGGATTGAACCTCAAATCGTTATGCCTATCCTTAGGTATTACCTCAGATCTACTAGCAATAGCAAATAATTATAATCTTCATTAGAAATACTTTCCTGAAAGTCAGAAATTGTTCTATGTATTTTCTTGCAAGTAACCTTCAGTTTGCAGTAGCACAATACTTAGGGTGAGCTCAGATACCAACTGGGTATTAGAAAAAGGGAACCTTGATTACTCATACGTGGTTAATCAGCATAGAAATTCCAGCTTTATGTGTACATACATCGTCCAAATTGTAAATGAGTTTCTATGCAAAGAACACAGTAGAAGTCTTTTCTGAATAGTGGTCTGACTACTTATTCAGACAACAAACCCATAACTATCTTTAGTTAAACAGCTTCCTTCAAATTTTTTTCCTATTAAACAACATTGAGTCCACTGTAAAGAATCTGCCACAAAGCTTGTATATCATTCTCTTCCATCAGTAAGTCCTTTATAAGAACACATATTGTGAAGAAACAGGAGGTTGAAAAACACACTGCTCTTTCAGTGACACGGTATCTTTCTAAGCTCAGGCTAAAGAGTCCCACCTAAACAGAAGATAGGATGCAGTGACAAGTGAGTTCCATTTTAATTTGAAAAGTAAAAACTAAACAAACAGAAAAATCTAGATGAAGCATAATTTCTACGGACAAAATGCTCATGCTCGTTCCATTGTTAATACATAAGAGATTTATTTACCATATTTGAATTTGATTTCAGAACATTAAAAGCAAAGTACACGGAATAATTTAAGCTTTAACATATTTCCCTGAAAGGAACATGCTCTCCTGAGAGGTGAGTGAAAGAATCAGTTTACATTGCACAAACGGACAGTAGTAAAGAAAGATTTCCCTGTACACAACACGTCAATACAACTTACAATCTCTGGCTTTATATAAACTAGCATAAATCTGTTTTTCATATTTTGGCTAATGTAAAACTCTTGTAGCTGAACCATAACAGCATTCGATTCTTTCGCCTGAATAATTTGAATCATTGAAAGGAAACAAGAAGCATCTAACATATGGGTGGAGAAAAGGAAGAAGATTTCAAATAAGTAGTCAAAACTAGAAAAGAATGATAAACTAGTTCTCTGAGACTTTGAAAGCAATTCTGAATGTGGTACAAAGCAGTTGCAGGCTCTTCAAACTTAATCAAGGGCATCAGCATGAATACTAAAATATTGTAACTGTATTTGAGAGATGAGAGCAATATTCAACAAGCAATAAGATTCTCCTTGGGTTCTCACTGTATGCAAACTGAAGCCACAATTTACACGTGCAAAGGCCTATTAATCTGAAATTGCACAAATTCTGGCTTCTGTAGTCTTTGTGCCATAGTAGAGGTGCGTCAGTGCAAGAGATGAATTTTATTTGTAAGGACTAGAGAGGCAGTAAAGAAGATTCAGTCAAAGGAAAGAGAATCCTTAGCCCTGATTAGCAAGTCAGATGTTTGGTAAAGCTGTCATGATGGGAGAGAGAGAGTTAAAACCATCAGTAACTCTCCCTCGGAAGTCTGCAGGTTCTCAGGTTTAATTTGCCAAACGCCAGAATTCAGGAGCGGGGCAGATCTAACACTTTTAATGTGCAAGAGGTGACGTGACGTATCTGAACGCTTTAATTCCTAAATCCATCCATGCTAATCAAAGCCTGAGATACCTTATTATTCCAAATTATATAATTGATTTAAAATGCTAAGAACATTAGTTCATTTCTGACTTGTACTGAAGCAAAAGGGCAGTCAACTGTTTGGACAATGAGTCAAGGGAGAGCAGCAATGCAGCTGTCATGAAAAAACTCCTTGCTTGGGCCAAAACACCACTGGAGTCCAACCAAATTAGGAGCAAGTGGTCAAAGAAGAGGCAAAAGACAGCACAAACTGACGAGCCCTATATCAAATATCCCGAAGCTCCCTGCAGGGCATCTGCTTAGAAAGAGCTGGTGGAAATGTCATTCCCCTTATTATAATAAAATGATTCTTTTTTAGAAGAGTTGAAAAAGGGCAGAAAGGTAGGGGGTTTTCTCCGTGCACGCTGATAGCCATACGCAGCCTGGATACCTGCCACCAAAAGTAAACGAGGGAGGTGAGAAATGGTCTTTGTATCTAGAAAACATCACCATGCACTACTGGTCTGCCCCCGAATGAGCCAACCAACGCCAATTAACGCAGAGTCAACAAGACAGTACCAGATTGCATCATGTAGGAGGTTAAGCAGCAAGTTTAAAATTGCAAAGTAAGAAAATCCTTGGAGAACTGAATAGCTTGGAACCTATCAGTTGTATGTGTGTTTAGGGATGCCTGAAAGAAATGTTATTACTCATCAGCTGTAGCTCTGAGGACATTAAACTACAGTAGTTACACACCTTATCTGCACAGGTGCTTTGGTGAACCCTACGAATGCCTCACTCAATCATTTATCATAAAAATATCTTTAAGATACTCAACCTCTAATCTAATACATTACAACTTCTCCCAGGAAAAATTGAATCTTGCATATATGATGAAAACCGCAAAGACAGACAATACAACGAAGACCAGCAATTACTAAGACAAAAAGCAAAAGATCGTTTTTAACAGTCAACAAGTTCTTATGTTCCATCCCATATATTTGCTACTAGAATTTCAGAGCATCCTGAGGTTAACTCAGGAGTCATTTGAAGTCCTTTTCACCCCTGCCACAAGAACTCAGTTTTTCTTCCAGATAAATCAAAAGGACATAAATTCACAGGGGAGGTTCCCTCTCTTATCTTTTTTCTTTTATTTATTTTTAATTCTTTCTTTCAAGTAGCTTTTGGTATTGTTTCTTGAAACATCCATTATCTTTCAAGTCTAAAAACTATATGAAAATTTTACAACCTTCTGATATATCATTAACGATTGCAGTTCCTCCTTGGTGAAAAAGTAGGAAATCAAAGAGGTCTTTTAAACAGATGAAATAGACGTGTGCAAAACAGTAAATAATAAAAAGTCACTTGGGGAAAAGCTACTGCTAAGTGTGTACGCTATTTTATTTTTCACAATTCCCATTCTGAGCTTTTTGGGATGCAAGAGCTCTCAGGGATCTGTCATTGTTCCTGTGTAAAGAAACTACAGCATTTTTACTTTGCTGCTTTCAAAGCAGTTAGATTAAGAGCCTGTTGTTCTTTCTACCTGTATCACTTCTTTTGGCCAAAATGGCTCTTGATAATCAAGGACAAATTCAGAGATGGCTATTCTGATTCAGCTGTTCCAATTGTAATCAAAAGTTCATAAATTTGGTTAAGTTGGAGTCAGTAGTGGTCACATGCACACATTTTCTATTTTGTTTAGATATTCAGTAAAGTTTCTGATGGTCTGCTAAACTAGAAACAGGACTTAGAAAACAAATAATCCTTGCAGGATTTTTCCTGTAATATGTAATGTAAGAAAGCTTGCTTAAAGTTGCTCTTTCTCTTAAATTATCAGTCTTATTTAGACTACCCAATTATGCATTAAGAGGTAATTTTCATATTTTCGGAAATGTACATATTCATTATTCTATTTAAAAATGCAAATACCATTTCATTTCCAATCATACTGAGTCAGTAGTTCCCCAGTTAGGCTGCTCCACACCTACAGTAACCAACATCTGCCAGCAGTTCACGTTCAGGTTAGGAAACATCCTTTAGGTTTATTGTGTTTTGTTTCACTTTTTTAACTTGCCTAGTCAATTTTCTAAACAGAGGATGCCACGGCACCAGCTCTGATTAGCTGATGCACATTTTTTGCCAGTTGCTACACTGTGAACGTCAGTACATCCCTCTCCTCTCTGCTGGGCTTCTCTGTTTAACAGTGTTCAAGCTGTTTGCCAGCAAGAAACTGCTTCACTCCTTCCTCCTGCAGCCCACACAAAACTGGTCCAACATTTACATTAAAGGAGGCAAAAGAAAAGAATATAAATTTTTCAAGATGCTGGAGAAAATCTTGTATATGGGTGTCACGAAGCAGAGACAAAAGCAACATGCTTGTTGACAGTTGTCCATCTCACTCTCTCCTCTCACCAGTTTAACTTCTCATCGTCCATGTTTGCAAAAAAGACCTTCTTATATAGTTTTCAGTGGGTATGGCTATACATTTTTCAAGCCCATTCAATAGCCAAAAACTCAAAGAACAGCGCAGGATGTTTAGGGAAGCTGTAGCATATTAGCTGAGATACTGTGCTGCAGTTGCATATTCCTCCTGTGTCTGCAAATGTCAAAAACTCCCTTTCACTCTGTTTATGTTTGGTGACCAGCAGCCAAGCAGTGTTGATCTCCATTCATGCTCCCTTCAGGCAAATAAATATGTGTATGTATCTGTACTTAATCCTATGTACCCATATTTTTAATATTTTTCTGTTTCACATCACGCCCCATTTGAGATGCTTTTACGCATTTTCCTGGGACCACAATACACAGAAAATATCCCAAGGAAAAGCTGTTTTCTCTCTGACCAGGGCACCATTTCCTGCTCTGTCCTCTCAATCTTTGCACTTCTCTTGATAACTAATAAAAGTCCCAGTTTCATTTCAGCTCTCCAATTCCTGATGGTCTACGAGCCTGTCTGTCTTCAAGGCTAAAAAAGGTGTAGATTTTTATTTTTGTTGTTTGCTTTCACTTTTACCTTGAGGAGCTTAAAATATATTGTCCCAAGGTAAACGCATAGCATATGCTGGCCCCTTTGGGTTTACCATGAGAGAGGCTTGAGGTAGGTTTGCCCCACAGTATAAATGAGTGCAGGATCTTTACTGTGCTTTTACTTTTGAACAGATAAAGAGAGAACTACCCTAAAGGTACAAGAAACAAATCCAAAACTTTTTAGCTGTTGGAACAATCTCTTTCTGTGCTTCCTGACCATGAAGCTTTCAAATGTAGTGCCCACCAACACAGCTAAAGCAAACTGAGCATCACTACGCACCCGTTAATTACTCATCTGTTTTAATAAATAGCAATGATGGTGAACAGCTATAACTCCACAAGCCACCACGTAAAAGCAGCTTGTCAAACTGTCACAGACTTGTCACAGACTGCCTGTGCTGAACTGTGCTGCAGTACAGTTTTAACAACACATCTACAAACAGATCTTTTTGTCACTCCTCCTTCTAGAAGTGATTATGATAGCGAGTGAGGGCACGGGCTTACTGAAGTTTGGAAAGCTGTAGAGATGAAAATGTATGAATAGATTCCGTGTTATTACCTGAACTAAATGAGATGAGCGATGATAAACTCTCCCTTGGAGGAGAAGTGGAAATATGAGCTCAAACAATAGTAACTCTGAGCTTAGAGAAAAGATATGCCAGGATATAGTGAAGTGGGGAATGAGGAAAACGTGATTGAGGTCACCTCTGCTTAACCTTCCCTGGGAGGAAAATGCAGGTAAAACAAAAAGCTATTAAAAAGCAGGATCCAACGAAAAGTGATTCCACTTACTAAAGTTGCCTAAAGGTCACTGCTTATAGCAAAAATAAATCAAATGGAAAAAAGGAAGGTTTCCAAATGAGTCCAGCTATATCCGAAACACCAAAAAAGAGACTGCAGTTCCACTGAATGTTGCATTTTTGTCTTCTATCCAGAACAAGAGCTCTGATCCTTGTCCTTTGGACTCGTGCGGTGGAGAACTTAGGAACTCCCTGGGGCCATCAGCCATTCCCACTCTTCACCTTGGGAGGATTTTGCACCAGCAAGTATCTCCACAGTGTTCTTCAATTGTGTTTTCTCCAGACCAAGAGTTTTAATTGCTATTAACATCATCATTGCTTTTAGCCCCAGGTCTTAAGGGTATTTAAAAATAAATTAAAAAAATACATGCTCTCCTTAATTTTTTATTTTAATTTTTTCAGAGCATAAATGGGCTTGCTGCCAAGACTGAGGAGTTTTTGGTATCAGTCGAGGACATCCAATAGTTTTGCATGAGTTTAACTTTAAAGAAAGTTGGATGGCTCACAGTAATAAAGTTTCCACAGGGCTAACAATTACTGACATTACTAAATAGAAGTGCTTGCATAAGGGTTTGCAAGATCAAAGATGCAGAACATATTAATCTTCATTTCAGGAGATAAGGTGTTCCTGATGGAAAGGATACTCAAGTCTTGGGACAAATAAGGATTAATTCTCCTTAAGGAGAAGGATTGTTGAGATGGTTTAGCTTTTTAAAAAAATGGATATGTTATTAAAAAAATAATATTTGTGAGCATGCACCTTAATCTCAGTTTCCATGGAAAAATAACTATTATGTTCAATAAAAGAAAAAATCCAAATCGAATCCAAGTTTCAGTATGCCAGTTAAAATCCATGCAATCCTCTCTGAATCCATCCACCCTTCTTCTCTCAAGTCCCTATGCAATTGTATCAACCAGTGCCATTGCATTTCACTGGTGTATTTAAGAGTAAGTTCCAGTCTAATTTTTGGTTTTGTTTAACCATATAATGCCAATTTGTTTAAAAAAATCGATAGCAATTCATTAAATGGCAAGCAGTTTTATTTTGAAAGTGGGTTTTATAGCGTAATATTACATTGGACTGAAAAGATAGATTAGCTTGAAATTTGTTCTGTAATTAATTCCCTGGAGAGAAATCTATCTGCATGCAAAAAGGAGACTTAATTAATGGCCAAATATATTTAAATTGATATATCAGCTACTCACAGACAATTGTAGCTTCATTCCTTATTGAAACCTAACACAGCACTGACTGCTTTTTCACAATGTAAAATAAAGCTATAGAATAGCTCTTCTGTAAGTAACGAAAAGAATAATCTTTTTGTTTGAATTTCAGTAACTCACTAGATATGTAATAACTGAGATTGGTATTAGTTATACTGAAAACATCAGAAATTTTTTTTAATTATAAGGCAATGTTAGTGAGAAAACACCAGTGGGTTTTACTGAATTACCAAGTTAGACAAATCCTTCTGAATACCTCTAAGGAACTACCATCTTATTTTTAGTAATGACCTTGTCACAAAAGACAGACATACGTTAATACTAAACACTAAAGACACAAAATTAATGGAAGGTAAAAATCATGTGGGTGGACTTGAACTGTCTTGTACCAGGGCTACTGAATACAAGGAATCTGCTGTCCAGCTAGTGAATCTTCTCATCTCTCATTGTATTCTGTACAAATCTAATATGGTAGGGATGTCCTGAGAAAGTCCATAGACAAATAAGGAACATCCCATGTGAGGTTCTACTAAAAGGCAGTATTAATAGAACGCCTAGGAATTATAAAACTTTATGTTTTAGGACCAACGAGTGTGGGATTTGAGGATATCAAAGAAATCTGGAGTCCTTTCTAACCTGAATGGCACTGCAAGTACATAAAGGCTTACCTAGACGCTTAAATTCCTGAGAGATTTTAAGTGCACACACTGCACAGCACTTCTCACGCTGCTGTGAACCAAAGCTCTAACCACAGCTCTAAGTTGAGATGACAAACGTGTCTTCTCTTCTAAAGGTAAAAAAACGGTGCAGAGAAGTTTTTTTTCTGGCACTATCTATGGACATGGCTGAGAAAATACAGTATTTCATTCTCCTGAGGTGTCAGCCTGACTCCTTTGGAAAACCTTATTTTCACTAAAATAAATGAAAAGCATAACCTTAAGACACCACAAGATTTCCATGACCATAATAAATCTCTTCCATCTACTAAAACCTCCGTGGTTCAACAAGAACCAGGTTATATTCTGCTTCTGCATGGTACTTCAGCCAACATAGATCCTAATATTTAAATCTCTCTAAACCATGCACCATCAGTTTTTTCTAGATATCTATAAATCAATATCATAATGCCAGCTAACAGAAAGATAACACTGCCTCACAGTTCTACAAAAAAATTATCAGTGCTTTCTGATGGCTCTTACTAGGGAAGTTGCAAACACATTTTACATGCTGAACTACACATTCATATGCACATACAATAAACTTCTCACCACTGTGTCCCCTGGACACCAAACATCTGGGTTTGTTCACTTTGCAAGAGAGGCAATGACTAAAAAAGTGCATTACAGTCACAAACACATTGTGAGGATGTGGTTGTACTTAAGGATGTAAAAATACAGACTTCTTTTCAAGAAAGAAATACAAAGGGACTCTGCTCCAGCTCCTTGGAAAACCCCAAATATCATATCAAGTCAAATTGTCAGGTTGTTTTTATGGAGAAGTGCTACACAAATGCTGTCACTTCCACTAACTGGTCTATATAACAGTTGGGTGACTAGTTCCTTAGACAATTAAAAATATTGATTTGGTTCTAATCGTTAGGAAAAAAACCTGACAGCAAAGTCAAATGTGAAATTGGGTAGAAGAGTCTCACACATTAAGCAGTGAAAATTCCCAAAGAAATGAAAAAGGCAAAGCATACATTCAGGCAAATTTTGCATGGTGTCATCCTTCAATCCACTTACGTTATGTTATATATACATATTATATGGATCAGATAAAAGAATGTATATTCTTAAATTAAAGCAGAAAATTACTTGACGTTGCCTTAATATTTATACAATGAGATCGCATTGCACATGGTTCAGAATGAAGCTTGCAGCTACAACAAACACATATATCGGATTAGGGTAACAAACTCACTCAAAGCACTGAAGCAGAAAAAAGTTCAGTTCGAAAAATATCACATTTCCCTGTGTCATCTTCATGAGAAGTGTTTTCCCAAGATTATTGTATTCCTACAAAGACCTGAAAGAGTTCTCATGCCCAGTGGAAGTCTTCTTTCCTGAAAGACATGACTTTTCCTTTGCCATGTTACAGGATGACATGAAAGATGCTACAGCTCACGTCGGGTAACACCTGTCAGTTTGTAAGAGAAGAGGCTTTCAAATGAGATAGAAAAAAATCAGTTGGAAGAGTTGAATTTTTGCCATGTGAGATCTCCCTACTCTGATTTATTACTATTTCTGGGAATATTGCAGCATGAATAAGTCTGCTGGAATATAAAAGGTATGAAACTTGAACAGTATTGTAGTGCACACGATTATTTCTAAGGAATTGTAATACCAGCTGACAAGACCTTTGAAACAAAATCTTCTTCCTTTATAACTACACAATTTGATTAAAATTTGAAAAGAAGAATCTTAAAGATATCTGTTCAATTCTGTTTTTCCACGAGGATTCCCCCCGAGGTGGGCACGTTGTGCTACACACCAGCAAACTGGCTGAAACAAGACCCCAAACGCCATCAATATTTATATACATAGCACAAAACCCACTAACAGTAATGGCAGGAGCAAAATATAAATCAAGACCAGCATTTAACCAGTAACTCTGAAAAACGTCATGAAAAGACCTGATCTTCAGAGGGTCTGGGAGAAAAAGTTCTGAGTGAAACAATTTGTTGTGCCCTCTTCATATCCAAGATCTCTCCAGAAGGTGCCTGTGCCCATAGCGCTGGGTCACTGGCAGCTGCTTCTCTCCAAAATCAAAGTAGACCCAAAGCACAAACATGGGAGCACCTATAAAGCCTTGATGTTGATTTTCTGCTGATTTAACTTCCACACATCACCATTTCAGCAGAACCCAGTCAGTCTATTTCAGCAATGGAAAAGCATTAGGAAAAAAATAATTAAAAAATAATAATAAAAACACAAACAAAAGTAAAGTCTCTACAGACAGCACAGGCTGCTGTTATAGACAGTCTCTTCTGCAACATGCCACAAATTCTGTTTAAAGAATGACATCTGCTTTCATCAGACATCAGAACCCAATATATTTAAAGAGGTAGTACATAGGAGCTAAATTATAAGTTATATAGCTAAATATTTCACAGAGCTTCCGTATTTCTCTTTTTTTGTCAACAGAAGATAGGTGGCTTTCTGGAGAATATTCATTCAGTCTGTCACTTGGAATGTCTCTCTTTAATAATTAACACAAATACTTAACTTTCAAAGATGTGAGCATGTCAGTGCTTGTCACATAAATTGTAGAGTTGGATACTTGCAGGGGTGTATTTGAAGACTGCTGCTGAGCAACTTTCAGCCTTCATGAATAAGATATAGGCCCTTTCATATTTCATTAGATATATGCACAGTTTCTATAGTTCTGAAGCAAAAGTATGCAGGGTCTATTTCTAAAGTAAACGTGCAATTTGAACAGAACTTTAGGTGAATTATACTGAGGCAAAGCCTGCTGTCTCAGTCTGGAGGTCCTCATCCACGGGCATCTTTTCACCACGAAGATGCTCCAAGGGCTTGAGCACCTCTGCTATGGAGACAGGCTGGGAGAGTTGGGGCTGTTCAGCCTGGAGAAGAGAAGGCTCCGGGGTGATCTTACTGCAGCCTTCCAGTACCTAAAGGGGCTACAGGAAAGCTGGAGAGGGACTTTTTCCAAGAGTGTGTAGTGACAGGACACGGGGCAATGGATTTAAACTGAAAGAGGAGAGATTTAAATTGGGTATAAGAAAGAAATTTTTCCCTCTGAGGGTGGTGAGGCACTGGAACAGGTTGCCCAGAGAAGCTGTGGCTGCCCCATCCCTGGCAGTGTTCAAGGCCATGTTGGATGAGGCTTTGGGCAACCTGGTGTAGCGGAGGGTGTCCCTGCCCATGGCAGGTGGATTGGAACTAGATGATCTTTGAGGTCCCTTCCAACCCAAACCATTCTGTGATTCTATGATCATCCAAATGTATAAGGCCTTTTTTTTGGTGTTAATATAGGCTGAGGGATAGAGTCATGGCTAGAGGCAGAAGCAAACCATGTCAGCCTGTCTGCTACTGAATCAACCAACAATTTCAAAAGTTAGATCCAGGCAGAAGACCTAAGTATCTCATTTATACTTCCATGTAACAAACTATAGAACTAGCATATGCTGGCAGATTAATGTTGTACTGGACAGACTTTAATTTGTCCATATTAACGCACTTTACATCTACATCTCCCTCCCATTCTCCAGGGAGTCATTTCCCACCTTAAATTTCAGTAGATAAGCCTGATGTGTAGTGGGAGCGAATCTCTTCCCAACACATGCAAAACACATTGAGTTACTCATCTGTTGTCCATCTTCCTTCCCCCTGCAGCCCCAGACCTCCTGGCTTCCCACCTGAGCCTGCCTACCACTGTATTTATAGATCCTCCACTGCTTCAGGGTGGGATTTTATTTGTTTGCTGTCTCCAGGTTTATGAGCTGGCATACGGCCACTCTGCAATTCCAGCTTTTGCTAAATGAGAGAACTCTTCCAGCAGTTGCACCAGTGCTTCCACATAGACTGCTGCTGGATTTGATTTCCTTAGAAATCTGGTACCAGAATTCAGGCACTTGTGAAATATTACCTAAAGAGAGGAGACTCAGAGCTCATCCCTATCCTGTAGCAGGGACAGGTCACAGCACAGGAATTCCAGCAGAAGCACTCGGGAAGGACAGAAACAAGATTTTCAGGAATGTTTCCATTGACCTATCAGTGTCATTTCTTCATCAGTGAGCACAAGATACAATAAGTTCAGATATGTAGAAACAGTGCTAAGGACCAAATGCTTGCACTAAATACGTTTGAGGAAGCTGGGAGAAAGGAGGTGGCTACTCCAGAACAGCTGTGGTTTCACCCATGGAGGGAGCACCCCCAGAGCTCACTCAACACCCTTTGGGAGGGATGCAGAACAGCCAGATGTTTACAGATACCAACAGTCTGAAAACATGTCTCCTGCTGCTTCCCCAAACCCTTCAGCTTCCAGGAGTGACCTCAGCCTGGTATCTGCACTGGGACCACCAAAACATGCGGCTCCATTTTCCCTGAAGGATCATGTCCCTGTTCTCACTTCCCTATTCTTCTTCCCAGAAAAGCTTCTTGCTTGCTTTTTCATCCTTTGCTTGTGAACTTTCTAACAAGCATTTGGTAACCTTTAATTAGAAAAATCCCAGAGCACAGAGCTAGGCAGCAGCTTTTCCTCAAGGGACATCTGCCCTAACAATTGCACAGTAAAACAAGCGCAGAGCTGCAAGGATGCAATTATTCACAAGGAAAAGGTTTTAAACCAGAAAGATATGAATGCATTTTGGTTTGATACCGTTAAATGACTAAGCAATTTTGAATTTGAATTGTGAATCATCCTTGCATGGTCCTTACGACTTCGAATCTCTTTTGTTTAAGCAGTATTCGTTAAAAGCAAGTGAGTCATTAGGTAAGGTCCAGCTTTCGGGCAGGAGAAGACAGTGGAAATTCCCCACTGCAGCTCATATCCTCAGGATCAAGAGAGAGAATCTGCTTCCCAGGTTAACTCAACACTGAAAAGAATTTTTTTTTATGCAATTAAGTGGATGATGAATCGCTACTGATCTGTGAAGATGCAGAAGGCAAAGGTCTATTATAATAATTGACAATAGTTACAAATTAAAACTAGTTTATAGTCTTAGATATTCAATCAAAGCTTGAAATTGAGGGGAAAACACCACTTGCTAATTTATGGACAGGGAAATAATGATCATTTATCTTCATGATTTACCTGTATCAGTGCGACATGCCTGTCTGGTCTGTGCTCCACCTATTTCAACCTCAAAAAAATATTCCTCAATTTTCTCAATCCCCTCCTTTCTAATCTAAAACGTGTGTATCTCTGTAGACACACTGTAGGCAGCATAGTCAATGTGCCATCTGCACAAGTACCTTCGTGTTTTGGGGTCTGAGACTAATTGTCTGCATCTTTGCAATGTAGACACAGCTTCCTGCCTCCTGAAGGTAGCAGCATGCCCAGCCACAGCAACGTGCTGCTTTCTCAGCCAACAGTTTTATTAACATTTCCTTACACTTAAGGCATTCGTGAAGATTTTGCCTGCTGGTTTGTGTTTGGTTGGTTGGGTTTTTTTTGGTGTTGTTTGTTGTTTTTTTTTTTTTTAAAGACAAAGATTGTTTTTTCAGGCTTGGACAAGGAACCAAGACAGAGGTTTCAGCTTATGTCTCACTGTCACCACACTCAACAAACAGGTCATTCCTCCTCAGCCAGCTGCAACAATGCAGTCACACTTCTCCTATCAGGAGATGGGTACGACAGGAAAGACCATCCACATCGTGGTACCATGGTTATGATGCACTTCATGCTTTTCAGGAAATACCTATCCATTAAAGTGAAGCTCTCAAACACAAAAGGATTGACAAATCATGTGTAGCTCTTTTTGAAATTCCACTCCAAGCAAATTAGGTGCTAAGTCCATACTTGCTGTGCATCATGTATAGGACAGTAAATTTTTTTCCAGGGGATATAATCAATGGTGGAGATGGTGGAAGGCATGCATGAAAATCATGGGAAAATGTCAAAAGGAGATATCAGAGAAGAGACAGAAGTATTGAGGAAGAAGAAACTGTACAAAAAAGAACTCAGACGGATAACCAAGGTAAGGGTTGATCTATTGTAATGAATCTACAAGCTAATTTCTCCTGAAGTCAATGACAAAAGTCTTAACCATATTTGTTCAGTCTGAATTCAACAGTATCAGCACACATGGACTAGGCTATCACACATTAATTTCATTAAATTAATAGATCTGCTTCACTAAAACTGCTTACTTCTTTAAGAAGCTGTATTGATCATCTAAAGGATATTAAAAGCAGTGAGAGATAAGTGACAAAATACCAAGCAAGACTTAAAAGCTGAGTTTATTCCCAGGCAGCACCACAGCTAGAAGTGAGATATAGGAATGGGTTTATTCTATTGCCTATGAACATTTACCTAGTGCCATACTAACTCCAGCAGGGTACCAGCTCCCACTCCAGAAGGCAGCAGGGCTTCTGGAAGTGCTATTAGACATGCCAGCCCAGCATGGCTGTTTTGGACAACTCAAATGATTCTAGATGCCTATGTGCATCCAGGTTACCTATTAGCAGTAAAACAGCATCTGTAACTCCAACATTTCCTTTGAATTAGGAATAGGTACACTGATTCTTCTTAATTTTATTTTTGCATGGATTAAAAAAAAACAAACACAAAACACTACTAAAAAGAAACTGTATTCATGTATAGAAGCAGCCTGTCTATTGCTAAGCCTTCAATAGCCTCAGTTTGTATGGTTTTAAATCAATAGTCAATGCACAGCCCAACAAAATAACCAGAGTTCTAACCAGTAGGAATGGAAGACAATACTGGAAATATAGATGAAATCTCTAGAAAACAGTGCATATTTTTAAAAATATATATATCTCAACTGTGTGGTGGTCAGCTTAATACACATCTATCAAATTGTACATGGAAATGATCTTTAGCTCAGAATAAAATAACACCTCAAGGTATATACACTTCACATTTTACCTTGTGGGTGAAATTCCCTCCATAAATACGCAGCTTGACTATTCACACCTGGTATAGCTTAGGAATAGAGTATCTGGTGAAGTGAAATGTAGGATCAAAGTCTTGATCTTTTGCATTGCAACACATGGAGATATTCTCATATTGAAAAGAAAAATGATATTTCAGTCGTTACACAGTGGTATTTTCCTTTGCGTTTTTTAAAATAGTATAGACTGTATAATTCTGTAATTTGTCAAGAAAAGGAAATACAACTTCCTCTTTCAGTTAAAATGTCAAAGTAGTGTAAAAACCATATATGCTATATCAGCACATGAAAAATTCAAACCAAAATCTTCAAACTGCAAAGCAGATCTGATACGTCCATTTTCCGCAAACAGTCTCATATCCACTTGTTAGGCCCTCCAGCTGCCAATGCTCAGGTCTTTGACTTATTTCTTTGCTTTTAAGAGACAGCAGCCAGATGGCCAAAATTGAATATCCCTCCCAGCTGGCCAATGTGAGTGCATGTACCTGCTACCCAGCTGGCCAGCCAGCCTACAAGATAGCTCCAGGCTGGCCAGCCAGAAAGCATATGCTGCCTTTCGTTGAGCTAGTGGACTAGCTAGCAGAGATCTAGGAGAAAAACATGAGGCAGCAGTGAAAAGATGACATTTTTGTTCTAGAAAATTAAAAGGCACCACTGCTTACTTGGTCTACATACTCTTACTGAAGGTTCTGGATAAATAAAAGGCTGCACAATCTGTCTGTGCTCCATCCAGTACCTGTTGGAATTATATCATGCACGGGTGTAAGCAAGGCAGGTCAGAGCTATTAGGCAGAGAAGCTGAAGAGCTGGTGAAATGCTTCTACTCAACATTCAAGCTCTGAGATACTTGCTCAGCCAGAAATAAATCCCCTGTCATCACAGCTTGCAGTCAACAAGGTATTCTGATTAGCACAATAAAATCCAACTCAAAGACATCAGTATACATCTCAAACCTAAACTGCTATGAAGACAGAGCCATAGGGTCACTTGAGGATCAGAATTACAGCTTTAGACCAAATTTAGGGCAGGACAATACTTCAAATTGACATAAGTAACTTGCACATATCTGCTTCCAGGTGTACTCCACTCCAGAAAAACTCACAGCTTCAGGCTGTGCTTAATTTTCCACTAACATGCAGGTGGGTGCTAGACACAGCCTGTGAATAAGGTCCATAATAGCCACAAGCTAAGTAGGGGATTGCTAAACTGGTTAATAGAAGATGCTAAAGAGAAGTACATTTCCATACTGTTTTGGGAGGGATTTCTTATCTTTCAGGAAGCCAGTATCAGTTGCATCAAAATCTATATGTGTAAAAACATCTCTTGGTTTTGCCTGCCTTCACTGCCGGGTGTACAACTCAGGGCTCCATCTTCTGCTCTCAGCGTGGCCATCTGAAGCCATCAAGCAAAAAAAATCAAACAGAAGGAGCTTTGCAGGAGCCGTCCTCTGGCGCTGGGGATACAGCTGCTTCTGCCATAAGGAAAACAAATTTTCCCCCACCTCTGTGGCTGACGTTTGGTCACTGTTATTCATTTGTTTCCCTCTCCATAATGCACCAGCAGGACAAACACAGTTTGCACAGTTCAAGTGACAGAGAGAAGGATTTAATTCAGAGAGGACAGAAGAGGTTATCAGTCTCTTGAAGAAATCAAGGGATGTATGCAGCTATACCTGGACACAGGGCTTCACCTTGCATTAAGGACAACAGCCCAAGGGCAGGGCAGATCACAGAGACAACAAATGGAAAGGAGAAGCTATTCAGAGACTGACCTTTGCATATCAGCTGTCTTTGATAGAAGAGGTAGCAGGGAGTTTGAGGACAGTTAAGATCCCAACAACAGGTTTTACCCAATCAAAGCTGCTGAAAGATCGGGCTAGACAAACCCTGAGTAGTGACATTATAGGTTTAGTGCAGGAGGAGCAAAAGGTGGCTTGGACTAGTGCACCCTCCAAGGCAGCACCCCATGGGTTGCGTGCTCCAGCCCCATTGAATGGCCTATCAACAGGTACAGGAGCTGCAGGCTTGCTGCATGCTCTGCAAAGACATCTTGGCAGCCAGGGAATTGCTTGGGGAATGGAAAAATGGGATGTACAGGGGGAATGCAAAGCCTATAAATTGTATTCGTCCAACTCAGTTAAGAGGAGAGGTACAAACTCTGTTTACGCTGCCTGACACAGTCCCTGTAACATCATTGCGCTGGGAGGATCAGAGATACTGATGCACTTGAAAACAAACGGGGAGCTGAAGACCACCAGCCATCTGCCCCAAGATTTGTGGGCAGAGGTGGATATCTTTAGAAAGCTTTTGTGCAATATTTCATTTCAAAAAGAGGAGCTGTGTATTTGATATCATCAGAAAGCACAAAGTCCTTAAGAACATCTCAATAGTTTATATCCATAAAATTTGAACTGATCATTCCTTTAGTTTTGTCACCCATAGTTCAGGTTTCTCACATTGCCAATACCACCCTTAGGAAAAAGCCAAGCAGGTACACATTACTAAACTATATAAATGTAGAAAATGTAACAGCATTCAAAAATTTGTAAGAAATATTTCCTTTATCATTTTTTCTATGGGAAAAAATAATCTTTAAACATATTTAAAACCAGACAAATTATTCTGGGAATACTATCTGATCCACACTTACTTGATTATGAGTCAATTAAGATTCACACACTCACTGCCTTTTAAGGTTGTTTTCCAGAATTATCAGTATTTTCTATATAAATACATGATAAATAGAGTAGAAGTTTACCGTGGATCTATTCAAATAAAAACAGGAGTTATCACACAAAATCTTCTAAGCCATTGTTCAGCAAATTGAAACATAACTAGATTCACCACTATTATTTTAATATTCTTGATGCATGCATAATACAGGGGCCCTAGTGTGTTGCAAAAACATGTGTCTTCACTTAATGCTGAAGCATTATCTTTACAGGTTTTTCTCTTTTCTTGTTCACCATGTAAATCATAAGAGTTCCAGCTAATAAGCAGTTATGTACTCACAACCTAGTGAGATGCAATGATGTGCAAACCATGAAACTGAAGATCTGAGTTGCAAAAATGTTGTAATAATAAGAGATTAACTTTTCCTACTGGAAAAAAAAAAATCTAAATTACATTCATGTGTTTAATTTCTAGGTTAAAAATTTACTGTAATTTTAACAAGCACATGAGGATTTTAAGCTTTTAATTAACACATGATATTTCAGACATTGAAAAAGATGGAAGAGAAGAGATAGAAAAAAGTTTGAACAATGTTTTCTATCCATTTCTAAAATAATTAAGTACTGAGACACTTGGAGTAAGTCTATGCAAAGTTTTAGGGACTTATTTGTTTTATTAAATATCTGTTAATTAAAAATCTTGGTTCAGTTTGTCACAACCACGTTTTCAAAGATTTTAGACCCGAAGTCATTTGCTACCCAATACCAGACCATCATTACAGTCTGTCAAAAACTGAGTTATAAGGTATTTCATCATCTCTTCCTTCCAGGGCAGCACTCCCTGCCAGAGCTCATTCCTATTCCCTTCCACGTCACTGTTCTATGCAAATCAGGGGCTCCAGTTAATTCCTATTCATGGCTAATTCATCTGTAATTCCTGCCAAGACGAGTCCTCAAAGAAAAAATTTACAAACAGTTAATGTAACAGGAGTATTTGTCCACGTGTTTCTTCAGCCCTACCAAAACCAGCGAAGCATCCTGGACTTGAGGGCATCATAAATCCAACTAGACGAACAGCTCCATCCGTCCCTGCGCCTGCTAACCTCACAGCCCATCACTGCAATTACGATTTTGTCATAAAGCCTTTCATTAGTGGTGATTTGCATGCGGCCAAGGTGGGCACCTTGGCAAGCGGCAGGTAGGAAGGCAGCGAGCCCACGGTGCCAGCGGGGGCTGGAAGAATCTATTTTCTCCATAGAAAATAACGTCTGCTGCTTCTAACTGCGCCCATCGGGAAGAAATTCAATGGCACATATGTCACTGCATTTATATCAAAGTCCAGATTGGCTTTATTTTGCACTATTGCACCGTTCAGCAGCATCTATTAAATTGCCAGACTTCCAGACATCCTCCTTCCTACATACCTCGTAGTCTGGTACATAGTTAAAAACACAAAGAAACCTAAATATTTCAAAGGCAGTTAAGTTTTAATATCCAAAAGTATTACTCTACTCCAGATGTTCATGTTTTATTTAGTAACACCTCTAAAATTTTCCAGATATTTCATGGTAAAAAGGTCTGTCTCTATATATATTACTCGCATACAAGCTACTGGTGATTAGGAATGACACATTGTAATTAAACAAACGCGTTTCAGCCCTAAGGAAACTAAATTACCATGTAGACAGACAGTAGGAAAACCCAAATATCAGCAGCCCCTTTGGCAGATGGGCTGTATGTTACCAGTTTCTGCAAAATGCTTTGGAGAATCTCAGCAATTTCACTTTTATCCCCCTCTTACTTTTTTGTTTCAGTTAGCAACATTATCACATTCTCTTCTCCAAGTCTTTCTTTTCCTATTTGTCGTTAACCCTTTAGCCCTCCCTATGATTTTCCTTCTCTGATGAAACCACGTTCCTCTGACCTCTCCAGACACCATCTGAAATCCTGCAGCCTCTCGCCTGGACCCCAAAGCCACCAGAGACCCTCTCACATTCTGCCTTTCTTCTTGACATCACTGAAACCACCGTCACCAACACTGACATCTTCCTTGACAAAGCTTAGGATAACCAACCCTCAGCCTTTGTTGGTACTCCTTTGGCATTGTCCTCTCTCAGGTATCTGGAGTCAGTGACTCCATCATGGATTGGTCATCTCAACGCTGAATCAAAATACAGGATAGAGCCCTAAATTCAGGGCAGACAGGACAATATGTCCACTCAGAGGGTGGTGAGGCACTGGAACAGGTTGCCCAGAGAAGCTGTGGCTGCCCCATCCCTGGAAGTGTTCAAGGCCAGGGTGGATGAGGCTTTGAGCAACCTGGTGTATTGGAGGGTGTCCCTGCCCACGGCAGGGGGGTTGGAACTAGATGATCTTTGAGGTCCCTTCCAACCCAAACCATTCTATGATTCTATGATAATATCTGCCAGGCAGTGGCAATCTAGTTTGGAGAGGCTCTTTAAGGATGTTCACCCCTTCTCTTCAGGTAATTCTAGAACGCCTGCTAAGATCACATTACATCTTTATTACAGAGGTATTTAACCACAAATGTTTAATGGACAACATAAAACTACACAAATATTGCATACCAGAGTATGTGGTGCAAAATTTCAACTTGACACGAACCCCTCTACAGAGCCACTGTTCAGAGGCTGTTGTCATGAATTGATTAACTTCTCAAGAAGGTATTAATGGTCCAGCCTCTTGATTTTTCACTTTTCAGCTCTGTTGCCTCTCAGCCTTGTAAGCTTATTACTGGATTGCTTCAAAACCTATTTACCTCTGAAGCCTAAAATTCCCAACTGTCAGACAAAAAAGACATTTAGTAATTAATGTAATCCGGGACAAGACATCTGTCAAGGCAAAGGGCAGAGTATAGAGCATGTTTAATATTCATGTTCTAGTATTATCAGAAACATAAAATACAAGTTGTGTTATTTTGAGGCTGTCAGTCTACACACAGCATTTGATGAAGACTGTCAGGCACAGCTTCTGAAGGTTTTCTCCCACTCCCTAGAAAACAGTGGATCTTCACCCAAAAGGAAATACCTTGTTTGATACACCGATATACAGACGAGTCTACAACCTAAAATATAATTTTCTTCTGTTGTTTTTACCAATGACACTCGTACATGCAGTTACTCTTTGCCAAGAGCATTTCTAGTCTCTGAAGGAATTCTCTTTCCTCTGCTCCCGGATTTTAAGCAATTCCAACAAAACAGCATTAGCAGCCATCAGAGGAACACGCAAATTCACCCCTCTGGATTTTGTTGCGCTAAACTGAATTGCACTCTCCATCCTTTGGAATTTCAAGGCTGGAAAAACACAGCGATTTCCTTGCAACTGTCCTGAACAGCACACAGCAGCATCATGCAGTAGCTCTACACTTCTCATTTTTTAATTTATATCTTCCTGCAATCTGTTACAGCCCAGAAGCTGGTGAGCTCACTGCTCTGATCTGTTATACCACGTGGTATCACTGTTTGGCTGCTTACTCTGAGCTCATGCTAAATAGTAATACAATTAATTTTGACTTGCTTGGCTCCAGACTGGAACAAAGCAGAGCAGGGCTCACCGGCAGGCACTGCCTCGGCTGCCAGGTGGTCCCTTCATTCTGTTTCCTGCTCTTTCCCAGCTGCAATGTGCATTTGCCCATGTCTACATTAAACTCAACTTGGGAAAGGAGTTTGGTCAAGGCCAGACAAATCCAACACTATTTCCACCCCCACCCTCCCTGTACTGCATGGAATAAACGTGTGTTCCTGCTAACAGTAGTTAAGTGGAGTTTGGGGAAAGAAGGTATCTGAGAAAATACAGTATTACACCATGTTCTCCTTCAGTGCCAACCTCTCCCTCTAATACATTCAGAGGGACAAAGTGTAAATGAGAACCTTGGGGTTCAGCTTAAACACATTAAAACTCCAGTCAGTGTTCGATTTAAACTATTTTTTTTCTGTTCTGGGAAAAAAAATTCTTGCTGTTACTTAACTTATTATTATAACCTTATTAAATGGCTTTGTGATATTCTATTTGCTTATTTTTCTTAAGCAAGAGATTGACTGATAAGTCTCCCTGCATCCATTAGGTGACCTTCCTCCATGGTGACACTGTCAGGGAGGGAAGAGGACTACAAGTGTATCACCTCCAGCACATACAAGAGCAGTTGAGGAATTACTCTGAACAGTTCAGATTTTAGAAAAGCTACAATAGTGCTTATCACAGCCCTCATTTTCTGAAAGAAGATCAATTAAAGGAAAAGATCCAACATTAGCAGTTGCCACATTCTGCTTATTTCCTTACAGGAAAGATTTGTTTTCAATTAATTCGGATGACCTCATTTACTAAATATCTGTGGGTCTTCTCTCAGGATGTGATGCTGAAGACCTGAAGGCAATAGCATCAAAAAGCTTCAAGCACCTAGCAGGATCTGGACTTACTCACAGCAGGTTGCTCTTTCAAGTTGAGGGACATCCACCATCCATCATCTCATTTCTTTCCTCTGTGCCTATCAACAAGTTCAACCTTCTGCCCATTTGCTTCGGTGACAAATTGAGTTGCTACGGGCGTTTTGGAGAGCAGGCAGGGTCTTTGGAGTAGAGCAGGACCTTTCAAGCAACTGTATTTTTGGATGCTGAGCTAAATTCAGTTTGAGCTTTTCTTGCTATGTAATAGACTCTTACGTTTTCTGCCAGAGGCATCATCCTTTGATTAACACAAGAAAAACGGCTACTAGCATGAACAGGACAGTAAATTTTCATCTTAAAGGATGTTTTCATTTCTGTAACAAGTCTCCTTACCTAAGAAACTTTCATTTTTTGGGTCATTTTCAAAACCACCATTTCTACAAGTACTGTACAACTGCAACAAATACTACCCCAGGAAACAGAATGCATTTTTGTATTCAGATACCTGAAAAAAAATGCAATACAGAGTCAAAAACTTTTTTTTTTTGCCTTTACCGCAGTCATGGGAGCTTTCCCAATGACGCCAACACTGACTTGTGTCAGTGTCACCTTGCAGTCTTTCCTAGAGTCACAAAATGCTCTAGGTTGGGTAGGACCTTTGGGGCTTGTCTGGTCACGCTGTCCAAGTGGCACTGAAGTTGGGCCAGGGGGCTCAGTGCCTCAAAGAGGTTTTGAATACCTCCATGTCACCTTCCCAACACATGCCAGGTAGTTAACACCTCCACAAGAAGTGAAGTTGCAATCACAACTCCCCTTCCTGGTCTTTAAAGGAAGTTTCCTTTGTTTTCTCCTCTTGACCTGCAGACATACCTGCAGAAAATGCCTCCCATGCAGTCCCTTTGGTGACCACTCGTCTGATTTTGGCTAATAAGCTCTCAACTGCACTTTGGCAAGTGACCAGAGGCTTTAAACCAAAAGTGTCAAACCAGTACATATAAAACAACTAATGTATGTAAACACAAGAGCTGAAAGACCCACTCCTGGAAGTGTAAACAAGCAGCAGTACAATCACACCATGCTTTGAGCTGTTTTGCAGGGAACAACCTCTTGTTGCATGAGCCACCACATCGAATCCCTAGAAAAGCTGGCTGCTTTGATAGACTTTTGCACTGAAAATGCTTAACTGAAATGCTTTAAAAACCCACAGCATGGGATGATTCTCCTCTGCAGAAGAAGTTGGTCTTCTGAAGGTCTTGCAGCAACACCAGGTTTAAAGGACAGCAGGGTAAAGCTTTTTAAAACTACAGGAGCAGGTTTGGGAAGGAAAACAAACATTTTAGTTTCCTTTCATCATCATCTATATTTTAAAAACCAGTGTAACCTAGCAAGCCCCTATATGCTAGTAGACAGGCACATATCCACCTTGTAAGCCTGCTCAGTGATCTTAGTTCAAGTTTGAAAATATTTCCTATTAGTTATGTATATTTATCTCAACCTACAGGAATCCACCACACACATATAGGTGTTTCCATACAATTGCTCTACTCTTCTCAGTTTCATATATATATATTTTATGGTACTGTTACTGCAAAACTAAAAATAACTTCCATCCTAGTTAACTGTTTGCATTATGGATATAGGTAGGCATTACAGTAGTGTCGATCTAGATTTTCATTAAAAATATACATATTCTAATTTCTACACTACTTTTACCCAGGCAAGAAATATGCTCACCTACAAATCTACCAGAAGGAGGGGAAAGAAGGATAAGGCAAGACTCAGTCTTATTTTTTTAATTAAAGATTCAGATTTGCACTATATTTCGTATACAGAAGGTCCTGTAAAATCCTACCAGCACTCAGTGTTAGTTAGGAGAGGAGAAGAGGGGAAAGCGTAAGATGAGACTGGGCTCTGAAAAGATGAGCATCAAAATCAAATACCCCAAATAGAGAAAGCAATACTTCAAGGATGACAAAAAAAAATAAAATCTTCAAAAGCCATCAAATTGTAGGATCCATTGCTTTTCAAAATTATGCCTATCAAAAAGTCATACTTTGTTCAAAGATCGTTTTACCCACAGAAGGCTGTCTCCCTGGCACCAAGAACGATAGAGATCGGTTGTCCAACCACAGTGGAGTCTGAAAACTTGGAAGGGCACAAAAACCCCTTTTGTTTTGTCAAAATGAAAGAGTACAAAGATTTATAAATCATAGTGCTAAGAAGGAGGTTAGCAGTTCTGCATTTACAGGCTCACTGTTGTCAAGGCAGTGTGGTATCCCAAGTGCTGAGCCCTTTGAGAACCCAGGCATTGATTTTTCTATATTAAAAGAAAACTCACCTTTTTTAATCTGGTTCTACCACAGAATAATAAAACCCAGAACTTATTCATGAAATATCCTGGCCTGGCTAGGAAAGGAAATATAGTCTTATGAGATAATTTTATTAAATGCAAAAATATGTATAAAAACGTGCAATATTTAGGACTTCACCTCCTGTTTGCTCCCTCAGACATTCCCCATGTGCATTTTTCTGTGCTAGAATATCTGGCAGTCTGGCTTTCCGGGTTCCTGTTCCTGTATCACTGCAGGAGGTGCAATGTGCAAAGGTTTAGGTAGTCACACACTTAAGAACACACAGCCACGTTTTTTCAGAACTGTCTTCATATGGCAGATCATTCCTCATTGTGAAACCCATTCTGAAGTCAATATTGAAAAAAAAAAATCTTCCAATAAGAGATTCTGTTGAGGCACTAACTTATTAATGAAATTAAATAATGATACTCTATTAATCTCTCAAGATTTTAGTTCATTGTATACCTGGTTAATTGCATGTGTAGATGATTGATCTAAATATGCAATAGCATGTTTGAAAAGATAAAATGCTTTTTCCTGTCTCTATCAAACTTACAGAAAATACATTACTGGTAAAAAAGCAGCTCCACTCCATCTTCGATTTTCCACATTAGTTGGAAGTTTAGTTACTTTTACCTACTTCTACCCTGAAAATGAAGAACATATATTTTATTCACATCTTGCTCTGAACTATGTTTTCCTGTGCGGTGTTATAGATGCGAAAATCTTATTTCCATATGTCCTAACTAGTGGTGTCAGGTTCATCAATGAGATTTCACTCCCGAAATCAGTTTTAAATACTCCACACCAAATTCTGGTATCCAGCTACCAGTTTGTACCTGCACTTGTAACCTCACCAGGGGCTACCAGTGGCTCAGAGCTGCCACCACCGTGGGGCTTGTGCCACCTGCACGCATACGCCTGCACAAGTATCCTTCCATGGATACAAAGATATGTAAACAATAAAACACTACGGATGCTCTGAATTATTCTCTCGGCTGGAATTTAGGCTGGTTTTTGTAGTGCTAAAAATCACAGGAATGTAGAAGACGAATTAGTATTCCTTTGATCATTATGTGCAGCAATTTTAATGGACTGCCTGATTTCCACAAAAAGGGACCAATTATTTTCTCAGATATCTTTTATCATAATCTACACAAGCTAATAAATTCCTACTTACCAACCAAACCAGCTATTCATCAGCCATTCATTTAGCACAGCTTCTGAAGGACTGTCTATCTATTTTTATTTGAAACTATGATTTCTGTTTTCAATGACCATCGTTTGGTTTAGGCGTTTTCCTTTAAGGCAATTATTTCAATTTGATACTGGATGTAAAATGTTAGCATTCACTAGACCTTTACTAAACGGGTAATTGATGCTGCTGTATGTGGTGTATAAACCTGTACAGAAGCTGAAGAACAAGCCATTTATATAAATTGGAAAAGTTTAGACAGCTGTTAGCAGGCGGCTACGGAGCAAATAAAACAAAAATATTTCTTTTTTTAAAAAAAAACACCTTCTAGAATTCATAGAAATCATCAAGAGGCTGGATTTAAAAAATGATAAAAGATAAAATCTTACAAACTCTGCACACTGGGAGCTCGCAGTGAAGTCGAGAAGGTTTGAATGAACAGGGCTGCGGGCTCACAGGATAGAGTTCATAAAAAGAGGCGAGAATCACTCTGTTGCAACAATTTTCTGTAAAAAAAAAACATCTTAACAAAAGATTTAGCCATCTGCTGACCTGTGGAAGTTTCTGCGCGTTGTTTTCTTCTCACTTTTCAATCCCTCGCTCAAATCCACCGGGAGCGGATAGCATGCACCACCACTCCATCTACATTCCGAAAGCATCCGTGTCACGCACTTCGGAGATGATACTTCAGCAAGGCACAGTCGGCTCCGATTTACCAGTGCAGTCACAAAACCCTCCAACTACATCTAGGCAGGCACAGAGCTGGCATGCATACAAATATTCCTGTTATCAGTCCCTGGTTTGGAAACATACCTGGAGCTGAGTGAGATTCGGGAGAGTAAATTGGGCATAATTAGCATTAGAAATAATGTTAGGTGATGCTAACATCAAGCAATTATCTTTTTTAACAGCTGCTAAGTAGTGTTAATTGGCTGCTATGGACTGCAGTTTTCCAGGATTTACAGAGCAATGCTTGTGTATACACACAGCAATTAAGCAAAATGCACGAGGTGACACGAGAAATAATGGAAATGTCAAAAACAGGGTTTTGGAATGAGGGGCTTGAATTAAGATTTCAAACTACTTTTGGAAACCTAATTTGATTTTACCAGCTGAGCCACACTGATGTTAAGCACCTCCCTGTTACCTTACACATCACAAAAAAAAACGAAGGATATCTGGCAGATCGCAGTCATCCCATACATCTCAGCTCTACTGACACACATTTGCATGAAAATTCAAAGTACAAACAAAAATTCCTCTGTTGAAGACAGACAGCTACCACATTTTGTTTCAACTGTTGAAGTTTCTAGAGTAATAGCTAGTAAATCCAGATAAAACCATGGCCAAGGTAGGTCGACCAAGGTAAGTTTTCAATTCAGCCAATGCCCATGGGGTTTACTCCACCTCTGGTAATTCGGTTCCTAAATAATGCACCGAGTCTGAGCATTTGCTGCTACATCCAGCAACATACATCAAATCAGCATGAACTGTTGGGCAAGGCTGTTGGAAGCACAACCACACTGTTGGCACTTCAGTCATCCTACCAGTATCTCAGCAACTTTCATGGATCAGTGTCACACCATGAGAAACTTATTGAGCATCACTG
This sequence comes from Tauraco erythrolophus, assembly GCF_009769465.1. Taxonomy (NCBI): domain Eukaryota; kingdom Metazoa; phylum Chordata; class Aves; order Musophagiformes; family Musophagidae; genus Tauraco; species Tauraco erythrolophus. Next base: position 26,821,504 of record NC_141475.1, read on the forward strand.
AATTACTTATTATGCCAGAAATCTGAGATATTTTTGAAAGTTCCAAAGTGACATATATAGTTCTTCCTAGTCCCAAACTTTCATTTGACAGATATTTAGAGAGCAGTTGCAAAACCAGGATGTAGCCAAATGTGTAAAAGTAAACTGATCGAGCTGGATGAAGGCTTTCTGAAACTACAGAAATCAAGCACAACTTGAAAGTTATTATAAGGACAGAAAACATGATGCAGAACAAGGGAGCCTTCCACAGAAATGAAAAAGGAGCAGGAGGACCTCAACTCTGAAAAGGTCATTTTTATGAGTCATTTAAGGTAATTTCAATGCAATCAGCGTTTCTGTTGTGATTCAGACACTTTACAGTGAATTAATCCCTCTAAAGCCCAAAAGAAATAACGCGCACAGAAATACTATCACTCTACTTAAACTAAGTAGAGGATTTTTTTTTAATCTTTTACTTTGTGGACCTTGTGAATCATTATTGCAGTAAGGTGTGCAACCCCATTCTTACATGCAAGACCTATTAGTGCTGCTGAAAACTGGTGTGCTGCTTGCTGAAAGCAAGGTGACCATAAAAACAAGTATATGAAGATCTACGGTAGAAACTCCTTAATTTTAATCGGATATTTCAGGAACCTAAAGTGTAGGAGAAAAAATGGAAGTCTTCCTTCATAAACCCATTTTTCAGTTTGTTTTTCCTCTAAGAATATTAAAAAATAGCCATACAGATTCAGATTTAGTGCCACCTAGCCCAGGCTTTCATCTCAAGCAGTGGCCATAAACAGATGGTATCAGAAAACCAAAGGAAGCATAACACAGCTAGCATTTACATGTCCCCTAATAATCTCCCAAACTTAAGATATTTTCAGATTGTTATATATTATTCAGGTAACTAACAGCCATACTGATTACTTAAAATTCCAATTGAGTCTTTTTTCTGTCCCTGTGTTTTCTTTAAGCATTTCTTGTGGGATATCATATATTTCCTCCTTTTCAAAATTAGGTAATTGGGTGACTTAAATATACCCTCACTAATTTTATCTGAACCAACAGGAAACATCACTAAACTTCACTAATGTTTGGTGAAACACAAGGAGAATTTTTTTACGTCACATTACAAAGTTAACTTTCTGATTTACTACAAAAAAAAATTACATAGCAGAGCAAATAATCCCTGTGTCCACAGATGAGCGTTGCAGTTAAATTTTCTGATTACAAGTTATTCTTGCATGATTTCCATTAAGCCAGTGCCCACTTACAAATATCCCTAGCAGATGCCCCAAAATACTGCTGATATAAGCTATTTTTTTCAGTTGCAGATGTTTCCATTTCTGATGCTTTTGTGCTTTTCTTTCCCAGCAGCCACAGCTGATTTGGAAGCAGTACTAATTGTAAAACAGGTAGGATGAGCACAGCCAGATATAAAACAGCAACAAGAGACTGTGCATCGTCATCTTCGTTTCCTACATCTGATTCATTACTGAACAACGTGATTTAGTGTAATGTAAGTTTTGAAGTGTGGCATCCAGCCAATAAAGCTTTACTCATTTCACTGTACCCTTACATATAATACAGTAACAGTCACTGTAGACATTAAATCACCTTTTCACAGAGCAATTTCAATACAAGAAGAAGATTGGTCTATGACTTATGTCATACCCAACAGGAATTCCTCATGAGGACATTCTTAATATCCGAGTGAACATATTTTGTTGAAAACTGGCCTTTAGAGCATGACTAATTTGGTCAGGATGCCATTTGAGTAAAGCACTCCATTTTGTTCCCCTATAGTTTTATTTCTCCTCACATTTTGCTTTCTACCCTTGTTTCTAAAAAGGCTTTCCATCACCAAGAAATCTGCATGAACATCTTCACCTTTGCTGGTCGTTTCTGCAACCCTTCAATAAGGTTTCATAGAGATGAATGATTTGTGCAAGGGAAATGTTTTATTCATGTTTGGAAATGACCCAGATGAAACCTAAAATAATAATTCACTCCTCTGTTTTTAAGAAGAAAGCTGTGTCTTGGATTTAACTGAAAAGTTTTTTAGTAATTGCTAGTGACAAATGGTTTTCTTGCTGGAACCTATTTATGCCTTGTCTATACATAGAACTGGACTCAAATGCTGTAATTTTAATACCCATAAAGGTGTTAGAAAAGTCATTTTAAAGCTTTTTACTGGCACCTTCACTTTACTTGAATCTGTATGTACATACAGCATCTAAATAGATTAACAGTTTCTGCAGCATGAAAATCAGTGATTACTGATCGTGGTAAACACACAAATGTTTAAGTGGCATCTGCCAGAGTGGTTCAAGGAGGCATCTCCAGAATTTAAGACATGAGAAGTGCTTAAAAGCATCTACAAGGTGTTTTTCTTTCCATTCAGTCCATTATCTTTATTCAACTCATCATGTGCCTGTAAAACTGCCTTGTACATTGAAGCCTCAAACACCCTCAAGACCCTTCAAGCAGAACCACAATACAGCTGTCCAACGTTAACAACACATCTCTGCTTTCTGCTCCTCATCTCTATGAAACACACACACCACACTCAAGAGTGATGCTCACCAAGAGGACAAAACTCCTTCCCCTATCATTAGTGCAGGAACTTAACTGGAGTTCTCAAAACTATCTTCCTTTAAATAACAAATATTCATAACTTTTACATGCATGATATGCAAGGCCTTTCCTAGACCTAAATACTCAGGTTTGTCTTGTTGCTTTGTTTTTCTCAAGGTGACCTGATCAAAATTGAAGACAATACTCTAGATAATGACAGAGGAAGTTACAAATACATTTAAAATTACAGTGGTATTCTGTTTTGCAAGTTTCTCTTAAAGTTGTCGTTTTGATTAACTATAAATAAACTAGATAAAAGGTACCAGTGTAAAATTTTATAAGATTTGGATTCAAGCTTTCCAGAGCATCCTGAAAGGAAGTCAAGCAGGGAACTTAAGTTCAAACTAAAATCCAAGTTATTGATCATATGGATCTAATGTGATCTAGGGTTAGATTTTTTTTAAAAAAACATTTTCATACTTTAATTTTGGTGTAAAACCCCCACATAGGACATAGAAAAATCAAGGCCAGAGGTAAACAGAGTACCCTCCTGAAATCATTTACTAAGATAATATTTACAGGAGAGCTGAGCATGTTAAGATGCAACTGTATTGGTAAAATGGGGCAAAGTCTATAGGAAAAAACACGTCACTCCCTCTTCACTTCTCTCCAAAAGCAATCCAAAACATCAAGAGAGGTTTTGTCTCAGGCAGGTAAAACTGCTGCCTGTGTTTGGACGAAGAACTGCACTTTTTTACATTCCTGGTGGTAGAGCCACAGGAGGATCCACACACCTAGGGAAAAGCTGCAGTGGTGTTGGGAAAAGATCAAATTTAAGCTTATATCACTGTTGCACTTGTAGGTACTTACACATTTATAGAAGTTGCTGAAGAGTTTTCATAATCTCCAATTATTGTACTATGAGTAAGTTGCTCGTTATAGCAAAAAAAAAGACTAAACTGATGTTCCAGCTTATTTAGAGTTGAATGATTATCACAAGATTGATTTCACTGTAACATCCAAAAACCCCACAGAAGTCCCACTATTTATAGTAACGCATCTATAACCACCAGACAGGATGTCTATTTTCAGTCTCATCTTTTATTATGATTTCCCTTGGAGAAAACAAACAAGAGCCATACAGATCCAGCATATAACTCCATCAGATCAGCCTCACTGTAAATGATCTCTTCAGAAACATTTCCTACTCACTCATATAAATATCTTTGTAATCAACAGCTGAAAAAATTTCAAAAGTCTGTAAACATGCCCATTCCAGCATTTTTAGAGGCTGTGGGTTGATGTGCTTCAGTTTTGGATGGCAGCTAATGATGAATATAATGAGCTGGGTAAGGTACATAAAACTCAGGCTAAATCATACTCACTAATGAAATTCATTAGGTGGACAAAATGCCTGGTATTAAAGTGAAAAGATAGTTGGGTTGAGAAGTGATTTCCAATATTATGTCACGAAAAGTGGTAATAAGGAAATGAAGGGGCAACGGCTAAATCCCTATGTGTTCCTGCCCCTGCTCCCACCCCAAACAGTATTTAATATAATGTAACATATAATAAATTAGATATTGAATTGCATCCCAGACTGGCACTCTGGGATGCAACAAAAAAAAAATAGTGTGTTTTAATAATAAACAGAGTGTTTTAACACTCTGTTAAAGTTTTGAAGTTAAGGGTCAGGTTCAGGGAAGACGTTTGCTCTGCAGCTACAAGGAGTGGAGGCGCAGAAACCGGTGTAAATAAAATTCAGAATTGTATTGGCTTTTCCATTCAGCTTAACAAGCTGTTCCACAGCTTTACTGAAAGTGATGAAATGCTGATTTATGATAAATCATCTTACATTTACTTACTTTTATTTAGAGTTTTGTTCCCAGGTTTGAAATACAGATTACTTACAGGGTTGGGTTTCTAAGGGCAGAAAAAATATAGAGGGGGGATGCTGATGAGGAAGAAAACCTTCAACTTCGTAGCTAATCCTACAGTAGTTTCAAGATCTAACAGTAACAGGTATCCAGCTCCACAAACAATTGCTAACATGAGACAACTTTAGTTTATGAGCTCAAAGCTCCGGGGTGCATGGGAAGCACAGAGCATCCATGTGGAATAATCCAGAGAGATAAAAAACCTGAAGACAGGAGTATTTGTTGACCTCCCTGTATATATGGGAATCTCTTAGAAATGGGGGAATTGCAATCTAATCGTGTACAGGATTTTATAGTTTCAAAGAAACATGACACAGAACGGAGGCAACCGTGGAAATAGCCGCAGCTGAAAATTGTCGGGTCCTGGGGTTAAATGGAGACAAGCTGTCAAGTTGCACTTGAAATGCTCAGATATACTGCAAGGCATTTTCCTTAAGTGAACCTGAGCATTATCCCCAAATAAGTACATACCTTGCTATGGGGACAGAGATAAGGGCGATGAAACAAAGAGGCTATCTATTCCCCTCTCTAGACACATCTTGGTTTAAAATCCACATGGAAAAATACACAAATTATTTATTGATATATATATTATTATCTCATTATTCCTCAAAATCCCTTCTTCTGTCTTGTTTCTCTGGAGCATATCTAGGATAACAGCTTCCAGTTCCCTGGTCACCTACCAGAGTCCCATCCAGAAAGGGCAGAGTCTGAACAAAAACTGAATGATACAGAAAACCTGGACTTATGGGGTTCAGCAATAACCACAGAGAGCCTGAGGCTGGAATGCTGCGAATCATGTTCGCAAGAAAACACTGATTTATCAGAAAAAAAAATTCTAGAAGTTTGAAAACTTTGACATGGTCTAAATTTTTTTCTTAAAAGTTGTCTTAAAGTCCAATTTTCTTAGAGTATGTATGCTATCAGAAGTGTTTTTAATATTTCTTGTCAGAAAAAATCATCTTTATTACTTAAAATATTATTAGAGGCATACCAAAATAACAAAACATTGCTATCCTTGTTAACACTTTAAGTACGTGATTGGAAACATGAGGAAGCAGAGAGTTATTTTCCTGAGAATTTAGTAATGAAAGTTATTAACTATCAGTGTTAATAGTCCATCTGAGTTAATGTGCACTGTCAGGCAAAGATTAATATAGTAAAATCTTATATACCGATGCTTTTGGGAATCAGCAATGGGGGTGTTATGAAATGAATATATATAAATAATTATTTCAAAGTGGTCACTACAAATCTTATCACAATAGCATTGCACACTGTAGAAAAATAATTTGACTGTTTTAATAGCTTCAAGCAACAGAAAAATTAAGAAGCACAAAACCCATTAAAATTCAATAAATATCAAAATAATTTTTTTGTACTTGATTTATTTTAACTCAATGTGCCTCACTGCTAACCAGTAAATGTCTTGGAAAATTAAAGTAATTGCAAGAATCAGAAGAAGGGAATTTGAATTCAATCTCTTATAACCAGAATATTAATATGAAGAAATTCTTGAGCCATAGTTAAGTTTATTTCATGCCATTAAACACTGGCACTTATTTTATCTGACATTTAATTCTGTTCAGGCAGTAACAGCTCAGTAACTCAGATAAGTGCAACTGTAAGTATCTAAGAAGTAGAATTTACTGTAAGTCATGAAGTCCTGTTAGTCTACAAGAAATTTAGGAAAACTGCCAAAAAAAAAGAAAGAAAAAAAGAGCATCAGTTTTCACTCTGATTCAGGATGCCTGACCATACCTAGGCACTGGGAAAAAAGCTCACGACGTTCATATCTGCAAAAATAGAATAATCATCTTTGTACGTCAGGCTTCAACATAAACCAATGAACTGTCCTACTGTGAGCAGGACCATGCAAACGGTGAACACACCCAAAGAGAACACACAAGACCATGCTGAGGTCAACCAGCTTCATCCAGAGTTTGCTACGAATTTATCAGGGGCCAAAAAAACAGATGACTAAATTGTCTCTTTTCTCCTGGTAAACACTGGAAAACATAACACCTTTTAGCATGCCCCAAACAGGCCACCTAAAGTCTTCTAACTGAAGAGAATAAGGTGGATTTTCAAAGAAATAATTGAGAGCTGGTCTAACCCACTCACTTTCCATAGGAGCCAACTTATATCTTCAAACTCCATCATCTCCTTTCCACATTAAATACATGGCGGGGGAAATAATAGCTTCCCAATTTATCCCAAAAAATAAAGTGGGAAGATTGGCAAGATCATCTGGCACATCCAGCTGATATTACAGGGAGGAAATGTCACACAGTTAAAACAGAACACGTGCTGTTTGCCCAGGGAGGAAAAACGTCTCAAATGTGTCTTTATAGGAGTCCAAGTTTAAGTGTCTTTCCCTCTGAATATCAGGCTTAATTTCCTGGCAAATTGTCTTCAGAAGTCAGTGATTATTTAGTAGTTACCTTTTACTTACTTTGATTTCTTAATGAACTAAAAAAAAATCTTTAAACTCAAAGGTCTTTAGATCCCTGATGAGCTGTTACAGCTATTTCTGAGTTAATTCCTTCACCTTGACCATAGCTACAGAAATATAAATGGATAAGATCACACCTATAGATCATACTTTGTCACAGAGCCCAGCAAGCCCACGATACCTACCTCGCTTGAAATCTGTTCCTGGGAGACGTTCGCACATCAAGATTTTCTGTCTCCCAAAGAGCTCCTCTGCCTTAGGCATAATTGATAAATTAACAATTTTGACAGCAATGTCAAAACAATGACAAAACCTACTAAATGCCATCCAGGATGCTATTGCCCTCTTTCTCAACAGGCACAGAACCAGCACTAGCACACCAGAGCATCCCAAACCCTGCGCGTTGACACCAGCTGATCTTTTCTCAAGCTTTTTTGACTTACTACCACACCACTCTACTAGATTCATGCTTGAAAGTGTTTGCACAGTAACTGTTTCTCAAGGTATATTATTTATGAAGTTTTGTAATGAAGCAAACAGAGAATGGGATTAATACAGGTATACATGGAATACAATGAAATGCGCTGAATAAGATGATAAAAAAGCAAAGCATAGGAGCCTCTAATGACTTTTTTAATCTTACTGTTGTATGCAAATTTGATTTCAATTGTAATATCATTTCTTTGTTTAGAGAAAGAAAAAAAAATAGGACACAAGCATTTCCAGACTGGTCATTTAATGTTCCATTCGTATTGACAAGACAGGTAATTTCTAGGAATATATTGTGAACTGCACATCACATTTTAATTTTTTTTCCTGTGAAATAATATCTAGAGAAGGAACACCCTTATGCTTTGTTTGTTTTATTTATTAAGGTTTAAACATTTATCCTCACAGATTAAAAGTTTTCTTTTCTTTAGCTTTTCCCATTTTTTTGTCAAGCAAACAGAAAAAAGTTACAGACAACAGGTTATCCTACATGTAGATATTCCCTTGTTTTGGCAGCACTGTAGTTGCACATAGAATTATTTGCTTTTGTCTGGCATGCTCACCATGCAAGGCTTCTCTTTCAATGTAATGCACACGAATGCAAATTTTACTAGAAAAAAGAATAAAATACAAAAATACTGAGCTAGGTTTTATGAAGACAAAAGCTGGAGTCACAGCTTGCCATGGTGTACCAGAAAGGGCTGGAAGACCATTGGCTTCAGATGTTTGAGTGGAAAAAGGGATCCAGAAGGGTGGGGGAATGATGGGAGGGGTGAATCAGCCCATTGCATCAGGGCTGCATTAATGTGCCTTCATACAAAACAATGCTCAGGAGTCCTGTGGTAAAATTTTATATACTGCTGAGTAGAATTATGCAAAAATGTAAGCATATTTTAAGAAGCCTCAATAGCTATTTAATTGCTGTCTGAGCAACTGTGTCGCCATTTACATCCTTCAAACGGCAGTAATTGTGTGCAGACTTGACATGGAAAGCTGGGAAGCTCTAAGAAAGCTGCTGAAAAATTGTTGCCATACAAGGAGAGAGTAAATGGTGATTATTTGAGATCTGTAAAAAATGAAGTAATAATTCCTAAAAAAAACCCAATAAAATAATTTTTCTTATAAGTGCTTCTTCAATTAAGAGAGTATCAGCATCTCAATTAAGCTTCTATTTCCAGGGATTTATATGGTAACTAAGCTGCGAAGAGTTGCTCTAGGCTAAAATGTGACACACACAAAAATCAGAATCCTCACAGCAGAATTTTTAGATGCATGAAAAAAACTGAAAAAAATCTTTTAACTATCTTTAACTTGCATGAAAAGGAAACCAGTAGCAATGCATTTCAACACAGTGGTTCAGAAATTATGTTCAGGCCTATAAATGGCTCCAGTTACTCATCACTAGCTAAATATTTACTTCTGTGTGTGTCTCTCACAGCCATCATCATGGCAACAACAGTCTTGCTATTTTGTTCGATAGAGTCAATAGCTTTCCAAAAGCAGACAGAAACCATTTCTAGATTCACTTGTCTTATTACTGGATCCAAAGTATTTCTGATGATCCTTCCAGTGCTTGCTGTCCCACCTGCATGAGGAATATTAGCTTAGAATATGATGTGACTTGAGAGGAATGGTTGCCATCTCCCTGTTTCCACTGTTTTTATTACCAACTTAACCCATTTTAGAATCATAGAATGGTTTTTATTGCCAACTTAACCCATTTTATATCAGTGCACATTCCTACTGTTGAATGTATATGCTATATTTGTAAATAAATCAACGCTCAATGCCCCAGTAAAAAGATACAGTAGTGTTGAATATTGCCTGCTAAAGGTAATGCTTAGTCCAGAGAAAAAAAGCTTTTGCAGATCAGCCCCCCCAAATTAATTCATTAGAAATACTTTGTGAGCAATTAAAGGAGAAGTAGGCATCCAAAGAACAAATACTTTTCTTGTCACGATCCCAACAAGAGGGAAAGCTCTCTAGATTTTAGCGAAGCAGAACCCTCAGTGCTATAAAGTGATGCCGTTCCACTGAAATGCACAATAATATTCTGGTTTATCCCTACCAAGAAGCTAATTTTAACACAATTTTTGCTTTCAGGGTTTGCCAGCACAGGGACACTCAGACATAATCCAAATTAACTAAAAATATGAAGTTAAAGGGGATTAGTTAAAACTGCCTTAACAGACTTTCAGAATTAATGTAGCCTTATTTCCATTTAGCTTAATTCATTTTCCTAAGGCAAATTTAAGACCACTTGAATCCTAAGTGTCTGCTTGCCCACAATTCAAAATGCCGTTAAAAGAATTCATTTTAAAAACCTACTTCGATTATTTTTCCCGATTGTGTCCACGAAATAAAGCAGCAGCCTAAGAGAACCTGACAAACTCTTTGGAAGACTGCTAAATCAGGATTACCACGTTGCTTCTGCAGAGTTACTGCCCACAGCTGCAAAAGTGACAGTGCTCTGCACTTGGAGAGCCATCTCCTCCTGACTCCTTGGTCTCACCATCACTGATAAAATCCACATATTATAGTTACATTTAACAATATGAGTTTCATGATAAAATATACCAAATACCCTCTATCACCTATTCTGTGTCTTTTCTACCAGTCCACAAATAGTAGATAATTGCCTTTTTTAAAAAAATATATTTTTTTTGTTAATGCAGCATTATTAACAGCTTCAACTGCTGTAATTGGCTATTAATTAGGTTTCCCTTGAACTTGACCTAATTTAAACCATAGCAGCCATCCATCTGCACCTCTGCTCAGATATCACAAAACTCCCATTTTAACCTTTTCCCTTTCTACTTATTTACTGACAGCCAAATGAAAACATGAACTCCTCTCCCCAGCCCCAGTTTGATAACTTTAAATGGTTATAGCTTTTTTAAAAAAAAAAAACTTAAACCAATGTCAAAATGAGGAATACAGTGGAACAAGTGATAAAGGTGTTTCCTATTTATCATTGATGCAGCATCACCTGGAGCATTGTGCTTCGTTTTGAGCATCACCCTTTGTTGAAGATACTGAGTGGATGGAGAAAGTCCTGAGAAAATCTACCAAAACTGGGCAGGAAACAACAGCTACAGAGACAGATGGAAGAAAAGCAGTGACTCAAGAACAGACAACTGAACGGGAACATAAGTTTACAAAAAGGCAAAAAAGAGCAAGGATGGAGAGAATAAACTGTTCTCCACGCAGGACTGCATTTCCAAATTCACCATGGGACATTTAAAGAAAAAAGAAGGAAAATACATTAATGTTGGAATAGATTTCCTGATAAAAAGGATATTAGAGTCACTATTATAGGCAATTTCTATTATACTAGAGAAATATTTCCCAAGAATGATGCTTTGGGGTAGAGTAATGGATTATCCAATCTTGTGAAGCCCCTTCCAGTCCCACTTTTCTAGGATACTCCTGCACCCACACCATGAACAGTGTTATCCACAGAATATGGCCCAGAGCTGCTCTTTCAGATCAACAGGAACTTCATCAGGGACATGCCCCAGCCAGTGCAATTTACTCTGTGTGTGCCAGCGCAGTGGGGTAGGTGACATGGGCATATTCACTGTCTTGCCTTCAGGAGATGCCAGGTGGGTATCTCCTGCTTCCCAGGACATTTTGTTAAACAAATCAGAAGTTTCAGACAAATCTACTTTGTTGCTCAGTTCTTAACACGTCTGCCCAAAAAAGATGTAGAGGAGGCAAAGTTTTCATGTAATAAATGAATAAAAATAAAAATAGAAAATAACAGATGGGTTGAAATCCAACTGAAATGGATTTGGCCATTTCAGATCTCATCAGGTTAGTCCTGCAACTATGGTCCCGCTATGTATTGCCTGTATCCTGTGCACACAGCTTTGCTCTCCAAGCAGGAAGGTCAATGCTCCAGAGATGGCTGAGCTGGTCCTTAAGAGAGGGTATGCTTTAGAAAAACATGGAGCTGGCTCATGGACTTGTCGGGATGCCATCAGTTGTGCAGTGATCTTTGGGGAACAGGCTGCAAAGCAGCACAACCAAGAGGCAATCCTAAGAACGTCCAGCAAACCAATGACCCTGCTCAAACTCAGCTGTTCAGCACCACCAGAGAAAGGGGACAGTCCTGACTGGGTTGAGAAGTAACGTGCTGTTTCAGAGGCAGATGGGCAGCACTGCTCCTGTCTCTCTGCAGGGACTGCTCTGCAGCCTTGTGAGCAAAATCTGTCTCCTTCCTTCCTTCCAAGCCCCTTTGCAGATGACTGAATGCTGCTTGCTCGGGCTTGGTCACAGCCATGCAAACAGGAGACATTTCAAGACAGAAAAGCCACGAGTCTCCTGCAACTTGGATGTAGTGACTGGAGCAGCACCCTTGATTTCCTGCATCCCACTCTTGTCCACTGATGGACACCAGCTGGTACCGGCTTCCCAGCAGTGTGACACCCCATCTCTGTCAGGGGGGTGATTATTTCCTAAACAGTGACTTCTATTGCCATGGGCTTTTTGAAAACACTTATCCTAGAAAACCCAGCGAGCCAAACTCATCCTAGGGGAAAACAAACATGTAACCCCAGCATTCGGGAGCTTTCGTTTGTCCTTCTGAGCGTGGAAAAAAATGGGTCAGGCATTTTAATTGGCAAAATATTGGGTTGCTGAAATGTTTTCGTTTGACCTTTCAGATGTGGAAAGAGATCTAATCAAATTTCAGACGTCATACAGGCCAGCAGAGAGGGAGGGCAGCTGTAATTCGTAGCTTCTACAAAGGAGTAACATTTTTGACACTTGGAGGAAAAAATAGCAATGCAAGTGAACAGCATGACTGAGTTGCCATAAAACTTAATTTCCAACACAGTTTTTAAATAAACTATTCCTGTTGGTCATTATGGTCACCAGGGTTAGCTTAGCATCCAAGGAACATGTTTAAGAGAACAATATCCCAGGAGGAGTGGACATTTGAATCAGTCATCGGCAATTTGGAGCCAGGGCAGCCCCGCTCCCCCACACAGCTCTATCACGTCCCTCCATGGGATGAATCCAGTCCTGTTTCCACCAAGAGAAATGTATTCCCAGCACAGCACTCTGTGCTGGCCCTAGCCCACTCAGTGTGAAGCTCTATCATTATTCTGACTACGAGACCCTACGAATCGTTCTACAGGAGCTACTTGATTATTGCAAACCAAAACGATTTCCAAAGCAGCTTGGTGGGCTGGCAGGATTCTACCCAGACACACCAAACTTCAGAAAGCTTTAGAAAAAGCTTCCCCTATGAAAATAAAAACCTTTATGTGTAATATTTGTTGCGTCTCAACAAGATGAAATGGTTTTCCCCAATCTCTTTTCCTTCAGTCAAGTAGCTCGGTTCATCCCTGGGCGACTGTGCAGGGGTGTGTGTAAGAGTGCCAATTTTTTGGCCTTTCCCACTGAGAGTAGCCTGGGATAGGCATCTATTAAATACACAAGAGAAGTTGTTTCATGTAAAAACTTCTTGCTATTTGCTCCTCAGCTGCTGATAAGAAACTATTTTCTCTTTTCTCCAAATACCTTTACTTTGGGTTATAGACCGAGCAGTGAAAATCTCAGGCCAAGAGGTGAATGCTTTGGAAACACGTAAGCTGCTAAAAACAGGTTTCCAGAAATACCTGCAGGGTTAATTAACAGGTTTGTTAGTGCTCCTGCTGCAACACACCAACAGACTTTTCTTAAGTCTTACCAAGTCATTTTCTTTGTTTGTTGTAAGTTCTATATCTGTTTCTTGTGCTGCGTTTCTTAGAAAAGCTGTTTTCCATACACAGGACTTGACCTTTGCAACTGGTTCAGGACACGTTTGATTAGCAATCTCAGAAATACAGTATCATTTTAGTCTGGATAGCAAACAACTAATCATGTCAAGTTTGTAGTCTGATGCAAGGAAGATATAATTGAAGGCTGTTCCCCAACTTAACCAAAGTAAAAAGTTACTCGTGGAAAACCTATTGCAGAAATCTTTATCAGCTCGGGTGTACAAAGAAGTAATTTGCTTCCTGGCTTACCACTAGCAGACTTGGAAGCAATCAAATGCAACAATTTCAAAAGGCTATTATCCACTCACTGTTGAAAAAGGATTGCAAAATAGATTCTTGATTTACATTTCTTTCAGGTCTTATTAAAATAAAATGCCACTCTTCTTATTTCCCTGTATCATCTGGAAGCATTCTCAGGGTTGAGAATATTCTGAGCTGATCCTTCTGCCTGCCTTTGGCAGCAGCAAGGATCTTGATGCTTACCTGAAGCAATTAGGAAGCAATTATACCCTGACTATAAAGTATTTCATTGCATTTGGAGTCAAAACTGCATAATTTTATGATTTCAATTTGTTATTGATGAGGTGGGCTGAAGCAGAGAAATACAAATGGAAGACATCCTTTTTTGAGCTTTCTTGCATACAATTCACCTCCTTTTCCTTTTGCTCAGTCCCAAATGACTTCATATTACAGCACTTGATCTGTGCACTTCACTGGATCACAATAATCACTGCTTTGGGAAAGAATTTATATTTTTTAATGACCCACTGATGACTGTGTGCAATGCCCTGGTGGTTCACCCATGCCTGGGGGGCTGGACAAAGCCCTGCCTCCCTGAGGACATGCTGACAGCAGCAATTTTCCTGCCCCATCAGAGGCTGAAATCCACAGGTCCTGGGTAATTGAATCCCTGGTTGTTCGGTGAGTGCCCAATGCTCAGCCTGGTGAGGCTGAAGGGCTCTTGCAATTCATCCACAGGCTCAGCCTCCTCCTGCAAAAACCCAGCTGTGCTCCTTACAAACCCTGGCTGCTGTGTCATTCATACACAATGAATTTCCAGCTAAACTGAAAATTAGATCAAAAATTTTGTTTCTAACTACACTACAGGAAAACGACCTGCGAAAGCAATACATTTCACAAAACCTTAGGAGAAACACACCAAGCCACTGGAAGTAATCTGGAAAACCAAACAGTTATCTACCTGTTCTTAGATTTCAGTTTGTGCTTTTACATTTTTTTTTTTACTTCAATATATGCTGCAACCAATTTATCTGAATGTAACTGAGATTTTTCTAATGTTTCTATTAAAGATAGCAACACAGAAACATCCAGAACTGGGGCACTATGGAGGAAATTCAGAAGGTTAAGTCTTTTTTAAGATCCCAGTAAGTTTTCCTGCCAGCTGCATTTTTAAAAAGAAAAGAAAATGAAATTTCATTTTAATTGAGCTATTGACTAGTGATAAATCACACTTATTAAAGTATTAGAAATCCATTCTCTATATACACATTATATTGCACACAGCCAGTCTACAACACTCAGGACCATTATTCTGTATGAATGTGCTTTTCTCAATGTTTGCAGAAACAGAAGGAGGGTGACCTAAAACGTCTCCTTTGTACACTGTGGTTGAGAGAAGACTTTTTTCCTTTAGCTCAGTTTGGAAAACTGAGTTATACAAGTGAAAATTGCATCTTGCCACATGGAGATCATTAACTTTACTTCCTTTCCAAATACAAGAATCTGCATTGCTACTGAGTGCTTTTAAGTATTCTTTCCCTCTAAAACTCTTTCTTGCCCACCTCCACATCTTTAGGAGGACAGGGCTTGAGGAGCCCAGGGGAGGAGGAGAGCACCTCTGTTTCTGGAGGGGTGCCGAGCACACCTGGAACAGGAGTTTGGGAGCCTGGAAGGACTGAAAAGCCATAGCTGGAGAAGATCAGCAGCCAGACAATCCCTCTCCATCAGCTCTCAGACTCCAGAGTTGATGGAAGAAAACTCCTGACGCAAGTGGGAAGAGTTTGCTGTGGGCCAGCAAGTCCCTGAGCTAACACTGAGAAAACTCTCCCCCAAGTCTGGGAAGCAAGATCCTGCCTGCCAGGACACAGCGGGCAGCTGGGTGCAAATCTCCCTCTTTCCTTTCTGAATCACCATGTAATTTCACTTTAAAATTTCATCACAATCTGTTTTTTTGTTCCCCCTTCAATTTCCAGAATTTATTTTCAAATACATTGTAAGAAACCTTTGGGCTGCCTACTTTCATTATTGCAATTTTTCTTCTGCATATCTGACTTTTTTTTCTTACCTCCCTGCCTTGACTTTTCCCTAGTTTTCTTGTTTTTTATTTTTTTAAGATTTGTCTTTTTCGGTCATTCTTTTAATTTATTGATACCACCAACAGTTCACATCTGTGTTCACATATGGTTGGATGTCCCAGCACCCAATGAATTACAGCAGAACTGCAGTTATCCTATGCTAATTCTGTCACATGCAAAATCTCAAATTTCAGCCTTCAATGTCTGGTATGACATGTACCACCACCAAAATAACCGTTTTCCACATTATCCCAAAGAGATCAAGTCTTCCAGGATGCCACAAAACTTCCTACTTAGGAAAGCATGAGTTAATGCACAGCAACAAGGGGTAATGGGTTTTAAATTAAATGTGTAATAGTTGACATGCTCATCAGCTTTAAATTATCCACAGCACTTGCACGCAGACATACATGCAGGAAGAGGTCTGGTTTCCATCCAGAGGCAGGTGATGTCTCAAGGTTAAAGACCACCACTTCCTCTGGCCAGAAAAACACATGGAGTAGGAGTCAATCTGTTGAAGACAAGAAAACCAGATGCATATCCTGAACCTGGTTTATTCTGCACAGAGCTGCCAGGCAGAGCCGTGTCTGGAGTTCCCTTGTGAAACATTGGCATAACTTACTTTTTCTTTTCTACTGCTCCTGTAACTACCATTATTTCAACATTACAGGGAACGATTTCA
Organism: Tauraco erythrolophus; assembly: GCF_009769465.1. Classification (NCBI taxonomy): domain Eukaryota; kingdom Metazoa; phylum Chordata; class Aves; order Musophagiformes; family Musophagidae; genus Tauraco; species Tauraco erythrolophus. The sequence continues at coordinate 26,837,709 of NC_141475.1, forward strand.
AGAGGTTTTGCTATAAATGTTATTAGGCATAATCTCCATTCTTGGAGGTGTTCAGTCACAGATGCTCAGCTATGAAAATTGGCGTAGCAGCTTTTCATAAAAGTAGTGTCTCCCTAAATGTAATCAAAGCCGAAACAACATGATCCTTCTGATAATCAGGAGCACACAGAACCGACCATCCAGACTGCCCCCAACTACAGCAACTACTCTTTACTGCTCCTTGACAGCCACTCCACCACACTGTTCTCTCAAAACGTCCCTTAAATGACCAATGTATGATTCATAAACTGTTCAAAAGTACGTTTCTTCACCATAACTATAGAATACAATTTCCTAATAACAGATGAAATGGAACACTTTCACTTCTAACTATAGCAAGATTTCATTTATTGTTATCTGTCACCTTCTTTTTACCCAAGCCATGATTTATAGCCCCAGCCAAACTGGTGAGTACCAGCACGACCTGCGTGGCATTTCTGCTTTTAGGTTCTACGTCCCTGTGCCTGCAGACACTGTCAGAGGTTTTGATGTATTCAACGTTCACTGAACCTGTGGCTGTTAGCACCAGTGCTTTCAGTGACATTCTGTGGAGCAATGAGTTATTTTCTGCACTGATTTGCTGCTTGGATTATTGGTTTATTCCTTCAAGCCTAACTTAAGAAAGGAAGAAAGAAAAGTTTCAAAACTGTTACTTGTATAATTCAGGTTACTGTATCCTTTTAACTTCACTACTATATCATTCCTTAAATTTGTATTTTAATCACAACATTCTTTTTGTACTAATTAAGTTGTCTACGACCTAACCTTTTCTATTTGTAGACTTTGTCTTGCTCACTCCCCATTGATCTACTTCCTCATATCTCTATTTGTGAACCTTTGAGGTCATTCATATAAAAAAGAAAGAAAAAATTTTAAGTCTTCCTCATCACTCATATGCCATCTGTTCCATCCATACATTGGAGAGGAACATATTTCTAAATTGCCTCAATGAGATCAGTTTTATTCAGCCCACTCGCCATGTGCGTCAGTCTGGGCTAATTTACTTGAGTGAAGTCATCCATACTCTCACCACTTGCATTTCACCAACAATACGTGTTTGGAGGCTTGGCTTTGTTAAACCTGGCAGCTCTCCTTTCAGTCTGTATGTACCACAGCAAGCTATATGGAGAGGGAACAAAATTCATCTGATTCCAAGGATGCTGCTACACCCTGTCTGAAGATCGTACAGAGTAAACACTTCTTTGTAATAGGATGTGGCAAGCAGTCAAATCCTATTATGCTTTCCTGTCGGCTTAACTAGTTTATCAATCTAGAGCAAGTTTCAAGCCATCCAACTTACTTCTTTGGGTGTGGAGGGACTCAATGACAGAAGTACTAATGTAAGTTAGGAAGTTTCTTGTCTACCCTCAAGCAGACGCTTGAGACAGATATGGTCTGGGAAACCTGGATGACCAACCTGAGATCTGATGTTATTCCAAAGGCACTTCAGAAGGCACCAGATTGCTTCACCAGCTACAGTTGGCATTTGTAAATCCTACAGAGCTACAGAAGCAACACATAGATGGGTAGCTCTCAGCTACCACCTTTGAAAGGACCATCATTTTTATTTGCCAGAAGTTGGAGAAGTATCAACAGTCTGTATAGAGGCAGAGCATGGACCTGGCATGCAATCCCAGCACTACAAATCCAGAGGGAAGCGAGCAGTCCCTCATTACTTCCTAAGGTATGTGCCACTGCAGCCCATCACAGTTGCAAGTACAGGCACTCATCTACAACCCTTCATTCCTGAACCAGTGGAGGAGAGACATTGTCTAGGCAACCTGCATCCAAACCAGGTGACCTGAAAAGGGTCTCATGAATGACCACTTCTACCTAATCTACTACTGAAGAACCAAGAAAATCTGTTGGAACTACCTTACAGCTCAGCAAGACAACTTTTAAAATATTAAGGGATATAAGATGGGAGGATACTAATGACAGGAGATACACATCCAGTTAACAAGCTTTAGGACTTGAGTGGACTCCCTGAGAGAAGAGTTGACCTTTATTTCACATCCCCACAACAGCATTCATCTTCTCTGGAGCAAGTGGCTCTGCCCAGGCCTGTTACGATTGAGTTTCACACTGATTTTCTGAACAAATCAGCTGCATGCTTTCCTCTGGTGGCAGAAAAGAAACAAACTGGCACTTCTTTCCACAAAATCCTATGAACAACTTTTCTGAAACATTTTGTTTCATTCAAGACTGAGGATGATTTTGTGTTGTCTTACATAAAGTGTCAACAATAAGTTACTTTGACCGACTGAGGTAAAGTTTGAAGAAACATATTGGAAGTAAATTAATTTCTCAACGTTTCCCTCCTTAATTACCTTTCTCTAGCTATAAAACACTTGTTCCACTGAATACATTTCAGCCAGTGTTTGTTCTGATGATCAGTGCCAAACACGTCCAGAAGTAAATGTCTATCCAGCGCTCACACCACCACATAGGGGATTTTGTTTTTTTGTTAATGAACCCAGGTGGGCTTGTTGTGAAGGAAGCAAACACCCCCACCCACCCCCTCCGCCTTACTTAGCTGCACTGCATCAGGTATCTCAGGACTATGCATCACCTACAAACATGAACAGATTATTTACCTTGGAAAAGAGGCAGAGGAGTACACGTTCCAGTGAAAGCCATCCTCGTCTACCATCCATAATAGACCTCATTCAGGCCACCTTGACTGCTCAGACTGAGCTGCAACACAAACCCCCAGTTCTGAGTGGCTGTTGAGATTCAGTTCCCCATGTCTTCTCACAAGCATACTAGATGCAAGATTGACACAAGACGTTGTAAATCTTCTGTTTAAAAAGTTCTAATAGCTCAAGAACTTCAGGCGTATTGCGTTTCCTTCAACAGCACAAAGAAAAGCACCATCTTCTATCTTAACATTCAAAATCTATTCCCACAGAGAAAACAACTTATTAGTAAACAACTAACATTTCCCACAGTGAAAACAATTTATTTCCCACAGAGAAAACAACTTATGAGCAGAAAGCACACTGGAAAGGCAATCTGGGTTCTGCAGAGCAGCTGCTCATCAATAACACTACTTTCAAAACATGCATTATAACGACCTCTATTAGAACGTGCATAGTATGATGCATTACATCAAACACCCACGTTACTGCGCCTTCCTATCTTGACAGCAGAAAAGTATTAAATCTTCTAATACTCCATGTGTAATCCTGACACACCTGGAAGTCTTGGTTTAGATGCCGGGAAGCGAAGCTTGACATGTTTATATCTCAAACAGCCTCCAAAGGAAATAGATCCATTAAGGACAAATCTCAATTTCCATTTATTATTCCATCAAGACCACTTGACTAATACAAAAGCAGTTCTCAAAACATGATTAAAATTAAGGTTTGTAGCAAAGAAGTGCCCCAAGGTGTGCTATCAAAAGGAAAAATGCAAAGAAGAAAATTAAAGGTATCCATATTAACTCTGAGTTCACTTTTAAGCAGTGTAAAAATGAATGGGCAACATGAAACCCCGTAAAGCAAATAAAAACATAAAAAAGGACCAAAGCAGGCTTGGTTTTAAGTTAGATGTCTAGGAGTCAAGGTTAAAAACTCAAAATGTTTTTGAAAAAAATGTACTAGTAATTAACTTAGTATTTTTCTTGACAGGAGCTTCGCTCCCCCGTGGCATGCAATCTGCACGCAGCATTTCCTAAGCCCCAGCTCTGAGGAGCTCGTGTTTATCCTCCATCAAGACAATCCATGAGCGTTTGTGTGTTTGTGCAGCGTGATGAGGGATGTTTACAGAACTATTCATCATTTCATTCTGTCTTGTCCAGAATCACTGACTGTTTCTTGAAGCAGAACTGCTTCAAGAAAGGTCCATACACTTTTCCAACTAGGTAAGTTAAACTTTGAATGCACTGGTACCTTTAAAGTCACTCAAGAAAGATCTGTCATGCTTCATCATACACAATATATTTTCAAAACTCAGAGAAAGGTGGTCCTTTTTTTCCTGTTTTGTTCCATGTTTTTGTCTTTTAGCTTTCATAAATACACTAATCCACTTTCCCTAGAGTACGTGTTCCGGTCATGAACAAACTACTAATTAGGTCCTCCAAATTCTACCCCAGATGAAACACTCCTGAATGGTCCCGCCATAACACAGAATCTTTGATATTCCTTATTCAAGAAAAAGGACAGCATTCACATACTTCTCAGGATGTGGATCACATACAATGAAGTAGATGTTTGGAAGTAGTAGTTAATAAAAAAAAAAAATCAAAACTGCTGTTTTTTCCAGGTGCTTGTGAATGAGCATCTTCCAACCCTGAATTTCTGATGGTGTCCTCCTAGACCAGCTAGCACAGGGATGATTGAGCAACAGAAGACATTTTCTCTCAAGGTTTGAGCAAACCCAGATCTTGCAGTCCTCACTATTTCCAGCCTATTTGGCACAGAAAGTCATGACACTAAAGCCCTCCTCTTCCACTGCTGTGCAAATACCCGACAAGCTTTGACTTAGTAATGAGGCATAAAAAATGGGAGCGAGAAGCCGGTCTTGTTGAGCACTGATTTATTTCAGGTTGGCAGCTCAGACAGCTACCGTGCTTTCCTCCAAGCTGTTCGCTTGATGGATGGTGCCCCAGCACGAGTGGACAGAGAAGCTATGGAGGTGACAGCAGCCTGCCCTCGACTCGTGTTTGGTTGGTGAACCAGAAGGACCCACACAGCCTTTGAGTGGAGAGTGAGGAAGACTGACTACAGGAAAGAAAGAAATCCAAGAAACAATCAGCTTTTAATGCAAGGCTCACTTGCAGGAGTGAATCGACGAGAAACTATGACTTTCCATCACTTTAAAATTGACGTTGAGTAAGAGCAGAATCAGGCCTTCCACGATTTTATCTTTTTCCCACTGCATTTCATATTCTTGAGGCTGAGCTTTGTTGTATGGAATCTATTATCGGGTCCTCATGCAGGCACAGCTCCCATTAGTGTCAGAAGGAGTTACCGTACGCCCGCTTATCGGGAGGAGAGCAGGCTTCCCTGTGGCAGGACTTCTTTCAAAGAAAAACCTCACAGAACTATTGAGCAAAGATACCTGGAATTTTAAAACACTTCAGGCAATGATTATAGCTCTGCTAGTCCTTCAGAGGAACATAGAGAGCCCCATAATACAAAATAATATTAGTATTTGATACCTGGCAATAATTCAAAACATTCCTGACGTGAGAGGACACCTAAGTTATATTTCAAACAAGAGTATGAGCAAGTGGCTACTTTGCCAGTCTGCTATCTCTTCCCTTCCTTGAGCCAGAAATGTTTGTTTATAATAAATCATCTCAAGATCTCCATTTCCACCTGCATGGATGTCATGGTTTAACACGGCTGGCCACTAAACACTATGCAGCTGCTTGCTTGTCCTCCTCCACCACTGAGGATGGGGAGGAGAATCAAAGGGGAAAAAGGAAAGAAACCCATGGGTTGAGATAAGAACAATTTAATAATTGAAATAAAATAAAATTAAAAGTAATAATGATAAAAATAGTGAAAGAAATATTAATATATAAAAACAAGTGATGCCGAGTGCAAATGCTGATCACCTGCTGTCCAAGACTGATCTCATCCTGTCCAGCAATCTCGAAGACAGATCCTGAGACTGCAATCCCAGAAGAGCAAAAGCCCCTAAGAGAGATCCAAAGAGACAGCTTCCCAGCCAACCCTCATCTATATGCTGAGCATGACATGATATGCAATATTTGATTGGCCAATTTGTGCCTTAATCTTAAACCTAAACCCAAATCCTAAACTAGGAGTTGTGGGCCCACTGCTCCAGCTATGCCCTCTCCACCTGGGAAGTCCTTGATTTCCTGAGCAACTAGAAACACTTATATGCTATCAACACTCTTCTCATGCCAAACCCCATCCTAAATCCAAAACACAGCACTATTCGAGCTACTGAGAAGATAATCAACTATCCCAGCTGAAACCAGGACAGAGTAACTGCACTCAGAGCTTTTACTGTGCAGCAGGACCAAGTCCTGGGGCCACAGGCACCCTCTCAGCCAGCAAGGCTCTCCACTGGTTAAGTGGTTCACTTGACCCAGGCCAGCTGGCAGCAGCAGAAGAAATGAAAGAGCTCTGTTGTAGACCCAGGGCCAAAGGCCACCTTTCCACCACTGCTTTGGCTGCTGCTCTCCTCCTCCCAACAGATCACGCACTGCACAGGGCAGCCCTGCCCTTCCAGGGGTGGGAGGATGGCAGCGAGGAACAGAGGTCAGCAGAGGGATAAAGACTTCATTAAAGGGGCACTAGGTAAAAATTGCCTTTTCACATGTTGTGAGCACAGAGAACAAGTAAATGCAGCACTCAGTACCAATGGAGAGGTGGTGACAGATTTCCACCCCCCCCCACGCTTGATGAAAGACCAGCCTGTTGCTATCGAAACATTTTCATAAAGATAATTGTGGTTTTCAGATTTCAGTGCTGTATGTATTACTGAAGTGATGAGTCAAAATACATCAACATTAGAAACCAATTTTCCTACAATAAAGATTACACAAGGCATTTTATGGCAGTGGCATGAAGAACTTTGCTTCTCCCTTTCCCCTGGAAATAACTAAATCATGTCCAAAACAATTCAATAATCTAATGAACTTCATAGTAGCACTTATTTATCCTTCATTTCCATTATCACAGTGTTTTCCTTTCTCTCCCCAACACTACAGTACCTTTTTTCCACTATACCACAAAATCCTCAATCTCTGTCCCACCCAGAGTGGGATCTATCATTTCAGCCAGTTGTGCTGCCAGTGCCAACATGCTTTGCTCTGTTTCATTATTCCAAAACTTTGCTCTCAGCAATCTGCTTAGAATTTAAGTGAATAGGGCTTGAAACAGGAGGAGAAGGTGCAGCAGCATCCCTCCCAAAGCCTTGCTGACTGCTGTCCTAGCAATTTTGTCTGCAGACCTGAAAATCCTCAATAGCAAAATACTGTAAGAACTTGTTCTGGAGTTTTAATGAAGACCTGCCAAAGACACGTACACGTGTGTTTATACAACTTTTGTGTAATTACACCAGAGCCCCCACACACTAGCCCCAGGAGCAATCCCTCCTCCCCTACCCACAGCACAGTGATGGTCAGAGGCAACTTCTGCCTCCAGGAGATCAGAATCTGGTCCCTGATTCAGAGACATCAAATGTTCACAGATAAGAGGCATGAAAAGAAGGTGCTGTGGAAAAAAAAACCTTTGAAATACAGTACAAGCATATCTGAACAGAAGTATCGAGAACTCGGTGGCTGTTAGGTCTGACGAGCACGTGCAGCCTGGCGAGCAATCATCATCTCCCCAACTGTTCAAAAATGGTGAGTGTCCCCAAACCTATGATAAAAAAGCAGAAGCTAAATGGAGCAGAGAATATGGCCAGAGTTCAAGTTCAGTTGTGCAAAGCCAGATGACAGGTTTTGCAGTCAGTAAGACACAAGGAGAACTGTGTTCTGATCTGTATATTACAACGCAAACAGATTGCAAACAAGTTCCTAATCTCACTGCTTTTCAGAATAAACCTTCGTTAATTAAGGCTGGCAGGACTTCTGAAAGAAATACAGCAGTTACCTTCAGCAAGTGTTTGCTGCAGTCGCACATACAAAAAGCTTGTTTGTCACTCTGTAAGTATTTCTGTTGAAGCAGACCATGACAATTTTGGCCAGTGACACCAAGCACCATGTGCTCGCTCAGATAGATGCACTCTGCAACCCCAGTGCTGCACAGCACTCAGACAATTGCAGCTGAGGAACAACAGAGACCTCTTTTCTCCTGGTGGCACTGTGGAAATCTTTTATCAGGATCCTTCCCACTAGAGCCCAGTTAGCCAGTTCTGTCTTTGTACTTGCATACCAGACATTTAAAAACTCCCTGCATATTGCCATACCTTGAATGAAAAATTGTTTAGCAAAGTGCATCACTGGCACTGAACCCACATGTCTAGTGCATTGGAGGGGAGAAAAATGAGTATTTTCCCTGTTTTCTTGATACTCAGCTTTGATCAGAGACAAAATTTTAGCACATCTTCTGAATTACAAACCTGTCCCAAAAGCAGTTAGCTACTGATATTTGAATTACTTTTTTTTTGAGGACTTCCCTTTTTAATTTACACAGTGCTGTTACATTACTGATCAGCTTACACATATTCGGTACCTACCAACCCCAGTGTCATCTCCTGCTCTCTTGTTTCTGCAGTAGCTTCTCTGTCCAAGGTTATCTGCTTCAGCCCCCACTGATTCAGTGAGTGGACCTGGGGACCTTTGCTCATCAAGATCACAGCCAAGAAAATCTGAGCCCATCTTTCCTGCAGCTTCTCTTGTCTTGGGTTGAGGAACAGAGCAGCAAGCAGATCCTCTGTTTTTCTTAAAGCCATTCCTCCTTACACACAAGACCAATAGTTCTTAAGCCACACATGAACGTCACTGTAAGATAGCATAAGGAGCTGTAAAAGATTTCCAGTCTTAAGTAGGTAGTGCCAATGAGTTCTTGATAGCCCAATTTCATACCGCTCTGGACAGATATAGACTGTTTATCCTAAACTAGTGTCCCAGCCCAGAGTGAGTCCATTTATTATTAGCTGATAGAAGAACAAGCTTCAGAAACACAGACACTGCAGTTTCCCTAGAATGGCATTACCAAGAGTCCCACCTTCTGTCACAGGTGGACAACATTGCTGTGTCCTCCTACTGGGCTCTTCTTTTAGCAAGTTATGTGATACCACTGATGATAAATTCTCACTATTTTGCATTCTGTAGCAGTCCAGTTGAACTTTCTGTCCCAGTTCCTTATTCAGTAGGAAGACAACTCACAGGAGATGTCTTCACATGGAGCCCTAAGCTTGGTGGACATTTAGTTCAGTAGGTGTCCCTCTAAGTTTCAGAGATGCTTTTTTCCTTTCAGACAAGGTAGAAAAGGAAGAATATGCAACATTACCAAGGAGGAAAGTGTTTTGAGTATGCATCCTACTATCAAGCTGATGTAAGAACATCTTCTATTAACCTAGAGAATAACGAGTAGTGGGGTAAGATTCTGTACTTTGCTGTTAGTCTCTACATATGCTTTATGATAAATGCTATTGAAGTACTTTAATTACTTTTTTGTGTTAACCATTCGCTACTGAAAGGACTAGACTTGTTTATATGATCTCACAGCTCAAATACAAAAGTAATTGACACTTCTTCTGATCAAAGAAAGTGAATTATTTCTGTGCTGAATTCAAAAGAAGTTCTCATAACAACAATGCATCTCAGAAGACTCTCATTACCATAATAGAATCAAGTCTTTATTGGAATGGGATCAAATGCACCTTTGCACATTATAATTTTCAAGTGATGTTAATTATTTTGCAATGACTACATTTTGGTTTATGCCATGCAACTTTTAAAAAGTTATTTATACACTGTGGTTATTTGGACGAACCAGATTGCTCATTTAAGCATTACTCAGATATTGCAAGGAACTGTTTGTCCTTGGAAACAGTTTAAGAAATTGGGAGACTCTGATCAAAGCTAGCACATGTTGACTAAACATGTCCCCCAGGCTGTTGAGAAGGCTGTATGCTGTGCTGGAGAGAGCAAAAGGTGCCTTTAGTGTGAGCAGTAAAAATAAGAGGTGGATTCCTTCTCATGGAGAGGCTTTATGCTGTGCCTAGAGGGAGTGAGTCACAAAGACAGCAGCGTTCACCTCCCAAAAAGTTCAGTGTTTTGTAAGGCTTAAGTTTTCAAACTCCACATCAATCGCAAGAGCTGGGACCATTCTCAAGCAGTAGAGATGAAACTAATGGCTTTATTGGAATACAGAGCTTTCTTTGGAATAAGTGAGATGAGAAGCTGAGGAAATCCTCAACAGGTGTGCAGTCACAACAAACTCGTCAGGAATAAAATCAGGCTGGTGCATAGATATGCTTCAACAACAGAAAATTAATTATAGAATAATCAACATTAACCTCAAGTAATAAAGATTCACTGAATAGATGGCCTCCTTGTCCAGCTTTCTGCAGTGTTAGTGCAAGCATCACCCTCCCAGTGGGGAGGACACTGGCACCTCACCGGGAACACAGCCCTGAATGTAGGGCTACCTACACCACCGAGTTTTCCCTTTCCACGCTCTTACAGAGGACAACATGCTCTCAGCGTGTCAAAGAGGCACGGTGGAGTTCTGCAATTCCCCAGCACACATCATCTGGCTGAACACGTGGGCGGCTGACCACGCTCAACTTCTTGATCACTAACTCAACCTGGCTTTGTGAGCACTAACTGGTCAATCATCTTAATTATTGCATTTTTCTGGTCATGTAAACAAGCTATGACCCTGTAGAGCAGGGAAGTGCTAATGGCAGGAAGCCCTGTGCTTTTGATGACAGAGCATTGGACATGGGAGACAGCTTTGCAGATCTGGAACCATCGACATCAAGAAAGCACTAAAGCATTTAGAGGCAACAGCAAGAGGGTAATGTGTTAAGAGCCAACACCAGACAGAAAACAAAGTCTTCAGAAATAAAAATAAAGCTTTATCTTTATGCAGTAGGAAGAAAGGGGACCAGTGAAGAGATGCAAAATTGATGGGGCTGTCAGCGCCAGAGACAACAGCAACGACCTTAGCGGCTTCAAAGAAGACTGGAATGAAGACTAAGAGACAAAGGATGAGAGACTGAATGAAGTCACAACAGTCAAGATAGCAGATAAGATGCTGACCATTTGTTGAGCAAGGACAGAATTTCAGAAATATTACTTAAGAAGAATTGACAAGCTTAGGACACAATAGTGGAGAACAAAGTCTTCAAGATAACTACAAAGAGATGGGCTAAAAAGGACAGATAGTCACTGAACTGCAGTTACTACATAATCAATATTTCTTCTAGAGGGTTATGAAACTGCAGAGTCACTGCAAAAAAAAAAATCATATTTCCTCTGAAGTTTAGGATGTTCAAAGAGAAAAGTAACTTCCTGAGCTCCTTTGAAAAATCTAAGACTAAGCACTGACATCCATTTGTTCTAGTTAAGGTATGCAAATATATACGTATTCATGACCAAATGCAGAACCTTTCAATGCCTGCTTCCTCAAATTAATATATTAAACCAGCTCATATTGTATCTAAGCATGTCATATACAAGTGCTATCTCAAGAAGCTACACAAGAAAATGAAATTTGAAAATGTTGTTTCATAATTCTGGAATAAATTGAGAGATAATGAAATAGCTACTGTGCTGTTCCACTTGAAACCCAATTCCAGTGTAATACAAATGCACAGCACTGATTACCCCTGCCATTTGTAGGGAGGGAAAAAAAAAAAAGGAGATTTCAACTGCAGCAAGACTGAAAACAACATCTATACTTCTACCAAAAGCAGCAGAAGAAATATATCTCAATTACTAACAACTCTTGAGTCTCCAGACATCACAGTCTCATACATAAAAACAAACAAAAAATACTTTGCTTGATTTTAAATGTGCCTGTTCCAAATCTAACAGACACAAAGGCCAGAGGCTCTGAACTGCTCAAGTCCACGTGACCGCCGTTCACCACAGGCAACCAGCCACACGTAGGCAGAATCGTTTTCTGACGATACATCCATAATGCAGCTGAAGCAACTCTGAAATAGGATTCTTGTATGTAATCAAATTCCTCAAGCAGAAGCCTAAGGGTGTCTGTTTTTGGAAGACTGTGCACTGTATTTTAAATATCTCAAACATTTTAATGCACAGAAAACCACCTCCCAACCAATGGGCTGCCACAGACTGCACCACTTTTGACCCGAGGCTTGTAAGAACATTTGACTGTGAAGAGGGGTAAAAGGAGAAAAAAGCCTCCTGTGCTGTAAAACATCCCTCTGGGTGGTCTCAGAGTAAAGAACTGTGGGACTGCAGAAAAGGCTAAACTGAAGGAACCTGTGGAGATCACCTCCTGCTGAAGGCACTGCCGTACATTACATCAAGGTCCATGTCCAGCCAAGTCTTGAATATTTCCAGCAAGGGACAGTCCTCCACTTGTCTGGGCAATTTATTCCAATGTTTAATTATTCTTTTTTTATTTCCTTCCTTCCTCTTCTTCTAATCACACAGCATTTTCTCTGCATCAACTTCTACCTGGTACCTCTGATCCTATCACATTGCATCCTTACAAAAGGATACAGGTTATCTTTCCCACAACTTCCTTTTAGGTACTGGAAGACTAGATTACCTGAGCCTTCTCTCTTCTAGGTTGAAAAAGTCCAACTCCTTAAATCTTTCTCCAAGTTCTCAAACCCTCTAACCACCTTGGTGACCCACCACTGGCCCTTCTCTAGATTTTTCCACTCTCTTGAACAAAGAGGGACCAAAACTGAACTGCGTATTCTAGGTAAGGAAGAACATGTGCCAAGTAAAGCACGATAATCACAGGGTTTTCCTTGGGATGCTGCAGCACCCACACTTCCAGAGGCATGGAGGGACTGCAGGATGGACCTGGCTCCTTGGCCTTGGTTTATGCTACTGCAGATGAGAGCAAAATATTTCAGGCTGTTTCACCTCTCTCACTTGGCAGATCTGAGCCATGTATGTTATTGATGACTTGGGCAAGGGGACTGTTATTCCTGACTGCATATAGTCTCTGAGAAGTAAAGTTTTAACAAGCTATTCAAGGATCTCAACTTGGGTCAGGATTTTAAGAGCAGATACTTTAAAACCGTTATAGAGCAAACACCATCAGTAAATGTTAGCTCTCCCTGCTCACAGGAGCTTGGCAAATCTGCCTCAGTTGTAATGTTGAGGGTAGGAAACCAAAAACCTTACAGAGAGGACGTCTAAAACCTGAGCAACAACTGCAGTGCAAGAGCGAGATGATCACACCCAGTTTCTTCTCCCCGAACTACCTCTCTTCACAAGGAGGGCACATTTTAGGTTTACACCACTGTTGTGGTGGCTCTGGAGATCCCAAGGAAGCTTATTTGAGCAGAAGCTGTTCCTCTGCACCCTTAGTAGACTCTCGGTACTGTGCTGGGTATCCCTGGCCAGGCTGCAGATGTGCCGATATCCCGACGGCGGTACAAGAGGGATATGCAGCCGTTTATCTGCATCGTGCTTTTCAAATGTCTTCAGGAAGGATGCTGTAGGCATTCCTCCAAGAAACCATTTTGTATTGCTTGTCAGTCTCTTTAGTCTCATACATCAGATTTTAGACATTAGAGTCCCAGGGTTTTGGGTTTGCACTCTGCTTCTTCATGGTCTTTGGGGTGTGGGGAAAGGGAGAATCTTTTTGACCCTGTTTCATTTTTACTGTATTCTCACTTCCTTTCCTCTGCTCTTTTGAAGCACATAAGTTTTCTTGGTGAAAAAAACTGAGCCCTGTCCTCCATGAAATCCACGTTGTTGTAACACCTTCGATGCCTAAATCACTGCACCAATTCATTCATGCACAGCTTTCTTTACAGATGCACCAACTGATGCTGTTTGCCATGATATCAAACAGTGTCTGCCTGATGATAATATTGAAGCACAAGCTTCCGTATATATTATAACGTTATAACTTCCGTTTCCATTCCTGGAGACACCAAATAACCTCTGAACAAACCAGAAATGACCACTTTTCAAGTCAGTCACACAGCTGGGCAGCCTTTGCAGAAAGGCTTTTTTTTTTATGAAGTCCCCAGGTATTCAGCTAAATTGCGTTGGAGTGATTACATGCAATAATTACAAGAAAAGAGAAATGCAAGACCAAGAAGGCAAGGTCTTTATAAACTAATTGCTAGAATGAAACACCTTGAGCTAAATAATTTTCTCAAATAATTCAACAAAAGCATGTAGCCAAATCCTGCTTAAAAATAAATAATTAAACCAGGAATTGTTTCTGCTATCCCTTAAGATTCAAAATTACACCCATCTGGTATCACGTGGCACTCCGAGAAGAGAAGCTGGGCACTTCTTAGTGTCACGACTCAGGACATCTGCACTTTGTAGATTTTGCATTTTTAAAAAATTAAATAGAATATATGATTATTCAGCCAATACTGAAAAATACTTAACTTGGTTCGATCTTTTTTTTTGTGTCAAGTGAATACAAGTCCTTATTCCACCTATTTGATCCAGATGAGGCCCAAATTGTTAGAGGCTGGCTCAGGAGCTTGTAGGGATGCTAGCAAGAGCTGCAGAAAAGTCCTCCAAAAGGTCCTGAAGCTGAAGTCACATCAACCTAAGGCTTTGCAGTCACTTTTTTGGCTGCGTATTTGTTTCCACCACCCGCAGTTTTCAGGTAGAGTCTCAGGGCTCAGTCTCTGGGACAGCTCTGTGTGTGTGGTCCTTCACAGCAAGCTTCAAGACAGATAGCTAAGTAAATAAGCATGATCTTATCTTTGTGACAGGTGTCAAGAATTCCTAAATGTATTACAGGGAAGAGGATTTTATTGCCACAGCAGCAGGAGACAACTTGTGTAATTAACAGATCTCCCTTGCCCAGGATCTTCCCCTCTCCCTTCTTCAGGTTAGTGATGGGACACAGTCAAGACACAGCACAGACTGGATATGAAGTGGGACTATTACAATAATTACTTATTTAACTTAAGGAGAAAACCTGCATGTAAGTGATACTGGTGTTTAAGCAGGCACTAAAAAAATTTTAAAAAAGGAGGAAAATTAAAAAGGCAAATACAGGCTGATCCAAAGTATAGCCTACAACACACATCACCCAGTGATTTATTAAGAAGGGGACAAAGAATGTCACTAGATCAGGAGCTTAGTAAAGAGCTGAAGGTTTTACCGTTGTTTTATGGGTTGTACAATTCTTGTGCAATGTATTTCTTATATATGTATATAAAAAAATATAGAAAGAGGAGTTTTGGGAGGCTCAGATGCTTCCCATGGCTTCACGGTCATTTAAGGTAACTCTGAAGGAGCTAACTGGGGTGCCAGAGCCATCACAGATGTCAACAACCACGGTAGACAACAAATCCTCCTCCTCACTAAAGCTAATTAGCCCAAACCAAATTTTACGTTAATATGACTGTACTGCCACCCAAACCAACTTCGATTGTCAAAACTGTGTATTCCCAGCAGATCTTTTTTTGATGATTTTCAGAAACGTTTGGGCAAAAAGGAAGCTAGAAAAAAAATAGTTATGCCTGGAACTAATATAAATGATTGTTTTTATAGTTGGCCAAGTAGCACCATCTGTAATATCTTCAAATACACCAAATTTTAAAGCTAATATTGATGTTTCAGAAAGTGTTTACATAGCCTTTATTGAAAAGGAATTTAACTCATAATTTAAAATTTTCTCTTTTCTTACATAAAATGCCAATGTGGCTTTTGGTTTAGTCACAGATTCTAAATGTAATTATCACAAAGGCTAACACACACGAAGGAAATTCAGGCTCCTGTCTTTCATCAGTACAAACAGGCTAGATTTTCACAAGACTCATCTGGGATAAACTGGTGCTGAAAGAAAAGAACTATCAGTCATCCCCCATCCTCCAGCAAGGGCAGGGCTGAAGAAGGCAGACAAAGGGGTCAAGAGACACTGTCCCACCACAGAGGTGACAGGCAGGCAGCAGAGGATGGGAACTGAAGATGCCCTGTCATCTAAGTTGGTTAGTACTGGTGGATCCACAGCACCTGGGCCATCTGCCAGCCAAGCAGCCGTTTTTTTTGAGCTGCTCTCAGGTCATACAGCTCAAGAGAGACAGATGAGCCCAAAACCCCAGAGTTCTGTTTAGCTGTTTAAAAGTACACTCAAAAAAAGTATATCCCTCAAATTTACTCATACATTCACCGCAGTTTACATCATACCCTTGCCAGGATAAATGAGACTATACCTATTTATAGGCTTCCCATAAGTGTTTGCTGGTTTTTAAGACTCTGTTAAGTTTTCTGCACAAGAAAAAAGAAGCAACATCACTTCTTTAAATTCCCGTTGCCTCTGCAAATCAATCATAGTTTCATTGCATCAGGACTTACAGCCTGAGCAAGGGAAATGTCGGGAAATAGCACCAGGCAGTAATTTTCAAGCGGGTGAGAAAATTACAGTGGGCTCCAGAGGACCCCACTGCATCCTTATTTCCACAGCATCACCCGGAGCACTGGGATGTAAGGAGAGCCTAATTTTGAAAGTAAATTCATAGGAATGGTCATCCAAAGTTCAGCTGGTTGCTGTACTAGATGAGTCGGCAGAGATGGTACAAATCCTGCAGGGCAGCAGCAGTGGTACACGTGTCTGGCAGAGGGCTGTGCATAACTTGCATGACAAATAATCTCATTAAAGAAACAAATAATGCATTGCCAACAAAACACCATCCGCCTTAGACGGCTTCGGTGCCATGGGTTTTTTAGATCAACCAGCTTCCTATGTCGAGAGTATTTGAGCTTGAATAATTGGCCCAAAAATAATCCTTTTGTTTCTAGATTGATAGAATCACTTGTACTGCATCCAAGAAGTGCCAGAAGATTAAGTTGGTAATGAGATTGTACCTTTCCCTATTCTCGTTAGTTTGTCAGGGCAAATAATTGATGTGCCATTTTCTGTTCTTGCCACAAGACTGGATTTGCATTTCTGCTTCCAAAGAAACTGAGTTTTTGTGGGGTCTTTTTGTTGTTTGATTGATTGTTTGGAGGATTGTTGGGGAGATGGTGTTTGATTTTGGTTTGGTTTGGGGTTTTTTGTTGGTTTGTTTTTTTTTTTTTTTTTAACATGATTAAAACACCCACCACAACCACAGGCAGGATTTGCAGGCTACAAGACCAGACCATTCTCTCCACATTCTCCCCCTCCCTGTTTTTACATTATTCCTTACTCTTTCCTACAGTAAAAAACCCAACATGATTCCTGTGATGCACAGCAGGATTTGCAACTATTCCTCCACAGATGCAACATCTCAAACCACTCAGAAGTTCACATTTACACAGGGCAAATCACCGATAAGCACCTCACATTCTCTTTCAGACTTCTCTTTGCATTCCGGGGTCACTGCATTTTAACACACTGAACTTCCCCCCTGCAGCATCTGAGTCAAGAACTTGATCTTGTCGATGTCTGTCTTTTTTTCCCCCAAATCAAAACACAAGATCTGGTACATCAGTTTCTTGCACCATGACCTTGAAGACACACATCTTATCCCCTACAGAGTGTGCTGCCACAGGGAGATGCTGGCATTTCTTACCACTGCATTTTTTTTTTTGTTTAGTTGGTTTGTTGTTGTGGTTTTTTTTCCATACCATGCTAACAAGATACAGTTCCATCAGTCTGCAACTGATTTAATGATATGATGAGCTTGGATTAAAGGTAAAAAACACAGTTCTGATAGAAATCCAGTTTTTTACAACCTCTTTTGAAAGATTTGTTAAGTTTTCATAGCCAGTGTGCCGCCAGAGAGTAAGACAAAGAGAGCCTGACATGTCATCCTCAAACACACAGAGCCATCCTAAATTCTTACCAGCTACAACATACCAGGGGATCGTGTAGCAAACTGATACATCGACACATGACATGAATCTACATATACCAGCACAAAACTACACACATTCAATCCTCTCAGTATTCACAGAAGCTGTGGTTGCCATTATGCACTTGAAAATATAGCTGGTTAGTTTATAAGATACATTTTCATACTGTGGTTATAGCTGAATTAAAAGTGAAGACTCTTCACAGACTTCTCCCCACTCTGCTTTAAGCCATCCTGCTAAGCAATTAGTTAACCCATTACTTTTCTGTAACTAATGCTGAGTCCCTTGTCACGGCCCGCTCCTTTCTTTCCCTTTACAGTGATGCTTATCCCTCTTCCCAATCGCGTTTTTCATTGCTCTGCTCCATTAGGTACACCCTTAACCCCTGCAATAGATAGAAACCCTTCTAACTCCATGGTCCTCTGTACCTTGCCCGTCTGCAAGTGACTACACAAGTTCCCAGACCAGTGATTTGGCCTAAACGAAAATAATATTACGAAGACTTAACATCTAATAACGAAAAACATCATAATGTAATTGAAAAAGGGGGCAGGGAAAGGTTGTTTGTTTTCTGGGACTTATAATTCTTTTATCTGAGGGGTTTTATGGCTGAATTTTATCTGCAGCAATGCCTAGAGAACAGATGTTTCCATATGTTTTTCTCCACTGGAAAGTCCTTCCTGCCCCCACCCTCACCCTCCAGACTGCTCGGTTGCTTGAATTCATACATCTATCCTGCATTTCCTTGGAGCAAGTGATAAGTAGACCCATCTGTAAGTATCTGTACCGTGTTTTTCCATTCCAGCTGAGAGCTGGCTGAAGGTCAGAGCATAAATTACATTTACTACAACACATTTTGATGGGCTGAATCAATACCCATGATCAAGTACATCGTGCAGGCTCCCAACAAGGACAGATCTCCACTCCTGTCATGAATTCTTTCCGTTCTTTAAATCACAGCTATCTCCATTATTCTACTGTCAAAATAACCCTGTTTTCTGACAATACAGAAAAACACATTCTGCAAGAGTTGACATTCCTCTCCGAACTCAGTTTAATAAATTCCCCTGGGATTTTTCCACAAAGGTAACAGCAAATAAAAGGATAAAAATATACAGAAAAGTTATCAAATTCAAATATCAAAATAGTGTCATAGCTCTGCTTAAGAATTAGAAGAGACCTAATTTCCCCACATTGCTGCTGCTTTATTAGCATGTACTACTACAGGCACAGTCTTCTTGGGATGGAATCTCAACACTACGTACACTGCTCTGGATATATACGGGATGTACGGGGTTAAATCAACATGCAACACAACCACAAACATGCATGTACCTGTAGGACACACCATTTAAAGTGATTAGACCTAAATGCTCTTAGTTTTCCAACACAGCACACAGAACAGGGTTTTAGGTTTTCATGGTTACAGGAGGTATACTTCAACCTCTCCACCAGCCATCTAGAGTGGGGCGTTAGTTGTTCATTTTTTCAGGTCATTCTTAGGGGGAATCACTCAATGTCAGAAGTTTTAAATCACATTTCTGGACTGCAGTTTTCATTTACCATTGGATGTGGGAGAAATGCTCCAGGGATTTGCAGTCAACTGTTCTAAATGACTCAAAACCAGTTAGTTCCAAACAAAACATCATCTATTCAGGCTTACAAAAAAACCACCAAACTAAAACCCAAAACCATCCACAAGAAAAACACTACCACCTCACAGAAATAAATAAACAACCTCAAAAAAACCCAAACCACCCACTCCCATCACCAAAGAATGCTTTAATGGGTATGTAAAATAACTAAATTTAACATCTATCTTTGAAAGTCATGGCCGAGATCAGTTCAGTCTACCTGCTACTGGACTAGGAAGAGAGATTCCCTCTTGTAAGATCTTAAATTTTCCTCGTTTCTCTCTCACCAGCCTCTCCATTCAATTAGGTACGTAACTCCAAATATACAGAACATTTCTGAAGAACAAGCACTTAATGTATTTAAGCACACATCTGTGAAGAAGAGACTCGACTACAAGGTCCAAGCAAACGGTCTATTTGCACTGCACTTACGGGTTTAACTGTAAGGTCCAAAATAACAATTTACTCGAACTGCACTTGCAGATTCCACACGCCACTATTACAGGTTCTTATAGATACAATGGAGGAATGCACTATCGCAATATAAAACCAAAATATACACTATTGCAATGCACTATCACAGCACACAAGAGAGTCACGGAATGTGCTATTGCAGCACAGCAGAGTCACACAACGCACTATCGCACACACGAGAGCGAGAGAACACACGAGCGCACTAGACTCAAAGAATGCTAAAAATACAATAAAAAAGAAATCACTTACCCCCTCAGGTATGGGCTCTCAGTTCCCAAGAAGTTCCTTGGCCGGCGTCCCGATCAAGGGGAGAAAGAATCTCCTCACAGACCAGCTGTGTAGTTGGAGAAGCAGCTCCCCATTTCCAACCTCAATCGTAGGGCTTCGATCCACTGATGTACGTGACTGTGTAGGTACCGTGCCTGAGGAGGGTCTTTAAGGATGTGACAGGGAGTTTCCCCTTATCGATTGTACCTGAGGGGGAAGGGTCTTCAAGGGTCTTCAAGGGTCTTCAAGGGTCTTCAAGGGTCTTCAAGGGTCTTCAAGGGTCTTCAAGGGTCTTCAAGGGTCTTCAAGGGTCTTCAAGGGTCTTCAAGGGTCTTTCCCCTTATCGATTGTGCCCGAATACCTTATTCAGACAACTGGACAATGGTTGAATTGAGACTCGGGGCATATTCTTTGTTGAGGGATTTCAAGGCTCAAATCAAGTTTTGGTTCTTTGGATAACGCAGCACGGACTCATCAGACAACTCGGGGCTGAGCGATCTACATACACAGCTCCCGGTGGGTCGTCTCTGCCTCAACGCATTACAAAGCTGGGTTGCTTCTACAACCCCCCTGTGCCACCTGTGTGCTGGGCATTGCCGAGAAACTCGGTTTGGATTTATGAGCCGGATGATCCATACAACGTCTATAGTCCTGGGCCACATTTAAGTGTTTGTCTGAAAGTGTACGTCATTTCAAGATTGCTTCCAGCACCTATGAATAATTAAACCAAAGTTGGACATGTGATTAAAGATTATGATTAAAAGTCTGGCACATAATTTATCAACAGTAACTGGCTCCACGACTACCTGCACATACATGCTTGTTCTCCAAAGGCTTTCTTGTGATCCCAGCCAGTCCAGGCATGTAAGGATGTGCAGTATATACACACTAGTGTGCAATTTATAGTACTATAGTCTTTCCTGGCAAGGAATCAATTTGTCCAGATAGCTCGAAGAAGGGATGTTGGGTCACCACCACAGTTGCCACAGGCTCAAGATACTTAGCAGATTGGGAAGCAGAGGGAGGAAGGTAGGGGCATACACCTGGTACCATACTTCAGATACTGGGGTATGAAAAGACCACAGACGTTACTGAAATCCAGATTTAAGACACACTTTTGCTTCAAGCCAGACAAGTACACTGACTAGCTGCTTCAGAATCAGTCTTGAGGACACTTCCAACACAGGATGTTCACAGACTGAAAGTTTAAGAGTAAAGCCAGAAAATTAGTAGTAATACAGAGACTTTCTCTACATACTAATAATTTTCAGATTTTATTACCAATGCAATGAAAGTCAGAAAAATGACACTAAATCAGTTGGAAACTAGAGAGATCAGGGAAGGTTATTTTCTACTAAACTTTAGTCCCATGCCCCCAAAAAGTCATTTTCATCTGATAAAATCCAGGTATCTCCAAAAACGTAGAAAGTCATTCTTTCAAGGATGCTGTGGGGGTTTGGATTACAGCAGAGACTGACACTAAAAAGGACTCTGTTGATGATCCCAACAGCACATCCTTCTCACAAGCTTGTTCCACTGAGTGGGAGGAATCTGGCAAGGCAGAAAACAGCAAGGTAAGAGAATAAGCAAAGAGGGGAAGCACCTAAATCTTACTCTTTGTTCTTTGCATAAAAATAATAATACGAAGGACATCTAGATCTCTGTTCCCCTAGAGAGGGTTGGCAGATATGAGTAGGCAGATGAACTAGACTAAGCAATGTGGTTTCCACGGAAAAAACAAAAATTATTTTAGGATAATCTTCTGTTGTTTTTACAAATTTGAGACCAGGCAGAGCTTCCAGAATAAACAGATTTACTTGGTATCATTTCTTCTTAACAGAGTACTCACCACATAGGTTAGAAAAGACCTCTGAGAAAGGAGTTGTTTCCCCACCCCACATAGCAAACGCTCCCCAGAGGGGTAAGGGTCCCTCAAGCAACCAACAGGATAGATTTCAAATTTCTGTAGAGGTTTTTGTCAAGAAAAGCTCAGTGAAAAGTCAGTTTTATTTATCTTTTAGATGCATAGCTTCATGAGACAACCTTTCTGTGTGACATGCTGAAGGGAGGGTGCAGCATCCCTTGTCACTGGATTTGTCTGGGGTTGTTAACAAAGCAGAGCTACAGAGTTTGCTAAGTTTTGATTGCCTTGAAGTTGCATTACATAGCTATTCTTTACCCTGGATAAGCATCTAATCTCCCAGGATAGATCAGCATGGCAACAAATGTAATGTGTTTCATTTTTTAAGACATTGAGTGTTTTTCTGTAGAGCAACTTGAGGATTTCATACTCAACAGGCTGAGATTAATAAAACAAATCCTGCCTTTTTATCAATAATATGAAAATAATGAAAAATATAGCACTGTTTTGTAATTGTTTGGCATTGCATTGGTCCCATGCAGGAGACAAGCCACGACCAGACTGCTGAACAGGGTAGCCCTGCTGGACCCCACCGAATATAAGCTCAACCTGCCCTGCACCTTCAGGGTCACTGCAGTACGTCTGAGCAGAAGCAGCAAACTCCATCACTTAACAAACGTTCTCCCAACCCCTTCTCAGAAGAAAATAAAGTTCTCCACTGAGCAGCTACAACACTTCAGACGCCTTCGTGATGTATTAATTTTGATGCATTAATTCATGAAGCTCACAGTATCTCAGAGATCTTGATAAGAGCTGCCCACTGATAAGTGCTGCGCAGTGTTCTGTTTTGCAGCAGCTTTTTGTTTAAAAAAACCCCACAATGTCAAACTTGTGTAGCTTGTGGAGCATACATTACTGTCGCCCTAGGGCTGCAGTAACCTTGCACACTTTTCTCACTGAACACATTTCAAAGACAGAGGGGTTTTTTACCTTAAGAAATAATCCATATTTTATACCCCACGGTGAGGAAAGCCCCAAGGCTCACCTCTGGGGTGTTTAACCATATCAAAGAAAGGTCCACTGGTGCAGGAAGGCCAAAGCACTTAATAATTCACAGCTTGCATTATGAAACAAAAACAGTTTCTTAAAATCCTTCCCAAGTACAATACCTTCATCTCAGAGAGCTGAAAATAACAGCTTTAAAAAGAAACAATCAGCTGTGAGATCTTGCAATTAACCCAAAGAGGAGCCAAATAACGAAGATCTCGACACTGTGTTTTGGGTTAATACGATCTAGTTCTAGAAATCTGGTGGCTTTACAGCCAGGCACATGCACTGCAGGAGGGCTTGGGTTAGTGGAGAGGAAAATAGTCAGGAAAGATCATGTCTACTCAAGAACTGAAACTGTGTAAGAAAAATCTGGCCCAAACCCATCTAATAAGGATCCATTTGCTTCCGCTGTCTTGGAGATGTACGTGCATATTTCAAAGACTAATTGGAGTTAAACAGTTAAGTTCCCTGCAGTGATCAAATATGCCAAGAAACATGAATAGTCAAACTGTCTTGTCATGAAAACCTGTCCACATTTTCACTAGAATTATGAAAACTGAAAACTTGAGTCATTCTGATAAACATCTCTTCACGGTTTGCCACTCCTTTCAGCAAGGACACAGACATACACGCAATTTCTTAGAGATTTTTGTGGCTGTTAAAAAATATTTAGGCTGGAGCAGGTATTTTTTTAATTGTTTCACAAGGTGAACATTTGTGTCAGTCTATAAATATCCCATTTACCCTCAACACAAATGATGGTAATACCTGATCTTCCAGCCATGTAGCAGAGACAGGCTCATCCTGTAACTAAAGGGACCATCTCCCAAGACATGTCTCCAGCAGGGCAGTAACAAGGGGTACCTCCTGTCTCACACAGTGGTCTGCTGGACACGGTTACCTTATGCCATGCAGGGGGCAATATTTGTTGAAGAAAAGACAACTCTCCAGTATCTGTAAAGTTTCACAGGATTTTGACATCCAGGGGAAATTGGTATGTGCTTGAGACAGTCTGATGTCTGCAGCTTGAAAACAAACCCACTTACTTTTAGGTAGTGATAGAGAGATGAATGTCCTGTTATGGTCTCTAAACAGCACATATATTCCAGGTCACCTCTAACAAAGTTCAACACAGACCCCTAATGGACCACAAAACCAGCACATTTTGCTTCAATCATTACTGGTATTAGATTAAGGAATTCCTAGGTACAGATATGGTGCTGATCACCATAGCATCTGCTTTGGGGTATGTACTGTGTTGTCTCAGTACACAGTCCTCATGTAACACCTTTAGAAAAGAAAATGGACTGAAAAGGTATCTGTCTTAAATTGCTATTAAAAAAATAGAAACAAGTTTTATTAAGAGATGCAGACATGAGCAAATACCGTTACACTTTTAACAGGACGAACACACGCTGTGCAGGTCCCTTTATCTTTCTCCAGTTAAAGCCACAAATAGAGCATACGGTGCCCCAAGTTACAGAGCTTAAGGGATGCATTTGGACTGCATGGGACCTGCAGGGAAAACAAGCACTGGCATCCAAAGATACCCAACCAAGCCGTAAAATCCTGCACTTTAAAATTTAAGGATTTGTTATTTGGAGAGGCTGGGCATAGGACAATCTAAACCACCCTCCATGTCCCATAAGTGTGTTCTGCACAGCTTCCACCAACACGTGCTTCAGCAGCTCTGCTCCACACTGACCCAAGGGATGCCCTGAAGACCTGGTGAAGAAGCAGCCACCAAGGCTGAACCTCCACCTGCCAAACCACTCGCCCACCCCACGAGCCAGGGACTGGGCAGGCGTCCGCACGAGTGAACGGCACCCACCACTCGGCACTTCCACACTGGAAACATTTATTCCAGAAGGAACTTAACTATTAGTTACAAGATGTAGTGGCCTTTCTTAATTATATAAGACCAGGGAACTGTGGAATTTGTACCTACACCCAAAAGCCCGTAGGGCTCCATTCCTGACACTTGCTGCCACCTATCTTCACCTTTTCTTACCTTAATTCTCTTATCTATAAAACAGGGGCAAAAAAATATCATTGCCTTGAGGTCCTGATATATGAGCTGCTGTAGCAGAGCTGAGTATTATACTGAGAGTTATTAAATAAAACGTAACAGGTCTAAACCATTTCTTAAGGAAGAGTTCAGCTCACCTGGGATTTTAAGAGAAGTAATCCCAGATAAATCTCATCTCTTCTCTATTTCTGTAACATGACGTTTTTCACCCTGTTTTTCCACTGTGAAAGCTCTCAAGTAAATTCCATCCTTTCCCTCTTTTTTTTTTTCCCTAAAATATAATGTCAGTTGTCTTTCAGCATTCAGAAACCAACCTGATCTCCTGGGCTTTACGTGCCAGAATTTGAAGCGATAAGTGCTTCTGCCTCACCCCCAGGAATTTCAGCTGTTTGTCTTTGGGGTTTACAGGGATGAGTGACTGAAAGAAATAATACATTTTTCTTTCCAGCTTTGCATTGCATGCTTGTATGAAAAGATTCTAATGTAAAAATGGCATTGATAGCAGCAATACTTCTCAATAAAAGAGCAGCTCATAGGAATTATATACTAGACACAGCTTCAAATAAGGACATAAATTATCTTACATTACTTCATTTGATTCTTTGGGGAACATTTAAGTTTAGAGCAGAGCACAGTATAGGTTTTTGCTCCTGAGAAATAATGTCATTAATTGCAATCTACAGCATATTCACTCAAATAAATGAACTTCACTATAAACTATCTTAGAAATATACCACACCCCATCGTCTCATCCAGGAGCAGTGTGGGATTTCTGCAAGAACTTATTGCTGCTACTAGAAAGGCTATGAAGAAGCAGATGTTCGAATTAAGTTTTGGATGATGTATAGAGCAACTGGTTTTGGTAAGATGGCAGGGACTTTCTTCTGCATCCAGCAAGGCCCTTTAAGCCTCTATCACCACATACCTTTCTCACTACTTGATTTTAAGCAGATGGGTCATTTAAACTAGGTGAAGGTATTTGAGCAAGCTTTCACCTGCTTTTCAGACTCCAGACCCAACTGACTGCTTATTCAAATAAAACCCACTACATTTCTGCCTCCTTCCCTACCCACCGTCCACTCCATGCCATTAACTTCAATGATCCTTGGATGAAGGTCTGTTCTTAGGCTGAAAATTGAGAAATAATGCACAGTATTAACACTCATTTCTCCTAGAAACAAGACTACTGTAAATATCAATGCCATCACCACCTATGCTGTTTAGCTTCGTATTTCTAACATCCTGCATAACACATCTGCTCAGTTGATTTCCAGGTTTCATACACTCATTAAATCTTTCTGCTGATTTTCCTCCATCACGTTAGTCTCCAAGTTAAAGTAACTACTTCTTTTCCTTTTATTCTTCCTTAAATATAGGCATAATTTCCATGAAATGTGTTGGGGTTTTTTTTCCTGCGTTACAGAACTGAAACAAAATCCTTGCCTGATCTACCCTTTTACATCCCATTTAGACTTATTTATTTATACCAAGACTTGGTCTACTGAAATATTTTGCAGTTGCAGTGATCCCACTTCATGGAGATAACTATTCAGGCTTTAAGAACAAGCTATGATGAGTGCTTAAGGGATGAGCCTCCTGACCTCACAATATGCATCCTTATGAAAGATACTTGAAAAATGGCATCTCCAGGATTTTTACCATCAGAACTGCCATTTATGCTCTGTACAAGATCTACTACTACTAAAACTGCATCACTGTTGTAGAGTTACGCAGATATGTATTGCAATGTACATTAATTAAGTTATATTCTTAATGGTTGGAATAAAGTATCCAAGCCCTTGCAGAAATCAACATGCAGTGTTTTCCCACAAATTTCACCACAGTCTAAAACAGACACATACAGAAAAAACATCAATTCTTATTTTTCAGAAATTTCACAGCTGGAAACCCAAGGTATGTACGGTATATTGTGATGGATGCACATAGAGGCTCCTTTTCTCTTGGAATGCACATCTTGTGCAGAAAGACATGGAACGAGGAAGTCATTTAATCAAACTGTCTTTATTCTAGTTTTTCCATGTAATGACTAATCACAGGATGCATCACCACAGCAGCCATATTTATAGTGACATGCACTGCTTCGGCTAAATATATTGGGAGTGAAAGTTTCTGTGTTTCCCAAAGCTCTGCTGAACAAATTATAATTTTAATTAATATTCTTTTTCATTATTTCCTTCCGCTCCCGCCCCCCTCCTACCCCCCACTCCCCCAGGATAATGGACCTGAATGTAAACCAGCACAGTACTGATTTTAGTGCATGCTACAACCTGAATGCCAAACAAAACTAACTGGTTAGCACAGCAGCCAGGCTCAACACTGCCACATCTGTGACCAGTTGTAAAACTGGTGATTAAACAAACATGCCTGACCTCACTGGAGAGGTTTCATAACATGAGGAAGCAATAGCTTGATAACCACATTAAATGTTAACATTTAAAAATCAGCTGTGTAAGATTAAAGTAATAAAGTGATTGATTGCAGCTGAACATTTCCAGTACATCCAGTTGAGCAGGCCTTTTGAATTGCCAGGAATATAACAAAGTCTCTCCTTTCATTTAAGGAATGCTATCCTGGATGCTGCAGGTCAGCAGTCCTGGTTCAGGAGTAGCAGCAAGAGTAAGGAGTTGCCATGCCAACATGCATGCTTTTCTTTTTTTTTAATATAAAACCAAACTTACTGAATAAGAATAGAACTTGACCCTTCTTTAAAATTAAGTATTTCATTAAAAAGGCAAGACTTCCTCAACAGTCTATGGATGTGTCTCCTCAGCTACAGACAGAGATCACAGAGTGCAGAGTGATGGTATTTCGGTGCATGCACATGTAGACGCTTAATGACAGAGAACCAGAACCAAAATTAAAGCAAAGAGACCAACCTCTGTTTCATTGCTTTTTTTTTAAATCTAGTTCACCACCATAACTGCTCTAAAATAGGTTCTAAGATGATCAAAACCCGATAAAATTTGAGGCGAAAGATGAAGGAATTAGGACTTTTGTTGCTTTTCTATGATAAATTGACCTCAGGTGGACAGTCCATGTGCATACAATGGATTACCTCATTATTTTGTCTGATGATATGATGCTGTTAAAAACCCCCGTTGATAAACTCACAGTTAAAATGTCTAAACTTGTCTATTGTTTTGGTATTTTTTTCTTTAAAAACACCCGCAATTGAAACCTAGAACATGAGCAGGAACCTGACTGCTGGGGCAGAAAGAGGAGTTAGGTCAGATTCCTCCTGCAGAAACTGTTTGTTCCTCTGCAAGTGCAACGTAATTTGAAGATATTCATTCAGTACACTCTTTTTAAATATTTGCCAGTGTTTTCTTGCCATTTTGCACTTCTACAAAAGCTATGTTCCCCAGTTTTCTAGGGAATATTGATGAACTAGCTGTCTTAAAAGAAGTTATGCTTCAGAGGACTGTCATGTTTATACAAATAGGTTTGGATTTAGTTCTTTATATTGGAAACTGGATTTTGTTGCATTTAAGTTAATCTGGGGCTTTGCTTGTTCTTTTATTAACTAGAGCACTAGGGTTTTCTTCAAAGGACGATAAAACTATTGAAGCCTGTTAGAAGTCCCACTGATACTGCAGCCATATTTTTCAAAGATTTTGTTGATCCAGCTGCCTACAATGGACATAATATGCAATGCCTTTTCGGAGCTTTTAACGGCATCCGAAATAAAGTATATCATGCTGTTTTCATGACAAGTATGCACAGAAACAGTCAAAACTCAAAAGTCTTCTGTAGTCGGTTGATCTTCCCATGATATTTAAGTTTAGGATTGTCATTAAGTTGCCAAAAATGTATCCAGTGGAGAAAAAGTATAAAATATCGATGAAATAGGGCCTCCCTCAAAGATTTATCTTTGCCTTTTAATCACATCGAAGGAATTGTAGACATTTGACAAAACTGGGATTCATCACATTCCTTGGAATAACATACCAGTTCCTTTAGCACCTTGAAGCTGAAGAGACTTGAGGATCACGAATCAATCTCTTCAATTCAAAGGAGCAACATTTGCTGGTACACAGATCAATACTCCTTTCATTACCCGACTTGCTCGTTGTGAAGGCAATTAGCCAAGATCTCCACGTCTGCCCTACCGCAGCATCCCAATTAGAGGACACCAAGTGCAGTTGTCTCTTGCTCTCAGAGGGGTTTGAATTCAAAACACAAGGAGTGGTATCAGCGAGGGTGCAATATTTCATCAAAACCAGGTGGGAAGAGTATTGTGGATAACATTAAAGCAGTTAGAGATTACTCTTTGATAGCCTTTATATACCAGACTTAAATAATGAGGTCCTAGCTCGCTGAAGTTCCCATTACTCTTATTGCATCAGTGTAGTACCCTGGCTCCCCGTGGAAGATCTCAGCATAATTATACCATGTTTAATAGCAGCTGGAAGATTAAGCAAGACATTGTGCTTCCTGTAAAGGAGTGTGGGTTGGATTGGGTGTGGGGAGAGCTTGATTTGTTTAGGGTTGGAGATTTTTGGTTTTTCCCTCCCTCTTTTTTTTTTCTTCTTCTCTTTCTTTCTTCCCAGTGACAGAAAACACTATCTAAAGCAGAAACACTAAGAACAAGTCAACACTATTTCCAGAGACACAGGAGACATGGCCAGCGCTGCTCCCATGCACGGCAGCAGCAAAGAGACAGGACTCGGTTAGCAGCACTCCCAAAAGAGTCAGCAAGAGCATCTGCTCGAGTTTAAGGGCCCAGAACAGCAGTAGGATTTTTTTTCAAGTAAGTGTTGAACAAGCAGCAACTCCCCTTAGAAATAAGACAGAGCAGGTCTGCGCTTCCTGCTGGTGGCACGGAGAGGGAGCTTGGCTGCTGCCAGTTGAAGCTCCCCAAGCACTGGCTCTGCTTCTGCTTGTAAGTTTAATTCTAAATATGTGCACAAACAGCCACTGATGCCTCTTTACTGTGGTGCAGGGAACACATTTGATAACAACCATTTGGCATACTGAAGGAAAATTGAATTTTGCTGTTCTTTGATAGCTATTGTGTACCTGTAGCATCTACACTAAAAATAAACAACAACTATTAAAAAAAAAAGAATCACAGACCTCTTTCATGCTTTAACAGCAAACATTCACTGCTCCCTTTGCTATATACCCAAACGAGAGCTGTCGGTCTGGTGCCTGTCATCCGTGCCCGTTCCCTGCTATCTGTCCCTTCAGCATGTGCCACCGACATCTCCTCAGAGTTAATTGTCTGCTCAGCTTTTGTCCCTTTCACCCAGGTTTTCTTCAAGCGAACTGCCTGTCATTGCTCAGTTACTTCTGCGTCTCTGCAAATTAACTCGCGACTTGGCAGGGCTCAGCATCCTCCAGCTCCAGCCAAGGCAGAAGTACATTCCTACACGCAGCGTGCCATCTAGTGATGGAAGAAGTGAGAGCACAGTCCCAGATCCCTCTGAAATGCTTCCAGATTTATTTCAGCTCTCCTCTTCACAAAGAGTCCAAAGGAAACATTCAGAGGTCCGAGAAAATATTTAGTCATTTTCTCGCGTATTGAGAGCATAAAAGCAGCACACCAAGGACATGCAGCATCTCCTCCAGGCAAAGGACTGCAGTTATTAAAAATGGATGCTGAAGACATAAATCCATGCAGGGAAAAAAACCCCAAAACAACCAAATGAAAACTAAGCTCATGACAATTATTTTCTTGTGTATCACCCTAATGAAATTTAATGACAAAACATAACAAAACCCTGGAGGCCGCCCTCAGGTTTTGTACTTTGCACACAACACGACGCAGCCAGTACATCCACACCAGCGCTCTTGAAGAGTGTGCTGGGAGATGAAGTCAGTAGAAAGCGAGTCTCCTAGAGGACACCAAAATCATGTAGATCGATGCAGGTATGCATTTTAATTCTCATATAGTTGGTGATTCTCTTAAGTCGTGTATAGCAGCCAGAATTTTCCAGTTTTTGCAGAAAGTTTCAGTATTCCAAAGGGAGTGGTTGCACTCAGGTCATTGCAACCCATCCCATCTCCAGCAAACCCTGCTAACAGTTCAGACACTCCAGGTTAACCTTCAGCAGCAGGCTAAACTACTGGTTTTTTTTTCCTTGTGTATCCCAGCCACTCTTTCCTGTGGCTGGGAATGATGTCCTGGATGAATCTAAATCAGCCCTAAACCAAGCTGACAATTTTCCCAGGTGGGCAACATTTCTTTAATGGAATAGACCCAAATGCCTTCAGCCTCAAGTAGCCAGGTGAATATATCCATAAAGCTTTAGGAAGTTTCTAATCACAGCTTCCATGTGTATTATTATCAACAGAAAATATAGCAGGGTTTTTTTTCTCCCCCCTTTGAACAAACTTTACACTTAAGAAATTCTGCATGTCTACCATAGAAACAGACTGTCATTATTAATAGTGTCACAGTAACTAAGAACCAAGCAGAGGTTTATTAATAGCCACATCACCAGAGAGAAGCCTTTGAGGGGAGTTACCAAAAAAAAAAAAAAAAAAGAAAAGCATAAGCTTTCACATTAGTTAACATCTAATTAACACTCTCACAAACAGTGAGTGCAGGGAGCACAGAGGAGAACCCTCAATTACTCCACCTGCACACCAAGCTCTCCTGACTCCATGACATTGATTAAATATAGGAATATGTTTTCTTAAAAAAATATGAGAGCTCACAGATAACCAGTATTTTATCACCAAGATACAAACTCCAGAAGCCACAGGCTGCTGTTTAGCTGCCCTGGTATTTTTTTCTCTCCCCTGCAAGAGCTCCAGGCCACAGAAGACAAAGTCCCTACAGCAGCCCAGCCCAGAGCAAACCTCTCCTGTTCATGCTCGCTTTCACTAAGAGGAGTATCCCAGCAAATCATGTGATTTTCCAAGATGTTTGAGACTAAGGAATGCAAACACAATCTTTTCCCATACAAAAAAAGCTCATGGATTACTGAGGCTGTGCAGACATGGAAGTCAAGCCCCGAGGTGGAATTACTCTGAGACAAACTTAGACAAAGAGAAACGAGTCTCACACTCATGCATGATAAATGGTTATAACACAGAACAGATCCAGTACCACTGGATCCAGTACCAAAACATTCATTGGTTGCAGCAGGTTCAGGCCAAAATCCCTAACACCAATGTGCAAGGACTAATTTTTACTGTTCTTAATAGCTCCATCTGAACCCCACTCCCCGAAGTTTTACATTTAAGTCAGACTTTCAACAGTAAACTTTTTTTTTTGGTATGAACTAATACACTGAATTGGACAAATTATTTATCCAAGGACACTTCATTAACCAGAGTACCTAACAAACAGCTCTTCGTTGTCTGAAGACACTTGTGCCAAAATGCTGCAGTAAAAACACAAAGGCTGCTTATTTTTAACACCTTCAACAACATCTAATGCATTGCCAAAGCTGAGACTTTTACCCAGGACTCAGCATCAAAAGGTGAGGAAAAAGCTTATTAACACAAATACAGACAAAGAAAAAGCCATAAAAAGTATTACCTTAAACAGCGTGAAGATGATGACTAAGCACACCTCCTGCACTGCTTTCTCCAGAAGCAAAAGCCAAGTCTCTCTTTCTCCTTCCTCTTAAAGCTAAGCCTAAACCTAAACCCACCCTAAAACTCCAGCTGGCCCTAATGACTGTCCCATCCTCTCTGGCCCTTAAAGCCACACCACAACTGGTTTTACCCAGCACTTCTCAAATGCATGTCATGTCATGTCATCTCTCTTCTTGCACACTGACATGATTCTTCCCACGTTTTTGGAAACTTCAGCTGTGCCAAAAAAGCCATTTATGCATCAAAACAGTTACAGACCAAACCAGCTTTAGGCCAGACTTAAGAAGTGGTGGTGAAGGAAAGGCAGGTACGGGGCTGAGACCATGATGGTGACTGCTACTGATTGAGGGCACTTCAGAAGATAAACGAGTTTGTCATTCCCACCGGGACATCACCAAAATAATCTTTCACCTTGTCAGTGGAGAGCAGCTGAAGGGAGATCAGCGTGCAAACATGAGCATTGCAATAACCAGAACAGAAATCTCCTTACAAAGCCAGTTCAAAACATGAAGTTTAGTGACTGAGTTCTCCAGGCCCCGAGGACAGAAACGCCTGTGATTTACTCTGTGTGTTGTCACTGCAAGAAAAGGTGGCTCGTTCGAGGGACAGGGTTGTTCTTTCATCAGAGTTTCCAGGTAGATCCATGAGGTTTCTAAATCCATGAGGATCCATGAGGACCGTGAAATACCTTAAAGGATAAGCACTCATAGACAGTCATTATAGTCTCATGAAATAGGATTTAATCTTTCTGTACAAGCTGGATTGCATAAAGCATCCTACTGGTTGCAAACTGGTTGAAGTCTTGCAGTCTTCAAGGCAGACATGATTTCAAACCTGTAACTCAATATTTCATGAAACCAAATGGATTTCCCTTTGTGTTTTAATCACAGCACGTTTGCCTGTTCCAGATAACGTTCTGTGATAACATCTGTGATAATATTGTGCTTATTCACATGAATGATCTGATGTTGTTCATGTTTGCCAGGTGGCATTTGTTTAGCAGTTTTAAATAGGAGACCAGATAGAAGAAAATTCCAGCAGAAATAAAGATAATAAAATATTCTCTGTCATTTCCCCGGGATACCACTCTGTGAATTTCAGAATCAAACACTTAAGGATGACACCTCAATTTTATTACTTGTAGTGGTCATAGTGGCTCAAAGACATTTTGTGAAATTTTGCACTGACATCTGCACAGGCAATTGTATGTAAATATTTCGTGACCACACTTCTACTCAAAGTTCTGTCGCTTCTACTCAAAGTTCTGTCTGTCCCATATTTGAGATAATTATAATTCAGGTCATTCCTGTACCCAGGACAACATCTGCCTTGTCCTCTCAATGGGAATATTGAGTTACAAGCACTGTTCTGAAGCATTAAGAGCCAACCCTGCAACTGCAGGTAGGTGCCCTCCATGAATTAGCCAAGGGCAGCAGCTCTTCCCAGTGCTACCCAGCAGGGTCTACTGGGACCATCCAAAATGAAACCTTCAGCATGTCCCCAGTTGTGAACCTCAGAGGCCTCCATGAGGTTACTTGCACTGAGCTGGAGTTGGAAGTTTCACAAAGGCTCATCCTGTTTCTCTGTAATATTTTTGTATAAGGTGATGTTGTAAAACAGAGGTGGATCATAATGCTTTCTAACATTGAATGATAATCACCTAAAAACTTGATTTCAAATGGCGTAGACAGAGAGGTGGGCAAAAGTTTCTTGTATGACCTACAGATTCCCTGACCAATTTTCCAATCCCTAGTTTTAGTACACTCTAAAAATGAGGAATCGGGTGTGTGTCTGCATTTTAACCGGTGTTTTTCAACCCCTAGAGCACAATTATTTCAGCATTTGTCTGCTGACAGCAAAGCATTTCTTTAAACATGAACCCTCTAGAATGTAAAAGACTAGACTGGAGCCATCCTGGTTTATAGCACACAACACTTTTGAACAAAAAACCTCATTTTTCAATCCAATGCTTGACTCAAACGTTGTTAAAAGTCGGAGGTTGGCAGATATGGGGATGCTGCCATGTGGATTAATGCTTCTAAGACTTATCTCTAGTTTTATTTAGTTATTTAAAACCTCAAAGTTAGATTTTCCTATGGCAAGATCTGAAAGAGTAGTGACTATCTGTCATTTTTAACAAAAATGTAGTACTAGATTTTATCGTAGGATGCTTCAAGAACTCTCAAAAGAATGAACAGATCATGAATGTTCTGTAATATTCAATTACTGAACGAAGTATCTGGGATCTCTTGGCATCACTGGGGGCTCCCTGATGTGTACACACCCCCATTTAAGAAAGCTGCGTGGAGGAGAAGGTTTCCTGGCACAGCACGGGGTGTCGTGGGCACTGCTGGTCACACGAGAGATGTCCAAGCCATGGAGACATTTTAAATTCTCATTAGAAGCAGAGTCCATTCTAGTCCTTAAAAATCTGAGGCTCAGTGGATAATGGTGGCACAAAGTACTTATTAAAAAGCTGCATTGTTCTATAATTTCTACGTGCTTTTAATAATTTACACTAAGAGACTTTTTTACTGTAATATTTTTACTGCCTATTCAGATTCAGATGCTATACTTGCTCTTCTTCAAGTTTATATGCTTTTAAGCAAATTTCTCTATGAAACATTAATATATGATCATGTAGCTGTTCTCTGGCCAGAATTAAAGTAAATTTTGATTTAATGTGATCTTCATCTTTTTCCTGCCCCTCCTAATAACCACTGTTTTATGCATTGTGTTGGCTACCAGAATATTTCTAAGCTGCTGAGATCATGCGTGAAAAATCCCAGGTCAAAACCACTGCCAAATACATGTTTCTTTCTCCAGTTTTCCAGCAATTAATTCCATTTGGAGCACTGAAAAATTCACTCTGCAACTCACTCTCATTCACTATCAGCGATTTAGCTGCCATTTTTTCCTTTTATTTGACCAAGTATAATCTAGAGGGAGGTTTTGGTTCGGTTTGGGTTTTACACGCTAATTTTTTTACGTGCTGAGTAGCTTGACCACTTCACTTTTAATTTTTTTTTTTTCATAATACCATCCAGTCCTCTTGAACTGCTGAAATTCTAGTGAAGAAATATCTTTCAGTCAGTTGGCACCTCAGACTTTCAAGGAACTTTATTTTTACTAATCACCTATAATGTCTCATGGGCTATTACTTCACCTGGTTTTCACAACTGGCTTTAAGCAGACAATTAGCTGGCAGTAAAGCCTGAGCCAATTAGAAATATCAGCCATCTGCAACGAGATGACTGCTGATCACATAAGAAATTTTTTGAAAATTATCACCCAAGGAGAGTTCAAAATAATCGTGTGCAACACACCTTTCCTTTGTTTAGTGCTTTAATGAAGGTTTTTATTTGGACAAGCTAAGTCCAAATAAATTGTGCCCAGTGCATATTCTGGGAGGAGGAGAAATTCTTTGAAAACCACTGAATTGTAACACCAGGTAGCCTCAAAAGTGCTTAGTCTTTGGATGGGTCCACCAGGACCATAAATGAAGAAAATTTCTCCTCTTTGTTAGAAGCAAAAATCAGTCTGCAAGGCTGAATCTTTAAAAAGAAATGTTACCAACTATTTTTAAAGACAGTATCTTCCTTACTTTTCAACAAAAGGAAAAAAAAATAGGAAATCTGGACAGCAAAGCCATGGGGAAGAGCATGCTGCTAATATACAGTTCCAAATGTACAATACATGGTAAACCATTAATTATACCTATTTCCACTAACTAGTCTTATTGAAGAAATCCACCTTGATAAGATTAAAATAGCCTTACAGAAGTCAGAAATAAATACCAATGTGCACTTAAACCACTTCCTCTTTTCCTATCTTTTCCTAAACTGTCTTTTTTTTTTTTTCTTTGCAGCTTCAAACAACAGAGGAGGGAGGAATCGAGGAAGAAGGAAAAAAATCAAGTAAATAAAATTTCTCCCTTAGAAACAGCATCTTTCAAAGTATCTCCCTTGCTTTTATTCTAATTAGATCATAATTTGAATAGTCATTGTCATGACAATGGATTTATTTTTATGGCTACCTAGAATTGTGCATGACATTTTTATTTTCTGCGGATGCCTCTGGGGAAGATTGGAAAGGTGGAGAATTCCTAGATGTAGATGGCAGTATTTCCAGCTGCATCTTTCCATCCTTGAGAAACAAAAAGAAGAAATGTGCTGTACCTCCAGAGCACAGGATGGAAGAGGAAAGTAGTTCAGAGTGGTGTCTTCTCTTGCCCCTTGGTGGACACTGGTGGGTTTACTTTTTACTTGGAAAATGTTCAAATTTTGCGTGACCACGGCCCTGAGCAGCCTGGTCCAACTTTAAAGTTAAATCTAACTTTGAAGCCAGCTCTGGCTTGAGCACAAGGTTTGGGCAGATGTCCTCCAGTCGTCCCTTACAACTGAAGTTATTTTATGGGTCTGGGAGTAGCCCACAGTGTCATGGAATTAAGACTAGAAATGGTTTGTTAATTTTTTTGTGTTGGTTTTAATGTGTTGTTTTCTTGGGTTTTGTTAAAATTAGTATTACTACGACTACTATAACAGAATTGTTTAGTGGAATACACTAAAATCCATACTCCAACCCTCGTTCTCCCAAGTTTATGTTTTGATGTAGCCCCAGCACTTTCAGGAGAGGGAACAGTAGCAAGTCAAAGATTACCACAGTCATTATAACCTTTACACAAAAGCAGTATATCAGAATGTAAACTGTGCCTGTGCCAAGTAAATGTTAATGAGTAGTATCTGGAAAGGTTAAATATAAATACATATAATTACAGCTTGCTAGTGACAAGAAATTATTAGTTTCTTTCTTCCTCAGGAGGCATTGCTCCAAAATACTAAACTGAAATAAAAGTATGTATCTAATCCTGCAATCACAATAGGACTTGGAGAGCTACAATTAAATCAATCAGTCAGAAATAAGTTGAATACATATCACTGTTAATGTCCTCAGTCAGCTCTATATTTCCCCCTTCCAGATAAATGTATAGAGACTAGTCAGAAAACTGCTCTGAAAACTGGAATTTAAAAATTGCATTGAGAAATCTCTTCTCTTCGTTTATATTTTAAAAATATAAGCTCACAATTTTAGAAAAAATACCTACAAATCAAGCACAAAGAATAAATCTCTGTTTTCATTCATAGGCTGGATAGAAAAATGCATTCGCTAAAGAAATTATTTAAATGTTCTATATTGGCCTTTGATTTGAGGGGGAGAATTCATTTCTTCCCCTGGAGGGAAAAAACTAATATGCTACTAACTGCACTAAACCCAGAGCCATTCCAAGCTGACATTTGCAATTAAAGAGAAAATATTTAATGGAAGCTTGTGAATACTTTGCAATGGTGAAATTGCTTTTTGCTTTCAGAAAATTTCCCTCTTATTACAATTTGCTTAAACTACCAATGCACAGGCTTTGTATCACTTGTCAGGTGACCACTGTTACTCCATGAGATCGGGATGGACTGGTCAAAGTGCTGTTTAAAGATGTTGTAGGTTGGCAGCTAATCGTAGGAATGACATTTTCATCCAGCTGCTCCAGTCCATGCATAGACATCTACTGACACCTGCGGGTATCCCCAAGGAGATCCAAGCCATCTATTCCAGTTGGAAATGGAGATATGGTTTACCACCTCCTGAACTTTTTTAAAAGTAAATCTTGGGATTTTCATTTGCAGTTATGACCATCCCTCCCTACGCAACAGTTTAAATGGAAACCTATGAATTCCAATAGTTTCAGCCCTGTACAGCCCTGTACACCACATCATTTTAAGATGTGAACTTCTCCTATAGGCTGCCATCCCAAAGATTATTATTGCACTGTGCATTTTTTCTCTCTAAGATTTGGTTGTTCTTACTGAAAGGATATACTTTTTTTTTGCATGCAGAGGTTCACAGGGATACAAGATAAATTTGAATTCAGCATATTGGAGATATTTTTGCAGCACTGGGTTGCCTGAATGTTTTATTCAAGTTATGGGGGTTTTTTTTTGGTAAAACATATCATTAATGCGTTTTTACACGTCTACATTGGCTTCCTCACAACAATCCCATCAGCTTCAACTGGTCACACAAGTATATGAAGAGAATAGGGCATGAAAAGGGGACAAAGTCCAGCCACCATGAATCTATTTAAATCTTGAGTAAATCGAAATGAGGAATGAAAAAATGAGCACGTTTCACAACCTCCGTTCACCAGAACATGAGCTAGTTGATCAGAAATACAAAATCAGTAGAAATGAATGTATGACAGTGGTGCATTTATGTTTTATTGGTTTTTTTTTTTTTCCTAAAGTAGAAGCAAACGTATGAAACCCCACCAATGTTCTTTCCTTTTCTTTCTCATCTTTTCTATTTTGGAAACACAGCAAATCTTTGTCAACCACATTTATTTAATTACGTATGTTCTGATTAACTATCTAATGGTTTTAAGAAATGAAAACCATTAATTCTGATTATAGAGCCTTAAAGCAGGCACTAACTCTTACTTTAATTCTGATAGCATAGCCTTAATGAAACAAAGGTGCTTGAAAACACAGTCCATCACAGTGAGACAGTGCAAGCTGCTCACGGTCACGGTGGTTGGAGTAACTACTCACTTCTTCTGCTTTTCAGAGCTGGAGCCACTTGGTGACTCCCCAGTTCATGTTGGTGGCAGGGAGGGGGATGCGGCAGCACAAGCGGTAGAGAATAAATCTGAAAGTCCAGAATAACAGAGGGGCTGTAAAAAAATACTGCAATCTTTTTAAAAACAAAAGGTAAGTAAGAACCTTGTGAGGTTTATTACCAGGGTTCAAGGTGTGCAAAGTACTTACTATGGTCTTGCAACGAAAGAACCTCAGCCCTGGTGCAGGATGCCCAAGGATGCAGGGACAGTGATGGGACACGGGCTGAGTGGTAGGGAAGCTGGCAGAGGTTCCTTGTCCCCTCTTGTCTGCTCCCACACTAACACTCTATCTATACACAATAAAATAATCACAATTTTTAAAAGAATGCCAGGCTAATAAAAGAAGACCATTTCTGTTTTGACCTTTCAGTAGCAGGTAATCTGTTTATAGTTAAATGAATCTTCACTTTGAGTGTAGCTGGGCAAGAAATAGATTTCTTGTGCTGATATTTGGGAGCTTGCATGTTTTTCCTCCCAAATTAGGATTAAAAATAAAAATCTATCCATTTCTTGAGAAATGATAAACAATAAACAGGCTTATACCAAATCCAGTGAAATATTTTTTTACGTTATCTGCAAAATTGATTCAGTGTTGACCTTTCTGGTTTTTGTCTTAATTGGTATTCTATAACTGAAATATAAAAGAAAAAAAAATTGCTCCAAACTAAGAAAACTAAAGTTTTCACATAACACATATCAAAAGAATCATTAAGATAAACTTTAGTAGTTTTCCAGTACTACTTCTTTCTCTTAACTTGAACATTGGTCAAATTTGACCTTGACGCTATTTGCAAGGAATAGTCACAATTGTTATCCTGAGCCCAATGGCAGATGAGGAATTGTGGTACTTTTAAACAACTACTCTGCATTTCCATACACACTTGATGGATCTTCATGCCAGCACGTTTATTGAGTGCAGCTCCTGCCCGACAGCTGACAGATGCGACGAGAGGGCTCCGAACACCACACAAATGCCAGACATGAGCTGTCTCTGATGCTCTGTCTTTCAGATCTACAACCCTAAGCCAAGCAATGGGTAGAGACCTCATTGGATCCTAAAATATGCACCATTTTCATGATAATTTATGAGTCAGATACTTAAAATGTTAACCAAGTTACAGTATTTATATAATTTCTATTGTGATTTTGCATTGTGCCTGACACTAGCAGTAATTTGCAAGGTCACAATACATTTCTTTAAAATGTTTCTTATTCTAAAGC
Source organism: Tauraco erythrolophus (assembly GCF_009769465.1). Classification (NCBI taxonomy): domain Eukaryota; kingdom Metazoa; phylum Chordata; class Aves; order Musophagiformes; family Musophagidae; genus Tauraco; species Tauraco erythrolophus. Next base: position 26,877,939 of record NC_141475.1, read on the forward strand.
CTGTTTAAGTTTTCTGCTTTAAAACTGCAATTAAAGCTTTCAAGGAAACCCTTTCTTGTTGTCCTTATATTCAAGCCTTCCTCTCACTCCTCAGTCGCCTTCACCATATCCCATGGAAGAACCTGAAATACAAATAAGATCTGTCTCCTACACCTGCAGCACAGCAAATCTGGAAGACAGTCCAACTTGTAAGTGTCCTGTGCCAACTGATGTGTCAAGTCAGTATTTTCTTTTTATGGTGTGCCCATGTTCCATACCAAGCTTTTCACACTTCTTCGCTCATTTGATCAAACGAGTAGCCTTCCAGTGTACATCGGAGAGCTCATTAGTGTGACGGAGTCACAGAGGTGAAATGAAAAGATGCTGGTAGAGAAGTGGCTACCTGGGACGTGGTGTATTAGAGAGTGATGAGATGAGAACAGCAAGCAACGGGAGCTGTTGCTACCTGATCTAAGGTAGCTTTTGTAGAAAGAGACTCCTTTATTTGTAATAAGAGTTGAATTATGAAAGATGTGCCAATGGCATATGGATGCTAGTTAGTACTTTTTATCAACGGTTTCCATCATTTTTATGAAGTTTTTTCTCCTATGAGCAATAGGAAAAAAAATAAATGAAAATCCTTTTTTTAATGGGTTTTCTCTTCCAAATTGCTTTGAAGATTGTGGAGCAGCTTCACATTTTTTTCTGGTTTCTGAAAATGTTCACTTCCTGAAAAACGTGCTGCTGAGGATGAAACTCAGGCTATTTAGTTTTGTGGACATGACTAAAGGTTGGATAGTCCTATGGAGATACCTGTCTCCTTTCTCTTCTCTTCTCTTCTCTTCTCTTCTCTTCTCTTCTCTTCTCTTCTCTTCTCTTCTCTTCTCTTCTCTTCTCTTCTCTTCTCTTCTCTTCTCTTCTCTTCTCTTCTCTTCTCTTCTCTTCTCTTCTCTTCTCTTCTCTTCTCTTCTCTTCTCTTCTCTTCTCTTCTCTTCTCTATATTGAGTTTTGTCATTTGCTGTATCTGTATGCTGCATGGCATCCATTGCTGGCATTCTTCGTGAAGTTGAGGATACATGGGACAATTTACTAAGTCAGTAACATGCCAGGGTCTTCATTTTACTCCATTTAAATGATTCATATGTAATCTGGACCCTTTAAGTCTAAAACTATTGCTTAGCTTCTACTCTAAATCAAACATTTCTCTCTCCAAAAGGAAAAAAAACAATAGAAAAAACCACCACCCTTCCCAGCCTGAAAGCCAAGGTAAAGGCAGTTATTTATTTCAGTTCTTACAAAGTATGTTTGTAAAAAATGATCCCCGCCCCAACTGTTCTTTATATAGTCCAGGTAATTGAATTAAAGCAAAGTTCTCCAAAATAAATGAATTTATTGTACCAGATGGCCATCTAAAATAGCACGTATTTTAGCTTCCTGTGTAGCAGCCAAGTTGGTTTAAATCAACGAGAAGAGAGGTAGGCTTTAATCAGGTCAGCTGACAGTTATTAGATCAAACCTGATTGAAATTCAAAAATATAGTGAAAATAAATCTGCTATGAGTCCGACATTTTCCTCCCATGAGGACCCAATGGATAAAACTTTTAAGACATTAAAATTATTCCAGTTTGCGGAATAAGATTCAGTAGAGCATGCCAGGCTTTTATTTTACTGTTTAGCCACCTCTGTGACTTTGGTTTAGTGTAAAAAGTACCACGTAAAACCAAGCAGAAGACAGAAAAGGTCCAATTCTTGGCTGCCTTGCATCAGTCTTTTACAGCCCTTCAAACTAGACATAAAATACTTCAAAGTCAAAATAGCTGCACTTTATACTCAGCTTGCACAGCTGTAAACGAAAACAAAGCTGAAAGGGGAGAATTTGTGCAGCAAATAGGACATGTTTCCTTCTAGAGTTTGAGCAACTGGTATTACCATTAATTTTCACCTTTTTTTTTATAAAATTCTGTTTACTAAATATAGAGGTAAGTTACAGGTGAGTTTATTGTGCCACCTGAGATGCCCCTGTCAGTGTCTTTTAATTATGATATTCTTCATGGCTCTGAACCTTGGAACAACAGCTGGGCTTTATCCTCCAGGTAGGGAATGAAATCTCTGTACTGCTCTCTCCTATTTTGCAGATGTTGTGTACAAAGCTGGTGTAAAAATAGATTTTTCCTGCCTGTGGGACAATTCCAAAACTTTAATATTTATTTTCATCTCAATGTCGAGACGAACAGGCACACTTCAGAAGTATTTTTGGGAAAACATATTCAGGAAGGAGACCAATTTGAAAAGAATGGATTTTTCCAATCAAAATGGGATATTTAAACATCTTCCTTAATAAAAACCCACAACATCCAAACTCAGAACTGAGGCCATCCAGATAACCTGAGACTGAAACATCATGTCCTCGCAGTCCAGAGAGAAGTTTGTCTCTGTCTCAGTAACTTCCAGATGCTCCATCACCAGGAAATATTTGTGCTTTCTATTCCTCTAAGTTTCTTTAACCATGCCTAAGCCACCTGGGACAAATCAACCTGACTGGGAGCCTGGATTCAGCAGGATCCAATTTGATCAATCTTGTTCTTCTAGTCAAATACAGGATAGAAAATACTCGTAATTTTTCTTAAAAGACATATCTAGTGGCAGTATTATTTTTAAAATTCTGTATTTACCTGTAGCCTTTGTTTGTCTTAGAGTAGGCTGTATTAGAAAATACACGAAGGCTGGAATAGATTCATTCATTAGTGTTGGAGATGAATCTGCCATTTCTTTCGAAGCAGATTAGACCTTAAAAAAAGTTGCTTAAGTTTGATTTGGCTTACTGTAACATGCCCTTAATAAAAATAATTTTATATCTTGTGTTGCAGACTGCCGTTAAACCACACTTCCAAACATCCTTGTCTAGACAGAAAAGAGAAAAAAAAAAAGAAATTGTGTTGTGTGGGATAGATCAGTAGCAGATTGATTTTCAACTGAAAGAGGGGAAATTTAGATTAGATCTAAGGAAGAAATTCTTTCCTCTGAGGATGGTGAGGCACTGGAACAGGTTGCCCAGAGAAGTTGTGGCTGCCCCATCTGTGTAAGTGTTCAAGGCCAGGTTGGATGAGGCTTTGAGTAACTTGATCTAGTGGAAGATGTCCCTGCACATGGCAGGGGGGTTGGAACTAGATGTTCTTTGAGGTCCCTTCCAACCCTAACCATGCTATGAGTCTATGAAAAGAGCCAAGCATAGAGCGTGCAAAACCATGGCACAAGCATTTGGCAGGTCTTCATTTGTATTGTACAAATGTGCAACACTAAAAAAAGCTCTAGCTCATTGGAAACCCCAAAATTTTCCCAGTTCTTCAAGTTAAGTGTTGCTATTGTGTGCCCAGAGCTGTGACAGCAGGAGTGAGGGTCCAAGTACTCCTTTGTTTTATCTGTTTACTTCTCTTTCCATTTTTAGCTCCACTCGTGCTTGGGATTTGCAACGTTCCAGCCACTTGTAAGTCAAAAGGAGCTGAGAGCTGTGGTGCAAAACAGCATCTTGCAGAATCAAAAGCTTCGAGTGGATCCTAATCATTAGACTACATTGAACTTCGGACTATTCATATGCAGAAAAGATTACAAAATCAAAGCTTCATACAGCGTTGCTTAATTAATCTCATAAGCAGCCACAATTATTGGGCTGTTGTTTCTAAGAATAAGCTTAGTCTGCTTAGAAATACAGGGAAACAGGCACAATAACCTTATTTATCGGGTAGTGTCTTTGAAATGTCATCTCTGATGCAACTTTTTTTTTAGACAGCTCAGAAACCTGTTCCCAAGTCTTTGGGGGGAAAAAAGCAAGTAAAATCTAACCATTTTTATATTGATATAAATGACAAATATATATCTAGAAACATTCAGCAAGTGTTTGTTGGGGTTTTGTGTAGTTTTTTTTAGATTTGTTTTATTTTTTTAGACTGAGTCTAAATACAGTGAATACGAAAAAGATGAGCTAACACACTATTTGTTGCAATTGATATCTCTCTATGTGAGTGGGATTTCCAGGTACTAGAAAGTACAATTTCAATTTGATAGCTCTGGAATAACTAGAAATACCTTCTGAGCTACTTAAAAAAGCTAGCCTAAAACAGGCTCTGTCCCATAGTACCACTGCCAGCCACTTTTTCTGTTAAGGGTGGAAATTAAATCTAATGATGTTCATCTTCCATAATGTACCATTCCAATACTGGTTTTATTTAGGAAAAGTCCCTGAAAATTAGCAGACTATAAATCTGCACAGCAATATCTGTACTGAATATTGTATATGTCTCACACAAGAATGCGTCCAGAGTGCAGAACGGAACTTGGATGTTACTGGGACAGGCTTAACAGAAGACAGTTATTACTTCTACACAATCATTTCACGTTCAGGCTGCTATTTAGGAACTAAGCCAAGACTAGAGTATTGAGATCACCACTAGTTTGCCTAGGATGAATGTCATGAGCCATTGAGTTCCCCAAGCCCAGAGTTTCACCCTGGTTTTAACAACGCTTGGGCTATACAAAAAGAAAACCAAAACCAACACAAAACCCAACAATACCTCTGATCCAAGAAGACATTTTAGCATGAGTTTTCTGTAACTTAGACATTTCCAGGGTTTATGTGCACACCTGAGCGTTTTCTGGAGCTGGTGCTTAAACACCTAACACCCTGTACTTTGAGTTAGCTCAGGCCAGTGGAAGGAGCCAGCAGAAGATCTGTACTCTGCCTAAGGCACTTAAGTCTGTAAATCAGATCTAAGATAACATTAGACTGATGGCAGCTCTACCCAAGGCTCTATCTCACTCACTAAGTGAACTTGAAGCTATTATTTCTGCTAAATATTTTGTTTGTCCAGGCTGCTTTAGTAGGATTAGAATAGTTAACAATTTATTCCTTCCCCCCCACCCCCCCAAATTATAAAAAGATTGCTAATTGCAACGTGAAAAGATGATTTCTTTTTTGCTAAAATCATGATTGGTTTTATGATAAAATGTTTGGGTTGTTCAGGTAAACCATTTCGTTTCACAAGTCTAGCTAAATTCGTCCTCATTTCTTCAATTTTTAATGTCAAAAGCTGGAAACCCTTTAAACAACCCCAAAACTCTAAAGCATAAGCCTCATGCAATGGAAATATGTTTCTACAAAGTAAATTTCTTTGGTAGCTATAGGGCTTCTTTTATTTACTGTAAATTATATTTCTTACAGGGTATTTTCAATGTCAAAGATTTGCATATGTACCATGTATATAAATAAATCACTTACATAAAGAAAAGAGACTAGCAGGGATGTATCAACTCTTCTGTTCCTCCCCAAATGGTTGCTCATTTTTTTCAAACATTTTTTCATGCATTTTTTAAAAAAACACCACTTCCATTTTTCCTGGAAGAGTTATTATAATTCATACATATTACCATGCAGAGAATCATCTTTTCTTATGGATAACTGGGAGTATTGCTGTGATTATGAAACATGTCAGGTACTTTACAAAGGAATGCAGAAGAAATGTAGTGTTTACTGTTCTAGCTCTGAATTTTCATATACGTAACATCTAAAATTTCCCTCAATTGCAATCATATTGGGGTGAAGAGGGGGATGCTGTTGCTGTATATTAACAAATTAATTCATTTACCTGATATTGAAGAGGGCACTCATTTTTCTCATATTTACTATTTGAGTCTTTCTTGTAAAAAGTATAGACGACTTTAACTTATTAAAAGGTTTTAAAATTAAAAAGAGAGGCTGCATTAAGTATTTCATATCAAATGTAGTACTACATGAAGTATCATACGATGGGTTTACCCGGCCCCATCACAGTAGAAAGTTCCTAAAATATTCTGGTTTGCCTATGAACAGGGATTTTTTTATACTTTACAAATATTCCTTCTCATGGAACCAATTGTTTTCTTTTAATCAAAGCAATTTCAAGGTACAAGCAAGAGGAAAACACAACTTTGCTTTGCCTTGTGGCTTGATAATATCACGCTTCATATCCTTTAATTTTAAGTTCCACTTTCTGGAAAAAAAATGAAAATTAACATGAAAGATTCTTCCACCCCAAAATGTAATTATTTCATTCCTTAAAAACACACAAGTAGACCAACTAGCTAAAGAAATCAATGTGATACTGGGGTCTAGAAATGATCAATTGCATGCAAAAGGTAGTGAAGCAGAAACAAAAAGAAAACAGTAGGATTTCAGTGCACAAACTTAATTGCTTAGATTTCTTAAATTTCTGAAGTGAAAGGTAATACATTAAGGAACCTAACTAGATATTGATTTAAATAAATTTAGCCTCCTGGTGATTAAGCAGTGTTTACTAAGAGTTCTGATGTAAATTAAAAGCAACAAGGAAAAAAAAAAAAAAACAAACCGTGTTGTACCCCTGGTTCCAAGAAAGCCAAACTAAAATTAAAGTCTAATTCACACTGAAGTTATATTAATTTGAAACATGTTCTTATTATTGCACTGAGACCCTCATGCTATTCAGTGGGAAACAACTGGCTGTTGACACGGAGCCAGGGAGGGTGAACGTCCAGGTTGAAGTGCAATTATCAGTTACTTTCATAGTGGCAAAACCACAAGATTTAGGAAACTGGTTCCCTGAAATAATGGAAACAAACCTAAACAGCACTGAAAGAGTGAAGTGTAATTTCCTGGAAATGAGAATGAAGGTCCTACATTTCTGTTTGCTGGAAAGTAGGAATATGCACTGGCAGAAAGGTCCCAGAACAGGCACCCCCCTCCTCCTCTCCTGCTTGTCTCTGCACACAACCGGTACCGGGTTCATGAGTGTTTGGTCACACTTTGCCAGCACACGACCAGCAGGTCAAGGGGGGAAGTTATTCCCCTCTACATGGAGCCAAGACAACCCATCTGGACTCCTGTGTCCAGCTCTGGGATGTGAAAGGACAAGAGGCAGTGGACACAAAATCTTCACTCTCATGATCTCCATCCCCTCTTTTGATAAGATGATGCGCTGCATGGTCTAATTTTGGAGTCAGCGTTGGGTGGTGTGTTGGGCTCATGCACCCAAGCTCTCCTCGGGAAGGATTCTGTCCTTCCAGAGTGAAAACTTGCCAAGGAACTCATTAAAAAGCAGGTCTGAACCCCTACTAACTAAATAATGAAACCAAATCATTAAAATAAACTAATCATAAATAATTGAAAAATAAATAAAATTTTTAAAATTAAATAAAATAATAATAAAGAGAAAACAACTTGTAAAAAAAATCCTTTTACCTCCATCTCTCTCATTTCTCAGCCCCTAGCAGTCTAGCACTCTCTTTGACAGTTTTACTACATATTTTGTGCTTTCCCTCTAATGTGTGGTTTGACTGTGCCCTATACTTTGGATGGTTCTTTGATAGTAGGATGGTTCAATATTCTAACAAGCTTACAGTAAAAAAAACAAGCATTACACTTTATTTGTCATGGAACCATTTTACGGATGTATTCAGTTGTGAAGGGGGAAGTTATTGTAAATCACTATCACCAAACTGATGTGAATTGCTACCAACGAATTGGGGTGACAGTTGCCAAAGAGACAGCTATTCTTTGTGCCAATCATTTCTTCGTGCATGGTTTTCCTGTGCTACAGCTTTAAACACCACTGAAAAGGTTGTGTTGCTATTATGGAGAGGCACCTGGAACCTCCTTCTTGGTTCATTTTATCTACTGTCTGAAATATAACAAACTGTACCAACTAAAAGAAATGAGTTTGTATACAGAAGTTGGACAATATCTTCATTAGGCAGCACTTGTTTCTACAAACGTCTGGATCGCTCCTTTCAGCAGCCCATATCCAGTACCTCAAGGGGGCCTACAAGAAAGATGGGGAGAGGCTGTTCAGGAGGGCCTGTTGTGATAGGACAAGGGGTAATGGTTTTAAAATAGAGGGAGGTAGATTCAGATTGGATATTAGGAAAAAATTTTTTACCATGAGAGTTGTAGAACACTGGAACAGGTTGCCCAGAGGGGTGGTGGATGCTCCATCCCTGGAGACGTTCAAGGCCAGGTTGGACGAGGCCCTGAGCAACCTGATCTAGTTGGAGATATCCCTGTTCCTTGCAGGGGGGTTGGACTAGATGACCTTTGAAGGTCCCTTTCAGCCCTAACCGTTCTATGATTCTATGATTCTATCTGTAATCTCAAAATTTTGGCTTCACTGTTTCTAAAATCAATTATAAGTATTCTATTGGTTTCACTATTTACAAATATTTCCTGATTTTCACCCTCTTCTCATTGCATCACTGTCCTTTGGACTCTTCTGCGTGTCACCAAATCACGTGGAGTTGCAAACACGATGTTACCCATGTTTGTAGACAGCAAGTGCAATGTGCTGTCATGCTAAGCATGTGATCAGAGAATTTAATAGTTGCTTTAGATTGACTTCCAGGAGTTGTCCCTGCTGTTCTTCGCTGTAGAAGTGCTATCAAGTTGCTAACAGCGTGAGTTTTTTCTGATGTAAGGTTCCCAACGGATCTTGGCCAATGTTTTGGTCCTTATTGACATTACTCTGTGAACTATGACTCATTATATTAGCTAGAAGGTTGTTTTAGATTAATTACAATATGAAAAGCTTGACATTCTCCATCTGGAGCAGACTTTTCAGTTGTCGCCTGCTGAGGGATGAACCATTCAATTCATAAAAAGGCACTTAATTTACTAAAACATATAATTTCCAAATTCAGTTTTTCCCACTAGTGCTGCTACTGCTAAGGGTTAAAAGATGCTCCAGAATTGCATGCTGTGCAACCCACAGACTTCACCAAAGGCAAGGGGGGTGACAGTTAGGATAGCAGTGGCATGCCTCTGTGGGTAAGTATCTGAGGAGCAACTCAACTTTGCTCGAATTGCATTTGTTTCCTTCCCCCACCCTGTGAAATACAAAGACTCAAAATACCACTTTGAAAGACTTGAAACTCCCTGCAAGCAGCCGGGAACTATGGGCAGGAACCCCTTGTTGATGTGATCAATGAGTATTATATCAATACTGTGTCCAGAGCAGAAAAACGTAAAAATACATCAGAATCCTTTTATGTAGAATCCTTAAAAAAAAAAAAAAAAAAAAAAAGAAACCCACAAACTCAGTATTATTCTACAGGCTAAAACATTAGCAAAAAAAGATTTATGGGAGTACAGGCGTTGGGAGACTCGTAAACCAGGTGTACTTTCAAACTTTAATGAGGGCAGTGGCTCGGGAATGTAGCTCTGTGAATCCTCAATCACGCCGTGTATGCGCAACGTCTTACCTGGGTCCTCTGCACAGCGAGGTCCGTGCACTTTCTGCAAGATGCTGACTTGCTCTTGCCCCTGCTGCTCCTAAACGTGCTGCCAGGGAGGATCAGCCCTTCCTCCCCTCCCAGCAACTCAAACTGAGCAGACAAAAACGAATATTGCACGGTGTTCTTTTAGTGCAGATATGATTACAGCTTTCGCAGACAATGGGTTAATTTTCTAACCTTATTATACTATCCTTTCACATCAGTAGAACAACTGAATTTTCTTCTGGTGTGTTTTTCCAGAACCAAAAATGTCAGAGCCAATCAGATATAATGCGGGCATTTCTTCTGAGCCACAGGTTGGGATTTTGTTTCCTGGTCCCTTCATCCAACCCAATAACTCATGCTGAAATTAGATCATACGTTTTAGGAAGAGATTCAATCTTATTTTAGAGATTCTCATTGATGGTGCATGAACCACAGCCATTATTAATCTGTTCCAAAGCTTAATTACCCTTGTTAAGAATACAATTAAGAAATTGTCTGATTTCTGTTTGACCTTTCCTGCATTCAATTTCCTTCCATTTCTGTCAAAATTTTCTGATAATGTTTCTCCCAGATTCTCTCATAAACATTCCTGCTGTTCCAGAACAAGGGGGTTTTTTTAGATTTAATACTCAGGACGGTTATATTCTAATAGAAGCTCTCATCTTCCCTGCCTAGAGTGAAAGTGTAGATATCAAATCCAAAAAAAAAGAAAACCAAAGAACAGAAAGGACAAAGAAACATAATATACATTATTTTAAAATATATGTGATTTATTACAAAGTGACTGAGTGAGTGGCTCAGCTTGCATCACAGCTATATTTAGACAAAAGTCAAGCATTTAAAGTTCAATTCCAGGGTGTTTGCTAATGCTCAAAACTTATTATTGCAGCTATCAATCAGTCCTGTGCTGCAGTGCATCCAGGGTGTTCAACTGCTAAATCATCCTTTTGGATATGGTATAATCACTAACAGTGCGAATGTATGTAGGAATAAAATGGAACATTTCTCTAAGTACAACAATATTTTCCTACTTTGCTCTTTAACTTGCCTCCACCACCACCATATTCATATTTTTAAGAAAACAAAGCACCTGACATCTTTTTGGTCGAAAACTGCAGGTTTTTCGTATTGTCTCAAAAGACAAAACTCTTCCCACCATTTTAATAGTTCCAGTTGGTCTTCAAGATTTCAACGAGGCTAGAAATTAAGCTCATCTGCTTTGATCATCTCCTATGTGCCTGCGTACCCATCCGCAGCACTTGGGATTGTCTCCAGCTTCCACTCAAGCCAACAGCAGAGCCCCAAAGAATTTCAACCTGCTGATTCAGGCAAGGGGTGGGCAAGACCAACTTCTGCTCCTGCAGAAGCTGTGTCGTTATTGTTGGATTATTGATCCCTCCCAATGTGCACATTTGCTCTAGGATGGGTGAAGACATGCAAACAACCCTCAACCATTTATGATGCGACATGGGTGACAGTCAGAGCACATTTTGTTGTATGTATTTGTATCTCCCTGACTCCTACATGTAGTTTCCATGGGAAAATTGCAGAATGCCTACGCATGTTAATTTTTAGTGCAGCAGGCCTCTAAACCTATCATCTCACAAAAAATGTCCTTTTATAGCCTTGTCAATCAGTGTATAATTAGCTGAATTTACATGCAGAACAGATGGGAATTTTGGAAATGTTTCTTTTAACTAAATGCATGTGAGAAGAAAAAAAAAAAAAAAAAGAACCATGACTTGGGGATTTAATATATACGTATTCCTAATGTGATGTTGAATTAAATTAAGTTCTAAAAATAAATGCAATAAAATGTGCAGCAAAACATGCCAAGCGTTATTAATTACAAACAACAACAACGTTTCCCTGGAATTCAGAAGAGCAAGTAAGTAAATAACGTATTTCATGGTGAAAAGTAACTATCAAGTGTATGTTGGTGACTTCAGTAGATGTCCTTTTAAGTGGAATTTTCAAAAGCTTTAAAGACATGAAGGCTCTGTCATTTACAGATGACTGGGAGAGGGCAAGAAGGTCAGAAGTCATAAGAAAACAGCACTTCCAGGCAGCCCTTAAAGAAGTGCATGGAGCTGTCTTCACCTCGCTGTGCTGGTCATTATCTGCCTCAGAGGAAGGGGAATATTTTGTCTGGATTCAAAAAAATTTGCCCACACATTTGCCTTTGCACATTGGGGCACAGGATGATCTATCACCATACTCACTTTTGCAAGATGTATGGATTTCCAGAGGGAGAAGCTGAAGCAGGAGAAAGGAAGCCACAAAAGGAGGTGGACACCTAGACGGTATGCTCAACTCCCTACACACAGTGTTTGCCAAGCTGCAATGCCTGGACAGCGATGGTTTGCAGAAATATCCCATAGTTATGGTCTATACTACCATCCATGCATCCAGCTTTCCACATTACGAATCATTACCAATTCCATCATTCGTGGATAAAGTGGGGTTGTATACTCTGCCATTCATTTTTCTCTTTCCAGTTACCTCATAATGGTGCTGCAAACATGCTATACAGAACATTCCCCCAAACGAGCTCACAGAACAGGTCTCATACATGCCAACGCCACCGAAGCCCTTATTACCAGTGATGGAGTCCGTGTGGCTTTGGTCTCAAAGAGGATAATGGCCTCACATACCCACTCGTGTTCTGAGACATTCACCCCCCACACTTGTAGCACCCTGATTTTGGACTAGGGATTTCTGTAACCCCTTCCTGACCTTGCCACTCTTTACCAGCAATCAGCTACTTAACGTTTCTGATGGAATGCAAAAGTTGATATATGTAATTCAAGAATCATTACCACTTTGTGCATATGCCAATCCAACAGAATATCACATGTAATAGCTTTTTAAAACTTTCTTTCTTTTCATGTGCTGTCCTCTAGTTGCATTTTCTCCTTATTGAAGTCAGACTGAGGTCTCCTGCTAAGTTGAGATAAAAGAATGTAGAAACATGACATTTTTTTCTTCTTCTTTCTCTGCATGCTTCCTAGATACTACAACCTAGCTTTTTGACAGCTCTAGTTTAGAGCTGGAAGAGAATATAGAGTGCCAAATTAGAAGGGAAGAGAATGAATAAAATCACCAGATGTAAATTGTACCAATGTTCACTATTTTAAAAAATACATCCTTTCAGGTCAAGTAAAATTAAAATTACATAAAAACATACCTGAAATTGCTAAAAAATAATGCAGACTCTTTCTTGTCAATTAGAACAGGAGCTCCTGGCAATGAAATTTTGCTCTGCCACTGACCACACAGGCAGCAGCTCTCAGATGAGGAGCTGAAGTTCAGGCTCCCAAGCCAAGATGCAAGTGTAATCACAAGCTGGACCAAGAATGGTACAGCTTCTGTTGCCCTGTGCAGAAACTCTATATTACTAAGCACTTTCAAGTACAGTAGCTAGAACTCAAATTTGAGATTTGCTTCTTAAATTGCAGCCAGTTCTTGGGCATTGTGTTTTGTATTTTACTATCACAGTTAATACCCATCTGTCCTCCAAACTAACCACAGTGGGAGCAGCAAGGTCAGGCCCTTTATTAGTATGAATCACCATAACAATAAGTGGATATAATATGATTAGTGCCTGAATTTGATTTATTACATTCAAGAAGGAAATGAAGGGAAAGAATGCAGCTTTGTTTATTGTGGGTATTCAAATAAACACTAATAAGATCCCAGGTAGTAAGGCATCGAAGTGTTAGAACATACAAGCTGATGAACATTTGGCTATTTCTCCTTGGGGTACAAAGCACAAATTAATTATACCTTGGCAGGCAGTTTGACTGCGGGGTCCTTGGAGATGAGTAGAAATAGATGGAAGAGACTTACTTGGCTGTTAGGTATATCAAAGCTATGACAAGGGAGGTTGTTTTTGCTACCAATATAACGAAGTAGCCCAGAGTAAAAAGCCCTCAAAAACATAATTAAGAAGAATTATCAGCAAAATTGGACCTTGTGGCTTATCAGGTCCAGTCACTTGTTATTTTGAGTATATTTTTCACATGATTCCTTCATAGAGGTATCAAGTTCCATCAGCCTAACTCTTAAAAGTAGTTAGGCTTGGAGTTTTAACATATTTAGATAATTCCTGAAGAAAGATAACAGGATATACTTTCTTCCAACCAATATCTTACTCTTGAAATAAATCGGATTAGATCTGTACAGTATAACCATGAACTTATCTTGGGAGTTGAATACAATGTAATGTAAAGGAGAGAGGAACTTTTAAAGTTAATATTTCTGCCAAAGCCTGTGTATCACAAAACTTCAGGTAGTATTGTGACAAGCTGAGTAGAAGGATAACATTCAATAAATAGAGAGAAAAAGGATCTATAAATCAGAAACACCAAAGAATGCAACTTATTAACGCTATCGAGTTTATTTTCAGAAATTACATGTTATGTCTGCTTTAAATCTGATCTCTTGACTTGTCCTTTTAGACTATAACTCCTGACCCAAATAGCTAAAATTTTGAGCAGAGCATCTCAAAGAGCCATAATTTAACAATATGTTTCTACTCACAGTGATGCTCCATTCCTGCATATGCTCAGCTGTATGCTTTGGTTTCATAAGTGGAAAAAAAAAGATCAACAGGTTAATCCAGGTTGGAAAGCTAAGTCTATGTATTCTATCGGCAAAGACCTACATTAAATCAAATTATATGTATATTTCCTTGAATATCTGAAGCTCAGCAGCATGAGATTGGAATAATAACTGAGAGATTAGGCTTTATAATATGTAATATGTTAAATAATATTTGTGAAATGAAGCCAGCATTTGTTTTCATGAATAGATCCTAGTAATAGAAGCTTAAGATTTTGATTCAGAAAAATTATCATATCTTTACAGAGAAGTAGGGAAAAAATTAATTTTTGTGTATGAATTACTCTGTACATATTTAATTTGTCTCAGTCAACAGGCTTTCCTCTACTTGTTCACATTTTTTGTATTTAAACAGACAAAGGCAAAGAAAAATATCTATCCAAAATGAGCAGAAATGTTATTTTGTGTCTAACAAAAAAATTGGATTATGAGGGAAATATGCTTCTGAAATGTGATTAAAGTTTACTCCACTCATCACTGGAATCCAGGTGCCTACCTAAAATTAAATACTTCTGTATGGATTGCAGGGAATTATTCTACCTGTAAGAACAAATGTTAATTATGTGGGGTATTAGCAGTACCGCTACAGAATTATTATTACGAGTCACTTGGATGGATACTGTCTTTCCACTCTGGAGTTCTGGAAGGGGCTGGTAGTAAAAGCAGAAATACGAAGTGAAGATGTGAAGGCTCTTCTCTATGAGTTCTGCACAACGATTTAGTACTGACCAGGTGAGCCATAGCTCTTCAGCAGGGACTGAACCGCAGTGCGCTGACACACATCGCGCTAAATGAGCAATCCTGATCTATCCACTTTCACTGGTTTAGCCAGATCTTCTTATTAATACATAGTCCAGGTTTAGACACACCAATTCTCAAAGCAAACATCCCTCCACATAAGCCTTTCAACTCTTTGCTGAGGTGTTGGAGAAGTCTAGGAGGAAATATCCAATTACGTTGCTCCACCGACGGCATCTGGTTCTGCCCTACAAGAGTTTCACGTGAAGTCCTGCTTCTCCTCGTATCTGTCATATTAGCACACACCTTTCTTCTCCCACTTCAGTGACGCTTTGACAGCATGTCAGTGTGGGATGCTCTCAAATCTGCATGAAAGCAGGACTGGCTATGTTTTGAAGTATGAGGCACCGCTACTAAAGAGCCCTCCGTGTTCCAGATGAAACCAGCACTCACGATTGAAAGCTAGCAGTAATATGCTCTGTCATATCCCATCTCTCACAGCCAGCTCTGTCTAGTCCAAGCAGTAAGACAGAAACACAGGATAATAGTCTACTCGTGGAGTTTAGCAAACAGTCAATTTTGCACAGTCAGCACAAAAGATTACCTCCAGTTTTCCCTCCTCCAACTTCATAAGCAAGCTTCAGTTTGAAAGACATTGTTGGGACAGTACCCTGTTGGATTCTGATAATTAAAAGTGGTCTTCAAGCTGTAACCAACAGAACACAAGTCTCCTGTCTTTTTTGCAGGAATAGAATGCAGAATCGATCTCCAATGCTTTGTGGTTGCGTGCCAGACACACTGACTGCAGCTCAAGACAGGATTCTTAAAAGCAGTGTTTTACTGCAATTATGCTCACTCGTGCCATGAAGAAATGCATGGTTTCTTAATGGCACAGATTTTTGTTTATAAAAATTGCATTTTGATTTCTTCAGGTAAAATGATACTATTCTGAACTTCTTCATAAAAACAGGCTGTGTGCATGTGAATCAGATTTTAAAAAATGAAAAATAGTAAAACAGTGTAAAGCAAATAGTAAAGAACAATTTGATATAAACATTCTTATTTTGACATGGCGATGGAATATTTACTCATCCAAAGACCAGACAGACAATGCTTTGGATAACGCAGGTTTGAGCTTTTTGGGATCAGCACTGAGCATTTTTCTAGCTTGGAGCACACCTCCTGAATTAATGACATTCCTTTTAATCTGTCAGCTTCTATTTTTGTTAATGAAGTCTGTAAACATGTTTAACTAAACGGTTGAGCATGGGAAACTAAATGTTCTCCAGACACACAAGGTTTATTGGACTCGGTGTGAAGTCTGCGACAACAGCTGCGTGAAGGCGGATCTGCTGCTGGCCCTGGGTCCTTGATGAGGGATCGAGGTTTTCTGTCGATGGGTATTGGACCCAGCCCAAAAAGTACCGTGCTGCAAAGAGAGCTTCCTACTCTTCCATAAAAGTGAAAAGGGGATAGAAGAGTGCCAAAATATTGCTGTCATACCGCTCTTGACATGTCCCAGCACGGCAGGTACCGTTCTCCGTTATGCTTGGCACATGCCATCGTGTATCAACGCAACAGCTGATTTTTGTCAGCGCCCATTATTTGGCTGTGGCATCAGGGACACCTACTCACTCACGTTTTCCGAGAGGTTCCAGGTACGCAGGTATTCCAGCACGACCAGGCATTTATTCCTTTCAAACAACCACCACAGTTTGAAAGAATCATTCATGATTCATTTTGGATTATTCGCATAATAAAGTGGTATGGAGAAGTATGGTAAATCCAGAGGAGGTGGGGAGGAGATTGAAGGTTGTAGTTTTAGCAGGAAACCTTAAGGCTATCAAAATGTTTCATGAAATCACCAAGGATGAAATCCATATTTCCCTGCTGAGTTAAACAGGACTTGACAATGCCAATGAACTTTCAGAGAAATGACAGACAAATTACAGCGTGCGTGTGCTAAGCCATGTTGAAACCCTCATTTCTAAAAAGCATCCTGTCAGAAGTTGTAAATACCATGGAGTAACACTGAAAGATTTTCTTCCTACTTCCTATGGCACCTACTCTCTGCTCACAGACCAGTCTTAGGCTGCGTAGCGGATTGCAAATTAAATTCATCTTGACCAGGAAGCAAGTGAGGAATATCAATGTACTTCTGGCCACAGTCATCTAAATCTTGTTGTTTGTCTCTGGAGATCTTCACCAATAGACTCTCCCTTCCCAGACTAAGTCTTCCATATTTTATATGTTTAAGGATTTGGAGTTTTTGTTGGGTGGGGCTTTATTTATTTATTTCCTTGTCTATTTATTGGTTTTAGCACCTGTTCCCTGAAAACTGTGCAAAAACAAAGGCAGCCCACAGTTAACTCTTGTGTATACATGAAGGATGCTCAGAGAGGACGCATGACTACACCAGCATTTGTTTTACACCTTCTTAAGCTGAAGATGGAGGAGGCTGTGGCACGGCACGCTGGGTTACGCTACCACCTTCCACACCACCTTTTACCATACAGCCATAAACTCTCACTGCAGAGAGGAGAAATGAGGAAAGGCATTGAAGGCTGAGCCTCCAAAAGGTCTTTTAACATCCATATCATCCATTCTCCTGCTAATATTCATCCTCTACTCCCTGCCTAGTCACTGTCCCTTACCATTTTCCACCCCACAGTTGCTCATTTCCCTACCCCCTGGAGCATCGCTGAAACACCCTCGTCATCAACAATACTTGTGCTTTTTTTTTTTCTATTTTTTTTATACCTACTTAAAAACAGCTACAGCATAACATCTAATTCTGCAATCATTATTCATGTTGCATAATGTTTTATTCACGTGCTTCTCTCCTGTCAGACCAAATAAGACTATTCAAAAGAACAAATGCCGTTTCGGGCGAACAAAGACCAGGGAGATGGGCTCACAGTACTTCGTGAAATATTCATACTGGCTGACTGACACAGCCACGTTAGGATTTGGCTAGGGCTCATCAAAAAAGGGTTTGCTATTTGGAAGCGTTTCACAGATTCATTGTTTTTCTGGGAAAGTGAGAAATCCTGCTGGAAAAACTAATAATATTGGTTAAAGCTCCTAAAGTGAACAAGCAAAAGGCGATAGTTTTCTGTAAGAAGAAAAGAAGAAAGAAAAAAAAAAGAAAAGAAACTATTATTTTCAGACCAAAGTTTTTGTTGTCGCTGCTGTACTTTTAGTAGCAAGAAACCTTTGTTTAGTCACCAACCCAATTTTTGGAATGTTTCTAAAAAGCTCTGGTTTGGGTTTCTCTCTTGTCTTTTTCCTCCTTTCACCATATGCTGTTCTGACATGCCAATACATCACAGAGCAATGTTGTCAGATCCTCCCTCTAGAGTTTTCACTAAATACTACTAAAAACAACCATACAGCTCCATCTATCTTCCAAAAAAAAAAAATCCCAAAACAACAAGGAATTGCAACCAAGCCAACAAGTTGCCAGCAGAGACCTTGCAACCATTCCTCTTTAATATTACAGCAATCTGGGTTATAAACAGCACTAATTTTGATGCTGATGTGAGGTCAGTTCAAATTTTGGTCCAACAGAGAAGTAAAACACCTGCAGGAAACGCGTTTCTGTTACATTGTGCTTGACGTGGGAATTAATGGGTGCGATTCCACGGCCCGTGTAGTGCAGGAGGTAAGACAAGATGATCATAGTGGTGCCATCTGGCCTTAGAAATCTATGAATCTACATTTAAATTCTCACTTGAACTTAGGTAACCTCTTTCTAAGCCCATCTGCATGTTGAATATTCCCATTAAAAGGCAGTCACTAGCAAGCCAAGTACACTTTACCAGCCTCAGTCAGCTTTATTTTATGTAGCCACTGACATTGTATTTTGGCAATAAAAACCCAGAAGAAAATCCAATGCAAAATCAGGCATTTGTACCTATAAATGCAAACAACAGAAAAAAAAAATAAATTAGCAGTCCCCACAGCTGCCACACCGTTTCAGGGACAATCACCCGGTGCTGGCACTGAGCTCTGAAGAGCGACCTGAACATCCAAGTGGTTAATGTTTGTGCACGACAAACCCTGGGAATTAATTTGGTGGAGATGGTAGAGGAAGACTTGCACAGGAAGTGGTCTTTGGGAGCACAGAAAGCTCAGAAAGAGAATCGTGCAGATTTTGAGTGAGACAAGTATAGAGGAACACACAATGGTACAAATCTTGTGCCTCAAGTTAGAGACATTTCTCTTTTTCCCCTAATAGTTTCACCCAAGTGACTTAAAATAATGATTTAAAAAGATAGCAGTACAGGGCTTTTAAAGAGGTGCAGTGGCAGAGGGAGATGGAAACTGCTGTAGGCTCCAGCGTCCTTTGACCATCCATGCTTCTCAGGTTTCCAAAGAATTTTTTTTTCATGTTTTATTCTTAATAACCATGGGGTTTAGATCACCTCTGAATTATGGATGCATATGAAGGGGGAGGTGATGTTATTTAAGCACTTCAGTCAAATTGGTCTTGTATACACATCTTGAAAGTCAGTCAAAGGCCCATAATGCACCAGCAGAAGGTGGAGGATACAGCAGTTTTTCATGGGTCTCAAAGCAATTTGGAGATGCCATGTTGTCACCCTGTGGTACCCAGGCTCCAAGAGGCAGGGGCTTGCCCTCAGCTACACAGACATAGCGAGGTCAGATCTGTCATTCCCTCCCTGTAGAACTTCCTCTCTATTAACTTGGTAGGATTTGATGAGATTTCCATGCTAGAAAGCTAGAATGACACTGCGAAATTTTTGAAACAGATATTCTTGATGGTTATAGAGGAACAGCAGGAGCCTGATCCAGAATTTATTGAAGCAGTTGTTGACTTTGCATTTAGAAGCAACCAAGAGCAAAGGAAGAGAGAGGGGGTAGACACAGAGTTATCAGCTGAAACTTTTATTCCTGAGGGTTGGGTTTAATAGAGGGGTAGTGGTTTTGTAGTTTATTTGTTTTTAAATAGATATGTACTTTGGATCTGAGGTTCTTCACTCAGTTGGATTTTGGATCCCATGAAAACATGTTCTGTATGATCAAATGTGGGTTATTTCTAGTGAGGTTACTTGGGGAAATATATTCATGAAAAGCCTGCATCCTGCTGATGCAAAACAAACACAAATAAAGAGGCAAGCCAGGAAAGAGATCTGAAGGGAAGCAAGGAATGAAAGGAACATTTCGGGCACAATCTGTTATTTGTTATTATTATACTATGTCCATACTCTTCTCCCTTGTTCTCAGCACTGTACGTTTTAATTGTCCCCTGAAGAAACAGTTCTGTAGATACATCCACAGGGAGCAAAGGCTCTGTCAGTGACAACCAAATTAATTTCTCCGTTGGAAGCACGAGTGTGACTTAAAACCCCAGAACGACACATTTTTAGCATTAGGACCATCTTTCTTTATAATAACTATTGCCCTTTACACTGTGGAGGCTAAGAGCCCTGGTAGCACCCCTCTTTAGAAAGACACCAGTAATAAGGAGTTAGTAGGTCTGACTGCAACATTTGTGTTAAATGTGACACAATTGTGTTGAATCCATATATTGATTAACGTTCTTCAAACACATAACGAGGCCTTGCCTTAAGATTTAGCGTGCATAAAAGCAGGTGACTTCCTAGCTAGAAGCCACATGACAACTGCATGTTGCTTAATATGTGCAAGCCAATTTACACACCTCAGAGTCACTTCTGGGTTCAGGTTTTCAATGGATTTTTCCTCCGAGCCCAGCATGGCTGAGATCAACCCACCACTCTTTAGTACAAACTGGAGAACTAAGCCAGAGCTTAACATGGGGGAGAAAAGCAGTGTTTTATGTCTGTGATTATGGCAACAGAACCTGCATGACATTCTCTACTCACCTATGCTAAAAAACATCTGCAGAGAACACAGCAACGTCAAAATATAATCTGCTGTATCTCATTCCTGCTGAAGTCCCTTCACATCTTCGTGCTCCTCCCTCACAGTAACTATTCTTTTTTCTTTTCAAAAGAAACAGATGTTTCATATCTATGTATGATTCATATGTGGTAAGAGAGAGAACGCATACAAATTTACTGTAAAAAAAAAATTAAATCTCCGCTGGCCTTTAAAATGTTAACCCTTTCCTCTCCTTGGGGCAAAAGCCAATACTGGCACCCAATAGAAACACCAAGGGAACTCATCCAGTGTTCTGCATTGTAGCCATGAACACTTTTGAGACACAGCTTTGGACTCCAGGAACAAAGTATTTTGCTGAATATCTTAATTTATTGATCCACACTGATAACACTACAACGACTTTAACTTCAGGGTGGTTGTGAGACTGGGTTTCATGCATGACCATCTGCACAAGTACATATACGTGTAAGACATTTTAAATCATATTAGAAGAATGCTCCTGAGGTGGCATAATCCAGCATTAAAAATTAAGAAATTTCTTATTTAGGAATGCTTGTTCAAGTCATTGCATCCCGTCGTGCAAGAGCGTAACGAGGCAAGATTTGCAGTGAGAAGGTCCACTGAGAGCTATTAGATGCAGTGATGTAGCTGCCACTTCCAGGTCAGTAAGCCCTTAAACAGCAGATTACTGGAAGCCGGGAGAGGATATCCAGAGGAATTATCTCTCAGTGTTTGCCCAGTTCTTATACTCTGGCCCTGGGCATCTGCTCCTGGCCACTGCCACAGGCAGGACATGATGGGCAGATGGTTTTAGAGCTGTTCCCCCACTCTCCTGTGACTCCCCATCAGACTGCTACAACTGGGCGTGAGAGGTCTCGCTGCTGCTTTAGCTCGTTCTAAGCAAGGAGCTTGGAAAACCCCATGAAAAATATGTACCACTCCCCCAATGTTATACATAAATACATGTTCAGCTGTAAATGTTCTCTGCCAACTCCCCTCTCCCACAGCTGAATAAAGACAAAGGAAGGAGAAAGAGAAACCACCACTTCTTCTGCCCCACTGCCCCATACCAAGGATGCTCTTATTAAACAAGGCAAATAAGGCAATCTTTCTTTTTTTCCACGACAACACTTTGTAAAACCCTTACCTTCTATAACAAGGGCTTTAATATCCATGCGATTGGCAGGAGCTGGCTCAGCCGCCTTGACAAGAGACACCATCCAAAACTGTAATGGGTTACACAGCTGCTGAGCACCTCACACGGCTGGTGTGTTACGTACCACTATCCTATGATCTTGAAAGGCCCAAGATGAGTTAATGTCAAAATATTTACTGGCAGGAAGCACTCAGAAGAGGAGTGAAGCATCCTTAGTGGAAACAGATACCGTCATCAGAAAAGAGCTGAAACCATCCAACTTTTCATATCTACATCTATCTCTATAGAGCATTCTTTCCCATATATGATCCCTTCCCACAAATATTAGTGGGAAAACATGGCAAAGGAAGGCTGTCTTGGGGTCTGTATGTATTTTCTTCTTAGTTCTATATATTTCTGCATTACCAAAACTTTACATTTCTTACTGTACGTGTATAGATCAACAGGTGATGGACATATGGGACTAGTAACACTTTCACTGGCATTTCAGATTGCATCACATTAATTCCCAACAGGTTATCAATCTGAACTGCACATTTTTCAAAAGCTCAGTCTTGTGCATATTGCCTTGTGTTTATTCTACTTTCAATTGTAATTATCAAAAAATATAATTCCTCACTAAAGCGAGAGAAAAATAATCCTTTAAGCACTCAAGCTTTTGTTGAATTGTCCAGTGCAATTTGTGAAGTCAGAGAACAAAGTCTAGCCGTGCCTGGCACCTCTACTTCTAAAACAGCTCTTATGTTTAAAACAATATCAGGGAGTTCAGGGCACTCAGTAAAATCCCAACTTATGACAAAAATTTCTGTTTAGTTGGCACAAACCTATTAACTCAGCTGAAAAGAGTGACAGTAATTGCAACTGGCCAAGGGTTGATAAGAAAACTCAGTCTACTCATTTGAAAGAAAATTTACAGACTGGCAAAGCTGTGTCAGACAAGAGAACCAAAGATAGCTGCACTTGGTGTTTTCTAATTCAAGTTGAAAAATAGAAGGAAAGAAAGAATTCATAATATTTGCACTATAATAAGAGACATTTCCAAAGTGATAACTATATAGCCCTTTGTATCTTATTCCATCAATGTCTACTCACAGGAAAATGAACTTTGTCCCAGACCAAAATTGAGCCTTATTGCTCAGTCATAAAATAAACATAAATAAAGGACATTGGA
Organism: Tauraco erythrolophus; assembly: GCF_009769465.1. NCBI lineage: Eukaryota > Metazoa > Chordata > Aves > Musophagiformes > Musophagidae > Tauraco > Tauraco erythrolophus. Next base: position 26,900,774 of record NC_141475.1, read on the forward strand.
TTTGACCTACTAACACTGGCATAGATTTTGTGCTGCAGGCACTGAAGCTGTGGTTCCTAAAATAATGGAGGTTTGTAACTGAAGAGAGTGCAGAATTGAACTATCCAAATGGAAAATAAAAATCTCTTACTTGGCCTCGCAGTGTCCAACCAGCAGGAGAAGGTGCCAAGAGCCCCTTCCCACCCGCAATGGGGCTGGCACAGCACCACAGTCCAAATTAGCACCCAACAGGGTGGGCTGCACAGCTGAGGGTTTATGATGAGCCCTTTCGTTATCTGGTTCAGTGTGTGAGGAAGCGTTTAAATTATTTGTGCCGTTTTGATTTTTTTCTTTTTTTTTTTTAACAAAAAAAAAGAAAAGAAACTCTTAAATCTACTAAAGCTGTAATTTACTGAAATAGAACAGCTCTTCCTCAGCATCACTGTGTTCACGCAATGTCCCCCCATCATCACTCAAGAAAGCCATCACCTCTCTTTTCCCCGTGCTGACAGGTTGGCATTGGCTGCCCAACGCCAGCAGCTCGAGGTGCCACCAGCATCTTCTCTTCCAGCACAAAAACTTCGTGTGGGCAGACAAGTCTCTGTGTGGTCTGTGGCCGAGAAGCCCCCTGGAGAGACTCTGTTTTATAGGACTGAATTAAAGCATCTAACACTGCTCTACAATGGGATTATCATTGTTCTTTTATCCGAGTTTCAAAGCAGCTCAGTAGAGTGACCTTTCCTCAAGTCTTTTTCTCTGATTCCTTCTGATCTGAATTTTCTGTAGAGGAAGAACTGAAAGAGAAAGAAATATGCTTTCGTTTTCTTTTTGCACTGAAGGAACATTGCGAGATGCATCTGTTTCTTTAGGTTTTTGGAAGGTCTGAGATTTTGGCGTTACCTAGGATAAAAATAATTGTATCAAAGATATGAAGCCTGGTGCTTCAGACCAAAGGTCAGTTGCTAACTGATGAAGTAAGGAAAAAAAAAAACATTTCCCTGTGAGAAAATCATTCCCCAGTTGTCCAGGATGGGTTTCTTGCACCTTCCTAAGGAATGACTGTCAGAAACAGAGGTTAAAATAAGGGCATTTCCTGCCTGGCCCAGTATGGCAATTCCTCTATTTCAAAGGCAGGGTATTTTTTTTTTTTTCTTTCAATAGTTGTGTAATTGATATGTAGATTTGCATGAGGTTTATGCATTAAATGAGATTTTAGTTTATTTTTAAATCCCTACAGACAGGGCTACATCATCATGTCACGTAAGGGTACGTTGTTAAATCCTAACTCACACTTACATGCAAGTAATGTTGTTGGCTTACGTTTGCAAGAATAAGAAAATCTCTGTGCTACTCACTTCTTTGCTCAGGCAATAGAGCAGAAAGGTGTTGCACATATTTAATTTGCCTCAGTTTTAATTCCAAGTCTCGTGACTCAGTTTCCCTGATTTTCATTTCACAGCTTCTCACGCGCACTCACGTGGTTCATGTTCGCAGCTACTACAGGCTGTGATTAAATGTTTTTTCCCTGAACACTGTCCTACAGACCCAGCAGCATCTCCCACCTGCAGAACCTTTGAATTTCCAGGTTTATTCAGCACTGTGATTTCCAGTGAGATTTTACTCTCTCAACAGAATCTCAAGTATCAGCTCGATGACTTAGAGGGCTTATTTTGAGTTTGAATCTGAAAAGCATCATATTAATCTGACTCCTTATGGGCTATATGGCTAATGTATATTTAAAATTCTAAGTGACATTCACAGTTCAACAGCAAAAGAATGGGAAAGACCTGTACCAAACCAGAGTAATCACTCCCATTGGATAACAATTTCCAGAAGTAAAACTTATTGACAGAGCAGGAGTTACGGGTTTTGATTTAAATGCAACAGCTCATTTTGGTGAGGGCTCAGGGAGAAAAAAAAAAAAAAAAAAATCAGGAGATGCCTGAAATTATGTCAGTCTGGCTTACAAGACTTGGAAAAATTGGAGAAATTGAATGGGTGCAAGTCTAGACTGGCTATGTGAAGTGTTATCCAAGCAAACATTCCACAGCAAACTGATGCAAGTAGCCCAGAAACTCTATCTCTTCCTGTGAAGGCAAAGATTGCCCGGGAACATTTAGAGATGTGGCAGAACATCCTTGCTGCATGCTGCCAGGCAACACTTGATAGAGAGTTTACAGACCAATGCTCTGAGGCTTCCAGAAAATGTAAAAGGATGGGTGCTCACTGCTTCAGTCACAGGTCACCTGGCGTGTCCTTACACACACACGTGGATGTTTGAAGACAAGCCCATACACCTTGGCAGCATCCATAAATCTGGGCAGGCAGTGGTGGCAGCTTGGCTCTGCCCCATCACCCAGATCGATGCCATGGGCTCTGGGCAGCACCGCCAGCCCTCACCCAGAGCAGAAGCTACTGTGGTGTGCAAATCCTTCCTGGGTACCCAGACAGTTGTCGTGCTGTAAATCACATCTTAAGCAACCTGTAAACCATGCACCAGCTGCTTGCTGGGGTTAAACCCAACCAGGGGGGAGCTGACTTCCCGAGTGGTCCCTCCAAGACTCAGCCCTGCTCCAAGTGCCCCATCACTCTCCCATCTGCTGGCAGGTGCGAGGGGAGAGATGGTCAATACTGAGGCTGTAGCTGTTGCACCAACCTTCATCTGCTCTGGAAGAGGTGGAGAAAGACAGCAGAGAGGCTGTCTGTCTCTGGTGGAAAATACTCTGCCAGGAACCTCCTCTCCTCACTTGCTCCCTCACCTCCAACACAGTGAAGAAAGCAGCATTGGATTTTGAGTGTATAACCACCACAACACCCAGCTGGTGTTCATTGCCTTCAGTGCAATTGGTCATAGTGGCACATTTCAGTAATGAAACCTGCTTCCTTTTCCCAAACCAGTTAGAGAAGCTCCATGGTCTAACGAAGGAGCCAAGGAGTCCAGGCGTCATGCAGAAGAGGGGTTTTGGGGGGATACTGAGGGGAAAGGAGACAGAAAAAGGGGTAAATCAAGGCCCTTCCAAACAAGCAGTACAGAGGAGTAAAAAAAGTCTGAACATGACGACAACAACAACAAAAAAAGTCCTTCCAACACATCCTAACGCAGGACCCTATAGGTGACCACAGCACAGGATGCCTATGGCTCATATAAAACCTTCTGGAAATTTCTAGGTGCTATAGCTTACCTACATGAATATGAAAGACAGCCTCAGCTTATCCTTGACCAGGCACAATACTGAATTTTAATCACTCACTAAGAATTTGATAGCTTGCAGAGAGGATAGTTTTTGTAATAAGGTTTGATAAAACATCACCCTTGGGAGAGCTGGTACATAAACACCTCAAAAGAGTTATGCATCCCTAGTATACAGCATTCATGACAACAAATCTATCCAGCATCAGGAGCACAACCCAGGACTTAAAAAGGTTGTACCTCTGCATAGCAATGATCTCCTCAGAGCAATATTCCTTCTCAACAAGGTATGCAAAGGGGAGCAGAGACGGGCTGCTCCCTCTCCTAAATCTTCCCTGAAATTATTGTTTTCAGGAAGAGGACTAAACCCAAGACTTTTGCCAGCAGTTGCAAACACATTGTTTACACAATAATCACCTCCCCCCAAATGACAGCTCGGTGTCATTTCATATTTTTATGATGCCATCTGACAGCCAGGGTTTCTAAGGAAACACCGATATTGGGGGAGCTGGAGAGAACGGTAGAAAAGGACAGAATCTAAAAATAAGAGTCACACGCCTCTTCCAGACGTTAAAACCACCTGATAATAAATTGTAAACATCTCCTTCTTGGAATGGTAACATTTCTAAAACACCCATAAAACTCCATCCAAGCGGAATCACTTTGCACTGAAAAATATTTCACTAAGAGAGAGTTGTATTTATGAAATCACATTCTTTTAAAGGATGTTTGGAAAAATATGCTGACTGGATTATTTCTTAAATTACCCCAGAATAAATGGAAACATTATCATTTTGCGCCACTGCAGACCCTAATAGGACTCAAAGTCTCACATGGAGTATGAATAGAAAAATAGATGTCGCTTATTTTGAGTATTGATGGTTTCCATGTTGGAAATGTAGGATTTTTTTTTTTTTAAATGACAAGGCATTCTGGAAGCAGACGTCCAAAGCACTCCAAACTCCCCTGCACTAAATGTGCCCAAAGAAATGACATCACAACGCAGCAAGTCAAGTACTTTTTAGGTCAACCTGCAGTCAAGTTAGGAGTTAAAATATATTAGGAGTATTATTAGAATGTTCAAAACCTCTAATTTTTCAAAATGCCATTATTTGTCCAATTAGCCCAGAAAAAAAATCTCCTCTTGGAAGGATGTGCACCAGGGATATTTCCTCATCTGTCATGAGATTAGGGCTGTGCTCTAAAAAGGGACTCCAGCCTGGTCTGTAACAGCACATAGCACAGTGCTGGAGACAAATTTATTATAAAATAACTTTGACACAAAGCTCACTAGAAGCACTTAAGTATTTTACTATCTCTCCCAATTACGTAGGCAACCACAAGCAGCACACAGTTAAGCACATGATTTCACCGAATGTGACTACTGGGCTTTAGGCTATGCATAAATACTCAGAGTTTTACTCCCAGGCAGTCACTAATACACTCGATGTACAGATGAGGAGGGAAATATTTGTGGAATTGAAGTCAGAATGTCTCAATGTGGTTTTGGAAACAGTAGCCAGACATTTATTTGGTGTGTAACTTCATCATTTTGTGCTGCTAGTGTTTAGACAGAGAAGCAGGGGACAACAGCTTAGCAGTGTGTATGGACCCCTAAGACTGAGTATCATGGTTTATCATGAAAACTCTCTCTGCAAAAGGGTTGAAGTAGTTCTGATGTTAGATATCTGAGAGAAACACACAGCCTGTATATCATAGCTGTAAAAAAATAAAATATATACACATACATAAAGCTAATGAATTGCTTCCATGCACCCTTATTTAAAGGAGTCTTTAGTCACTAGCTTGTAAGTTTGCAAGTACACTAGCAAATCTATAGGAATCACCAAATGTTATTCCCAAAGGAGCACTGGGACATACCCCCAGAAGAAAACCAGACCTGGGCTTCCCACTCAGCCAGGAGGAGACTAGCCCCTTGTCTCCCCCAGAGCATCTCCCCAGCAGCTGCCCCCCCTTCCTTGAGCTGATGGGGACAGAGAGATACATCCAAGCTTAACTCAACAAGGTTCCTTTTTCATTAGCTACATTAAAGGACCGTTGGTATGACTTCTTGTTGTTTGATAAGATGCAAGAGGCTCATACCCATTTGCTCCAGCAGCCAAGCAGCTCTCCTCTGCGTGCTCCAAGGCTGGAGTGGTGGGATTGCCCAGGGCTTTCCGGATTGCTTTAACCAGTGCCTTAGTCAGCCTCTTTCAATACACTGAAAGAGCACTCTGGCACGTGGAAACACATTTTTAAGTGTTCCCCTGGATCGTATGCTATAAAAGAATTCACCTGGTATGTGAGGTAGGTTAAACCTTCTCAAATTCAAGGCGAGAGGGGCCCCCTCCCATTTGTACCACCCTCAGCTGGAGCCCACATGGGCTTCAATTAGAGGCACACACACACCTGAAACAGAAAGCAGAGGAAAAAAAAAAGGCACCTCTAGCTATTTCTCCTGTTACAGTCAGAACCAGAAAAACTGATTTGTGCTCTTCCCGGGTTTGGTCTTTTTCAAATTTGATTCCTGACGATGAAACGACAGAAGGAAAACCTTCATGCCTGATTTAGCAGATGGGCAGAGCAAAAGCCCGGCCTGAAAAACTGCACTAACCTTTAAAAATGGTGTATTGTCATGGGCTGCCCATTCCCCCTCCTCCGCGGCTGCTGGGGAGAACAATGGGCAGTTAATTCCATTATGGAAAGCTCTAAAGGTTGAGGAGATGGAGGAGCTCGCCATCGGATCGATAATTAGGGGGGACTAAACTCTTCATTCATGTGACAAAATTTTAATAAGGACAGTAAATAACTCTGAGAACAATGCGGAATATCTGTGATTGTTTAGGGATTCTTGGTGAACAAAAAAAAATAGAGTATACATGATCTCCTCCCTTCTCATTTTCCTAGAAAAGGTTTGCATATCTCCTGGTCTCTAAAAATCCCTTCTGTTTTTTTCACAGAAAATAAGGAATATGACTCCTTTTATCTTTCAGCACGTTTCCCAGTGGAACAGTTGCAGCTTCAGTCTCAGCCGGCTGTCCGCAGCGACTGCAAAATTGATTTATGCCTTGGAATGGTCAAACTTTGCCATCACAATGCTGGGAAATGTTTTAAATGCAATCTTTGCATGTCCTTTAACTTTCTTTTATCTCTTTTGCTACTTTAACAACTTAAAACGTTAAAGGCAATCTTTTATTTATTTATGAAGCAGTCGAAATCAAGGCATTAGATCAGAAAAAATTGTATGCTTCACTTAAAGTGGCAAATATGCTCAAAATGTCAGTGTTTATGTCTTCTCCCAGTCAAACATGTTCTGTTTGTGCCTCCCTGACATACTGGATTGGGGGTGTGTACGTATGCAAGTGTGCATGTGTACATGTGTGTGAAACAAATGCATAAATTTGGTGACCATACGTGCCGTAGATTTCAAAATCAAGAGGGGCAAACATCGACCCCCTGTACAGGCTAAACAAAACTCCTCTTTTTGGCTGCAAAATGTAGCTAACCATTTGTTCATGTTTTATGTAACACACTGACTTGTCGTTCACTTTTTTTTCGTATTCCCAGTTCTCATCATTTATATATATTTAATGTTCTACTCTCAACTTGTAGCTTCATTTCTCATACAGAAAAGCATATTCAGCAAAATCTGTTTTTCTTGAAGCTCTGTCATTATTTATTGTAATTTAAGATCATTAATCAAATTCTTCCATTCTGTATTGATTTTTAGACCTCAAGTCCAAATCTCTCATTCCCCTACCTTATATTGGTGACAGTATCTGGTTTTAGGGTTTTTTTTGGTTTGCTCCTGTCATGTAAAAACTGGTTCTTGACTGAGATTCTAGGCATCAGCTTAACAAGGGAATGGCTTTTTTCCCCCAAGTGGCTCCAAACCCACAGCAAAGCGGGGTGCAGCCTCAAATCTGTGCCCACCTTGTGCTAATGTGCCCCAAGGATCTGAATTTTGCTAGTGGGGTTTTATATTAAAATACTTTGGGTGTGGTGTTTGCTGTTTGAGGTTTGGTTTTGGGTTTGTTGGTTTGTTTTCATCTTTAGAATCTCAGTAGTTACCTTTCAGCATCCAACTACGAAAATTTTGGCCTGTGCCTTTTGTGTATGGCTCGTTGTGGTCCTTCTGCTACTTGGAGCTGGGATGCAGGGTGAATGCCCTGTAAAGAGCAGCCTCTTCTCTCCAAAATAAAAATCCCCACAACCTTGCTCTTGTGAAGTATGCTTCTAGCAGAAAGGGGTTCACTGGGAGATTTATTCCTATTCAGGAGCATGGAAATTTAAACTGCTTCCATCTCCTCCCTGAGCTAGTGGCAGGGTTTTAACAGCTGGCCCTTCAGCACAGTTCTGGTAACACATTAATGGAAATAAGAACCTTACAGTCAAGGATTGACTGTAATCCAAGTTTAAAACAGTGAGTTCAAATTTTCCAGACAATTTTATACTTGGATAGCCTACCACTTACAGTTATCTTTCAACGTGAACACAAAGAAGAAATAAAAGATATTTGAGTATGTGCATATCTTTGTCCACAACACGAGTGTTCTTTCTGTTACAGCCTATATTGGTTATTAGTTGATTGAATATGATGTGTCAGCCTAGGTGTAAAACAAATCTACAGTTCCTTTTCAAGAAATATATCACAGAATAAAAGGTAATTTCCTTACTACAGCAGACTTGTGGCCACCTCACTCTATTCCTGGCAGTGGGCAGCAACCAATCCATCACAGAAAACTGAAAGAAACTCTGTCATTGGGAAATGCAATCAAAAGAATCATTTTTTTTTTTAATATTTTTTTTTTTTCCTTGGAGGAAATTAGCCTCTAATCCAATGCTAGAGGGTGAAATATGCCTAGGAGAATGCTGATGCATATTTCTTGAGAAGACCTGAGGATAGATTCGGATTCAGGCACCCAGGTACCACTTTCTGCCTCAGTTAAACTTTGGGCCTTGATACACATAAACTTACAGCAACGGTTTCCACTATTATTGTATATTTTTTCAATATACAGGTATTTCTCCTGCAGTAAATCCTGTGCTTGACAATTGATTGTTCTAATTATATTATTAAAACAGGAAATAGCAGTTTGTTTACTCTCAGTACATCATTAATGATTTACTGGAAAATGTAACTTAAGCATTTGTTTCTTGTCTTGAGCATCTTATCTCAGTCTTTTGACTCTCAGCTCTTTCAGCAGTCTTCTGAGAAATCCAATGCTTCACATTGCCTGCCATAATATTTCTGAAATACCTCCATAGTTTTTTCTGCTTCTTTTCCTTCTGACAGACTGACTAACTACCAACGTAATATTCTGGTTGAGCATTTAGATTTCATCAGCAGAATAACATCTGTTCTCTGGTCTGGATTGTAGTGCTTATACTTTGTGCCCACTAGGACTTTGATTACTAGTTTGAAAACTGATGCATATTAAATGAAAATCTCGTATTGATGCACAAAATAATGTTTAAAGTGTATTTGTCAGTAACGGATGTATCAGCCTCTGCACTATTATTTTACTTGTATTTTTAAATTCCTCTATTATTGTCTAGCTTTGTCAAATATTAAGAGATTGGTATCCCACAAATGTTGTGATCTCACTATTAACGCTGGAACCTCATCATTACCTCTTGCCATGAGGATTGCCCCATCCCTGGAAGAGTTCAAGGCCAGGTTAGATGAGGCTTCAGGCAACCTGGTGTAGTGGAGGGTGTCCCTGCCCATGGCAGGGGGGTTGGAACTAGATGATCTTTAAGGTCTCTTCAAACCCAAACCATTCTATGATTCTATGATTGTTTTTTCCTCTCTTTCACATGATGTCTTTTAGTCAGTTTCTGATCCACAATGAAACTTTGCCTAACATCTCAGTGGCTTCCATAGTGTCATCTTCTGTAGGACCCCTAACAACAGATTTCTTTGAAGCCCAACAAAATAATTGTTAACATCTTTGTTGATGTTCCCAATGAGAGCTGTTCAAGAAAACCCTCACCAGGAGAATCTTTAGGAAGGACTCAAGGAAGATTTTAATAACATACATGCATCTGCAAATCTCTTACTGAAATCAACATCATTTCACAAGTAGATAACTTTCAGGAGCAAATTCTGTATCAGTAAAAACACTGGGAGATAACACTAGCTTGGTAATTTTCTAGCCAGCAATGTTTATTTTATGTTTATATTATTTTTGAAGGATATTTTAAAATGTGAGTATAAAGTTTCTAGGGACATAATTTCAGAGGCCATTTCAACTGTTATACCAGACAAGGATTTTGAATTGTTTTGGGTTTTTTTTTTCACATACACTCTCTGCTTCTGTGCTAATGAGTTGAAGTATTTAATACATATCAGGTATATATGTTAAACAGAGAGGGCTGGTAGCAAAACCAGTATACATATGGTATTACTGGCTTTAATAGAATATAAATTTTTACTTTCGCTTTAATTTACTACTTTAGTTTTACTGCCTGAACCACCTGTAAAAATATCTATTCTTCCCAGGAAAAAATGATTAAAAGAGTTACATTATAACATAATACATTTGACTTATTAAGCAAACTGCTATCAATATAGATATACCACCAACAATGAAGAGCAAAAGTAGTACTTCTCTCTTTTTCTGTCTTTTTCAAAATAACAAATAACTAGAAAGATGTTCTGGATTAATTCTGTTCTTTTCTTATTTACTTGCTGTCACTGTTTCAGGGATATAGGTCTCAGAAGCACTTCAGGACAAATTATGTTTCATATCTCTGATTCTCCGGAATAAGGACTTTTTTTCTGACTTTTTTCTCTTACCCTGGAAATACCTTAATATCTGAAGATGAGTCTACCCCTCCTTCCCTAGATCATTTCAGTAAATTAGTATTGAGTTATACAACCTAATGAGGGAAATTAATTTCCTAAAATTAACTTCCGTGAATGAAACCAGGCATAAGGTATATAATCCGTTGGATATTTTTTTCCCCAGAGGAAAGAGAATCATAGTGAACGGAACAAACTGGGACGTCTTAGATGGAAAAACACTTTATTTTCTTTCCAAAACAATTTTACATAATAATTCTATTTTTACCCTCCCACTGCCTTCTATCCAATCTCTCTTCATTTTGAAAAGATACAATAAAAGCACAGATAAAGCTTTTTAGCTTCTTAAGTACCAATTCCATAATAATTAACAATAAATCTACAGATCCCCTATACCGGATTTCTTTCAGGATCTTTGAAACCTCTCAGAAATACTTTTTCAGAGAGGAGCTTTCAATATATATGACTCAAATGAGATGCATTTTACTTCTCCTACAGTAGTAGCAATTCTTTGAAAAGAGCATAATTCTCTAGTTTTGTTCTAGAAGGCACGTCCAAATCCAGGATTAAGGCATTAATATTAATAGCCAGAACGTGACCCTATTTCATTAAATCCCTGAAACATCTTTCCACAAATTCATGAAAAGAGATTTTATTTTTTCAGAGATAAAAGAGCCGGTCTAGGGAAGAAAAAAAACCAAAACAACAGCCAACAACCAAAAATTCCAACCCCTCAAAACCAACCTCAAAACCCAGCTGAATGTCTTTACCACTGGCCAACTCCATCTTCATTCCTGACAAAGAATGGGAAGTGCTGCAGGACAGGAGACCTCCCTGCCCGTTTTCAGCATCCCTTCCTTGAGACGGACCAGCTCGGCTCCTCGAGGCTCAGCGTGGCAGCACTCACAACACCCCCTGCACCCCAGCTCCAGCTCCCTCCTGTGCTCCCTTCTCCACTGGAGGACGTCACAGGTTTCTCAGATCCTTCATAAGAGTCCAAAAGTTGAGATGGGGATGAGTTGCATCTCCAGATGAGTGAAAGGTCTCTGTAGTTTTGCTTTTACACATAAGAACCGCGTGCTGTGGGTCTGCCTCATCCCCTGAACAATGCTGGAGTTGCAGATCCTCCCCATGGAGCAGCTGGGAGGTGTCAGCTGGGGGATGCTCGGGAGCTCCGATGAGGGGAACCGCTGTAGAAATGCTAAAAATCATTAACGTTTGCAACAGCTGCCAAAAAGGTGCAGTGCAGCCGGTGCCCGCCGTCCGCCCGGTTCCTGCCGTAGGATTTCGGCGCGCTCCTGAAACGACACGGCGGTTGCGGTAACACGTTGCATTAGTTTTACCAGTTAATGAAAGACCTGAGGCAATTTAATTCAAGCTCTTTTCTGGGGAAGCATGCCAGCTATATTCCCAGGCCAATTATTGCTTTCACAAAGCGCTCTAAATCTGTCAACAAGCAAAAGTGTGAACTACAGTATAAAAACACAGCTCAGAAGGTGACCCAGTTGTTGTAAGAGGAGGGTTTCTTCTCGCAGTGAGAGCGATGGAAGTTGGCTGCCCATCAGCCAGCCCGCAGCACCAGCGCACGATTAAGTGATATGCTTATGCACTATTAGCAAATGCCAAAAAAGTTTTTACCCTTTTTTTTTTTCCCCTAAAGCTATGCAGTTTGATGGTAAATGAACGCTTATTCTCCTACACATCAATACGAGAAACACTTTGCAAGTGGGAACACCTAGGTAGGTGCAAATATCTTGTCTGTCTTACTGCTGGGAGTATAACCAGAAGTAGATAATACATTTTTAGCTACAGAATAACAACATCTCAATGTACATGGATATATTTGTTAAAGTAAAAGTTAATAAAGGAAATGACTGAAATCATAGAGTAGTTTAGGTTGGAAAAGATAATTAAGATCAACAAGTCCAACCGTTGACCTATCACTGGCGAGTCTATCTCTAAATAAATAACAAAAGAGTTGCAATCAATTTCTGTGAGAAACCAATACCTGTACCTTCCTCAAATATTCAATATCATTACTTGGGTGCTCTTCCTGAGAAGAAGTGAGAAAGCTTCTTTGCAATGTTTATTTTGATTCAGCATCATACAGGCCAGCAGTTGAGAAATCACCCACCTGTTTTATCTAGAACACGTGAAACCTTCCTGCCACATGCGATGTCATTTCTTTTCTTCAGACATATGTGTTGTAATTAAATGGAGCATAATGTTGCCCCAGTCCCCTCGAGGGCTGCTGGCATATGCTCAACAAGGGCAAGTGCTTTGGCTGCACTTGGTTCCTCCAAGAGGGATTGATTTGCATCCGAAGCTTCCCAGGTCTAGATCTTGTACAGAAATAGCCATGATCTGCAAAGGCCAAAAGCTTTTCCAGATTGTCAGCGTTCCTCAAGCTTTGGCTCCAGCCTGAATCGCAGGGCTGGGCCCTGACCCCCCACAGCTGTAGCTCTGTAAGGGCAGAAATTATTCAGAGGACTCTCCAAGCAAAGCAGAATTGTAGTGCAAAGCCCCAGCAAGTACGTTGTATTTCATGGGGTGCGATCTGGTGAGACCTTATATGGGAAAAGGAGACAAGATTTTATAATCACATGAACTAAAACTACGGGATTGATGTGTCTGTCAACCTAATTATGAGAATGAATCATGTCTGGCTCTACAGTTATTAAAGTAATTCATTATTTGCTTAAAAATAACATTAAAATTTAACCAATAAACCCACTTATTGATGGCTGGTCTTAATTTTTTTTTTTTCTAATCCAAATGTCATCCCTGTTAAGAAAATGTAAAAGAACAATAGTCAGAAAATTATCTCAGTCATAATAAACCATCTTTCCTCATTTAAATAATTAGAAAAGTGAGACATTATCTGATATAGATTGAGCTATATCAGTTATGCAACAAAATGTTACAGCTTTTTGCAAAGGCCCTGAGGGACTTAAAATTAAATAAGGCTTTTTTTTTTTTTAACTAAAAACTTGGCCTTATTTAAAGGTAAAAAAAATAGCTGAAGACACCAAATCTCCCCATATTCTTTCCGTTTACATACCTTAGTCTTCTTTCTATGCCGGTGATGATTTCCATCCCAGACCTAGGTGCCTTGTTTGGGATTCCGCCACCCCTCCTCATTGTTTTTTAGTAATTTCTGTTTTCCCTGAAGAGGTAAGCACCAAACTGAGCAGGCTTCTAGGGCAGCCCCGCCTGTGTACCTGATTCCCCCCAAACTTTGCACCTACAGCTTTGTCTCACCTTGGCTTCTTCTTGGCAAACCTGCAAGGAGCCGTGAACAAAACAACATCTCCCTGATCCAGAGAAGGGAGGAGAAAATAACTGAAGGAGAGACAAGGAAAACAAATCGAAAGGCAATCAGAAAGTTTACCTTTTCCTCCAAACTGGGTCCGTTGAGGTTTGCCACGCGGTATTGATGATAGCAGTGTCTGCTGCTAAGGAAACACGGGTTCGGAAAGATATATGGACTTTTCTCCCCCCAGTTAAACTAGGAAGATAGACAAGAAGAAAGGGAAAAGAAGGAAGAAAAATAGGTGGACACATGGATACTAAATAGCCCAAATTGGGTCCAGCTGCTGGGCTGGAACTGAGTGTAGTGGGATGGATTTTGACTCGATTGTCGGTTGTCTGTGTAATGCCTTTGCTTGGAAACGAGCAGAGCTATTTGATTGCCCATCAGACGATAAATAAGCCTTGCCTCCACACGGGTTAAATGTCTTGAAAACTGAACTCTTTAGATTTTATTAGTGATTGAGTAGCTCTAGGTGTTTCCAAGCAAAAATCAATAGAGAGATTAGCCTCAACAGCCTGCCAGGAGATTACGGACAAGACGTGGATCGAACAGATAGCCAATGTATTCAGAGACCAAACACTGCCCTCTGGGTTGGGGACCAGGTGCACGGGAGCTGATTCTCCACCTTTCACTCCAATGGAGCACCACAGTGAGGACCATCGATTGTCGGATCTCTGCAGCGCGTGGAGCATCATCTGACACAGCCACGTTGATGATTAGCGACAGCAGTGCCCAGGCATGGCTCATGCCATGGGGTATTCAAGCAGTGTTTGATGAGGTCAACAGCTTACCTCCATGAGATTCACCTGGCAGGATTTCATTGTTGGAGCCACTGTTTCTATTGGGGCTGTATCTACGTTCTCCAGAGACGAGCGTCTCGGATGCGAACACACCCTTGGAAGCTCATCCCACCACACTCATGGGGCACCTGATGCAGAGTCAGCACCTTAGTAAATGTGTGGGTCTAATCCAGGTTGATAAGACTTTTCCTCCAATGATCCAAAGGCGGTCTGGCTCCTCGTGGATGAATTTCTCTTGGGTCCTCGTGAATGAATTTGTCTTGTCTGAGGGACTGTCCCCTCCTGGTACAAGAAAAATTTATAAATCTAAACCCACAAGTTTCAGCATTTGTCCTTGTGAGGAGAGATTCCTTTGCCAGGGTCCAATCTCCAGTCAGTTTAAATCTGATGAACTTCCTATGAAGTTTTAAGAATGAAATTCCATGACAAAGTTATTTGAGGAATACATTTAATGAGACTGCATTTCTATAATACCTTTGGGTATGAGTAGACCTGCAGTCTCTGCACCACAGTATCCCTAAGGGAATTTTTGTATGCTTCCATTGCAAATACTTGTAAAATTTATACATGAAACATTTCTATGGATGGGAGAAGCTATAGCCTGACATTGAATTTGATTTAAGTATTGATGTTTTTCTTTCACTGGCATGTCAGTCAATGGCCCGTGTTAGGAAGTAAAATTCACTGTATGCTTTCGAACTATGTTACAGGTTTTTAATATATTTTTAAACATTTTACAGCAAGTCTCTTATTTTCAGATGAAATTGAATTTTTGAATATTTTTCATAATATCATTAATGGCTTGTCAGTTATCTGTGATTCCACAAGTAGTTTCACACATCTCTAATCATATTATTTCAAACATTTCCCTTTTGTATTGTTTTGTGAAGGCTAATGATGCTGCCTCGGTAAGCAGAAACGATATGATTCTAAAGAAACTGAGAATCAGTTGTACTGACAAATTTGAATGCAATAGCAAGACACTGAAAACAATTATTTGCAAATACATCTGAACTTGTGATATTAAATTTGAAACAGGCTCACAACAATACAAGAAGGGAGCATTGCCACGCAAAGTCAAAGCTTCTGTGCTGTTCTTTTTCCTCTTTCAGAGTCACCTCTGCCGTGTCCTGGACCTGGATCTCTCCAGGAGAGAGGCAAAAGGGACAAAGACCCTTTTACAGTGAGATCACCACCTCGTCTCTGTTCAAGTCTGTTGTGTCTGCAAGTCTCATGGACAGTAAGGGGCATAAACCAGTTCAGTTGGTGGTGTCCAGTCCAGTGGCTGGTGGACAAGTGGCCGTACGATAACTGAGAGCAAGGACAGGAAGAAGTTAGGAGGACTGAAATATCTCCTTGCTTTGGAAAGACGCACTGAAATATTAAAAAGCAAGCTTGAGACAGAACCAAAACAATAATACTGGGTTTTTCTTTCCTGCTTTTCCGTCATTTTAACTACAAATAGAACAAAACTGATATGCTTTTAAGTTAAACTAAATATCGAAGCTGAAGTTGAAATTCAGATAAATATTAAACTTAAAATAAAAAAAGAGGTAAAAGGAAATGTTCATTCTTCAACATTAATAAAAATAACATCTGATACAGGGTGGCTCCTGTGTGCTGCATCTAAAACGAGTCTGAGCACAGATCATCCATGGAAAAGTAGATACATTGAATAAGTTATTCGTAAATTGTGATTAAATTCAAATCTTTGTAAAGTAACAATTATACTCTGGGAATTGAAAACATGATTTTAAAGCTGATTCCATGTGAAAATGAATCTTAAAAGTTAATATAAATATTAACTTAATATTAACAAGAAAGGTGTCAGTCTGTTCTCTCATTTCTCCTAGTATGTAGACACATTTAAAATAAAAATGTAAGAAATTCACTGACCATTTATTTATACTCATAAAGCATTTATCTGCTTGTCAAATGTTACAGAACTGGACTTTTATTTTATCTTTACCAGGAACTACTTCAAGTCAGGGAATTTCTAAGCATATCTCCAAAAATACTTTGCATTAGATAAAAAGAAAATTAATAGAGCTGCCAAACTTCTTGCCCTTGGTGAAATCCATTTGAGTTTATAGCTATCATTAACATTACTGTTAAAAAACATAGGTCAAGTTGAAGTGAAATTCCTCAGATAGCACACCCATGGCTACGTGAGGCACCTGGATGAGTAGCCCAGGGCACTGACTCTACGTACAAATACTTTTCACGAGTCTGAGAAGTTACACTCATTTACTTCTATTTCACCAGCATCCTTTTGTTCAGTCTGATCAGACTATAACTTAACCACTGCCATTTGAAGCTGCCTTTGGAAAAGTCCGTCATCCTTTCCTTGCAGCGATGGGCTCTGCATTTACACGCACAAAACATTTGCTTTGGAGCTGCACTCACAACACCTCTGCTTTTATCCGAGATCCTGGATGTGAACTTCTGTGACAAGAATCCACTGCTGTGGAGGGCACATGAAGTGAAGCATCTGGCTCCGTGGTAATATTTGAAGAAACCATTTCCGTTCCCCAATCCACTCACCCTCCAGGGAATCTGTAAACCCCACAAATTAACTCTACAAAGCGGCGTGCCGTATCAGGGTTTCGCTTTGTTTTCAGCGTTTAAAACAGTGTCCTAAGGTTTTGTTTGATGGATTCAGACTTCCAAAGGAAGAAGCTCTCCTCCAGTGTCCCACCTGCTCCTCTTTTCACCAGACTCCAAACTCCTCCAGACATCAAAGGCGAGGCGGCTTTGCACAGAAGTGAGGTGTTGTCCCGGGGTTAAATGGTGTTAACTAGCTGTCCCATGTGCTAATCTTCTCCAAGAGTTTTCCTTCACTTTGTGGATAACAGACATTTAAAAAGGAAGAAATAACAAGACAAAGCAAACTTTCACCACTGTACTTCAGTGACTTCTCCAGAACATTATGGTGGCCAATATGTAGACCTGCCGTTTCTAGACCCATATGGAAGTTCACAAACTCAGCCCCTAAGTTCTCAGGTCAAAACTGTCTAAAGGTGGAGGAGAACATTTCGTACTTCAGAAGGACCAGGTTTCGACCATCTACAAACATTAAGTTATACCAATTATTTAATGCAGCATAAAACCAGCTTCTCCTTCCCTGGTGCCCTGGCTCAGCAGCGCAGACCGAGGGCTGGTGCTGCCCCTCTGGCACCGGATGAGGCCGACGTCCAAACTGGGTGTGGAAATGACCAAGCAGCAGCTCCTGCTTTGGGCAGCAGATCACCACGGCGTAGAGAACATTTCTGGCTCCAGAGCTGTTGAACCATGTTGCTCATGCAGAACCAGCTCCGAAACCACAGCGTGACACTGCGTTCCCGATGTGGCTCCATCCCTGGTGGCTGCGGGGTTGTTTTCTGCTGTACAAGGCCCTTGCTCTGCTGCAGTGACCTACTTTCATACTCTGGTTTGATAAAGTTTGAGGAAAAAAACAACCCAGACAAAACCCCCAAGCCCCTCAACGACAAAACCACGAACAAAGAAACGGGTGACTACTTTTTAACTTGTTCTTTAAAATTCTTAAGCTGTTACGGGAAATAAATAAGACTCAAATCCTGTAATTCACTCTTATATACCTGAGGCAATACAATATGCATTTTTGTATGTTGGATTTTTGCTTCAAATAGCTTTGTAATAGTCTTATCCAAAAGATGAACTGCAAATGCTTTTTTTTTTCTTTTCTTTTTATTTTTTTGGCATAAGATACTTTTCTCTATTATAAACCAAGAGTTAAGACACATTTCCTTTTAAGATCTACAGTAAATAGGACTTTTGTGAATATTTACATTTGAATATTAGGAGCTTTAAATAATCTGTGAAAGACAAATAAATTAAGTTGTCAGAGCAGTTAGAGCATAGTTTTAATCATGTTTTCTGAGAGAAAAAGCATAAACTCTAAAATGTAGGCTGTTTGTTCTGTTCTCTGGAATGTCATCACAGTTGTGGAGTGAGATGTAACAGCATTTGAAGAAAAAGTTAAAAATACATAAAGTACCAGATAAATGGATACTAGCCTTCAGGCTTATGGCACAGCATACTCTAGAGAAGAAAGGATGATATGATTGTCTGGATGAGTCCCTTAATCACAGGACATGTCCATACCAGGCGATGGAGATGTCTACACCAGCAGAGACCTGAGTGAGAAAATCCAATGAGTGTATAGCACATGATATTTGGATTATACTGGCTGAGGTACATAGCCCTGAACTAGTAGTAAACTGTAGACCAGAAGAATAGTTCATTCTTAGAATTCAAAACAATCCTGGCTATCCAACAAGTCGGTTCAACTAACTAATTATGAATACTGCTCTACCTGAGTCTAATTCCTGCATCCTACTGATCAGTGGTGTGGAACTTCACCAGTTTTAGTGGCTTTGTATCAATGCAGAAAAAAAATCTAGCCCACAGAGCAATGCAGTGGGAACGTTTTCAATCACAGGACATCTGGATTGTCTTTGCACAGTAGCATTTCATACTGTCTTGGTGTTGAGTGGATCAACAGAGGTGCTTTTTTGAATGCAAATATAGAATTCGCTTCTGTTCTTCGGTATTACGTACTTTTTTCAGGCTGTTGGCAGGTTAGTATTCTATGTTAGTTCTTATTGCATCACCAGAGTATCCAATTACATAAAATTAATATATTGATAACTATGCTATTGCCCCACAGGAAGTCTCCATTTTATAGACCAGAAATGAAGATGAAGAAATACTGAAGTCTTATTCACAGCGTGGATGTCTGTGCAGTTGTACCACCACAGTCATAGAATCATGGAATGGTTTGGGTTGGAAGGGATCTCAAAGATCATCCAATTCCAACCCCCCTGCCATGGGCAGGGACACCCTCCACTACACCAGGCTGCCCAAAGCCTCATCCAACGTGGCCTTGAACACTTCCAGGGATGGGGCATCCACAACTTCTCTGGGCAACCTGTTCCAGTGCCTCACCACCCTCAGAGGGAAGAATTTCTTCCTCATCTCTAATGTAAATCTCCCCTCTTTCAGTTTAAAGCCATTACCCCTTGTCTTATCACTATATATCCTTGTAAAAAGTCCCTCTCCAGCTTTCCTGTAGGCCCCCTTTAAGTACTGGAAGACTGCTATAAGATTACTCCGGAGCCTTCCTAGCATAGGAGTCTTCCTAACGTAGCTGCAAACTGATTATACCAAGTTTCCCTGGTGATCATTAATTTTTTTTTTTTTTTTTTTTTTTAATCAGGGAAGTCACCTATTCTGGCAAAAGAATGTTTTGCTGTTGTGCTGGGATGCCTTAGTGTTTGAGCATCATGGCTATGTACTAAAAATCATTTTATCTCTTGAGATACCTGGGAAAACTTCTTGTGGTTAGAACAAGCCTGAAACGTTCAAGATCACCATGAACTCATGGTCAGAGTTCAAAATCAGGTATCTTACATCCCAGTCCACTTAAGAAAACCTCCATGAGTTTATTCATGAAGAAACTCAGGACAAAGAAAGTATGCAAAGATTCAAATATGTCTAATAATCTTATCATGACTCTCAGTCATGATAAGAGAAATACAAGTAAAAACTTGACAAATCCTATCTGAGAGGAATCCATCATGTTCCAGGAGAAACAAAACCCAGCAATCAGAAAATTTATTTGACATTATTCTGTGAAGAAAAGGACATTTACAAAGGGATTCATGGGAATTAGAACAGAAATCCAAAAAACAAATAAGATTTGATGATGAAGCTCCTACACATGACTTACAAAATGATCTCCCAGTTTAAGTCTATTAGAATGCATTATATAAGGACATATGACAGATCATCTATAATCTGTATAAATACAAAGCCTGGAGCTCTGTTCATGGAGTAGAAACACAAGGAATTAGATCTCTTACCAGGGAAGTTCCCCAGCCCAGAAATTTGCTGCCAAAATAAAAGATAAAAGACAAGACAGGAGTACACCAAAACAAGAAAATAAACTTCAGAAGGATAAGCAAGTGGTCAGAGTGCACCAGCACTCTGGCTTCTCTTTTATATATAAATATTATGATTAAAAAAAGAGAGTTTTGGGAGAAGATGAAGAAATAGATTTGCTCATGAGCAAAATCTGCACATCTGATTTCATGACTATCTATTTGCTGTAAATTGGAGTTGTTGTCCTGGTGTGATCATGGCAGGAGTCAGACTCAGAAAGTTGAATGAGAAATAATCAATTCAGGGATGTTCATCTGTTAATAGCACTAGAAAAAAAAGAAACCTATTTCTGAAACAATTTAAAATAGAAAACCTAGCTAGAAACTCATAGAAATAGATGACATACTCCAAGAAGTGGACTAGGAAAGTCAGCAGCAGCAGGTTTTTTAATGGTTAAGATAGCACTTGTCAAGGTTGGAGAAAAACAAGTGACTGGGACAAAAAATGTGGACAAGGTTTTCGTGCGGAGATGCGTATTAGAAGCCTAGAATGGAAACAAGGCAAGAGAAGCCTGAATGTTAAATAACTTTTGATTAATGTATCTTTTTACTGTGCTTCCACCTTTGCATTTGATTTCTGGATTAAAATTTTTTGATAGGGGATTCTGCCATTCACCAGCACGGACATTTTACTGAGCTTTACCTTGTAAGGAGTATCTTCAACTTGAAGGTGTCCCAACTTCCTTTTAATGCATTTCCACTATTCCCTGGAAGCACTGTGAGTTGTTCCATTGATTTCAGTAGCCTTCAGATCGGCCCCATGGGACTGAAAGATAAATGTATTCCATGCTCCAGAATGAATAGTTAAAAACAGAGTGCAGGAAGATTAATGCATTTGCAACTATTATTTCCACAGTGCCAATAAGGAATGAGTAGGATAACAGATTGCTACTCCAGACAATATATCCTTAAAATACATCACCTGAAAAGGGCTGCATTGTTCTTAATTACATGGATTTTTTTTTCCCTTCATATGACACTTTTCAAGAAATTGTACGCATGCTCTGGAGACCCCAGAAAGAGACACTTGCTGATGCCCCAAACAGCTACTCTTAACATTAAATTCCACCTCAGCCAAAGTGCCACCACCACGCTGCCACCAGGCAGGGGTTTAGTGAGAGGATGGATGGATCCATTCTTCACAGCACAAACAAGGTAACTACAGCAATGCTCTCAGAGGGCTTTTTTCCCCCTCTTTTTTTGAAAAATATTTTGGTAGGATTACACGTGTTTCTCCAAACCGTGATATAAAAGATATTACCCTTCATGCTTTTCTGACAAGCACTCTTTGCTATTCGTTTTACTTCAGTTTTCAAAGAAAGTGTGTTGCCGTTCTGACACAGAGCATTTGTGTGGGGTTACAGATGAAAAAACAATTCACTGAAGGAAAATTCCTCAAATCATTCTGTTCAGACTCGACACACACACACACATAACGAATCTTCAGCTGACAACCTGTATGAAAAGCAAAAATACTCCTTAGTTCTTGCGTTGAATCATCTTATGAGCAGCTCTGCAGCACCGAGTCTGCATGCTTTTGAGCACCCTATCTCAACTAAACATGTCCCCAGATAAGCTTAATTGCCTTACCAGAAGGTGTAGGGACCCCCCATGTCTTCCAGGTGTGGACAGACTGGTCCTAAACGTGGCAGGAATTACCCCCAAGTAATATCATCATGGGTACAATCAGAGGTAGGAGTTGGAAAGAAACAAGTTGTGTTGGAGTCTCTCAAACCGACTCTTGAGCCTGGTCTGAAAGCTCCTGTGCTCATGTCGCTGCTTTAGCCAAGGCTGCTCACCAGGAACCCATGTTTTTCTGATCTGCACAAAAATCATTTCACATCTTAGGAAACTCCAGCTTGGAATGGCAATCCATCAAGAGCAAGATTAATATAGGGATTCAATTATACACACTGTTCATAATTTATGCTGCCCTACCAACGCTTAAGCAGGTGGCACAAATCTCTGCTCTGCAGCCTCAGAAAGTAAAATTTGGAAATGCAAATGTCAGAAGCATCGCAACGCGACAGAAGCAGATCCATGAACTCATCCAGATTGTGCTATTTTGGATGCTTTATTTTCATCCAACTCTAACCTGGTCCCATAGACTGAGTGGCTGGGAGAGGCTGCCATGCTCCAGGGATGATGCTAGCACCGCGGGAGCACGCCTGCATAGCAGCCACTGGACTGTTCATCCAGAGCTGGATGAATAGCACTCAATCTCTTGTTGAAATCAGCTCACTTCAGCCAAGTTTTAACTTGCTTTGCTTTCCTCCTGTGACCAGAATCAAGAACTATTTTTTTTTTTTTTTCCTTAGGCTTATTCATGCTTGTTCATCAAGTATTTGCCGGGGAAGAGCTGTGCTGCTGATCCAATCAGCCGGGCAGCACAAGGTGACTCAGAGCTGGAAGGTCACAAACAAGTAGCAGGGCACAAATAGCAAGTGCTTATTTTAAATTAGTTCTCGTCAATATATGGGCTTAAAAATTTACCCAAGACAATAGTCAGATAATTTCAAATAATGGGTATATCTGAGAAAATTGTTCTCTGCTGGTGGATATTCTCTGAAGTCACATTGATCAAATGACCCATGAATTATTTATGCAGCTGTGCTCTTAACCTTAAAAGTAAGCATTATTGATTTTGCTTCATACATTATGTTATGGAATTGAAATATAGGCAAAGAAAAAATTGCCATGACTGAAGTGGCATGGAAACAGCCCAACAGCGTGAGATTGTCTGGCCTGCAACGGAGAGGGATGCACAGAGATTGCAACTGCGAAGTTAGAGAGTGGTTCTGGTTTCACTGGCATCTGCAAAACTCTGTAAAGATCTTCCTTTAGCTACAGAACGCAGCGTGGAGTCTGAATAGCAAAAAAAACCCCATTTTGAATTAAATTCAAAATTTAAGTTTTCTGCTCTCATATTGCTGCTTTCAAACAAAGCCACTCTTTGTGTATATATCAAAGTTAAGGCTTGAATATCGAAGGTGAAGAATAACAAAATGAAGCATTTACATCTCTGGAATAATAGACACGGTCTGAGGGAGAATATGCAAACTTGAAAGAGAATTTCCTAGGAAGAGCTGAAGATTTTGATTCTTTTTTTAGCACTGAGCTACACAGAGGATGGTAGACTTTACAAGGGGAAGAAACAACAGTATCATAAATAAAACTTACAGTCGAGAAAAATAGTAAATACTAAATCCTTTGTTTTACACAAGTTATTAAGCTTAACAAACAATTTTTTTTTTTTCCTTCTCATTAGTACAGTATTATAAAGAAAACACCAGGATCTACGGTGGTCACCACCAGCTCCTTTCGTGAGGCTAGGTACAAAATGAGTGTTAAGCCCTTGAAGTAAAACAGCTAGAGATTTCCTGTGGGTTTCTTGGTCCATTAATCTCCCTGTCATTCCTATCCAGCTTTTTCATATCTTCCTTGGGCTTGGTGACAACAGAAAGCTTGAGAGGCTCCAAAGCACCATCGTTAAAATAACAGATTACAAGGACAAGCTCAGCATCACCTTGCCCTGAATGGTATCTGATCAGAAGTGTTTCTTAAAAATTCAGGCTTGAGAACTGTACTTCAAAATATCATGAAAGAGAAATCTTGCTTTAAGTTACGCAACTTCTTTTGACTTCAGAGAGAATCACAAAACCTGTGACAAATGCTTGAGCTTTTTAGTTTTAGCGGCTTCACACAGTAAAATTTGGGAATCACCACTCCAAAAACATTCCCATCTCCACTTATAAACACAACTGGAAAAAATTATTAAGAAAAAGTGTTAATCAATGGTTTCTTTCAAAGATTTCATCTGTGCTTCAAACAAATACCTTTGTTAACTCAAAATAAGTCTCAATGGTCCTGAAGAGAAGACTCCTCATTGCATGACACCCTACCAAAATTTGCTTTCTTCCTCTCATGTTAACGTGTTGTGGAGATAAATAACAACTGCTGGGTCTTGCAACGTATTCACTCTACAGAGAAAAATGGTGAAACATTTGGCAAGGGGTTCTTTACTAACCAACTCATTTTAAAAACTGCTTTTAAGAAGAAAATCTGAAATGAATCTGCAACGAAGCTAAATGACTGGACGTTACAGAAGCCTTTGGCTATGGTCAGGGTTGATTAGGAGATAGCTCATGACATAAAATATCATACAGCATTTAAAAATTAACTATTTAGTGGTGTATGGAGTTGTTACATATCAACATGGGAGAAGAACTGAGTCCTTTTGTGCCCTCTCTCCCTTCCCTGCTCTGGAGTAAAATCTATCCTATGAGAGAGGGGAAAAAAATAAAAAAGAAAGAAAAAATCAATATATATATTTCTTCTTTCAAATCACAGTTGGCAAATTAGATCCACATTTCTTTGAGAGAAATTGCTTTAGTGAGAAGCATCTCTATCAAATGAGATTTCAAATATCTTGTGTTTCAAAGTTTTTCATGGTTGTTTATATAACACATTTACTCTATAGGAAGAGTTATCCTCTGGACTATATTTGTTGACATATTCTAGAGGTATCTCAGCAGCATATTTCACATTTTGAAAGATGTTTTGACTACGTGTGCTTATTTGGTGCACTTTGGGGACTTCAGATGTTGTATTTGACACGTAAACGGCTATGACTGATAACCAACCTTTCAAATGAGATACACAAAAACGATTATATTTTCCATAGCCTTTGCTGATGGACGGCAGGATACGAGAACCTTTAACCAAACTCATCGATACCTGAGAAGATGTGGGCACCTCAGTTTACATAGATGGAGAAACTACTAGAAAAAGGCTTATTATTTTAACTGTTGAGTGAAATTGCCTCACATAGAGAGTACTTGATGCTGTCCTGCTGCCTAAAGACCTGTGGAAAGTGTCACAGTGACATAGCAGAGAAGAAGCAGAAATAAACAGGCCAACCAAAGTCATACTTGTGTCACTAAGAATGAGATCTCTCAGCACACAGCCATTGAATTTCACAGATGTGGATGAGCAATTTAAGACTAGGTATCATTTTCAAGGTGCTGTCCTATGATGCGAGATGATTTTCAGCAGGTATGGGACTATGCAGCTATTGCATCTAATAGATTTACATCTTAAAAATACTTCCTTTCTTTTTTTTTGTAAGTGAGTAGAAAGGCACCATGCAGGACAACCTAAGGGAAGCTTTAATTCTGCACATCTAGCGGCAAAGTAGTCACAGCAACAAATCACAGTGGTTGAAATGAACCCTACAGACTAGAAATGCAGCCTGAAGAGGAGCTTAGCTACGTATTTAATCATAAAATGCTTCCTGTCTCCCCATTACCAAGAAGAGCCACAGCTGAGCTAGAGGCCTTGGTGGCATGCTACCTCCATCTTCAACGTAGCCCCACTTACTGAAGATGAGCATCTGCACTGGTGCAACCCCAGGCTTTGGTATTTTGGGTTTAACATGTGAGACAAGAGGCAGAAGAAGGCTCGGACAATTTTGGAGCTCATTCAGTTAATCTGAAATTTTACCTGCTCATTGGTTTCCCAGGTGTTTAGTTGGAAGCTGACTGCTATTAGCCCCATGGTGCGTCCCCATAGTCTGGGGTCAGCATGAGGAATTCATTCAGAGGGAGAACTGGAGCTGCACTGAAGGACCTGAGCGAATCTCGCCCACGGAGGGCTGTGAGGAGCCTTCATCGCTGAAGGAGGTTGGCAGCGCTCTCATTTCCACGCTTCTGCCTCCGTTCCAGCCTGTGCTCCTCGGTCTTTTGATGAATGACACTACCACTATACTGTTATATTCAACTCATTGGGAAAAGCAGGTGAAGTCAGTTGTAGTTACATCATTAACTATCAACCAGTTAGCATCCTGTGTCCTTAAAGACCTGTCAATTGAGACAGGGACTAAATTTCTTCATCTTATTTCTAGAAAGAAAGCGTTAGTTTTCATTTTAAAATATCAAACTATTAGAAGAGCCAATATCCTTTGATAAAAAAACTCTCCACTGATGTCTTCGGCCGCAATGCACGTTTGCTGAAAGCCAATCTATTTCACATTGGGTTTTATTAAAATGATTTCACATCATTTGGAGGCAGGGAAGATAAGTGAGGAAAAGGCTGGCAATCTAGCTGTCCTGTCTTCTGTGGGGTGTATGGGGAGCAACTTCTTGAATCATCAAGTTATGTTTTATAGCTTCCAAGATTATAATACTTCTCCTTGTCAGTCACAAGCACAGGAAAAAAATGGAGCACCGGGAAATAGAGATAACGAGGATTTATAGGGATGGGCAATGAATGCACACACAGAATGAAGGACTATGTATGCATATACCAATATTTCACAAAATGTGTTTAGATATTTTAATATTATCTCAAAGTATTATTTACTAGTATCCTCCTAAATATTCCAGTTTCCTAATATCCCCTCCTCTCCGTTTTTCCCTCTTTTGAATTGTTTCTCAATACAGTGTTGGACTAAAAAGCCACATGTCCTTCTATCATTCATTTTCTTTTTACCCGAATATTATATTTCAAACCTTTTTGGGAAAATTGTTTTCAGCTTATCCTGCAGTTACTATAAGTGAGAAGATGCCTACAAATAATGACAAGCTTTGTAATATGTGTTAATAGAAAAATCTGACCCCTCCTGAAATCTACAAATAAAAAGAGTTACAATCAAAGCATCCTGTTTTGGATAAAAAGTTCTGGAGTATGGTGAAAACAGGCTGCATGCTTTCAAACAAACACTAGCATCAAACAAAAAAGTTCGCATTTCTTATTGTTTTCCTAAATTGTAGTTATAAAACATTTTTAGAAAAGATAGAATTTTCAAAAGCACTCACCTTTGGTTATTTTGAACATTCCTTAACTTATGGACCTCTATTTAAATATCTTCCAGTGGGAATGCTCTAGAAGGAATATAAACATATCATCAATGGGTTTTCAAGGTCTTTTAAAATTAGCCTGTAAACACCCAAGGAATAACAGGTCCCTGGCTAAAAATGACTGGTCTAATACTTTTCTATAACAATTCTTCTTAGTCTTAAAAACTACCGATATTTTGTTTCCAAATAGTATTTGACACAAATATTTTACTGATTATTGTATTCAGTATTTTAGTATCTTCCTTATTAACGTGGACTTATTAGCACAGTTAGGAACATAACTTCAAAAAGCTTTTGATGATGACTGCCAGTTCATAAACATATCAGTAGCCTAAAACCAGCCACAAATAAAGCCAAAAAGGTCTCATCTGGTCCATAAATGTAACAAATCAAGTTGGCCCACTGGATTACTTAAGCCCAATTGACAGTGGTCATTTCATGACTGAATCTGCCATTACACAATCTCTTTCTTGAATTCATCTGGTAAGGAATACCAATTGCTTTTTAAGGAGAAAACAGGACATTTTTCCCTGCCCATGGCAGGGGGGTTGGAACTAGATGATCTTTAAGGTCCCTTCCAACCCAAATCATTCTATGATTCTATGATTCTAAAAAGTAGGAAAGCTGAGGTGGTTCAAAGCCATCTTCCACCCACTCCATCCTTTCATGGGAACATGAATATGGAGTAACTGCTTTAGAAAAAAAAAATCTCAGAATTTCGCAGGTCAGCTTGGCAGAGGTTCCTTGTTCTTGTAAACAATTTCCGAGGTGTGTGCAGCATGTGAAGGGCTGTAAATGCCTCCGCTGTGAATCAATGCCTCTCAGACATAAAAAAGATATATTGTCACAGGATAATATCTCTCCTTTTTTCTGTTTCTTCAATACTGTCAAAACAAATGCTTTGCTTGAAAATAATTCTTGCAATATTTTGGATTCCCACTTGTCTGACAAATATGAGCAAGTCAAAATTAAAGAGATTTGTCATCACAGAATCAACGCCAGAAACTAAACGTGAGCCACATCGACAGGAGTGCTTTGTGTGCCGGAGAATCATTTCCCAGCCAGAGAAAAATGGCCCATTTGGGGATGCTACAGGTGACACATTAGACATAAGCATTCAGATTGGGTACAATAACAGAGTCCCTGCTAAGCATGAAAACATTTTTTTGTTGCTTGTAGCGGTTGAGAGAGATCAGTATTGAAATGCTTTATTAGAATGATTCCCTTTCCTCCTACCCACTTCGTGAGGCCAATTTCCCAGACAGTCATGACCTTGTAGCCCCTCTGGCTCAGTGCTGGAGGTTGGGATTTACAGGTTCTGCTTCTTCCACTTCCCTTTTTCCCCAGCATATATATTAAATGCAGAATTATCAGGTTTCCCTGTACCAGAACTGCTTGAAAAAGAGAACAGATTTATTTCAAAATTAAACTGCAACCTAAGAGTCTAGTTTAGTGCATTAAACAACGGTCTCCCATAAGGGAAGATTGCTGCCCTTTCATGATTAATAAATTCATTTAAAAAAAAAAGGCTAAGAAAACAGATGCTCGAGTCTCAGTGTTCAAAAGAAAGTTGAAGCGTGAGTGATAACAAGGAAAAAAAGCAGGAACCACAAACAAGAAGAAAAAGAGAGACCTGCACAAGAAATTATGTTGCCATAAGAAATCTAAAATGTTAGGAGGACTGCCAAATATTCAAAAATAGTCATTCAGCCCAAAAGCAAGCTGCAAGCGCAAGAAAACGCTTAACACAATCTGTCTGCACAGGGTCATCCTGAAATGGTATTAAACCAGACAAATCATAACTGAAAAGAAAGTCTGTAATTTTAGCAGATGATTACTAACTGCACTAATTAAGTGGCTTTAATTGACTCCATCGAAGTCAAGAGACAATTCATATGTATATCGCTGCAAGACTCAGTAATCATAATTTCTGCAAAGTAACTTTTAAATGACTGATCCTGCAGCTTTTATTATCTAGATAGCTGTTTTCCATCCCTGATTTGCAGATCCCCAGGGGCCATGGATTACTACTGAGGCACTGGAGGTAGCTAAGAAAAGCACGTTTGTTGTCAATACGCTTTCACTGCAAGCTTTGAAGGATCCCAAAACTGAAGAAGATTAAAAAAAAAGAACAGGGACAGAGGGAATATGTATTTTCCTGCTTTATGACTTTATTACTGCTTCCTAACTTCCTGAGCGCTTTCAAAATATGGGAAACTGTCTTCTTGCTTTCCCCTGAAGAATTTCTATTTTTCTGCCCTTATTAATTAAGGAGGAAGAATATTAAAAATTAATTTTAAGGCATAAAACCAAAACCTTTTAATGTGTGCAACCATTGCTTCTAAAAAATAGTTTCTACTCCTTATAACTGTACCTAATATATGTAATATACTATTATACTATATTATTATTATTATATTTTATCATATTATTATATCTTCTTATTAGCTAACTTCAACTAAAGGTTGTTTTTTTAGAGAGCCTGAACAATACAACTCCATCAGAAAATAAATTAACCCATGGCATCACTATTCAGCAAAATTTTAATAACTGGAGACACAGTCCTATAGCAGGAAGCACCAAGGCCTTTTGTTTTATGTTTTCTCATTTAGCCCCATAACTCCTTCGTTTTACCTTGAAGACTGGCAAGAACAATTAGTCCCTCTCCTTCCCATGAAATCACTTTATGGATTTGCAGCCTGTTGCATTATTGTCGTTCCTTTCCTCCAAATTGAATAGGTTCAGCTTTCCTGCAGTCCGACGTTACAAACCTTTCACTCTTTTATTTGCACTCTTCCCAACTCTCTTATTTATCTTTCTTTTCAGAATACCATGCTCAGAAGCTTAATGTAGCATTTTAAATGTTACCTTCTCCGTTCAAAATTGAAAGGATTGTATTTTTCCATTTATAGCTAGTGTTTTACAGGTGATCAAAACCTCAGAAAGGGGAGAACTGATCCAAATATGTGTAAAAGCCTTTGTGTCAGAGCAACTACTTTAAGACTATTTTAACTCAAACACATCAAAAAGCTGAATTAAAAGTATATGTATATAAAAGTAACTCAGCCATTACTGAATCTTCGAATATTTACCATTATGACTTCAGAATTTTTTTGAACATGCTTATTTACATTTATTTCTTGCTCAGTCTCCCCTAAAGAAGAAAAACGTGGTTTTTTTTTTAAACCATAGCTATAATTTGTTCTCACTTACTTTATTAATACCTTTGCTCTATTTTTTTTTCTGAAGATAGCCAAGAAAACCATTTGTAGCCGAAGTCCTATGGTAGGTTTCATTTGTCCTCTTCTAAATAAACTGAAGAAATGGTTTAATCTGAAGTCTACTTTTCCACTCCTGAAGAACACTCGTCTGTTCATCTCCACAACATCCTTTCCCCTTCATAATTTTTTCTGTTAGGAAAAACAAAGCCAAGAAATTAGTCATATAATTTTTAGCTTTTAAAAGTCAGCTTCTCTCTAGTGGGTTTTGTTTTTTTTTTTTTTTTTTAGATATGGTGATAAAGTTTATATGGGTCAAATCTGACAACGCTGAAAACGTTCTCTCATTTTTATTTACTGGTTCTGTGAAGTGAAGGTAACATTTGCAGAGTCAGCTGTGAGGCTGGCAGCATAATAATTGTTTTGAAAAGAAAGAAATAAATGAATACACTCTCCCCATTTGAAATGGAGCTTTCAGGGGTGGTATGTTCGTGCCACAAGCGTGAAACTTTGCATCCTTCTCTCTCTCTCCTTACCTTATTTCTGCCCAACTCAGCCCAGGTGAGCAGTGCAGTGGTGACAGAGCTGCAGGTGATGCTTCCTTCAGCACAAGGAACTGCACAAAAAAAAAAGAAAAATACTGAAACTACAGGGAAGAGCAGTGCAGCACAAAACTAAAAGAAGATAGAGACGGCCAGGAAAAATACTGGTGCAATGGAAACTTGCAACAACGACAAGGAGTAATAAATAAATATAAGCAATGCATAGGTATCTGTTCAAATTCTGCCAGCCCCATGGAAATTAGTATAAAGTGACACACAAGCAGGAATACTGCAGCTGGAAACAAGACAAGGAAAGAGAGCATCCCTTGCACAGAGCCCAGGCAGGGAGAAGCTCCCAGCCAGCAGCCCTGCTCACAGCATCAGAGCAGACAAACAGGAGCAGCAAAACCTTTTTAATCCCTCCATCAGCACCAGCTGCTCCCACTTTTATTTTGCAAAACGTGGTACAGCCCCTTTTCCCAGTGCTGGGAGAGGCATTCCCGCTGCCTGGTTAGCAGGTGGGCACACAACCTTTGGGAATATATATAATCCAGGTGTGGGAATTATGAGCCTCCTTCACACCACTGAAACATGAGCAAAACAATGCTAATGTGTGTATCTCCCCATGCTACAGGTCCTCAGCCTCTCTCCAGTCCAGCTAGTAAGGTGCCAAGCAGTTAGACAGCCTCAGGTAGATATTTTTGCCCAGGACTTGTTGGAGTAGAGATAAATAGACATCTAAAGAGTAAAAAAAACCAACCACATTTAGAAATTGCAGCTTACAGAAACACCTGTAGGTCTCACCTCATTCAGTACGTTACTGCAGTTGGGGTCGCAGCTGAACGATGACCACCACCACCCCCAGCAGCATACCAACAGGCAGATAAGTTCCTCCAGGTCTTCCCCAGCTGTGTGTAGGGATGAAGGTTCAGGTGATGGCATTTGAGTAAATCTGTTGCCAGATAAATTCTCCTTGAGCAGCCTCTAATACGGATTTAGCTGTGACAGGGAAGGATAAGGTTGA
The DNA here is from genome assembly GCF_009769465.1 of Tauraco erythrolophus. NCBI lineage: Eukaryota > Metazoa > Chordata > Aves > Musophagiformes > Musophagidae > Tauraco > Tauraco erythrolophus. The sequence continues at coordinate 26,932,468 of NC_141475.1, forward strand.
GCTAAGTCCATAAAATGTGGTCTCTTGTCAAATAAAAACAAAAGCAGCAACATGGTGTGTACCAAAATACCCTCATAAAGCAAAGGAGTGAAGATTTTACACAGTGTTGGAGCACTTTATGCTCTTATGAACCTGGTTATCGATGAGGACCATAGATTTCTTTATTCTGTAGCTTGTACTAGTCCCACTCCTGGATGCAAAGCAGTGGTTTACACCACCTCAGTGACATGTTCTGCACATGAGTGTGCAAGAGTCTTCTCCCATTGCCCTGAGTGCCGGTGAAAGGAGCAAATATACTTCAAATATATTTTAAAGACTAAGCATACAGTTTTAGAAAATTCATGTTATAGTAGGAACCATAAATTAGCCTCCTGGAGATTTTCAGCAGTTTTGAGCTATTTCTGCAGGAGGTAAGAAAGGTTGAAATATTTGCTAAATTTTTACAGTTCTTATAAGAAATAATTATATTTGAGTATTATGTTGGTGCCTCTGCTCAGAGGTGTAGGCACTGGGTTGTAGATGGTTTTGCAGACTGTGACAAACTAAAAAGGTCTCAGGCTGTTGCAGCATTTGAAAGTTGCCAGCACATGCTGGAGGCTATGAAAAGTTACCAGGACCTTCTGGGCTCTGTCCAGAGCTAACGTGTGTGAGATACCATAGGAAGAAAAACATGGTGTTGCAGAAACCCAGCAAAGAGGCAACATCTGTGGAAGCTCCCCTTGCCTGGTAAATTAAGATGTTGTATGCCCCATAGTACACTTTCCAGCTCTTTCTACAAGATAGTCATGGAGAAACATTAAAACTGCAGCATGCCTGAAGAAGTCATTGATTTAAAAATCAGAAATAACTGACAGAAGTTTCTTCCCTTCATCCCAAGAGACTCAGATTGGGCTTTCAGCATCACATCCAACCGCAGGCGATGCCAGCAAGTGGCCTACACACCGCTTCCCCCTAACACTTTCTCACAGCCAAGAATTAAGATTTGCAGAGTTCCAAAGAAACAACACTTAACTTCCTTAATCAAACCCAAGACCACTAGACCTGAGAATTGGACCCCTTCACCAGAGTCCCACTAGTTCAAGGACGTAACTTCAATAAGTTGGACTGCTCAGCACAACCCCGTGTGCAGCTCACACGCTGCTGAAGTCAATAAGAAAGATTTCCTCTAATAGGTACAAAATAGGACTGGAGCACAGCACCAGGCTGTGGATGGGGGTACGCATGAACAGAACATTTTTAGCACCTATAAAATAAGAAAACAGCACAGGCTCTGTGTATTTCCCTAACTGCAGCAAAAAGAATACAAAAGTATTAATGTAATGATGTGAAAAACACCGATTATTACTAATTTCTCTTCTGTGCTTTACTCATTCTCTCAACCAGAAGCTCCATTACTCTTTACCATGCACATGTCTACACGTGCATGTATGTAGATATGTACGTACAAACACACACACACTTTTTTCTTTCTGCACCACAGACTGAAGTTACTCCTCTGCCTCGTCACTAACGAGATGATGAAGAAGGAAATATGCCTTTGCAAAGGCACCATATTCTGGCTCAGCTCTCTTTGCTATTTTTCAGCTGGATGTCACTTTGGATTACCAAGTGCTGTCCAAAGTGCAACATAAGCCCAACAGACCAATTTCTGTACTTTTTTAATACTTCTGCATTCACTGACACTGCATGAGTTATAAATAAGTACAGATATCGCCATGCTATGTTTAGGGTAATATATATCTGGAAAAACAATCTTTCTTCTGCACTACCAATCAAATCACATTCCGAGTTAAAATAAACCTTTAGGGAAAATACTTAAAGACTGGAGGGTGAGCTAAGTATGTAAAATTTGGCTAAGTAATGAGTAAATATGTACACGAACTGCATATAAATATTTTATGAATGAGCTGAAGTAGGAAAAAATTATGTAGGGTAACCTAAGGGAGAATAGCTTAAAGTGATGTGAAGAAATCTCCTTGACGGTGAGATTGTGGAATAGTCTCTCAGGGGAAGAAGCAGCAAACCTGTAATTTAGATAACTTAGGATATGATTGGAGAAAACACCAGAAAACTACAACATGCAGAAAATATTCCAGCATTTGAAGGGACGATCTAGAAGACAAATGGTGGCAAGAGTCCTAGCTCTGCTTTCAGCTCACACCATTTAAGCTCTTGCCAAACGAATGCAAGACAGAGCTTTTCTGCCACAGAGAACAAAGGTGATGTTCAGAAGGTGCAGAGAACTCTTCTACCAGTAGTCAATGGGACATCAAGATTTACTAGAGGTGCGTAGAGACCACCTGGGATAAGGACATGGTGTCGCAACAAGGAAGAACACTTAGGGACCACCAGTGAGGTCATGCTTTGAGGCTGGACCTCAGCTTTCCAGAGGTCCCCTCCAACCACCTTTGGCACGCCTCTGTAATTCCATTAGAGAAATCAACACTTAGAGTACATGCTCTACAGCTCCCTTTCCACGTCAGCACATCAACAATATTTATAAAGGATGACCTGCTTAAACAAGCCATGCGAAGTTGTCTGCTTTGTGTCTTTTTTTTTTCTGCCCCTCGACAGTAGAAAGCTGCTGCTTCTCATCTCTGTGTCAAATCAAGCTGATTTGATCAATACAGAAAGTCCACTGCTTCAACAGTAATGGTCCTAGTCTATGAATACATTTCTTTAACCAGAAAATGTCTACTGAACTCAAAAAAGGGGTTTTACATACCTATCAGAGCAGAGAACAGCAAATATTGTCTAAGACCATCATTGCCCTTTCTGTGCAATACGTAGCTCATCATCAGAGGCTCATGGGATTTTTCATTGCCTTAAGTGGATAGTGTATGTTTACAAAGTGCAGATCCATAATCAAAGTGGGAGCTGGTACTTGACCTGGGCTAATGTCCATGTTCTCACACAATTGCAAAATTAGTGTGATGTATCTTTTTTACTTTTTAGAATTTTCTACAAGTCAACATTATTAAATGTATTTAAATAAATGGATGTTTGCATTTTAGCTATAATGACTTGTATATATGTACTACATATATTCATATATATATATAGATGACTTCCCCCCCCACATCAACCCATGACAATGACTTGAAGTGTACAGAGAAGAGGGTTCTCAAGCCAAGCTTATTAAGATTCAAAGTACAGCAGACCTTTTTCTCATCATATGAACAAGAATATTTTCAGGCAAATTTGTGTTTCGTAGCCAGGGGCATCATTTGCAGGTGACTGAACAATCAATTAAAATAGCTCGAGTAGGCTTTTCTCTAAGTTTTTTCCATATAACCAGGTCATTGCTGCTTATTCACATGGTTAGGGGCATTTTAGACACTAATCACACAAAGTTTTCCTGAAGATTTCTGGTACTATCTTCTGGATTTACATTTTCTTTTCCCCAAGGTGATGGAGGACTGAACGTGCACCTTGGGACACACTGTGACATTTGTCAGCCTTGGCAGTGTTATAGATCTGTGCTGCTATAGCTATTTTTCTACCTTACTAATTAATTTTTACAAATTCAATGTAGACCATGTAGCCATCACAAAACACGTCAATGGCTCCTCCACAGCCTTAGACCTTTGAGTCTTTGGACTTTGAACCAAGTGAAGGGCAAATCGGCAGAACTGAACGGAATTTGGGATCAGTAGGTTGATGAGGCTGAGGATAGTCCTGTTTACCTTGCACTGGTTCAAAAGCAATGGGTTCTTGGCTCACCTGTTCCTCGTAGCCAGTTTGTTAAGGTTATTTGCAATTTCTCTGAGCTGCTCAGTCACTTGTTTTCATCGGCTTCGTCATCATATTTCAGCTGCAAGCCACTGTTCAGTGCGAGCATGTTAAATAAGGTCATGAATCCATAACCACAATTACCATGGCTCTTTATTTCCATTAGTGATTGATAATAATTTTTTCCTAGGATAAATATTTTTAGGAGTCTGAACAAATGCACTTACGCATAATAGGGTTCAGCGCTTCTATGATTAAGTTACTTTTTTTTTTTTTTTTTAAGATTACCTATTCAATCATGGGAAAACAATTTTGCCACCGGTGGTGAGTCAATCATCCTACAAAATACAGACTTAATGTTTGTTCGTTTTTTTTTTCATAAACTGTTCATCAAACACTTGTGAATAATGAATACGTAAATTGGGATCAGACACGATGTGTGAATTTAGGGCTCAATTCATCCAATAATTTATTTATCAAGAACAATTTGAGTAGTACTATCTAAAAGCACCAAATTAGTTCTCTATTAGCAGCCAACTGAACTTTCTGACTTTGTGCATAAGTGTTTGCAAAACATGAGCATGCACACACAGCCCTCCCCTCACCCTGCTGCTGAGCTGGGCTCTGCCTTGTGCTCACCTTCCCCAACCTCCCTCATATTTCCATTCAAAAATTGTCCAAAACCAATAATGGAAGTGAAATGGCATACTTTGCATACCCCTTACGACTTTGGTATGCATATGGGTTTTTTGACTTAAGATATAATCTATCAGACTATATTCGTACCACCACCTCCAGTATTGCTCCGGCGTAGCTGAGGTTCAGTTATCATTTTCATTATAAACATTTGCAGTGGGATGGAATAATTTGTTGTAAAGCATACCAAGCTGTCTGCTTGGATGTGTTGGATTTCTCCTCCGTGCAACTGATTTAAATCTTATAAGACATTTTTATAGAGAGGCCAAAAAAACTGCATCTTTCTTGACTCTTTTTTTTTAACAGTTACATTTCAGAAGGGAAAAAAAACCCAGCTTTTGTACATAAATTATTATTGGGAAGTTCTCATAAAAGCAACACAAAACCCTTTACTAGCTATGTAAGTTTTATCAGTAAATATTTCAGGTTTTGGATAGGATGACAGTAAAGTGTCTCACAATGGGTAAAAATGTGAATTCACCAAAGTCATCACAATGTAGCTTTTCTAGAAATGTGAGGGTATGCAACCTACTCTGCTTTCTAAATGAGACTCACCAATGTCAAAGAAGATATATTTCATAGATTATAAAAAATACCAAGTAATTCAGGCTCAAAATGCTATAATTTAGGTCTTGAATGTGGAAACCTTTACTTAGTCCCTTTGAAATTGATTGACCTGCCTGTGTATTGAGGGAAACCTCACATGAAGGAATAATTTCTTTCTTACTTAAGAAGTGGTCAAGAATAGGGATAGAGAGAAATCACAAATTTCATGTTTGGGTTTTCTGTCTAAACAGCTGGAGTTTGTTCAGTTGACTCCAGGAAACTTGTCAGACTTCTGAATTTTGTAATGCAGATTTTCTGCTTTAATAATCTGAATTTAATAATTAAAATCTTGCCCTTGCATTTACAAAATATAAGCAATTAATGCCTCATTATTTAGTTATGTCATATACTACACATATAAAGTGATGAAGTGAATAATTGACCACTTAGATATGCAACGACATGTCGACATGTCTAAACCTATTCCCTTCACAGTTCATAAGAAAAAGCTGGAATTGAGAACATTTTTACAAACCAAACATCTCAGTTAAAAATGTCAGTCTGTATCAACTGAAATATTTTACCCAGGATTTGACAAGTTTAAGTAAGATTTGTATGTCTGTTGGGTCATATTTGAAACCAAAATTAATTTTGAACCAGAAAATCAGATTACAGTTCTTTGCAGAATGTCAGAGTATCACTCTTTCGCAACTGTGCTGCCAAAAAAAAAAAGGGGGATGGGGGGGATTAAAACCTAAAGATGTTGCCAATGCAGACTCTTTTGTGCAGAGTTCATAGATTTGAATTTTTAAAATGAAAAGAGGAGTGACTATTTGATGTGTTTCACCTGAGTACATTGTATCACTTACAAAGACCCAACGAAGTGCCTGATGGTCCCTCAGCCCTGTCTGTTGTGGAGCTGACTCAGGTTCCCAGCTCAAAGAAATTGTCACCTCTCCACGTTCTATGACCTGTCTTCAAAGCACCATATGTAGCTACACGAAGTGAGAACTGATAGTGCTGCGAGCTGCTAGAGGCAACGCCACCTCGGTCTTTCTTTGGGTGGAGAAAGGAGGAAGGAAATCTTTGGAGTTAAAGTTACTATAATTAATTTTCTGTCTGTGCACTTTACTTGTACAGTCAATTTGTCATCGAAGGGTATAATTTACTCTTCTCCCCACAGACTTTTGAACAGTAAAGTAAAAGACTCCGGATATTGCAAAGTGTGCAAGACTGATGATAAGGCAGAAAAGCCAGTGCTCTTGCAAACCCTCCCATCACTTTGAGCCCTTTCTTCCAGCTGGGCTCTAAAGGAACTTTCCATCAAAGCCAGAAGAAAACTATACACAATTTTAAACCTTTATCTGACCTCTTGTTTCCATAGGGTTATGCCTTAAACCTCTGGGTCCTTCCAGCTTTCTTTTTTTCCTATGAAAACTTCCCTTTCAGGCATCCTCCATACCCCCGCACCACTCAGAGTGGGCTTTCACGTCAGCTATCTCCTGCTCTGCTGGGAGCCCACACAGATGAGCACCTCTCTGACCTTGCCTTCAAACACAAAAGACAAAAGGGAGAGGATGAAACCAACTGAAGCAAGAGAAAGAGTTGTAGTAGGCAGCAGAGGAGAGAGCGAAAGACCACGGCGACGGAGTATCGGTGGGAACTATGAGTTAACAGCAAAACACGCTGCACAAAAAGTATTTTAACCCTATCTCTGCGATGCAAGCCAGAGGAGCTTTTGTCCTTGTTGTGTCTTAGAATAGATTTCTTAGCCTCAGGTGGATGTATTATAAAGCCCAGGCAAAACTATAGTTAGAACAAAGAGAAAAGCAACCAAAATCCCAAGTTGCTGGTCTGTTAAGAGAGGCTTTACAAAGTTTGGTTCTCTAAATAAGGAACGAACTGACCTTGAGAGCAGCAGAATCAAGGAAGATTGCTAAAAGTGCTGCTAGAAAAAGATATCAGTAGGAGTATTTTCATATCTATTCAGCTTTATTGCAAGAGCCAGATGACAAATTTTTGAGCCGTTTTTTAAAAAAGCAGAGCTTCTCAGAAACAAGACGAAATACAAATACCAACTACAATATTAAAATTTATATCACATTTAACATAGAAACATCTCTGGTATATCTCAGAAGACACAGAAAAAACGATGTCATGAATAAAAGTCTCAATAATGTTTAACCACAATAAGAGGGTGGGAGAGGAAGGATCAAGAAGATCTAGTCAATCATTGTGGGGATATGCACATCATAGTGTCTTCTAAAAGGGAATTCATTTCTAAGAGCACAGGCTTACGGAGATGTTTAGAAATCACATCTCACATCTGAACACTTGATAAAGTTCAAATATGAGCATAAATAATCCAGCTCACAATGATGAGTTCTCCCTGCTGTTGACTGTCTTTTCATTTTACAGCCCGAGTTAAGCACCGTCTCTTGGATCTGAATGCAGTTTGATGTTTTCTCTGCAGAGCTTATTTTCACAGTTATAATCCAAGTTTTTCATTTGTAACATCAGTCCATTGCTGATTAGGGAATATAACAAAAAATAGGATGTGTGGAGGTGCATTTTAGTTTTCAATTTATCCGTTTGCTTTTAATTTCTCAGAAATTAAAAGAGAAAAGATTGTTGAGGAAGAACATGCTTTTCCAGATGTATAGCAGTTTTGAATGGGGTTACTTTGAGTTCTGCTTTTTTTTTTTTCCCCATCCTTTGAACCGCCGCAGTTGTGTTCCGATTTCCCGAGTCGCTCTGTCTTATTTTTACCTCATATGACTTGGATCAGAGATGCTGCAAAGCACAGTCTCTGTTGAGCATTGCTGGAGGAGCAAACACTGGTGTCACGAGGAGCCTCGAGAAGGGTGAAAAGGGCTTTGCAGAGCTGTGGGCACAAGCACCCATAGTTAAAAGCGTAAATTTGTCTGGAAGAGCTCAACAGCTGCATACATGTGCATAGAGGTAGATGAGCATGTTTATAGAAGCTCATATTTGTCTGTTTTCTACAGTCTTGTCTTAAGCATTCATATCTTTCATGTTTTTTATTGAACACTGGTTAGTTATGGAAAACTCTTTTAAATCAATAGGGGTCTTAATTCAACCTAATATTTACACTTAAAAAGGAATGTTACCCTTTTAGGGCTTATATTGAAAAGTAAGAGAGACTGTTCAGAGAGAAAAAGACCTTAAGATCAATTAAATTGTACCGAAAACAAAGATGAAAGATGTCGTAGAGTGTGTGAGTATTCCGTTAAAGTTTTCCAACCTCCTTGAACGTTGACCTTCAAAATTACACGTAACCATCTGCTCCTGAAATCTATATGTTTCTCGAGATTGGGGAACAGAAGTTCAGAGCATGAATTTCCTAAGGGTTAGATTCTTGGGGGAAGCATAACTAAGGAAGCATGACCAATAATTTCCCAGCCTGAAAAATCTCTGGAGTTATCAGCAAAGATAGTGAGGGGAGGATTTATGATGCGGAGGGCACAGCTGATTAGAAAACTCCCTTTAAATGGATGCTAAAATGGGGAGAGAAGGATCTAGGCTGGCACTCAAAATTTAAATAGAGCATAAAAAGCTATTACTTTATTATTTCACGAGGAACTAAAGGAAAGTAATCAAGAATGCTTGTATACAACTTATTGTAGTAAAGAAAAATAGAGGGACTGCAATTCAGATTTTGGAATCCAGCAGTTTTATGAACTAAAGCAGTAATAAATCCAAAAATAACAAAATGAAATAGGATTTAGGAAGCTATTTAAAAACAATTTGAATTAAACAGTCTATTAGTGAGCGTTCGAACAAATCTATGTATTTTTACATTGCTACAGCTCTTGGTTGGATATAAACAGCAGGATGAAATAGGAAAGTAAAACTCCTGGAAATCACAATTACTGCATTTTATAATGGCAATTTGCATTTACAGTATTCATTGCTTAAAGTTGAAATTGTGGCAGCTCAGTAACAATTGTCTCTTTGAAACCTGTTTACTATAAGACACGTTTCCTGAAGGCTTATACCCAGTAAATGCCTCCCACACAAATGGCCCTGACATTTCATCAAGACACAGAGTTTTGTCCCTTTTCTCCAACTACAGTGGTACATTTTGCTATCCCTGCTTCCGTAGTGCTGCAGGTTATGTTCAAAGGGGAAATGTCTTATAACAGATCATCTTTGTTATTATTTATTATTTATGCAGAAGAGCAGACAGGCATAAAGAGCAGTTAAATGAAAGTCCCTTTCAGAGGAACGAGTGAGCTGGAGCCCCCAGGTTCCTAAACATGCTTACCCTTAACCACTGCAAACAGGTCGATGAGTGAGAAATGGGGTCCTGATTGCAGATTAAAGAGTGAGCAGGGGAAAGAAATGCAGGGAAGGACCACGGCAAAGAAGGAGGAATTTAAATCTGCTCTAGAGCACTGAACACCTCCTAACTCGCTGTGTCACGGAGGTGCAACAAGATGGATTGCAGCTGTTTGCCTACTGAAGGAAATAGATCAGAAGGGAGGTTTTATGGGGAAAAAAAAAAGATTTTTTTTTTTTTTTCAGAAATCAGTGTAAAAAATTGACAATCTTACCTTCAATATAAATGTTTTCTCTACCAGAAGAATAAAAAAAAGCATTTCACAACTGCTACTGAACTAAGCTGGCAAACTGCCCGCAGGCAAATGCTCTGTTTGTATCTGACCACACTTCAGAGAGGTGGGCTGGAACGGGAATGGTTAATCAACTGGCCTAACTTTATAAAAGCAGCATATCAAAAGCAAGGAGTGTATCCCAAGTGCACTGCTTTGCTCCCATATTTTAATCAGAAAGCTTTCCATGAAGATAAACAGACAGGTAGATAGGTAGGTATTAGTGTGTCTTGCACCTCTGGCAGTGATTTCAGTCGGTGGAGGGAAGGTGTAAGACATCAAACAAAACACTCCTCTGATGTTGGCAGTAGCAGTCCACACCTAATTTGACATGTGTAATTAGTATCTCAAGGTGCAAGGTAAAGGAAGAATCTTAGCTACAGCCTTTGTACGAGAGAACAAAGAGCTGGAGATGCGCTTATATTTAGCCTTGATGTACTTTCAGTTTTTAAAGCAAACAGAAGTGTTAAATAAATCACCATGAATAGATTTGAAAAAGTGGGAGACCAACTAAAGCTAGCAACTCTAAGCCAAAGGACTTAGAGTTGGAAAGGAAAGAGATAGACTGAGATGATTTTTTTTTTTGTACTTTGATTTCTTTTTCCTTCCTTCTCTCCCTACTTATTAAACTCTTCCTACCTCTCATTTCACCCACGTTTCCACAATACTGCTGTCCATGCACAAGGCTTGGCTATTCAGTCTGCTGTAACTGTCATCTGCCATTCCCTCCTGGGCTGGAGGACCACATTCCTGGCAGGCAGCTTTACTCCTTCAGAAGGAGACTCAACTAGAAGGCTCACAGTTGAGGGCATGTACTACAACTCCATTTTCCAGAAGCATCCATGTTAATTCCCTTTCAACGTGATAAGGACCTGTCTTTTCTTGTATGTTGACTTGACAGCTGTTAACCCTATACATGACAGTGAAAGGAACAAGCAAAATTGTCTAAATATCTCCTCCACTACTTGCTTTTCTACTGCATCACTAGATTTGCTAAAGCTAGCGGACAACAAAAGTTTAGCATGAAAACCCTGCAAAACCCATTGAGAAGCCAACAGTTGTCAGTTTGCACTTTTCTTCCAGCAGTCTTTATGTTTCATACTTAGGAGGATATTTGTTATGTCTTAAGATTAAGAAATAAAACTTTACAAACTTTACCTGAGATTTCCATAATCGGTTATCTGCTTTCCAGAACGACTTCTTTCCTGTAAGTTTTAACGGTGTTTGATTCTCTACTTTCAAGCTGCAAGAGAGTAGAAACAGAGGAGAGGGAAAAAGGTGATGAAATAAGGACAATGAAAATTTAGGCTGAATAAGAGGAGAAACTTCTTTCTCTTAACAGACAGCTACAATAAACTTTGAAATAACAGATTGGTCAGAACACTGGAAATAAGCTACAGAGAACAACTTTCGCACTGACAGGAGATGAACTTGTAACCGAGTAGCTTTTCTCCATCTCTAACTTCTGATTGTACCAATAGAACAAGGAGAGGATGCGGATATCAAAGAAAATTGCTTTAGGGAATTTAGTCTCACTATTAGCTCTTTGTCCCCAGGGGTGTTGTTATGAAATGAAAAACACCTCCTAGAGCTGCCATAATGGTAAAGTGAAAAAGAAATTCTTATTTGGGAGAAAATGTATGTCAGATGTCTATAACATAGGAGTAGACAATAATATAAGAAAGTCAGAATTTAGCTGGTAGAAATGGCTCTTGTGTAACTGGAAACCAGCAGGAGCCCATGACAAGCAATACATCTTTGTTTAAGGATTAATTGCCACCTTTCAGCAACACAGGGTTTCCATCAGTAGGAAGCTTGAAGAGAGAGATTTCTTGAAAGGGAGCATTATCCTTGTGATGTCCCAGTGGTTTCAGAAAGGTAATTGTGCCTTCTTAAAAGAGAAGGAGCTTCTGTAAGTGGCACTGTACTGCCAGTAACAACCTTTTATGCATCAGTAGTTCATTTCTGTTGAAGGATTGTGTCATTAGCATATAAGGATATTTATTACGTACAGAACATCAAAACAAGGCGACTTCTAAGAGCTTACCTTGGAAAAAAGGAGCTCAGTTTGTCTGGAGGGGAAAGCAGTGTTGGCGTGTGTATTAAAGTGTATGCTAAAACATTATGATTTTGGAGAAAGGTGGAAAATCACTGACGAGGTGTTCCTGAGCATCTTTTGGGTATTCTGTTTTTTCTCCCCCTCTATCTTAGGGGCAAGCTTGTACTGCCTGGGGACAGGTCTTTGTAAGGAAAGGTCCAAGTTTTCCCAGATTTCCCATGTGTAGCTGTACAATAAACAGGCTCACAAATCTGAAGTCTTTGCAACAACAGCCTGGTCCCCTTGCAGAACTACGTCAGGGTATCTTTCCCATGTACGTGTCCCTGGTATGCAGGGGGAGCAGACCCTGAAGTTGCAGGACAGCAGGAACAAGCTCTCATGCAAAAGGGAAAAGCCAACAACAACAACAACAACAAAAATCTTTCTTTTTCTCATAAACACACGTATTTTTAAGAACCAGACCTCCCACAGAAGTGACGCAGAAGATAGGAACTTCAAACTTAATTTACCAAAGCCAAAGCCAGGAACCTTAAAGTTAAAGAAGTAACTGGGGAGGAAATCTATTTTTGGCACTTCACAGTCAGATGATTTCATTTAGAAGAATATCCCTTTCAGAAACACCTCTAAAATTTCTCCTGACTAAGAAGTGAAGTCACTCAGGCACCCAGGGAATTTTACATCAGTAAAACAAGTCATGCCACTCCTGCAACTTTTATGACTAGAACCATCTCCTTTTAACCTTCTTTTTATTCCTTCCTGCTCTTCCAGCAACCTCAACTCTGTAATCAGAGACAGAAGCAAAAGCACAAAGATTATACAGGTCTGAGCTCCACAAACTCCTCTCCTCCTCCTTGCTGCCCCCAACATTCTTGTTACTGGGATCTCCACTCTTAAAAATATTATTTGGACGAAATCTAAGCATAAACTATGTCAACTTCCTAGACCTTGAAAATGCAATATGTGTTGGGTTGAGATGAATCTCTCTCATTTTACTCACAGGTTATGCCAGCTTCACACATATGTACCTTAATTCACTTCCCACATACATTCTTCTCTGCTGAAATGAAAGACAAGATAAAAGATGCAGAGCTGACGTGCGGTTTGGTGACCCAGGCCCTTGTCAAGGGGAGGAACTGGACCAAGACCACAAACTCATTTCACATAACCTACAGAGCAGCAGTCATGTTATAGCAATTTTCACAGCTGCCAAGAACCCTGGTCTTCCCATGGTATATTGAATTTAATATTCCCTTACGCAGATACATAATCAATTTTTAAGCTCAGAAATTTAATATCTCCAGGAGTAAATTTCCTGTATTGCGAAGACTGCAAGGATCAAATCTGCAGTTTATGTTCCAGATGCTCAGCTGTCATTCTATGGCCCACTTTATTGAGTCTTACATGTACCCAAACTGAACCAAAGCTGAAACTCAATAACTTTCAGTATCCTGTTGACTGTGAAACTGAACTTTTCCATTAACATAACTGTAATTGTAAATATCATTTATAAGGTGATATATGTTTATAAAAATAGTAATATATTAACAGTCCATTTTTTTAGCAACTTAAAATCATGCTCTTAGCAGTGAAGAGGTACTCGATTTGTCATTCCACAAAATGCCAACATGCAATAATTGTGCTCATGCCCCTAGAATTGAATCAGCTATTAAATTTCTCAGCTTTCCTGTACCAAAAGATATTCTGGAGACATGCATGAAGGCTCTAGTACAAGTCCTGTGATTCTTCCAAGTATTACATGACATTTCAAAAAACATTAAGCTATTAACCTCTCATTTTTAGTTCTTACTGATTTCATCAAAACAGTGATTTAGAGTGAAACAGTGAACAGCAACACAGGTCCTATGGCAAGAGAGCTTTCAAAAATATGTGGTGTAAGATATAAACCACTAAAGCTGTGAAATATTGTACTGTCTTTAGAATATGGAGCAATGAAGCAGTAATTTACAATTAATGACCACATTTAGCATGCTGTGTATTCAGAATAACAACTCAATAATATAATGCAATAATAACTCAATAATATAATATCCAATACATTCCTCAGTAATGGATGTTAATGATTAGCCTGTTTATTAATGGCTGAAATGAAGCTGCTATAAACTTTCACTGTGGTAGTCAGTAATGATGTATTACTCATATTATTTCCCATTAAAAAATTAATTGTTTTCGTGCTTTGTACCTGAAGTTCCCAGAGGTATGGTGTGGGAAAATGACTGAAATTGGAGGGGAATGGGAGAATATTGCTCCCTAGAATTCAGCTAATATTAGAGCAGCTCTGACATGAAGCACAGCTGCTGCTCTCAGGAACAAACAAGGCCTCAATATCCTTGAAATGGGGAGTAGAGTGATACGAAGGTATCATGGCTCAGCCCTGTTATCGGGGACAAGAAACAACGAACAAGGCCCACGCAATACCCTTGAAATGGGGAGTAGAGTGGTACGGAGGTATCACGGCTCATCCCTGTTATCAGGGATGAGAGGCGCCTGGTAAAGATAACCATAAAAATGCCATCAAGGGAAGTGAATCACAACCGCTGCCTCAGCAGTGATGGCGAAATTGTGTCCTTCAGCTACTAAGTCACACCTCCACCCGCCTCCGAGCTGCGACCACCCCTCAAACGAGCAATTTACACCAATCCCAATTAGTGAACACCCCTCACGAGAGAAATTTACACCAATGCTAATAAAAGTTATGTATGACTAGAGTCACTCGAGCTCCACCTAAAAGATATGAAAAAAGTATAAAATAGCGGCAAACAAAGGGGATGTTAGGGAGAAGCCCCCCCCATCGGAACGTCTGGGATCAGTCGACGGGCTGAACCTCTCTTCTCCCCCCCATAGGGACGCCTATTGGGTAAGAACTCTGTGTTATGTGCACTTACTTAATTACTTACTAACATCTTGCTAGCTATTTAGTATTATCACTGATCAGTAATTGTTTTATATTATCACTGCAGTATTTCAATTAAAGTTGTTTTTGTAGTCAGTCACTATCACCGGCTATCCTCGAACCTGTATTCTGTCACAAATAAAATATATATATCCATGTTTCCGGAAACTTTTGAATTATTATAAGGAGCTGGCCCATAGTACTACTAGTGACGAACCCTTAATAAGTGGGCGAATCACCCTCCGACTCACTGAGCTGCCAAGAGAAGGCAGGGGGAGTCGGGCCCAAGGGTCTCGTCTAACTTGGGAGCTGGTATACTGGCCAAATTACCTCCTGTTCGTCTATTAGTGAGGGATCCCACGATAAGTCAGACGAATCACCCTCCGACCTACTGAGCTGCCAAGAGAGGCCAGGGGGAGTCGGAGCCAAAGGTCTCGCCTGACTTGGGAGCTGATAGACTGGTCTTTTGACCTCAAAACGTGACAGTATGGTTTTGTCCTCAAATACATGAGTAGAGATTTTTGGTGAAAAAACCCAACACCTTTGCAGTATTGTGAATTCACATTACTGCACTGCTTTGTTTTAGAAAGAAGTTATTTCCAGAACTGCTCATCATCCATGTGGGAACCAACTGTTCAAAATAGCTCCCTGGTTGCTTCCAGCCTCCTTCTGCTCCCACCTCTGAAACCTTCACTGTACCCAGATTGGGGATGAAATTTTCAAAAAGTCTTTTAAAAAAGTATTTTAAAATATTTAAATTTCACATCCTCCCCACCAGAACACCCAAACAAAGATTTTGTCAATGACTAACATCTGACCATCGTATGTCATGTAGAGTCTTTGTTTCTGCAGTTGACTATGTAGCTGCTGCATGCGCTAATATTTGTGAAGTTTGGTATAAAAATCTGTGTTTTGGTCTAAAAGGAGCAGCTGTTAAGTTTGGTAGTCATTTTCCAACCCTGTTTCTTAATGTGTACATTTTCATATCTAGTCTGTCTATATCATACCCCATTGCCTGCAGGTCCTCCTGCCCACACCCTTACAACTGTGAACACATGGACTCATTTCAACCCAAATGATTGCTAAAGAGCAGAAAGAAATCCTGAAAAGAGACAGAGAGGGAGAGTTTGGATTTTTTTTTTTTTCCCCTAAACCTGATATTTTCATCTTTGCCAAATTACTAACTTCTCATGCTTTATATCCTTTTATTTTTTTTTCCTAAATGGCAGAGATGCATTGTCATCTTAAAGACAGCTCTCGAAAGATGGAGTTGGAATCAAAAGCACAGCTGCAAAACTGAAGGAAATATTCTATGGCAGAAGTAAAGGATATACTACAAATTTCAAGATATCTTTCATTTATGCTAGTGTCTATTTAGTGAATGGGAACTTCTGTAGAGACTCCTGTTTGAACCAACTGGGATAATCACCTCTTGGTGTGGGCATATAGCATGATGGGGGAGGTGCAGAACCCACTATTCTTCCCCAGTACCACAAAATGAGGTTCAAATTTAGGCTTTTCTGCAGTTTTGGAGCATACTCCTATTTAGGAAAATAGAGTTTGTAATTATAGTGGGTTATTGTATCCAAGGCAGTGTGGCACCTTTCTTACCATTCCTTGTCTATATCAAGTCAGAGACTGGCACAGTCAATACCATTATTAAAAAGCAGTTTGAATTTTACAGCCTTTGTATTTTGTTCATTTCTTGAGTTATTCCTACTTTGAGTTTGCTACAAATCAGTCTGTACCCTTCGTCTGAAGTATGTAAAAATGAGGCACAAGGCTGCATTGCTACATTTCTTCAAGCTCCTGAGAATTAAAACTTTTTCTATTACGTTTTTTTTTTTTTTTGTCTTATATTTTGTGCAACAGTAAATTTATTTCTTAGGCAGCAACCGAAGGGGAACCTGAAAGCAGCATTTTTCGTCCTTAGACTAATTCATTACATCAAGAATAAAACCCATAATCTAGAGCTAACAAGGGAAATACCTGTATTATCAAAAGTACAATTTTTCTACAGCGGGAGACTCTATTTACAAAATGCTGAAAATGTAGTAAATCCAAAATTGAATTTAGTATAAAGACATTAAGCTCAATGAAATGCTGCAGTTAAGAGCACTTTTCCCACAACTGTGTGGCCTCTTGAAATCATAAGAAATGCATAATGAAGCAAATACGACCTAAAAGATAAAATCTACTGATAGTCTATGTCACTTTGCTTGATCCAAAACGAAATTTGAAGATCTGGTTGTAAAAAGCAAGTGCAGTTAATTATTTCAACAACTAGAAATTAGACCCTTACCTTAACTTTTAATCAAAGCTTCCTCCTGCCCCAATCCTCTCCTCCATTTTTTTCTTCCAAAGAAAAGATGAAAGAGGTGTTCATAGATGTCCAGATACCTCCCAGAGCTGGGTCAATCCTCTTGCGTGCCAGAGGTCTCTCAGTGCCAAGTCTGGCCAGAACAAGGGAACATTAATATGGGGAAGGTTGTGGTCATGGCTGATACAATGCATGAAAGGAACAGCAAGCTTCCAAGAAATCTTATTTGGGATGTGTATGTGGGGAACCAGAGTTACCTCCCCACCGCTGAGTCGGTTTGCACAACTATGCCAACCCAGAAAGAGAAATCTGCCATTGTTATGAACACAAAGGCAACCAAGGGAGCCTTGATGATAGGGGGCAGCTCTTCTGTCTTGTTGCAATGGAGTAATTTCTTACCTCTTTCCAAAGAGTGGCTCACAACACAGACCAAAGAGAGGGAAACATTTCAATAACTGTCCCAAAAAGACCACTTTCTGCATTTTAAGATGAGTCTCTAAGAGCTCCAAACTATGGCTGTTACTCACACTCTAATTACTTACCTACGAGACCGTTTCCATCAGCTTGCCCATGGGAACACAAGCACCACGGGTGCAGCAGCTTCGTTTCTCCTAGCAGTAACACCAACGCTTCCTAGTTAGCTAGGAGTACCCCATCAGCCCTCTCCCTCTGGAAACTGGGGCCTTCACTTCTCTTTGCTAGAAGTACCCATGCTGAAACACCACATTTTCTGAAAGTTTCTGTAATAGAAATCTTTATTTCCCTGAGCCTATTCAAATTTCTCTTTTATAGCCTCGCATTTAAATGAAGCCCTCGGATTATTCCACTGCAATAGTCTCACACTTCTCACTTCATCCCTTGTCTTCCTTCTGACTGCTGCACAGGAGAAAGAATTTGGAATTCAATCTTTAAATTTTTATTTCCATAAACTCCTTTTTTTTTTTTTCTGAGCATGTCATTCCATCGCTTCCAACTCGCTGCGCTATTTCTGCAGTTGGCAATATTCATTTTTTTCAATAAGGCCATGGTTTCTGTACAAATAACCACGCACGGTTCCAATGATAACAACGTTTTCCTCATGCCATTTCTCACTTGGGGTGAAGGTGAGCGTGTAAACCAGATGTTTTCCGCGAAAACAAATTCCTAAACTCATGACCTAGCAAATGCTGCTTCTTGCATATCTTACAAGCTGGAGGAGCATCCTGCATGATTTATAATAGCAGATACAGAACAACAAACAGAACATTATATAAGGAAACAGGCTATCGTTAATTTAATATTGTTATTTGTGAATACCTATGCAATATTCACAAGTCTTTCTCCATCTACTCAAAACAATAGCTCTAATTAGTTTAACTGCTCCATAATTTTTTATTATTATTATTTTAATTCAGGCACGCATTGCAATTCAGTCTGATTTTGTGATTCAAACAGAGAAGGAAAACAGATAAACAGTTATTTTTTATGTGTTATTTATGCAAATATATTACCCTAACCAGTAGACCCACTGCTTACAGACAATGCCCTGTTCTTGCAAGTAAGAATGCAGTCAAAATGCTAGGAAATGTTTGTTTATCTCTATCTCATCTGCAAGTCAGATAAAAGCATCAGCTGTTTAAAACAGCTTACTTAGCTCAATGAACCAAATTACATGTACTGTTTCTCCACTTTACTGATCCATGCTAAAATATAATAGTTTTTTACATGGGAGCGTATAAAGAACACATCTAAGTGCAAGAGAAACCTCTGCCTTTTAAAGGTTTGTAGTAATCTCTTTCTCTGTGCCCAGGGATCAAAACAGAAAGGATTAAAATACTCTCAGTGCTCCCTTTCACACAGAGAAAAGTACCGAAACATCATTGCACACGACAGCGAGTCCGACCCAAGCCCTTCAGGCACTGTTTTGTGCTTGGCCGATGATTTTTTCCCTCATTATTTTCCAGCACGCTGCTGTCTCTTGTTTAGGCCACTTGTAGGATTTCATTATATTTTTTTTTAACGTTTTAAAGAATGGCAGCAGGTTTTGGCAATAACACAAAATTAAACTGCTGGTTTGAACAGTTTATAATTTCAGGTCTTAAATAGTGTAAGACTAAATACACATAAATAACTTACATCCCTTGTATTTTAAATGACTGGAAATCACCACAGGAGAAGTGAGTTTGTAGGCTGCAGGCTTTGAGAAACTGTGGCAGATGTACACATCCGAAGTACACATCTAAACTGGGACATTCTTGCTGGTGGCAGTCATCCTATGTGTTCAGGAGAATTCACGGATTTCATAGATTTCATAGATTTCTAGGTTGGAAAAGACCTCAGAGATCATCGAGTCCAACCGTCCCTAATCCCCATTAAACCATATCCCTAAGTAGATCATCCACCCTATTCTTAAACACATCCAGGGATGGGGACTCAACCACCTCCCTGGGCAGCCTATTCCAGTGGCTGACAACCCTTTCAGAGAAGAAATACTTCCTAACATGCAACCTGAATCTGCCCTGACTAAGATTGGTCTTGAAGTAGAATTTTTTTCTGCCTGTCGTCATCTACCTACAACATGACTGGTTTGGGAATGTTTTTGGTGAAAAGTGAACAAAGATATGTGTAAGCAAAAAGTGAGCTGATCGTAAAATAAATTCGTAGAAATATTAATGCAGACAATTTAAAACAATTATAAATATTTTTACTGTCTAGGGAAAAACAACTCCACCCTTACCAGTAGATGTAATCTAATTACTAAGGAAGCTAAGATTAAAGAAGTTTCTCGAGAAAAATGAAAGGTCTCGTGTTATAAGCAGATCTTACTTAATCAAAATTCTGAGTCTTGCGTGATGTAGGAAATGCAAACGTTATTTGTTGATGTTGCCAGAGGACAATCAGAGGTTGTCATTTATTTCCCCTTTCATCCCCATTACAGAAATTGCACGACTACCCCTAGGTAAAATTTGTCTATCCTAATCACTTCTGCCGATTGAAGGGGCTTCTGAAACCTGTCTGAGAAGATTAAAAAAAACCCTTATCTAATTCAGATGATGTGTTCTCATACTCAGAAGGGTCCAATTCTTGCCTTGAACATCAAAACTACCAAGGAGAAGTGACCTCCAAGGACAAACAGCCATGCAGACCGGAACATAAACTTCTAAATTCCAGAAAATAATCAAAGAGTCAGCTATCAAAAGGGGCCCTTGCTGGAGATAAGAGGAGGGAAAAAAATTAGTTTTTAGCTATCATTTCAATACATTTCTAATTCATGCCCCAAATCTAACTGTATTCAGAATACTTTTATTTTATTAGGTCTTCAGGACAGCTCTGCCCACAGAAGGGAAAAAACACACCCTAACCTTTATTTTTAAGAAAGTCAAGATACAGGGATACATGCCCAGAGGGGTTTATATCCCTTATTTCTTAGGGGAAATGTCTCATTTAATTCCAGAAGAGATCTGGGACTGCACAGTTTAGTAAATAGTCCAGAATGTCTGTCCCTTCTTCTCTGTTTTCAGATATTACACAGATGAGGCATGGATCAGTCTCCCAATAACTAACACCACAACAGATTTAGAGGCTTTAAGTTCTATTTTCTACCCTTCAGGAAAGATGAACTGTTGCCTTACTTTCACGACTCCAGAGAACAAGATGATTAACTGAATCAAAACATGTTTCATCAGGTGAGTCTTGGCAGCTGTAACAACAAGGGTTATTTAGGAGCATCTGAAAGTAACATCATGGAACAATAAAATTCAGTATTTTGTCAGGTGTGTTACTTTACTATAGACAGGATGAATGACTGACACATGAAGGGGTCAAAACACTTATTTTTATGCAGCTGCATATTTGTCTTCACCCGTTAGGATCCTCTCTCTGAAACTGGTGACACGCCAGATCTGAATGACAATCCCTCATGGTCTCTGTTTTTCTGTCTCTCATGTTTCAAAGATTACAGAAATATAATGAGTAATCCATACTTTTAAACAAGTATTTCAAAGATTATGTTTATATAACGGTAAAATACATATAATTGCTGTACTGTGCACAACTGTATTTATGGCAATTTTCAAGAGTTTATAAAGCCAGGGTGCACGGTACAAAACAAAAAATTTGCATTCGTGGCATCAGTTTTCATCATTGCTGAGCCCCATCGAAAGCCCAGACAAATCTGTTTCACTGCATCAGCAGCATGGCATTCTGCTAAATATAACTTGGTGAGTTGATTTAGCTGGGAGGAGACACCATAATGAGATCTATTCTACAATTTTACATTCCTCCTGAAACACGGGATGTCTTTGAATGGAGCTCAAAGATTCAGTGAAACAAATCAGATTAATCCCTTTTGAAAGACAGCTCAAGGGGAAAGAGTATCAGTTCTCTGTCATGTATATCTGAGCAGTAGGATGGTCAAGGGGCCTGTGAAAATTGGCTGGTGTTAATTATTTCATTGTTTGTATTATGTTTTCACTTTCAAATCCTCAAACATGACAGAAGACTTAGATTTACAACAACAATGCCATATGAACCCACTGATTCCATATCCTTATTCTGAGCTCTACATGTTGATTCATATTCCAAAGGGATCTGCTAATATACAGAACAACTCCACAGGTATTTCGATGGTTTTTAACACATTGATTTAAAGTAATTTAAATTTGATTGGTAAGAAATAGGATGACATAAGGCCAAGGAGAATACAATCCAGTGGTAGAAGATTTAGTGTGCATCCATTCCCTCTACCTTATTTTAAAATCAGTTGATTCTGCAATAATAAAATAAGTAACTAACACCAGCTGTCCAAGTAGCAATCAGATGTTTGTAATAGCTGCCCCTTTAGGAAAGATGCCAGGGAATGTGTAAAACCCAAGTGCTCACCTAAACTAAAGAATATCCACTGAGCCCAGTCAAAATTAATAGCAAAACGATCTAATCAAGAGCTGTCATTGACAAAATTATCCACAGTCTAATAAATGTAGCTTGTCCTGATACTGACAGATTAGCTTTTTGGTTTGAAACATACTTCTAGTCTACACTTATAAGGCACACACTGGCATTTTCTGTATTCGCTTTACCAAATCTCTAGGGATGTTCCAGAATGAACCCTACAGTCTTTGAGAGCAGTCTGAAAATAGCAGCTGAATATATTGAAAGATCTCAAGTTACAGCATATCAGTAAAGCGTTTTTCAGTTGGAGTTTAAATCTGATTTCTTTCAAGGGCTGATCTCAAATAGCAATGTTCACCTCAACCACTTCGAGAAATGGCTTTTGAAAAAGCCAATTTTTTAAGTGCAGTGTGAGAAATTACAGTTCTGAAATAGTAGAAAGTAGTCAGGAAAATTCCAAGACATGAGTCATGATTCTTATCGATTGTAAAGTCTAGAAATCTAGTAAGCAAGATCACATGGAACGATTGACCACGATAGCTGTTAGTGAGTCTTCAGAAATCACAGCATCTCTTTAACCATTTTTACAAGCTCACTGGAGGAGCAATTGTACCTCAAGATCAATTGCCATCACTGGACCAAAGAACAGGAATACCTGCAGCAGCTCAACAAACGTGATATCTTTTCATTCTCATCAAAACAGAGGTCTTTTTTTGGCAAAACATGACATCAGGGTGTCTAAGAATTAGCCACACCCCCAACATCAGATACAATCACGTATCTTGGTGGAGAAGCTTGATCCAATTCTGATTCCAGAATGAACAGGTGTGCAGATGGAAGTCACTTGCTCAAGTCAGGAGGTTGTCACAGCTCCTGGAAGAGATGGCTGAGGCCAGAAAATGAAAACAAACAGAGCCTTTCCCTGACCATCTGTGATGTTGCATGTGATCTTGTTTGCCTGTCCTAGATTCAAGGGTGAGTTTTAGACACCGGGATTATGATTTTATGTCTGACCTAAATCTGTTCTGTTCCTCACTGCTGTGGCACAGGTATATCCTTTAATCAATTTTACTTTTGCTGCTGTTTAGCTCGCATCTCCCTTGACTCCTGAACTCTGAAACACAGCAAGTATGAGAAAATTCACTTCTTTGGACCATAGATACCACCAAAACCATCTTCTCATCTTTCTTAGTTGTTTCTGATTTAAACGGATCCCGACATAGATTCACAAGTTCTGCTATAATAATTGAGGTATTATTTCCTTTCTGTAATGTATAAACACTTAATCCTTTGTTTTTCTGAGCAGCACTAAAATAGGCAAAAATCCTTATTTGGTTTTGCACCCAGCACTGTTGAATCTTTTTCCCTTTCCAGATTCATTAACCATTTGATAACCTTAATAATGCACCTTAGTGTTTTATCTTTCATCCTACTATCATTTCATCTAACTCTTCTAGATCCCTTCAACATCTTTTCCTGTTCAGCCATATAAATCTGAATAATTTTATAAAATCTGACTGGTTTTACTCCTATTGTTTAGTACTGTCCCTTAGCTCATAAAAGCCACATTTAATCCCAGCCACCCTGGAATAAACCTGGAGGCCATCTCTCTGAAAAACCTTCACTTCAGCATGTAGAAAAAGGATCACTTCTTTCCTAACTTATTCTGTCTTTTAGTAGTTTCTTAATCAATATTTTTCTTTAACCGTCTTTGACATGTTGCAATGAACACCTGGAAGCTTGGATAAATGTAACAAACAAATGCAGAAGAAGAAAAAACCCACAACAACAGATATTCAAGTGTTCAAAGCACACATTTGTTACACAAAATCTATTCAAATATGTTTTTTTAATTTTCATACTCACCTAAAATGGATATTTAAGGTGACTTGAATCACATAAGAATATTTTCTATGAATCATTTGAAATTAATAAGTTTTCTTATGAAAAATATGAAATATTTTAATAAAAATTACTGCGTTTAGTGTCCCTATGAAATACATGAGTTCCTTTGCCCTTTCAGGATGTAATCCAAATGAAGCTTTTTAAGGATAAAAATGGTAAGTTACTTTAAATGCACCACTGTACGGCCACCAGCTACCATGGAAAAACATTTTGGTTGGATTTAAATACTCTGGGCATCTGCATTCAAGATTTAGTTCATGCATTATATTCTGACATAAGACTAAAATTTTCTGAGATCCAGTAGTAACTGTCAAACTTGTACTTCCAATGCGTATGACTTTGCATATTATTTTGAATAATTTTTTTAAACTAATGTTTAGAAAGACATATGTTCCTAGCTTTCCCTTTTTCAGCATTTATATAAAGTTTCTCATCATTCTCAGAACTGCCATTCCTATTATTGTAGCAGTTATTTTGTTCCAAATGCATTAGTTACCCTTTTCTAGGTTTCACATTGCAAACACTCCTGAAATATTACCTACAGATTGCTAGGATTTTTTTTATGCTGGTAGTACATTTTTTTTATTTTTTAGGTATTACAGTATTTAGGTACTTCTTTACATTTCTTTCATTATGGTTAACTCAATGAAAAGCACATTAGTTACCTGTCCAGGCCAAGTTCTTACTCCAAGATAAATGTGATGCTACTTCAGTTCTCTTAGGCTGACACCACATTCCTCACCAGTATTCAATGTTAAACCTGAAGTTGTTTTCCAAACTTCGAGCTGGAAATGAAAAATTGCAGGAAAAGCTATTGTACAGAAAATCTAATTCTGATCTTCTGAACAGACCAGATTCCCTGCTCAGAAAGTAATGTTGAATAATAATAATCATCCTGACATCAGTTGACAATTTGGGTGATGTACTTCGAGTCTAAAAAACACACCTGCATTTTTCATAAAGCTTGATTCATGCCTGCTCAACAAGATGTGAATTAACTCATTATTTATCTTGATCTCTTATGCTATCTTCAAAGGTTAGAGCTCAAAATCTGTCTTTCTGTAGTCTTCATCCGTAGTCTTTCACCCATTTTTCCATGTAAATTGGAATCCTCAAACGAGGAGAGTTTTGGATAATGGATCCTATAAAAGGAGGAAAACCAGGAGAGCTTCTGTGAATCTATTCTTTGAAGGTTTTGTGTTTTCATCATGAAGATACACTTTGACAAGTCATTGAACAAATGAAGACTGTATACGACTTCACAATCAATTCCAAAGCCCCATGGTTATCAACAGGGTGCCCTTTGGATCACTTATCTGACCAGTAAAAAGATCGTGTCAAATAAAAAATTCAGTAGATAAAAAATGGCCTATATGAAAAGTCATTAAAGCTTTGCCATAGGTTTGGAAATGGTAAGTAGAGCAGGATGTAATCAATACTCGAAAGCCAAGAACTGTAGAAAAAGACTGGAACAATTTAAAGGCAGCCAGAAACCAGTCATCTGTGTACTGGCCATTCAGAATGTAAAGGTACATAGGATGTATTCAAAAACAGAAAATATGTTTAAAATAAGCATGAACATGAAACAGAGGCTAAGACAATTTTTTGCTATTCCACTATGGGTTTCAATGGTTTAAATGAGCTGGTTTTGTATTTCACAGTAATTGTCCCTTAAGACATAGGTCAGAGTTTTGGGTCAATTTCCGAAATATTTTAAAAATATTTGCATACTATGGTAAGTACTTCTGAAATTTCAGAACAGTGCGATTTTCAGTAAAAGTCTTTTTCTTCTCAGAGCCAGTAGAACCTGAAAGTCCTTGAGAACGAAGTTTGATCAAGAAAAGCAGCTTAATTGAAAAGCTGCCTTTGCAAATCGAACGCCTTCCTCCCATACTACAGATATTTTTAAAGGCTTGCAGAAGGCAAAACGAAAAGCAGGATGGGGGCAAATGCAATACTATATATACTTTGGCTTAATAGTCACACATTTTTTTACCACACATTTTTCGTACAGAGGGAAGTGAAATGACGCAGCTTCCTAGCAAAAGAGAAAAAGAAGTTTATAACACAATAAAAATCAGATAAAAAAAGCTAAAATAGCAATAGTAGCTACAAAAATAAGTTAAACACATACATGCACACACACAAATCCAAGTTGGGGAGACAAGGAAAAGCCTTCCAAGAATATTATGGAGTAACTCGAGCACTTATGTGCCACAGATACAGCACTGTAAATCTTTTTTTTTAATAGAATGGATATTTACAGACTGGATGTAGGAACAAACTTTTCGCCAGTTTTATACATTCTCTTAACATCATAACACATTGCACTTTTCACAGATGTTAAGGCCAAATTCGCACATAACATTGATTGATATATAAACTGTTTTTATGGGAGAGCAGTAGCCAGTCTTTCCTGCTCATGAAAAAGAAGCGGAGAGAAGGCCAGCGAGATACAACAAATTACAAGAGATAAAAGTACATCAATCAAGGCAGGCAGTGGTAGGCTGATGACTGACAAATACAAGGTGTATAGGCTACTACAATCTCAGCACCAGAAAACTGAAATATAAAGTGGAAAGTTGCTATCTTACAGAATATGACAAAGTTAACACTGGCAAAAATTTCTACAACTTTGTAGAAATAATCAAGGAGGAAAGGAATAGTGAAACCACATACTGGAGGAAATGCTGGTATCTAAGATGGCAGGTGCAAGAAGAGAGGGGATTGGTATTTGCTGATAAAGTAGGAAAAAAAAAAAATCAAATCCAGCATCAGCTGTCTTGTAGGAGTAACTCACCTTCCTATCATTGGTTTTGTCAGAGGCATCATGTGGAATCAGAGCACCAGTCTGCAAGGCACCAACACAGAGATACACGCTGAGAAACGGGTGAGGAAGGACAATAGGGAGAGAATCATGGTTACTGGGAAGTCACGTAGCAGAAAGTTGTTTTACAATTATATTTGAAGAAAACTTTCTCTTCCTGCTGCACCATCTCCATTCCCCTCCGAATCGTTAGCCTGAACCCCTGCTCTCTCCCTTCAGAAAAACCCTCAGGAGAGCTCTGCTGCAAATTAGGTGAAAACTTCTCACTTTAGAGGCAATAGTACCTCTGTTTGCAGAAAGATCTCATAATATCTCAATGTTATTAGTGTCAATTGCTTTCCTCATGAATCCTGAAACATGAAATTGTACAGGGAAGCTACATCACTGATGCAAAGGAGCTCATGGTCTGGGCCATTTCGAGCTTCCTGCTCTATTACTTTAATTAATACATGCGTGTGTGCATCGTTTCCACCTTCATGCTTGTTCTTTAAGAGATTTTATTGCATATGCTCAGTGGCACATTATGAATTGAAACGAGAACTGGAGACATTCCAAAATATAAGCCTGACCGAGTTACATCAGGGAAAAAGTTAGTGTGTATGAAACAACAGAGATAATTCAGTCTTGGGAAGATGGTGCCAACTCAAGTAGCTACTTGACTACGTCCTGAAGCTCACCCATGTCTAACATACATGTATCTACTTCAGAGAGGACACCTTTGCCTCATTGAAACCAAGAAATTTCATCAACTTCAAAGGGGTGCAAATTTTCTCAGTAATTGCTGGGACATTTGCATTGATGGTGTCTAAGGAAAGCACATACTATACATGTGGTTTTGAATAGATAATTCTGATCTTTCAAATGGGAAGTGTTTTCCTTGAATTACTACTTAGGTTACTGTCAATACATACCTGCATAAATCTTCCTAGCCTATTGCCATTTAAGAACAAACAAGTGGTTTCTCTTACTAAGACAATGACTTCTACTACTTGTATGTGAAGGATTGCTCAGTGCATACTCATAGCCACTATCAATTTCATTAATCAAATATTTTACAAAATGAAAGTCAGGCATTGTTTTCTGTTGTCTTTCAAGCACTCATTAATATGACAGTTTATATTTATCAGTGCAGCTAACCACCAATAAATTGTTTTGGGTTTTTTTTCTTTTTTTTTTCTTTATTATGACTCAAAACTTGCCCTGTCAGACCAATTTGCTCTTTGTAATTAATTACTTGTTGCTACTTGTCAGAGCAATGCCCCTTGTCCTGAGAAGACCTCTTGTGTGCTCCTGGTGCTCTGCAGACACTTCCCTCCTCCATCTACAGAAGCGTTCTGCTCATTTCGATGCTTTTTGAAACCTGGTGTAAACAGCAATACCATTTTCTGTCCTGGCAAAATTAGATTTCATGGTCCAGTTGTCAAAGGAATAACGGGAATCCATTTGGCACGTGCAAAGACCTGCCAGTGTGGGAATTGCCTGTGACTGCCGCAGATGACAAGTGCTAATTAATGGTGTTTTCTGAAAGAACTGCCATACAGAATGGACCCTTTACCTGTCAGCTTTAAGAGAAAACCCTTTTCACTCCTGACAGGTGTCTCCCAGACTTCAGCTCCTTCTTGGTCTGTAGGAGTCCTACTTCCAGCCTCAATAGCTATGACTTCAAAGTTAAAAAAATAAAAAGCAATTCAATGTGCCTTTATAAAATACGTTGGCAGGGAAACAGAACTGAAATGAGATGTACAACGGGATGTGTAAGAGTTCAAAGGACAAAGTACAACGCAATTATGTTTTAAAGATGTGCTGAACATCCTGCCTTAAAGCACCACTTAAACGTCTTTGCAGCCTCAACACCTCCCAGTCAAGCCCGGAGAGATGATTGATAGATGAAAACAATATATTGCGCCTCTTGCCATGGCAGCTTTCCTATCAACCTGCTGATCAATGCAGGGAGCCCAATTTCCCCACGCTGTTAATCTTGTCAGAAGCATTAGCATCCCTCAGGTTTGGCAGCACATCGCCCGCTATAGCTTTTTAATGGCACCTGAGCTGTGCTGACATGTTGGATTAAGTAGACTTACCTCGGTGGGTTACACAGCCCTGCGGTAAGAAACCATCACTCTTACATGCACACCTCTGCAATAAGTGTGGGGTTCCTTCTAGGAATGACTTAAGAGCAATTTCCACATGATGAACTTACAACTAGGTGTGTTCCCTCACGTGTCTTATATAGGTCCTAAAGCATCACAGGCTGGAGCTTAGCAAATGGGTCTGATTCCTGGGCAAAGCCCAACTGAACTGGGGTCTGGAGAGCAGAGAGTCCATTCTGGATTGCACATGACCCTCTTTATTATCTGAATAGCAGCACGCAAGAGGGCTGCAGAAGGGACAGAGAGCAAAGGGTTGCTGTAATCAAAGGTGTTAAACATAAAGGGGAAAACTTTGGGCACAAAATCAAGGAAAGTATTCCTATTCATTTCATAAATGCTGTTTTCACCTAGATAATTGAAAGTGCCTGTGTGACTAAAGGCTTTATTTTCCAAGCTAGTGAGGAGTTTGAAGGTACCTATTAGTTGTCTAGGGAGATTTCCAGTAGAGTTTTGACATCTTTTAGATATGAGGCTCAATTTCTGTTATAATAAAATGTCTCAAGTTTCTGTCTTCTTTGCATGTGAAGCCCAACATGGTACTCACTGGTCCAACAGATATTGATGCATTGTATCTACTGGTTAAAATAACTTATTGTGAATTATACCCAGCAGTTTTAGAGCCGGTTCAAAACTATTTTTCCTTTAGATCCAGAAAGATCAAGATTCACATGCCCATTTTCACTGCAAAAGGCAATCGGCACCTGAGCACTATCAAAAGAACTTCCAGTAAATTTATTTAAGTTGAAGTGTAGTTCCCTCTGTCACCTTAGCACACGATTTACTTCTATGTGCGTTTGTGTGGTATTTATCTATAAAAATACAATACATAACACAGGTCCCAAAATAGCATCTTGTAAAATATTTCTGGAACGCCTGTCACGCTATTTAGTAGTAGTTCAGAGTTCAAAAATGCATATTTTACCTTTCCAAAGTCTCTCCAGAAATACTTCTATGAATGTATTGGAGGTTCCAAATTCTGAGTTTAACAATGTCGAATGCTTGGTTTAACCCCTTTCACACTGCTGCTCCACTACTTGCAATATAAGCAAATGAATGAAGCCTGGAGTCTTTCCCATTGAATGCTAGCTTTGATTGCCATTTAAAAGCACCTACAGCTGAGATTTGAAAAGAATAAAGGAAAACTAAAAATAAAATATGAGAACTAAGAACGGACATATAATACAAAATTAAGAATTAAAAATATTGAAAAAAGAACTTTTCTTTGAGGAAAAAACACATAAAAGGGAAGTTTTCAGCTTTAAGGAAAGGGTAATTTTTTGAAGGAATTTTCAAGCAAATATAAAAATAGATTTTTGCTTATAATTTTTGAAAATAACTGTCATTAGAATACACGACAGTGTGAACGCCTACCAAGCACTGACTCAGCATCCTGTATGTGGGACATCACGCTCCCTTACGCACTGAATGAACATACCTTCAATCTGGGTATGACCAAAATTACAGCAGCAGATAATTTAAAGACAGAAAAGATACATACTTCAAAGGGAAAATTAGAGAAACATTGCAGTTCATGAGAGCAAGTGGCCTGCATGTCCTTCCCAAGTTAACACTTGCAGAGGATGAAACAATATGCGTGAGCAAACTCAGAGGAGGAGCCTTAAGCCCACTCAGGACATGCAGCAATAAAGAAAACAAGATGCTCTTTCTGTTAACAAGATACTGTTAAATAAAAAGATTAGTCATGGTAATAAAAAATATAAGCAAGAATAGACACAGCTTCAAAACTGTCGCCAAAATGAGCAATTCTTCTCAAGCAAAACAAGATAAAGGCAGGCTTGTAAGTGAAGATGCATACAACGAGCTGAAAGAGCAAAGACAACAACAAATCATAAGAAAGAAAACAAGAAAATTAGCTTAGCAAAATAATAGGCAGGAAAATAAAATCAGATATAATAACTCTCTTAGGGAAAAGAATATAAAACCAGAACAAAAGGAAGTACCCCACCAAGCACAAACAAAAGATGATAGATAGCAGGAAAAAAAAAAATTAAAGGACTCCAAATGTGGAAATTTTAGAAGGTTCCAAATAGCTACCTAGCCAAAATAATTCCAAGATGCACTTAAAGAGAAAATATTATTTAGCTGGAATATGTACCAGAACAAACCACATCCCTCTCTTGTAATAGTAGTTAGCTAGTTCCTGTGTCCTTTACCAAACTTTTCTAAGGAGATTTGAATGCACAACTTGATTTTCCAGACACTATTATTTGGTCTTGGTTCCCAGCAATATCATTAGTCACAATGCTTTTGTATTTTTCCCCTGTAATGGAATTTTGTGAATCAGCCAACACAGTGGTCCAGAGGTAGTTGACAGGCATCACTCTGAAAGCACATTCCAACAGCACATTCCATTCAAAATAGCAAAGCAGGCCACACAAAAAAGTGCACAGGCAGGCAGACATCATGTTCTACCCTTTGTAATGATATTAGAAGATTGACTTAATATTTAAGAACAGGTCATTTCTTTTTATCTAAAAGAATTACGGAAGTTGGTTTCCTGATGTGAAAGTCTAAGGGTCTAAATCTAAAATCTGTTGACCTCAACAGGAAAATATATGGTAAGTGGCATTTTTTGTGTTGGTTTTGAAGACTTGTGAATCACTTTCCAACACTTTAATCTTCAAGCACAAATAGAAATGAGATTTCTTTGTTATATTAATATTTTTTTATGGAAAGTCATACAAAAGTTGAACAACAGGCTTAGCAATAACATAAAGTTAACCTTCAAAAATAACATCTTGCTCCCGTGTCCTAACCAGATATATGTAAAACGGTGGCTCATAAAATATTACAGTTGACCAAAAAGACAACTGCACTTTGTGCCAATGCTTATTGCTTGAGCAAAATTTGTTTTTATTCAACACTGTATCTAAAATATATTCGTGGAGGAATATTGTATTCTTTATTTAGACATCTTTACTGATGTCTAGAAAGAAAAGAAGTTGAACATTCAAAATTTCAAATATTTGCATGAAATGAACTGAGATTTTTTTTTAAATAAAACCCACTCTAAACTAAGAAAGCAAACACAAAAAAAAAGATAGAATTCTAAGAACAGATGATAAGCTTTCTTGAATTCTCTATAGATTTCCACAGCAGGTGTCTGGTTTCTCCAACGCTTTGTCAAAAAAAGATATTTTTACTGCCAGAATAACAACATGAAGTACATCTTCATCAGAATTTTCCCAAAGTATTTAGAGCAAAGAAAACTTTCTGATATTTATTTTCTGTGGATTTCTTATTGGGCCAAGAAAGGTTTTTGATTGCTGAAGGCAACGTATACTGTAATAAACCAGATATTTCACCTTTCATAAACATCAGGAGGGAAAGTACCTGTGGTGGGAATGCACTGAGCAACTGATGCCAAACTCGACCGTTGTCTTTGGACAGACAATTCCCTCCCAGGACAATGTGGAAATGGACTTTCCTTGGATACATTTTTGGTGTCAAATTCCTTTTATAAACTTGGTATTTTATTTTCTTTGAGGCTGTCTAATCTGAACAGTTGGACAGCCCTAGTTTAAATGTTTTAATTTCAGCTCCATAGCCTCTCCTCCTCAGACTCAGGAGCAGGAGGACAGAGGTTTCCCAGTCCCTCTGTGAGGCTCTCTGACATCTGCTCCACAGCTTGAGGCCCTTCAGATCCTTTCTCATCTCTTTCTGGATGGCCAACGAACCATCTCCTCCTCAATAGATGCATGCAAGAAACAGGGCTCTTTACTTTTGTTCAGCCACCTATTTTTGCACAGAACAATAGCTGAAATACTTTACATTTGCAAAAATAAAACATGGAGCTGCCAATAAATCTTTTATTTAAACACCTTCTGTCATATATAAAATAAATTTACCAAAAGTATTCTTCTGCAGAGCAGGTCAGTGAATTAGAAATCTTCCCAGATTTGAAGAGAAAGCCCTAGGAGTAGAACTGTGTGAATAATTGATTGGTTTGTATTGTGAATTTCAGTAGGTGTTTTGGTGAACATTCCTACCTGTCCAATTTTGCCTTCTCCTGAAAAAAAAAAAAACAAAACAAATAATAAAAAAATCCTGTTCTTATAAACATTGAGAGCATAGCATTACCTGAAGTTACTGCAAGGGATGCATGACCCCAGAAGCTGCTGCTGGCATCTTCCCAGTGTCATTTCTAAGCTTTAATGACCATCACAGTCTGCTTTTGAATTTTGACTTTCCTATTTGATAGAGAAAAGGACATAGGTTAGGGAAGACGGATAGTGAACCCCCTACCACCTTAGTGACCTTGTGATGGGGAAGGAGACAGCAGGGAGGTGGTCCCAGGAAAAGGGCTTGCTGTGAAAGAGGGCTCCAAGGGACACCCCAGCTGCCTCATGTTGATGCAGAGAACCTGTACTGCCAGTGGCTGGAAGGAGAGGAGGAGAGATTTTGTTTTAACTGACAATCCTTGCTTTGTAATGCAAAAAACACGACTGCTAAATTAGTTTTTGATGGAGTTTTGGTGGGTTTGGGTTTTAGTGTTTGGGGTTGTTTTTTTTTTCATTAAATGAATGTGATTTAATGCCACTCATAGGATGCAAGTTCTTCTTACACCCAACAAACACATCCATTTAAAATTCTGGAGTTATTCACTCCTCACACACGGTTCTCCGTTCTCTCTTTGCAAAACCAGCCATTTTGTCCTGTGCAAGGACATCTTCCTACAAACAACTGCTTCATCCATTCTGAAGGTGGTTAATTTTAACTACCAGATTTGATAAATTACATATTAAGTGTTTTTAATAACTAATGCATGAAATACTTATGGAAAACTCACCATTCCATTCCTTGTATTATTGATGGAGTAGGTTCTGTACGTAGTAGATGCAAGACTCCATGAACACGTGCAGTCTGCTGGGATTGTGACTGTTCTGTGTTACGTGGTCGAAAAGATATAAATTAAAAAAAGACCAACTCTTCTGGAAGTTGCTTTGGGTCATAAAGAGACATCCATGTTTATCAGAACTCACATCAAGAAAAAGATAGGGAGGAGCTGAGTTATCTTTAGAGTGATAACAGCAATGGAAAAACATTATCAGCTGAATTTCAAAATGTGCATCAGGCATTCTTCATGCCCTGAAAAAGCCTCAGGCTCTCCTAGATATGCTGGGTTTATTCTGTCCACATGGATCTCAGAGTAAGAGCTAAAATTAGCCACTTTTCTCTTTTTTTTTTAAATTTAGTTATTCACAATCTTTCTCAGGTATGATGATGACAATAAGTATGCAATGGCATGGTGTTTCCATGTTGACTACTTTTAGGCCTCTGATGGACACTTTTTTTAACCCTACTGGGCAATCATAGAATTGTTTGCATTGGAAGGGACCTTTGAGATCTAGTTCCAACCCCCCTGTCATGTGCAGGGACACCCTCCACTACACCAGGTTGCTCAAAGCCCCATCCAACCTGGCCTTGAACACTTCCAGGGATGGGGCAGCCACAGCTTCTCTGGGCAGCCTGTTCCAGTGCCTCACCACCCTCAGAGGTATGCAGAAACATCTCATCCAGAAAACTCTCTGCTCTCTTACAGTGAGAGGTCTTGATAAACAGTCCTGTTTTAATGGTTATCACTGTGATAACTTCAATTACCTCCTCACCTACTTTTCTATTACTCCTACGTCCCTCAGTCTTCTCCTTCCTTCCAGGTTTATCTATTTTCCCACATCTTCCAGGAACATCTGTACAATCCATCCTAAGTGTTTTTTTCTCTCCAGTTTATTACTTGTGCAACACCGTTTCAGTCAAGTGTCAAACCCCTCCTTATTAGCGACAATCTCATTGATAGCATTCAGTCCTACTACGTTCTTGTGTTGCTCCAGATTACAGCTTCCACCTGCAGCAATCTCTAGGTATCTTCATTCCCAATCTCTTTTAAAGGTTGCCTAAAAAAACCAAATGAAAAGCCTGCTGGTTGACCTAATTGGCTACTGTTAGGTTGTCACTCAGCTCCACCTCCCACTAGCCGTTAAGCTACAGGGCATCATTTCCTGTTAATTAATAGGCTCAATTACAGTATTTTTTTATCTGAGCTTCCTTCCACTGCATTACAACCAAGCAAAACCCAAACACAGACTCTTGGCCAGATCATGATCTCATCGGTTTAGTTTACTCTATAGGCTCCTCTTGCTTATGGAGATCTGTTTCTCAACATGTGATTTCCTTCCATATGGCTTGCAAAAAACTCGGGGGAGTAGCGCACGCAGAACTTCTTGGTCAATACATTTGTTACTTCCATCGTGGTGGCCCAAAGCACTGATTCATCATGAAATTAGACAAGCACGGAAGCAGCCAGCCAAAAAACAACACTGGAAATAAAAACAGCAGTGGAAGAAACCCTAGAAGACTGTAAAGTAAGCTATATTTAAGACCTACTTTGATCTTTTTTCTTAATTTTGATGTTGCTAAGAGCTAAGTTGCAGTCTACATAAAAATTTAAGTTATCAATAGCACTGAGACAACCTTAAAAAAAAAACCTCCTTGGTATAGCTTCTGTTTTCCAAGGGTTATTGAGCACTCTCCTCTTCGCACATGTAGACCTGATTTGTCTGCCTCCCCTGATGCCCTCTTACCTCCACCTTCAATCAAAAGCCCAAGAGCTGTTGAGGCAGGCCTAAGAATAGGCTGCAATTAAATCTTGATGGTGCTCTATTCACACACAACTCTCCAGGACAAAGAACAGGTTGCCACGTACCACAAACTGTGCTCTCGAGTATTAATTCCTGAGAGGAAATAACTCATGAGCGAACCAATGTAGAGAAAAGGTGCTTATTCTTTGCTGTGGAAACAGGTGAAGGGACATATTGCAGAAGAAATTGTTTCTCTGGAGAGCCTACAGAGAGCTGGAAAGAACAGCAGCCTGGTTTGAAGACTGAAGGTAAGTAAACATGAGAAAAACACCATGTTTTGAAAGAGTCACACGCAGTAGGGAAAAGATGCCAACTCCCTGAGTAGCTCTTCTCCAAAGCATTCCCAGATGCTCAGATCATGTACAATTGTTTTGTCCTGGATGCTGCTAGCAAAATACACATAGAGCAGTTTTCTTAACCACTAAGTTTTTACTTTCATGATTGGTCTGTGTCTTTAAGAAAGTGAATTCAAATTACAACAGAGGTGCCCACCAGGCTGAAGCCCACAAACAAACTCTGCTCTGCCTACGTGAAGGACCATCAGCAGTCCTGAGGTCTGAAATACAGGAGGTTTTATTTCTGCAAGTGGATAGACAGAAGAGCAGCATTCAGAAAATGTATCAGTAAGTCTGAAATTTAATTATGCTGAGCCTCCCGAGAAGGTGAATCATTGGGTCCAGCTGGCCAAAGGCCGGCCAGCACTGCCTGGAGAGAAGCCAGGCACCATGGTCCTTGATGTGTTGTACCGGCACTCTCCAGGTGTTGGGTGGTGGGATTAGTTGTTGGGGTTGTTTTCCCTGCTAGAGAAAGATAATAGCCTCCAAAACATAACAATGTTGGAGATCACCTTTCCAATAAATCATCCCTCAACTGGAAGCCGGGCATTTTAAGCACAAGACCACTTTATTACTCTACTCAGCAACTCAGCAAAAAGAAAACCACCTCAAAACAAACCAAAACAGAAAATCCAGCACCTTTGGGAGGCTTTGCTTTCCCTAAGCACTGAGCTGGCTGGATGCACAGGCCCTGACTGCGTCTGAGCTGGGGCAGGGAGTGCAGGGGGCAAGTTTCTTTATGCCCTTCTCTTCTCTTACATGCTTATCCTCAACTTGGCAAAATCAGCCTTAAGGTACTTCTCCTTGTTATGGATAAGTAGCTGCAATGCCCATGTGCTCAGCCTGTAGAGCAAAAGGAAGAAAGAGCATGTGCATAGCATTAGCCCATTTGTAGATTTTCTCAGAAGCCAATCCAATCTATCCTATTCTTCACTTATTATGCAGCTTCTATCTGGTTTTGATCAAGTATTTTCTATATCTGCTCTTCGCGCACATTTTAAAACAATTTACCTTTTTTTTTTCCCTACTGTATCATTTAACTCAAAAACTTTATACTTCAGGAGAAGATGCAGTTGATCGCTGTGCTTAGTTTTATGGCAGAAACAAAGCGTCGGGTCAAGGGTATGTCTGCATTAATGGATAGCACAGACTTTAATCCCAGATGACAAATGTATCTGAAATGCTATTCCCGTGCGTTTGTAAGGATTGCACGGAGAGCGTTTGCCTTGGAGATGACAGGAGGAAACACACGTGCACAGCCACGCGTGTGCACGGCACGCACAGCCTGACTAGCGGGCGGCGTTGATAAACCACATATTGACACGGGTGAATGTGGGTCAAGGAACACTAAAATGCCGTATTTGCAACAAGTCTCAACAATGCAAAAAAATCACCTGCAAAAATCAGGGCTGCTGATTTTATCGATGCTTCATTCTCTGAAACAAAAACTTTGCGGTCTGGAACGATGACACTGGAGCTGTGAACAGTCTGATCCCCAGCAGCATCATCTTACGGTTATTTTCCTTAACTATTTTCCATCCACCCAACAGCACACGAGCTTCACAGGCAGAAAAAACATCACTGAGATAGGTACAACGTTCAACAAATCCTCATGAACTTCCAGACATCTGTCAGGTTACGGTATTATTCAGCGTTTTGATGGGCAGTGACCGCATGTGCTATTGCTGCATCCATGACGCTGTGGCCTCTTCTCTCGCTGGAGCTGCTGGGTGCTGCCATCAGTTCAGACGACTGATGCTAACGTACACAAGAGCTGGCTAAGTCAACTGGAAGAAGAGAGCATCGCTGAAATAATACAATCTGCATAAAACATTGTTTTCTGGAACGGCGGTATACCCACTCAGAGTTAATTATGACATCTTCAGCGATTCCTTCATTGATTTGAAGGAGGGCATCGTACGTTTGGGGTTCTCAATCAATTGTTCTCCTTTCGGTACATTGAACTGCTGCAGGACGCTGCCGTATTTTGTACAGCTATTTAGTTGCTCGCAGAGAAACGGTCCTTGAAAAACACCTCAGACTCCAATTTATTTCAAGTCATTAAAGCAAAATCTTTCAGATGGACAATATGATTTATAAAGCCTGAGAGATACTTTCATGAACTATCTTACGAATTCTAAACCTTCAATATTTGTTACAGCTCTTTATTCATTTGGTCTCTGAAAAGAAAGAAAAAAAAAAAAGCTCGCCATTGAATAAAGAGGAAAATGATTCTCAGATTTCAAACAATAAGCGCATCAAATTAAAAAATCATTTTTTTCAGTGCCTCTCATGCCGCTTAGTCACAAACGCGCACAATTGTCTAGCCAGGCTTTTCAGCCCGCACACAGCTATTCTGTGGCTTTGAGGCATAAATTGAAAGTGAGCAACTCTGACAGAGAGCTGAGAGGAATACACAAACTCTGAAGTGGAACTGAAACAGCCACCGTGACATTTTTCTTCACGACCCCTTCTCAAATATATGCGCAGTTTGCGTTCGGCTACCTCCGTGCTCTTGGAGGCACCCAAATGGGTGAACATTTGGGTAAACAAAATAAAGGAGCGAGTCCCACTTATATCCAAACAGCTCTATCCCTCTGAAAGCACAGCATCCATCAGCCAGATATTTTAGTGATAGACCCCAGCCATCTAACTGCACTAACACTTGTCTTTTGGCACAAACCTTGAGGGGCGCAGCTCCGTGCCCCGATATGTGCCACCCAGCAAAGATCACTCTTCAGTCCCACAACCCCCGAGCTATTGCTGCCGAAGAGATAGCAGAGCCTGTTCAACCCTCAGCTAATCCTTCCTTCTACAGGAATCCCTGCTGCTGGGATAGGTAATCCCGTAACGCGGACGGTTTGCTAACAGCCCAAGGACATCCTCTCCTAGGGCCTGGGAGAGTGGGGAGAAAGTCACACAAGGCGAGAAGATTAAAGGCTCTTACTGCTTCTTGCTGTATTACCACTGTTACTGGAAGAGGCAAAATACCATGAAAATGCAAAAAAAAAAAAAGAAAGGATGGAAAGGAATTTTAGGTAAAGAAAGTATGTAATCTCATAAACACAGGCTCTGCATTCAATACATCACAGCCAATGTTTTCAAACTCCAAACATCTCCAAAATGCTCAACCACAGCCACCTTCTCCGGCGGTCACACAGCATGCTTTGGTACTGGAATTCACATATTTATCCCGACTCTTTATGGACCCAAATATCCCAAACCGCATCCATATTTCTCCAGAGACTGGCGACAACTTGTTAAGTTGTCACAGATAAATGCCATTCATTCTCCCCCTCCAAGCTCCCGGACAGGTAATATTGCTGCTGCGTGAGTCTAATAGCTCTGAATCCACATGGCTCTTCGCCGTTTACTTTTTGTTCTTTGCCATTCATCCTGTTTCCTATTTCTCCCCTTTCATTTACTGGGTAACTCTTACTCATCCTTTTTCATCCGTCCACAGTCATGACTTTTTCTAGTGTTTTCTATCTAAGCTATTTTAATCTAATCTTTCACAGGACTGCTGGCTCAGAATGATAGCTCTCCTTTCAGACATCATTTATCACGTTACAGTATGGCAGCATTACTTGATTACTGGTAAGGATTCACATTTTCTCTTTATTGTTATAAAAATCTATTGTGAACCTCTAGACTGTCCTGTATTGTGCAAAGAAAAATAATTATAAAGAGTACCTGCTCTCTTTAATACCAATAATTTGTCATCGACCGAGCGTTTTTTCCTAGGTATAATAGTAGTCTGACTAACTCATTACCTTCATCCTAAATACAGCAATTTTGCTGTCTCCTAGCCAAATATTTCTAACATTAACAATACAGTTTAGATAAAATGATTTTAAAAGTTGTACATACAGCCATTTCTGTGTGCTTACACAATGATCATTAATTATCTTGAAGTTTTTAACTCCAATCTTTCACTTCCAGTTCTACTTCAATATTTCTGAGGAGCAATCTGTAACAGTTTGCTTTCTCAGATTTCGTAATCTAGTTTGACATTAGACCACTGGTGACTGGAAGGAAGGAGAAAGGAGATGTGTGCCTGGGGACACATTCACCTCTCAGCAGACTGAAGCAGCAAGTCACAACGATGCAAAGCAGGAGTCTCTGGGAAATGATCATCTCTATCTCAGTCAGGAAAAAAAAAACCACCTGCTTTTACTTCTTTGCAAAACTTTTATGGTCACGAGCATCATACAAACAAGTAAAAAGTCTGTGAAATCCTTGACAACTCTTTTTGCTAAAAATTAGGCTTGTTAAAAATTGTGTTAATACGTTGTGATTAAATTTCCCTAAATGGTCTGAAACCTTACAAACACACCCCAGAAAACTAAAACCTTCAAGAGCAAATCACCATAGACTAAAACTCCAAGGGATATTTGTCTCTAGTAACTCTCCCACACATATTTATCAACAGCTGAACAAGACCAGGACAATTGTGTAATATTCAGAAGTTGTTCTAGACTTAGTGCTCAAGAGGGATGACTGTACTTACAGCACTGCAGATTCATTTTAAAACGTGAAATTCTCTAATGCATTTTGCATGTGAAGTGAAGTTTAAAAAGCACTAATAAGTGCAGGTGAAGAGCACTAATCTTAGCCTTCAGCCTCAATATCACTGGAAGTTTTTCCCTCCTGCCTGAACACCACATGTTC
Organism: Tauraco erythrolophus; assembly: GCF_009769465.1. Classification (NCBI taxonomy): domain Eukaryota; kingdom Metazoa; phylum Chordata; class Aves; order Musophagiformes; family Musophagidae; genus Tauraco; species Tauraco erythrolophus. The sequence goes on from NC_141475.1 coordinate 26,972,782, forward strand.
AGAATAGATCCAATTTTTCCATCTTTTATTTGCATAGGTAGGGACAGTTTATTCAAGCCAATTATCTCAGCATGATTCATCATCATGATGCTCTAAAATAAAAGCAATCATGCTAGATTGGTTGCAATTAAAAAGGTATTTTTACATTTGGAAGAAAATTACCTGTTGAACTGGCAACTTTTTCCAAACAAAGTCAGGATACCTGTTGAACTGGTACGCTGCATTTTTTCCTATGTTTTTCCTGCTCTATGTTGTCCCTTGATTGATTAAACATCTGTGAAAATGAAATGAAAAAGCTCTGGTCCGTCGACTAAGAGAGTATAAATTTTTATTGACCAATTGTAATCGATACAGCTACCCTTATTTTGCAGCATCACGAAGCAACACTTACACACAGCATTGCCAGTGATGAAACTAAAGGAATCAGGATTCAGGGACCCCCAAACCACTCCGGAGAAGAAAAAGAGAATGGCTTTCATCCCACAAGATTTTTCCCAGAGCCTCTCTCAGTCATGTTCTTCCAACTGCTAGTTAAATATTGCCTAACTGATGTACTCAACCTCCGGTAGATTGCAAGAAGCCTGTTTGTAGGTGGAGATCCAGCTCAGCACTGAAACCTGCTTTTATATTTAAGTCCATGACTGTTGGTCTACACTCTTTGCCATCTGAAACAGCAGCATGACCCTCAGCATCTCACCCTGTGCTCCTGTAACCCAGCTTCTCACCTGCTCACCTCTTCTGAATAGGAAGTGTCAGAATCTTGTAGAAATAGTCTGAAGACTTAACTGACTTCTACTAACCTCGGATCAGAGCATACAGAAATAAAGATAAAGATTAAGTAACTACAGAAATTAGGAATGGCCACTTTTAGAGTTTAAGGTCATCCCAACACACCTCCTCTTTATTATGAGTGATGGGAGAGGAAGTATATAGAATCATAGACTTATTTAGGTTGGAAAATACCTTTAAGATCATCGAGTCCAACCATAAACTAGATTTTTTTCCATTCTTTATAAAATAAGTGTTGGAAAGGACAATCGTCTAGTCCAACTGCCTGACAAATTCAGGGCTGACCAAAAGTTAAAGCACGTTGTTAAGGGCATTGTCCAAATGCCTCTTAAACGCTGACAGGCTCAGGGCACTGACTTCCTCTCCAGTAAGCCTGTTCCAGTGTTTGACCACCCTCTCAGTAGAGAAACACTTCCTAATGTCCAGTCTAAACCTCCCCTGGTGCAGCTTTGAGCCATTCCCATATGTCCTATTGTTGGATACCAGGGAGAAGACGTAGCTTGTGTGAACACGTGCATGTTCACACATGCGTATTATGGACAGCAGAAAAGTCATTGCTCGAATTTCTCTTTGATTTTCAATGAAAGCAATTTGTAGAGGTACCAGGTGGAAGGAAACGCAGACAACATCCTGTACCAACTGGAACAGGAGCCTGTGACTGCCGAGCAGAAACGTGCAGCTTATGTAAAACGTCCTGAGTGGCAAACGTATTTGTAGTCTGGACAACATGCTTCAAATGGGAGTTGGTGTCCTAGTTACAGAGAAATAAGACTGTCTCCAAACTGAACTACAGCTGCATCATCTTTAAATACCTGAAACGTTCACATACCTGATGTTTTTTGAGCACCACTCTACCTTTGATCTTCGCAGAATATGAAACTCATTATCATTCCCACAACTGATCCTTCACTCTCTTCGATTCTTCTTTAAAAGTCCTGTTTCCTAGCAGAGCTGAAAGAACTTTTAAAATAAGATAAAAGCCCAGATTTTGCAAACTGCTGTATCCATGCAAAGGAAGATGCTGGCCTGCTCTGGAGAACAGAGCGATGCTGCTCCTGCGCTGCCCTGACGCAACACAGCAGAGCGCTCCATCAGAATTTGGCTTCCCTGTCCCACATGGTAAATCCCTGCTCTCAGGCTCTGGACATCATCAGCTACGACCCATCTCACTGTGACCAGCCATCAGACATTCAGGGGTCCAGATGAATACCAACAATGTTGGCTTGTATCTAATCAGCATCCTTCCCCAGTGCTTAGAAAATGCAGCCAATATCGACCAAATACATTGTTCCAAATTACAGAATCATTATAACAAAAAAGTTTTTTCTCCTTGAGGCTGTAACTAGGATTTTATATAAAAATCAATTTATAATGTCCCTATTTGCCATTTATATTGTTTGTAGTCTCAAATTCAAAGGTGATCTAAGGAGAAACAAATCCAACAAAAATCTATGCCATAGGTATGCTCTTTAAGCAGCAGCTGAGGCAGAACTCTTGAGAGGGACAGGAATCACAGTTTTTTCTTACTTGTCAGTGTCAGGGGAGGAAAAACACAGGAACAACCTGAAAGAGTTTCAGCTTTTCACTCTTGGGACAAGGTCTAACTCGGAGTTTCCTTTTGCTATCCCAGTTCAAGCTAGGTTGAACTTGGCTTTACGTCCTTCTCTGAAAAAGAACATGACATATGTCCTGAGAATGAAGATTTTTTTTTTCCACCCTAAAGAGCCACAAATGAGTACTTGTGAAAGTCCTGCTGCAGGCTGGGTGAGCACATACAAGTACCTTGAGCTTCACCAGAGTGTTGTGCAGATGCATCATCTCTTCGTTAAGCTCTTCGGATTTCTCCTTCACCTCCCCCGGGCTGAGCAAGAAACGAAATAGCGTAAAAAATTAATGTTCTTGCTTTCCCTCTCCCCACCTCTATCTTGTGTGTTCTTTGGAGCTGGAGAGAAAACAAAGCTGCTTCATTATTTACTGCCACCTTAAATTTTTGATGGTAGTCAAAGTCAGAGGCACCACGTTAAAGGGTACCGGCTCCCGTTACCCGACAGTAAAGTTAATCGCAGGAACATCGCGGTGTGTCCGATTCCATGTGAGCGTCTGGACACACCTGAGTTTGAGAGATGAATCCTCCACCACGGGAAAAGCTGAGCTTACCAAATGAATTATTGAGGTGGTAACTGCAAATTAACACAAATCACACACAGTTATCAGAAGGAAACTTTCTATTTTTTTTTCGCCTCAGAGTTTCTAGAAGAAAAGTGGGAAAAACTTCAGAAATTGTGCCTCCCAAGCAGGAAACACCAGCACACACTCTCACACAGTTTTGCAAGCAGCGAGTTAAAAGACAGCTGAAAGAGGAAAACATATTTCAAGGCTAAAATTATTGAGTGGTGTTACACAGAAGGACTGATGCTCACTGGCTTTGGGTATCATGCTGTGCCAAGCTCAGTTACAACTCCTGCCTCTCCCTGAAAGTACGATGCCAGCCCTTTTTGCAACAGAATTGTGGTTCTTGAAGAGAGATGCCCATTCATTCCCATCTCCAATTTTACCTGGGCTTGCTTTGTCGCACAGGGCCATTGGAGAAAACAGAGGAGTCCAAGTTGAGTTCCCTGAGAACAGAGATGCTCCATGAAACCCACCTGGAAATGAGTGGCTGACACCACAAGTGAATGAAAGTTGTTGTCTCTGCTTTTAACGATAGCAGTGAGCTTGTGAGATTCATCATTTCTGACTGCTGGTTCAAAAATATGCAACAAAAATTTGTTAGTAAAGAGAGCCTTCAAAACAGAAGACTAAATACAATGTTGGGTTTTATTATTATTATTCCTACCCCAGAACGTACAATTCCACAAAGGTGCTCGGACTAACAGGTGAGACCTGCCTGCACCCAAACTACTAGTCATTACAAAATCAGGTTTACAATCAAAATGTGCTTAGTAGAAATTCTCCAATATGAATTAAAATATATATTTATTTTTTTCAGTCCTATGTCTATCACCTGGGGCAACCAGAGAACTGACGGGTATTTTTCCACACTAAGGAAATCCCCCCTCCCCCCCCCAGTTTTGGTAGAACAATTTCATCCAGGTGAACTTTTCAGAACTACCTTCGGAGTCCCACGAGACAGTTTTCTGTTCCAGCCTGAGAAACACTCTCTGAATTTTCATTTATTTCTTCTAACGAAAGCTCGTGTCTTTCTCACATCAAGTCGTACGCAATTTGTTCTATATTCCACTGGCCAGTTTTTTTCCCCTAATTCCACTGGCATAAAATCTGTCACCTTGTGAGGAAGTTGGAAGGTTATGCTCCTATCTGGGGTGCTGCAGCTAACCCTTTCATTCACAGAGATTTCTCCTCTGGGGCATCTTTTCAAAGTCTGCAGATCTCGACGCCTGAGCGTGATGTGATTGATGTAGACATCTAAGCCCTGGTGTTACAGTAATTGCCATTTCTGTCACTGTATCTGCAGGGTTTCCTCACCATTATCTCAAAGAGCTCTGAATGTCTGAAACTGTAGGACCGTAAACAGAAAAATACAAAAATGAAAAAAAAAATCAAAAGAAAAAAAAAATCTGTGCATCTCTAGGCACAGAGACTGTTTCTTATTGCTCTGTTGAAAATAGTTCAAGATTGCGTTGCGATCTTCAAGATTAAAAGTAAAACCTCAAGAATAAGCTTCCCTGTCCTTTAGAGTTGGGCCTCTTGTTTTCTTGGGAAGAAAAAATTTTGTCTGCAAAAGCTGCAGTCGTTTTCCACGACTGAACTTCTCACAGTTACTTTTTTTTGTCACTATGGTTAAACCCAAGGATCATCAGAAATTAGCACACGTCATATTTACTGAAAAACTGAATACAAGCAACCCCTCCTCTGCAACCAAGCATGACATCATCTCTTGCAACCAAGCATGACATCATCTTTGTCTCATGACAAAGAAAAGCATAATGAATCTATAAAGCTTTCAGCTTCATTTTTTTTCAGAGCTTTTCCTAAAATATCCTCACTCTAAGGTGTCAACAGTTTATACTGCAAGTTATTGCTCCAACCTAAAACCCACCACAGAAAATCTGACATTATTACCACTTTTTCTTAATAAAATTAAAAAGAAACACATGTAGGTTAATATTCAGTTTTTTCTTTCTGCCAAGCGTCTTAAATAATATCACCAAAACAACACGTAAAAAAGATACATGTGTTTCAAAAATCTGAAAGCCAAAACAAGTGTCTGATCTTATTTGTTTTAAATGGAAATCTTTTCACTGATAAAAGGGTGAGTTAAACTCTACCAACAATCCCAGCAGTTTCAACTGCACATATCACACATTTTTCTGCTAAAAATAAAAATACAGCATTTCCTCCACCTGTTTCCACCGATTTCTAGATCTTGTGCAAAACTTGACACAAAACTTATTAACCATTTAGGCACCAAATCGGAGAAGACTTTTCTATTTCTTTTCCTAGTCTTTCCATGAATGGGAATATATATTTAATCTCATGTTGTATTAACCTTATGACCACAATTCCTCTTGGCCAGAGAACTCCTTTTAGCAAAATGTCTCCTATCTGAATCCTCTCCCCCCTCTAATTTGTCTCTTGCTTTTTTCAGTAGCAAAACTTCAACTTAAAATTTAACAGTTTTAAGGAGTTCCTTAGAATTAGCTTCACAACTGCTTAAATTTGCTGTTATTGCTTTCACAGTGATTTTAAGAGAAAAGGAGTACAGCAGTGGATCCTTTTAAATCACTTGATCACTGCAAGTGAACAGTTGAGTGAGCTGCCTGGCAGACTGGTGACACCGGAGGGTACGTCCCTGCCAGGGAGGGTCCAGTTGTGGACCTGTCGTTCACATTTTGGTGCAATCCCCCCCCTTTTGAACATCCCAGAGCGATCAGCCTCCTGCAGCAGCAAACCCTGATGCTCGCTTTGCTCACTGGTGCTGTTTTAAACCTTACCTTTAAGATTTCATTGCATTTATTTCTCCCTGGTTCTTAATGACGGAGTTCGGGGAAAAGCAGACTGTGCACCATTGCCTGGTAGACCAAAGTCTCTGCTACAAGAACGACAAATCACAGCAATTAGTTAGTGTCAATCCCAGCGATGCTATACAATGCAACTGGATCAGGTTGTTAATTTGCTTTGGGCACTACCTGACCTCTGCTTGTCTACCCTCTGTTTCAGAAAAATTATGTTTGAAATCATCATAGCGGCCTAGACGACACGAGGATCTCATTTGAAATCAATTTGTTCAGTTTCCCCTTCCGTGTTTCTAATATTGTTTCTGAAGTATCATGACAATTTCAAATAATTATATTTTAATTAGCGCTGATTTCCAGTGGAAGTCATGCACAGCCACTTAACAACTTCCACATTAGTACCCAAATAACTTCCCTGTGATTATCTGGAGACTCAAAAGCAGAAATAATGAGATATTGGTATAATCTTTGTTGAGTTCTTTATAAAAAGATCTCTAACAGACTGTATAAGCAGCACATGTATGTCAGAGCAAGAGAAATAAGCAAAATTAGCACAGACAACAAAAAACCCAAACATGAAAACTAGAAATTGCAATTGTCTAAAACATCTACTCTAAATTTACTTTGTCATTTCTAAAAGAAATTACGGCACTTGAAAGGATAACAATGCAGAGTCAAATATTTCAGCTGTTTTTATAAAGGTTGTTGGGGTTTTTTTTTTGTTTTCTAGGAGTTATTTAGAGAATGCACCTTTTACTACCTTCTTTTTTAATATTGTATATCATCCTTTAGTCCCAAAACACCCACCGAGGTGACCACTCTTGCCTTCGTCACTGAAGCAGAGCCAGGACAGATGGGGTGAGTTAGCACAGCAAATGGGGGCCTTGGGTAACGAGTGACTCGGAATAGAAATCAACATTTCTGCAACTTAGGACAGATAATGTATTGCCAGATTTTCTGAAGATCATTCCTAAAATTATGATATAGTCCTTGTAACTGTTTTCCTCCCACTGGTGCGGTGCACTAAGTCCCCCCTACCCAAGCGTGGCAGCAACTCCCAGCAGCAGATCAGGATTTCCAGCCCCAAACCCCGCTACAGCTAGTGCTGCTTTGCTCCTTTGAATTGTTTTTAACAAGGGATCCCAAAACATTTTTAACACCTCCTTTGTGAGACACTTGAATATAAGTGCATTCATTTCACAGATGCAGAGACTCACCAGTCATGGGTTTTCACTGGGAATGCAAGTCAAATGTCCTAATTAGTCACATAGTCCACTAATCAAGTGATTATCTTCATTTCCTGAAGCCAAAACAATTTAATTTTAAAGTTTCGGGGGTATTTACGCACAGCAGGATATTAGTTTGAATTAGGATATGTAGTTAAAAAAGAAGTGCATTAAATTTCCCTAGAAAAGATTTTTGTTTTGAATACAATGGCATTAAAAAACCCATAACCAAATAACAGTGGTACATTGCTGACATACCTACATACTTTTCTGACATCCTGAATTATGGAAGTGCTTTTGCATCCAAAAGGAAGAACAGTCATGTTGCTCCTAGACTGAAGTTGTCTGTGAGCAATACATTTTGCAGAAACAAAGCAGAGCTTTAGAGAGCGGGTATTTAAAATGGCATGGCATTACTCCTAAAGGAAATATTACTGACAACAGCATGGAAATGTTTGGTATAGTGCTTGGCACAAAGAGAGAACATATGGTATTTAATGCAAGCAAATTAAACAGCTCTACGCTACAGTCCACTGGAGATGCAGCCTACTGCACTAAACCTGAATCCGGTATAAACAATTCCCTTCCAGATTTGCACCTGTATGAAACTGGTTGAACACATGCATGGTTCAACCCAATATGCATTGTTAAATTTCATCCAGGCTTTCTAGACGCGTACGAATGACAGATTGCAAGTAAAATTTAAGGGAAAGTATTTCGGAGTTTCTCCATTTCTGTTCCTGAACTCCAGTTGATATGTGATCTCAGATTGGCCATCTGCATGTGATCAGCTGTCTCCTCTTCCATCACCAGGGTTTTTTCTGTTCTTTATTTAATCTCAGTTGAATGTTTTTTAAATTACTCTCATTCAAATAAACACACCAGCAACCATCTACAGACCAGAACTAACTATCCCAAACCGTACGCTGCTAAAGAAAGAGAAGTCTAGAAGAGCTTCCCCAGCCACGGCCACTTGTATCACATCAACTAAGTCAAGTTTACTCAACACCACGCTGCACCCTGAGTTACCAGGGTGATCCAATCATGCCCAAAACTCTTGAGCACTTAAGCAATGCATCCTGCTGCACCATAGCCCTCTGACCCTCACCTGGGGAAGACTTTCCACCTCCTGAGCACAACCTAAACTCTATGGACGGGATGCTTTGCATGAACCACAGGCCAGCTGCTACCTTTCAATGGCATCACCATGCTGCAGGCGTCATTTCTTCTCCCACTAAAATAAAAGCATTCTTTATCCTGTAATTTTAATTCTCTGGATTTCCTTCAGCTTGCTATTCCAGCTCTACCTTGCTAAAAATCTATCGTGCAGTGCAAATAGCCCGAACTAAATTTCCCATGTAATGATATTATAATCACTGAATCTTTGGTTTCACCATAGTCATCAGATTTGGCTCCTTTCCTAAGATGAAATCCCCAAAATCTCTCTGTTCACGTTGTCTGCTCAGTAGACCGTTCAGGGAGACAATTTTGTTTCTCCTCCAGAAACAATTAAAGCTATTCTTAAAATATTCCTGCAGTCATTGCCAATAAGGTAAACTAACCAAAATCAATGCTTCTGACTTCTTCTACAGAATTCAAACATCTATGTTAACTATCATTTTCTCTCCCCTTGCCCTACCCTACAGATCTATAAACATCTAACTTGTTTGTGGAAATTTACATTGTAATATTCATTTTAACCCATCCTTGATGTAACAAGTTAAGTTACAAATTACAATTCATAGCAAAAACATCCTTTATTATTTTAAATTAGAAACAAATTTTGTTACCTTCACGTGTTTCATCACACAAGTTGTCCCACTGAAATGATTTATTTCTATACTTCAGTATTGCAGAGGGTTAGTAATAGTATTAAAATAAGATGTTATGAACTACAGTCTCAGAATCAATGTCAAAATGTTTCAGCTATTTTTATGCTAAACATCATCTCTATGGAAACACTGCAGTTAAATTTAATACGAATTATCACAGATTTTTCTAGTAATACAGAGCAGCGTTTAAGAGTCCAGATTGGTTTTTAAGGGAACAAACTAAAAGTATAGGTGTCTGAAATGATTTACTGGATACCTTAACAATAATCATTTTCATCTCTGTGCATTAACTTGCTCTGCTGCAAAAAGAATTGCCTTTATGGCTGTAATATGAATTATCAGTTCAATTATCTTTGAGATCTCCACAAAAAAAATCTCAGAAAATTATTAACAGAGCCCCATCTACACTTTCTTTGATTAATGAATTAACTGCTCCTACAGGCACTTTTAACTCTGAAAGACATCTTGTAATAGAAAGTATTATTATTTCTAGCTTTCTATATTCAAAAAAAAAAAAAAAAAAGAAACCTTTTTTAGCATACCCTGATGCTAAAACCTTTTTTCATCATACCTGGAGAATTTGGCAAGCATAGCAAAGCAAAGGGATGGTGGCACACACTCTTATTATCTTCATGTTAAAAGAAGGAAGACGTAACAAGCAATACTTTCACCAATTGGTCCTCAAAACCTCTAAGCAAGAGTTTTGCCCAGTACAAGTTCTATGGAAGTGGAGCAATTTCCATTTCCAAGTTCACGCTGGACGTAGCCTCAGTTGCAGGTGATGGTTAAGGTAGTAAATGGGTCACACGGTTCTCTGCTCACATGAAGTTCACTAAATTCTTCCTCTCCGCTGGGAAGAACTGCATCTTCCCAAGGACGCCTTAGTACAGGTTACAAGTGGGTGTCCCTCAGCCGTTGGAAATTCACCTGCACGACTTGGTCTGACAACATTTGCCAGAGCAATGGGAAGAGGATATAATGTAATGTTGTCACTTAATGTATTCGATGTACTTATCGATATGTAATTCCCTTAATTCCCAAAGTGATTCCCTTAATAAACATCTATTTCCTTTTTATGCTTTAATTGTTATGGTTTAATAATTTTTTACTACGTCTAGTCTATTTTAGCATTAAGGACTAATTTGAGTTACACTAACTTAAGTCTTAGCTAAAAGACTTTAAGTGTTAGTCCATTATTAAAGAAGACAAATTAATTCTGCTGAGAGCATTCATCATGGAGCATCCTGAGCAATCCCGAGCATCACTTAGAGTCAGCACAGGAGAACACTGCTTATTCATGCATCTCAAGCTGGGAGACATTTCATACCAGATTATGCTACTGGAAACAAACATACTGGCAAGTAAAAGGTATATTTCAGTTTAAAATATTCCTGAAATATTAACCTGCTTGAGAATTGAACAGGCTCCCACCTTTTGGGCTTCCTGACAAGTGCAATTACCCAAGCTTGCAATGAACAGCCAGCTCGGTGGTTAATTAAGAGCAGGTCAGCCCACTTTTTATGTTCCTTTAAAATATTATTGAATTACTGTGTCCAGAAATAGAAGTCACTCTCAGCACATTATCCCAGCACATGCCAGTAAGATGTATAGCAAAACTTAGAAAATACTTTGAAATGCCCTTAAAATTAAAACACACAGAATTCGTGTGTGCAGTCTGGGCACACACCCTGGAAAACACCGTGCAGCCAGGCCCAGTGTTTTTATGTGTCAAGATGAAACTCAGTATTTTTAGCTGTTATTTTTACAGGTTAATTTCTATTTCAAGATTTTGAAAAGTCCTAGGAAGCGTGGGTGAGGCAGGTAAGCTTCACAGCTACGGCCCATCCTGGGGGAATGTCTATTTTTGATCATAGGTGTCTTCTTTTGCCTGATTTAATCAATAGGCATATTATACGTCGACAGCCTGCACCTCTATGTCAGAACTAAAAATAAATAAAATCAGCACTGGAAATATGCTTGAGATTATCCAGGTCTGCCCATTTTTTTGCTGCCAAGATAAAAATCCCAGCCGTGACAGGTAAGGTGCGTTGTTTGCCAAAGGCACCGGATCAGCAATGCGAGTCCTGGGGAGGGGAATTAGCAAAACTTTAAAAAAGAAAAAGAAAACTGAAATTGCTGGGGATTGAAAAGAGAAAAAAAAAAAAAAGAAATCTTAGTCTGCTAACTTACAGGTGTATTGGCTACTCTGAAAATGTTGGTGCCTGGTCTAGAAGTAGAAGGTTTCAGGACAGAAAAATACACTTTGAAGAATAAAGCATCAAAATCAAAAGATTCAATAAAAAATACATATATAAGTCATTTTTACACTGGCAGGATGATTGGTATTAATTTATGAGTATTTAAAGAAAGAAACACGCTACGTAACGTTATAGTGAAATACCACTATATGGACCATCAGTCATTACACCTGATACATAAAGAAAGCTCAATGTAGAAAAAAGTTTTAACATGCTTTTCCTGTGATAAGGAACAGTAAGTTCTACAGAAACTCCTTTTTCTTGGTCATAAATCACATTAGTGGAACATCTTTAAGAATCCCCATTCTCTACCTGAAAGCTTGCTACTCCAGTACTTCCCGTCGCTCAATAAATAACACTTGTATCAAGACCAGTAAACCTGACAAAACCAGAAAAGTTCTTTTCAAATCATAATCCAAAGTGGAAGAACCAATTCCAAAGCCTGCACCTCTGCAGAACAGCATCACCATGCACATAGCAAGCTTGAATGGAAGCAGCAGCAGGAAAAAGGCACTATTTGTTCAACATCAGAGGTGTTTGCAGGTCTTGGAGTTATTTAGGGTCGAACTTTATTTGCCTTTTCTCACGTGGGGTGCCTCAGTAGCGGTTCATAGGGATAAGAGTTGTTTGATAGAAACCATCTATCAAGTTAATTACTGAAAGTGCCTTTCTCTAAGACTATGCCAATGCTTGCTGGAAGGAACCCCAGGTGAGGGTGACACAGCCACAGCAGGAGCCCGAGCGAGCCAAGTAGCAACGGTGACAAAGCTTTGCCTTCAGCTGGTCATGTTAACTGGAGGCCATGGAGAGCACAGCGCGTTTCCCTCCGTTAAATTTAGAATTATATAAGTTTGCTGCTGCTGTGGAGCGGGGAGGGGTGCAGAAAATCAGGTGGAAAAGCACTACAGCTTACTGACAAATCTTGTACTTATATAAAACTATACGCTTTCACAAATATTTTATGCAGTTTAGGTTTTCAGATTATTAAAAAAAAGTATACCTCCTCCCCCCAGGACTATTCATTGCATGTGTTATTTTTAAAGTGACTGTTACTCTTCACCTAATAAGACACCTACACATCCAGCTAATAGAAGAAGCCTGGTGGCATAAGATTATAACATCAGCATACAAGGCTTCTCATGTATAATTTATAGGTACCATGGTTTAAGCTATTTTTTCCCCTTCTTGGACGCTAGGCGTAGTGTTCAAATTCAGCTAATCCTTTCATCTTTTTCAATCTAGATTGTGAAGGTCAAATTGAATGCAATATTCCTTATATAACCCGAACCAAGGTCAGCCTTTGAATTTTATGATCAAAATTTCCCTCAGGAGGATAAAGTAGGAGGTAGCAATCAGCTCAGCTCCCGAAACTAACCCCAGCTAATTGCTGAACCCTGCCATACCGAAATGCCTACGCTGAAAAAGAAAATAACACTTGTACCGTATTTTTTACGGGCTCAAGGGCAAAGCTGAAGGAATTGCATGGAGCACGTGATGGGACCTTCCCTTTCAACTACATCCTGTATGATTTGAAACGGTGGCTATGTACGTTATAAAACTAGTCCTTTTGCCTTTATTTGATTGCTTTTTGCCCTACAAAGAGATTGATACACTTCTGGGCCACACATGGCAATACATCCCCAACAGTACTTCGGGCATAAATTTGGTGTTAGAGATCTTAGTGACTTCTTCAGAGGGAAAAGGATCCTCCCCCTGTGTGTCCTCTGGCTCATAGCTGACAGAGTTTGAGGGCTGCAGGATCAAAGTACCTGACATTTGAAAGCTTCACTCCAACCACTTCCTTTAACTCCGAGCCTGGATGTACAAACACACACAGGGCCAACAGAAGGGAAGAGCCCCCATGGGTTGGCTCACAATCATCTGCATCCCCAGCCACCCGCCGGGCTCTGCTGGGCAGGGAGGAGGTGGTGGTGCTGCTCGGGGGTGTAACATCTCACATCTCCTAAACTAGCGTTTCTCTGCACCAAGCTGCTTTTTGCTTAACAGTCAGATGATTTTCCTGCACGACTGCAATTTCTGCACGAAAGCAGAAGGATTTCCCCATACACGCTCATCCTGGAGAGCAGCTCCTCAGTCATCCTCTGCATGCTTGGCTTGGCCATGCTTATGGTGCCCTCTGGTATTATAGTTCTCCAGGTAGGTGCAAGCAGGGTTAACAAGCTACTATCTGAAAATGAAAGCTAGCACCTCTCAGTAGTATTTCTCTTTTTCCTCTTAAAACATAATCTAAACGAACAGGATCCAGCTATTCAGCATGGACAAGTCTGGGGGAGTCCTAAAAAGCCACCCCTACATGCCACATTGTCAGAGCATCTGCATTTTATGTCCATTGAAGTTCTTAACACCAGTCATAACGGGAAATTTTTTGTGAAATTTGTTGCCTGTTGCAAACATACATCAAACACTCACTTGTAAACCACCTTGATCTGACAGACATGTAATTAGGAAAATGGCTTGCTAGTCAAGTGCTATGTTAGGAGTAAACACAGGATTTCATGCTTTTTTTTTTTCCTCCAGTGAACACTGGATGCATAGTTACTTTTTCTTATTTCATTGCGTCGATACTCTCCACGTCTCAGGCTCAAATCACAAATGCCAGAGTAAAGATTATTTCACATGTCTTGCATCAAGCACAAAATGTTTCAGACTTACAAACAGGAGAAATAAAGGGGAGAGAAACTTTTGTAATTTCCAGTAAAACTTTTCTAAATTTTTTTTTTTTTTTTTTTTTACACTTCAGTACAGGATAAATAATTTGTAAGCATCCCAAGAATGTGCATGCAGCAAAAGTAAAAGGGGAAGCCAATTTTTTTTTTTTTTTTTCTGGTTTATGTTGGGTTTTTTTTAAAAGGTGTTCTCAAGAGAGCGTTTGTATAAACTGTTGTTAGGCACGGTGGTGTAGGAGGACTGGAAGAACATTTCTATTTGGAAATACTCTTTGCATATCACCAATGAATAAAACATAGCCCTTTGTGTGCACATTATATCATGTAGCATGACTAATCTTGGAATACTTTCTGCCTTTTCTAAATTCCAGAGAAATCAGCGGATTAGCTCAAGTTGCCATTAATAAAAGATAGACTGTCACCTCAAGACTCAGTTAAAAAGAAAGAAAACATTATAGAAGCTTCTGAAAACTACTCCTGTTGGTTGCCCAGTCCCCGTGAGTACTAATGCCATCTGTGAATTTGGTGGCTTTCTTCTAACAGACTCTTTTTTGTGCAATCATTCATCACTATCTTTGTTGGCAGTCTAAGAAAAAAAAGGTATCCAGATCTTCTTGTAACACTTTTTTTTTTCTTCTCTCCTTAAATAATACTACTTACCTAAAATGGATCAAGATAAGAATCACTTTTAAAAGACATAGTCCTAGATCTTTTTTTTTTTCTGATTGGTAAGTTGGACAGGCTAAAATTTAAAGAGAAGAGACAAAGTCACAGACACTGGTGTGCTTCATCGAGTCCAAAGGCCGAATATTTCATAAACTTAGTATGTAAAACCTCTGCAGAAGGGACCATAATTGGGGTGAGCATTTGCAGGCTACCCACCACGAGTCCTCCTGGTCAAGGAGGAGACTCTGTTCAGGGTCTGGGACACGACAGCACCACGAGTGAGGAGCAGCATCAAACCCCAGCACCCAGCAGGACGAACGGCGAATAAAAATAGAAACCTCAGAGCCATTCACTCTGCTCTCTCCCTGGGAAGCAGGGAAACCACACTGCAGGTACCAGTGCAAATATTGCAGTTTAGTTGCCAAGCAACCCCCTTATCCTCTGAAATTCATGTTCAAGTAGCTATAAAATCACTTGTTCAAAGAAACGGGCAAACAAAAACAAGTTGTATCCCCGGCATCCCGGTTCGCTAAGCAGAGTGCAGGAAAAGCAAAATCTAAACCCCAGGCAAGGCTTTGGGAACGTAAACAAATGGAAATCACACTATCAGCTCCAGGATGCCGAAACTGCATTTTTCTCATCACACAAACAAATGAGTGGAGCGCCGTTGGGATTAACGTTCTCCAAAACACACTTTGGAAAGGGGAACCAGCTCCTGATATGACCCACCTCCTCTCCAGTGCACCAGGTCTTCTTGACAAGCTTCAAAATATTATTTGACTTTAAACTGCGGGGCAGAAATTGTAGGAAATATTAGCGACAGTGATCAGAGCCAGTTGACCTCCTATGGCAAACAGTCAAATATTTGCATAGGTGTTTCTGATGTTTCAGATAACCTTGATCACAAGCACGACACTCAATCACACAACCTAGAAGCTGTTCGTAGAGGGGTCATTTTGTTCTTTCATTACTCCACTGCGTGAAGAGGAGTGAATTACATCAGTCCAAACACAGTCTGATGTGAATCAAGTACTGAGTTTTTAATCTAGTCACCTTTGTTCATCCATCCACCACGAGAACTGAACAGAAACGTCAGTCAAAGACCACAAATTTCAGTCATCTATGTGTATATTTTTCAATTATTTCCTATTATTCTGTAGCATTTCTTCCACAAATACAAATAAGGTTTGTGTGCACATACATTTGTGAATGCATATATGCATATACATATATACACACACAAATTTATGTGAATATAGCTATAAAAAGGTCAATGTTAACTCCCTTCCACTTGTAATACTTTCAAAATTGAAACATTTGCTTTGGATGCTCTGGTCATGTTGGGACAGAAAACCTTAAGGAAAAAAGTAAGTCTTTCCAGTTTGAATCAAATCAAATGTTTTATTTTGCTTAGTATATTTATTTTTCTGCCCAGGCAGATTGGGAAAAAATAATTCAAGATGTTTTTATTTAAAAATCAGTTAATGAAATAATAGTAAATATTTTGTTTCTCCTCAGTTGCTGTGAGAGCATCTAACCAGGCCCCACCAATGTTATATCATACCCTTTTCTTTGAAGCCTTTGAAGGCCAGGAGGCTCCTCCTCCCATGGAAATCTCCTTTCGGACACCAAGAACTGCAGTTGGGGGTAGTGCAGCTGCAGGTGGGTCAGTGTGGGCATCCTCTCCAGAAACAGCATCCCTGGAGAGGCATCTCTTCACTTTGCACAGACGCAGGAAATAAAAATTGAGAAGAAAAAAAAACACAAACAAACAACAACACACAATCAACCAAAAACCCAACACTGATAAAAGAAGTGATTTTCGTGTTAGGAAGACTTTTAATCAAAATCAAAATTTACTACAAATTAGAGACTGCATGGGGAGTGCAAGAGTTTCAGATAGTGGGTAAATTATTGTATACTATTTCTGAAATACTCTTATTGAAGGGTTTGATTTTTTTTCTTCCCTTTAAGGACAGAATCTTTTACGCTATGATCAGTCTCTGTCAATGTGCTGGTCCATAATACTGTGTCTTTCACTAATCTTATTTTCCTGTCTCCCTGTTTCACCTTGCTTTTGAAATGTTATCTTCTCCAGGACAGTAAAGATATACCTCCTGAAGGTCTTTTTCCTCTGTTTTTCAAACACGGTTTGTGGCAAAGTTCTGGTATGGGAAAATAATTGCGTGAGAGTGAGCTGGGGATGAAACTAGATGATCTTTGAGGTCCCTTCTAACTCTAACCATTCTATGATTCTATGACAATTCTATGAAAGACATGCAAAGAGCATAAAATTTGGGGGACAGTTGAATACACCACATTCCTACACCCACAGCATCTCCACCTGGGGAGCTGAAGGCATCAGGAGAAAACGTTCATCACAACTCACGAAATACAATTTGGGTGGAGAGTTAAATATTTATTGGGAAGATGTTTCCTGAGGATCAAGAGAACCTCAATTTCCCTCTGAAAACTCAGTCTATGGACCCAAGATTTAAGTCTGAGGAATCAAATCTAAAATTAGCAACAAGTATCTGAGACCAAACCACACTCTGTCTGCTCTGACCTTCAGCAGGGAGCTGCCAGCTGAGGCCAGGCTTTCATATCTGGCCAAAGCTCTGTCATTAGCATGAGCAGACACAGTCTGGTCTCGTTTACAATTTTGTTCAAACACCATACAAAAAACTTCTGTGGGGCTCTGTTTTTTGTGTTTTTTTTTTTTTTTTTTCTTCTTTTTTTTTTTTTTTTTTTGTAGGGCGTAGAGGTGGCAGTAATCATTTGCAAAACAAGACTGAAGGTCAAGGCTATAGCAGCAAATTCAACTGGTTATGAAGGACAACTGTGTCATCCATAACACATTGTCAACAAATTCATATAGTTAACTGCAAATGAAAGTATGAGCAATGGAACTATGGATACAGTTTTTCACGAGGAAGCAGATAAACTCCTGCATAAGCAGAGGAGGTTCCACTTAAACATGAGGAAGAACTTCTTCCCAGTAAGGGTAACAGAACACTGGAACAGGCTGCCCAGAGAGATTGTGGAGTCTCCTTCTCTGGAGATGTTCCAAACCCACCTGGACACGTTCGTGTGTGATCTGATCTAGGTGGTCCTGCTCTGGCAGGGGGATTGGACTAGATGATCCTTTGAGGTCCCTTCCAATCCCTGACATTCTGGATTCTGTGACACATTTTTCTTCTACAGTTTCTCCTGCCCTTGGGCTATGAACCAGGACACTCTCTAAACAAAAATAATCAATAGCATCCCACTGGTTTTAACTAACTGCACTTTCTATACAACAGAATAGAACAGTTGGAAAGGATCATCTAGTCCAACTGCCTGACCAATTCAGGGCTGACCAAAAGTTAAAGCACGTTGTTAAGGGCATTGTCCAAATGCCTCTTCAAGGCTGACAGCCTCAGGGCACCGACCACCTCTCCAGGAAGCCTGTTCCAGTGTTTGACCACTCTCTCCGTAAAGAAATGTTTCCTACCATCCAGTCTAAACCGCTCACCATTCCCATGAGCCCCATACACGCAATCCACTCATAATAAGCATTCCAACTACTTAGCTTCTGCACGTCTGCAATCTTTTTTTTTTTAAAAAAAAAAACATATACAGATCAGTTAAAATGTTTAAGTGTTCATTGTCCTGTACAAAAAACTATTGCCCGTGTCCATGCCAAGTAACTGAATCTTGACCATAGATTAAGGTTTTACAGCTTCCATAATAACACACCAAAGTCATTTAATTTGCAAGTCCCAGCACTGGAGCAGAGCAATGAATATGGGACCTGGAGGAGCCACATTCTACAAATCTTGATGTCCAGGGTAGAGGATCATGTCTAGCCTCCTCCCTGCCAACACATTTCAGTCCTCCTCTCTTCCAATAAGCAGAGAAAAGATCTGTTGTAACAGACTTTCAAACCCACAGGCTCTTTACATCCCTCCCGAGTCTAGGTGGTTTCTGCCTAGGAAGCAAAAGGCTAAAGGTTTTATACGTTCTCATTTCCTTAATTTGTCCCTTTATTGCTGCACTTGAACTAAGCATCACCTTTACATCTTCTGAAGCTCAGAAACCCTCCACTTCCTATCCACTCACTACTACCACCTGTCTACCATAATCTTAATTTAGGGGGGTTTTTCCCCCCTTTATTCTTCTCCTGCTTCTTTGGGTTGATTTTGCTTTCTGCCATCTCTGTAGTCACTGGAGAAGTTCTATGGCCTTCAGCAGGTCTGGGTCAAAATTTGTGTGTGGCTGGTCTTCCCCAACAGTCAAAACCCCAGTTTTCCGAATTAACCATTTTTCACATTTTTATGCTCCTACAACATTTTTATTCACTTCTAGGTCTAGCTTACTATAAGTATTTCAAGTAGAAAATCCTAAGCATGCCAAAACGTTTCACTTTTAATGTGATACATTTTTCTATGAAAAGGATTTACCAATGTTATTGGCAAGTCCTATGAACCCAAAGCCTGATACAGATGGCAATAGTTTTGAAAAATCCCTGCTTCCTGCCTTACACCAATTTATATAACATGCAAAATACTTCTCCTGGCTTAAAAAAAAATAAGTAAAAAAATTGAAAAGAGTAAGCTGACAAAGCAGTAAGAGTGTTAATACTAAATGCTGCCTTTTTCTCACAAGCTTACATTTTGGGTTTGTTTCTTGTTTTTTGTCTTTTTTTTTTTTTTTTTTTTTTTGTCCCCAAACACCAGGTACCACCAGACACCAAAGTGGGAAGATCACAGACTCACAGGAGGCTGTAGAGCAGATTTCTTTACTACTCACCTCCGGCACTGCAGCACTGCTGTAACTCAAATACTGTGGATTATGACTGAAAAGATGTTATTCAAACTAGTGAAATAATCTAGATAAGATCCTCAGTATAAACAGATTATTAGGTTAAAAATGGCTCCAGCTGCCTCCTCGGCACCACGAAGAGCAGCCAGCTATGGCTAGAGGACAAAACATGGGGAACTGCTACACATAATTCAGATGAAGCACACTATTACTCTGCAGTACTTCTCACAAGGTGCCTGTGTGCTTTCCCATTGCATATTTACTTGTTATTCTCCTTAATAAAACAAGTAATTTTAAAAAAGGCAATGGAATGAGTGAGACGGAAGGAAAGCTCATTTACAGCATGTCTGTGTTCCTTTCAAGTACAATTTTCATTAATGATCTATTATATTATTTATAAAATCAATTTACAGTGTTCTGTCAGGCTGTTTAGCGTTAATATAAATATTATCCATACTAAAATTATTTTTATGAGCTAAGAACATTACTAACCAAGATCATTCCATCAAACAGTATAGGCCATTGTTAATGTGCACTGATAGTCTCTACCTCACACCAAGTTTTCAAATATTAATTTGCCAAGGCAATATACCCAACCTTCACTTAGGCAAAACTGGAAAGCATAATGTGTCATTTCTGCAATAAATGTAAATGAGGATATATTATTCTTCTATTGCAAATGTGTAGTACTCCATTATGCAGAACATGGAGAGGAAAGAATCACGAGTAGTTATTACTCCTCAAAGTCTTAATGAGCAGTTCTTTCAAGGGGAAAAATATAACTGTTGCTATTTCTGTATATGTGTACTACCCTTCTAATACTTGTGTGATGATACCATGAATATACATATGGTAAACATATTTGGCATTAACCTGCATTTGCTTTATGGCAGAAGTTATCTAGAGTTCTTACTACCACCATATGCTAAAACTACAGAAAAAAAGACCACAAAGAATTTAAAAATCACAAATGTCTCAACAACATTTGAAAGCATATGGCACAATTATATTTCTTACCAGCTATTTACTCCATGTCTCTCTAG
Source organism: Tauraco erythrolophus (assembly GCF_009769465.1). Lineage (NCBI taxonomy): Eukaryota > Metazoa > Chordata > Aves > Musophagiformes > Musophagidae > Tauraco > Tauraco erythrolophus. Next base: position 26,993,062 of record NC_141475.1, read on the forward strand.
ACTGACAATCAACCTTGGAAGAGGCAGAGTAAAGCATATGTTGTACCACAGAGGAGCTGGACAACACATGCATTTGCTTTGCAAAGAGGTGTGACAGAAGATTATTATTACATGGTCCAATTATTACACACTTTCAAGGGAACCATGAAAAAGAAAACAGACTAAGACATTTTCCAGACAACACACAGATTAGGAAAATAAAAGTCCCTTTGATAATTTAATGGGATTTCAGAATAACCAAGAGTGTCTTGCTAGTCATTTGTCCTCATTGGTGGAGATTTTTGACTTTTAAAAAGAGGCAACAGTAAAGGCGGGATGAGATTTGGATTAAAAACTTCCCATAACAGCAATAAGTTTTCAGGAAATAAATCAATCTTTATCCAATTCTTCATCAGTAACAAACAAATAACAAAACCTATGAAAATCAAATAATCTAAAAATCAATGGAAAGTTGGTGCAGCCAGTTTGGTTGAAAAAAAATCTATTTTTTTCATATATAAACAAGGGCAGTTAATACTTCCTGGTAGTTTCACACACATGAAAAAGGCTGAAAACAGAAACAGGAGAATCATGTTTCAGTCTTGTTGATATTTTCAGGGGCATCCAAGAGGAATAACAATCGTTCTGCTTCCATTTTCACAATTTACATCTTTCTGTGCCACCACTCAATCTCATAAGTAAACTGTGCACACACAGTAGTTATTCAAATACTGAGACAGGGACAACAAAACACACAAAACAGTTATTCAAGTACTAGGATAGGGATAACAAAGATCCAAAATGAAAAGTAAAAAAAACCACCAAACATATCAAAGCACTGACATTTTATAAGTCATTTTTTCAAAAGCAAAGAGAAGATTAAAGAAATACTTAAAGAGAATCTTTAAATTAGTATAAAATATCTCAGTCTACTTAAGTGGTTTGGAGCCATAGAATCAGAATCATGGAATGGTTAGGATTGGAAGGGATCTCAAAGATCATCTAGTTCCAACCCCCCTGCCATGGGCAGGGACACCCTCCACTACACCAGGTTGCTCAAAGCCTCATCCAACCTGGCCTTGAACACTGCCAGGGATGGGGCAGCCACAGCTTCTCTGGGCAACCTGTGCCAGTGCCTCACCACCCTCTGAGTGAAAAATTTCTTCCTTATATCTAATCTAAATCTCCCCTCTTTCAGTTTAAAGCCATTACCCCTTGTCCTGTCACTACACGCCCTTGGAAAACGTCCCTCTCCAGCTTTCCTGTAGGTCTCCTTTAAGTAACTGGACCATCATCTAGGTCTAGACCTACAGCTGGACACTGCGTTCCTACCAAAATCAGTCTGGACACCAAAATAGCCAACAGTGCTGCCCATTCAGTTCAGGGACACATCTCACTTTACTGTAAAGTAAGACAGAAATATTCATTAAAAGTTTTGCCCGAAAACATATGAGCTTCATCCCAAACAGCTAGAGCAACCTGCATGGGTACAAGCTGGAGTCTTTTCAACTAGACCAAGAATTACAGACCAATTTCTACAGCGTTTACTCCTTTGCCTGTATGACCAGCAGCAAGCAACACCTCTGGCTAATTTATGAGTGAGCAAATAAACGCTTTGGCAATAAAACACACATGAGATCATTAAAAAAAGATTTATTCCCACTAGAAACGGTTTTTAGAGACATTAGGGTTTAGATTTGCCCACTGAGTCATTCATTAGCTGGTTCATCAGAACAGGTACTGGCCAGACCTGCTCTCTCCAGCTGTACCCATGCAGCAGGGTTGGGCACGCCGAGACTCCAGGTCTCCTTCCCATCTCTTTTTTGAGGAGCACAAATAATGAAGCATGCTATTAAGATAACAAAGGTGATTATCTGTCTGTTGGCACTGACCATTTATCCTTACTGCAGGGCCGTGAGGCACGGACATCAGGATCACACAGGAAAACCCCGATAAGGATTTTTAGGCAGAAAAGGAAACTAAGACATAGAAACTCCCCAGGAAAACAAACAAACAACTTTGTGACTGCTCACTTTTCCCTCTGAATCCTTCATTCTTCGTGATCTAATCAAATGTTTATCTTGACATCGCCGGGTAAAATTGAACTTAACCAAGACCTGAAACAATTTAAATGTCAATTCCTTTGATTTAGCAAAGGGAACAGATGCACGACGAATTAGAAATACCGCATACGCTCTCCCTCAGAGCCAGATATAAAGCTGCACAAATGCCTCAAACACAATTTTATATCTGTACTGAAGAGCTAAGACAAAGATCAGGTCTCTAACGCCACACAAGGCTTTGACGCTGCCCACTTGAACCATCGAGTGCGCACAGCCTTGGTGGAAACCAGCAGTACCACAAGCGTCTCCCAGTTGGACCAAGCAGGAAAGTCCTAAGGGGTACAAGGGACCATAGAACCTGAGGCTGTTCGTTAGCACATGAAACAGGGTTATTTTAGCCATTCTGCATTGCTCTGGTGCTTTTATGCTGTACAAAGGAGGTCCAATCCTTGCTGGGGATCCCATCTGGACACTATTCAGATTATTTGCTGACCTATCTTATATGATCAGCTTTGTAGCAAGGGATTTCTGGTTTCTGTAGCTCACTAAAGTGGAAACACCCAGCCTGAGCCTCCTCATTTTCACCACTGCTACAGAAGAAAGCATGTACAGTTTAAGACTAAGAAAATGAGTGTGCTTTCAAATACTTATCATCATGTTCTGCAGTGCATGAGAAATGCGTAGTATCCTGTGGAAAAGGCTTTTTTTAAAAAAAAAAATAAAAAATATCAGAGTCCTGCATCAGAAACACTGAAGATGCTCAGCCAAAGCAAAACAGAACAACAGTCCATCAGTGGTCACAAAAGGCCAAAAAGGATGGTTTCATCATTTTGCTCATGAGAAAAATCAAGTAATAAGATGACGCAGTTGAGTAGAGATAAATGAAAGTGTTTGTGTATATATTTAACAAGGAAGAAATGGAAACAAGGACAAATTGGGTGCTGGGGGGCTGAATGTCTCCCTGCCATCTCCTGTTGGAAGGCTTTCACTAAGTGCAGTCCTGCTGGAACCCGTATGGTGAGCAGGTTGAATAAAGATGCTGTCCTGGGCATCACGCTAAGTATTGCTTTTAGGCAGCTCCACTACTGAGTGGAAAAGGTCACCTTTGGTTTCCTTTTAAACAATCTTTAAGTAGCAAGTTAATGCTTCTGACTACACTCAATTCCCTGGAAGGAGAAGAATACCAGAGCTCTCACCATAGTGATAGGGTGGAGGGACGAATCAAAAGCTGTCGTGCTCTATCCTGGTGACATTTTTTCCATATTTTTCCAGTTAAAAGTCAACTTAGGGGGGAGAAAAATAATAAAAACAACAAGAAGCAGCATTTCTAGCTATCTCTGCCTCTGGGTGAGGTACACAGGACCCAGCTACGTGTCCTTTCAATGGGCATCTCCAAAAAACATTTGTTGATTTTGGCTCTTGTGCTCAAAATGCAATCACAGAAGACGACTCCAAAAGGAAAAATTTGTCCCAAAAAGCCATAGCAAACTGAATTTTGTGTTAAAAATGAAGCAAATGAACCCAAAACCAAGAAAAAAAAACCCAAAGGAACAACACAATTATCACAAGATTTTCTACTCCTAAAGGACAGAGAAGAGAAGCAAACGCGCCCTGGAACAGCTTGTGCAGTAGCAGTTGGTTAATGCATGTCCCCAATTCCTGTAGAAGGTAAAGGCAAGGGTGAAATATCATTCAGGAAGTTATTCTATAGCTGTATCAGATCCTCTGAAAGATTTACAGTAAGTAAAAATGATACAATTATTTGACTCTGCTGACTTGAATCCAGCAGTTCACAGCATATTACTCATACAAACTGTATATGAAGATTCAGATAAGGTAAACAAATAATTCAACTGTAACCAAAATTTAAAAACGTCAATGGGAACAGTTTTAGTAACTCTCTGACAGAAATAATTTTAATGAAAATTCACAGCGTGGACTGCAGCTACATGAAAAGAAAATGAAGCAGCTTTGCAACCTTGTATTAACAGTCTTACTATGCACATTCGCCACGGGATTGAATTAGGGTTGAAACCTATAGATGTACTAAGAGGTCCTCTTTCAGCTATGCAAAGAGTGTTTATTCATAGGAAAAAAAAGGTGAATTTAACCAGGAGACACACTGGCATTTTTTGGAGCTGGGCCAAAGGCAAGTGAGAGTAAAAAAAAAAAAAAAAAAGCTATCTGTGAAACATAACTGCCACCTTGTGATTGAACATTGCAGTTCAGGTAGTATTTAGGGGCAAGAAAGCTTTTGGGTTGTAGTTGCCTCCCCCTCCAAAGCATCTTCCAATCTTTGGAAAACAGATTTGAAGGCAAATCAGCGATTCTTTTCCATGGACCTTCACAAAAGGGGTGGCACAGGCTACCAAATAGAACCAAGAAACTCATAAACGTTGCTGGTCCTTAGGACTCGTGTTTAATCAAACTTCTGAATGAGGACTACATTTTTTACTTCACTATTCTCACTTTGCTAATCTATTATTCATCAAACCATTAACTATCACCACCATGTTAAAAAAAAATAGAAAATATATTTTCAGAATACTTCCACTTACAAATCAAAGCATTAAAAAAGTGTTGATGTGGTCAAACATAGAATTTAAGATTATATTCCTAGCACACATTGTAAGAAATTTTACAAGTAGTTTAGGAAAGAGCTATCTCTGTATGTTACTGCACATTTTATTGGAAGTTCCCTTTTCATATGAAGACAGTGAAATCTCAAAGATACATTAAATTGTGAATGAAATCCTGAAGAAATTCTCATTTAAGCAACCTTTGTACTACAGACTTTGGTGAAAATATGGTCAGTATATTTGGATTCCACACTTCTCAGACATGTCAAGTCAACTGTTCTGTTGCCCAGCTGCACACATCTGGATGTGTTTAATCAATACAAAAGTAGCCACAACATGACGAGAGAAGATAAATAGTAAAAAAAGATATGACAAATGAATAATTAATATAAAATGTATGTCCTTACTTTCTTTCGAGTGGAACTTCTCTTATCCATACAAGAAATATTTGACTGTTAAGGTTTTTATAACAGTCAAATATTCTCAGAATATTGAGAATATCAAAGGTCATCATACTTAAAGGAGAAGTAGAAAGAACTGGTGTTAAAAACTAAAAAGCAACTTTACTCAAAGCTCGCTTATTATTTTAATAAACTTTGGTCATTCAGTTACAACCTGGAACTTCAAGCTAATTGGCAAGCACATGAAATGCAGAAGTGTTTGATTTATCTCACCAATTTTTTATTGGTGAAAACAATCTCTATAAGCAGGTTCTGTTTTTCTCTTGAAGACTGTAGTCATAAAACATCCTCGCAACAGATGACATATCTGTATCGTTTAACTTGACTTTGCAAAGATAAAAGAAGATAAAAACCTTAATTAAATGGAAGAAAACTCTTAACTGTAGACAGCACCAGTCCCTTTTCTGGTTTATAATAAAATTAATGTTGAGGCTCTTTTGGTGTTCCTGCTGTCGGTGTGCAGTTCATTGCTTCAACTCAAAGTCTGAAGGTAGTGAGGTCCCCTAATTTTGAGGTTTCAGATAGGCTCTTTGATAAAGTTAACCCAGCAGAGGGCTACTCTGGGACATCCCAGCAGGTGAGGGCTTGCTAAACCTTGAAGTAAATGTGAAAAGAGAAGGTGGAGGGAGACGTCTTGGGCAAGGTGGTCCTGCCCCATCCCAGCACACACCCACCTCCTCCCAGGGTTTAACAGAGGGAAGGGGGCAAACACTGAGGGCTGTCTTAACATAGCTGGGTAGAGGAAGAAGCAGGTTGCCAATGATTTGCCAAGGTAGTCCAAAGCCTGAGAAAAAGAACGAGCATTTTCAGGGCCTTTCGGATAGATAAAGGTGAATTCTACATGCAAGACGAACAGTATTGCAAAACGTGTAACGAAGGTTAATAAGAGGTAAAAAATACAAAAAAATATGCAAAGAAAAAAAAGCAATCAGAAAAGATCGTAGTGACCATGACAATGGAAGTCCTCTGATCTTTACCGGGTAGCACTCCATGTTGCTGCGTTGCAAGAGAGGAGCACAATCATTTCCAGTATTTTCCTTATCCCCCTGCCTTACTGTCACCACTGATCAGTTTTGTTTCTTTTATTGATGGGAGTACAGTTCTGACTAATGCTTTGGGGCAGAAGGCTACTTGTGCTCAATTTCTCCATGAGGATTTGCTCCCTCTGAGCCAAGCGTGCCCCACGCTCACCAGGGAATACCCCCATCCTCCGCATCGCAAAGCGCTGCGGAGCCAGGACCAGCTCCAAGTCCTGTTACATCCACTAGAAAGATTCCTGTTCACCAGGAATTGAATCAGACTCAGAGCTACTTTAGAAGTCAACGTGCATAAGTGAACAAATGAGTAACCTAGAAACAAGGAGCATGACGACTCCAGTAGGCCACGCATTCGGTGCGACGTTGGCGCTACATCTGATGAATGCTTCCTGACTGTCAGATTTTTAAATAGCACAATATTTAAGGTTATTTCTGTCAAATAAGTCGTTGCTAATTCGATACATCTGTTCTGTTAAACGCAAATTAAATACTTGTACAAGCCCATGAAAATTTGAAGTAATTCAATTATCATTTTAGACTTTATATAAAGCATCCTATCACCATGGCATTCAAATTTATCCTTTTGCACGTTTACAATAGACACATTCAGGTAGTATGTGCATCGAAACTCAACTTCTGCACCTCGTATACAAGTTTTACTTGTCTGCCCATACATACATTTTTTTTTCTCTCAGGAAAAAATACTGCATGGAAATATTTGAGAAACTGATTTCGTGTGTTATTTTGCACGTCTCATTAGCACATCATGCTTTGAATGACTATCCTAAACCAAAGAGTAAGGAAAAAAAACACAAAAGAAGCAGAATTATAATTCCTTTTGAAGATCTTTTCATGTTATGAAGAAGTACTAATTGCAGGGCCACATACTACACTAAGGCTCCTTCCATTCAGGTTAGGGAAGCCGCAGTGCCCACCCCTTCGGATCTCCCAGTACCTTTTTGACTCTATTTTCTTGTACCCAAATCCATGGCCAAGATGTAATTTATTGCACATTCTTAACAGTATTATCCTAAGGAAATAAATATTTATTTTTCCCCTGGGACTTCATTATAATAGCACCCGAGTGCTTTGTAAACACACGTTTGTTTTTGCAACACAGCTGTGTGATGGGCAGATACTTCACAAAGAGCTGAAGCAGAGAGAATTAAGGTCAAAAGCACCAATGAATTGTAGGTGCCAGGTGGAGCCACAGGACACAAACCTTTTAGAATATTTGGCTCTTTACGTAATCTAATACTGTTTCTACTGACCTGAGCCGTGGCCTTGCTTGTGTTTCTGGAAGGGCTCTTCAATGACTGGGACCCAGAGGAAATCTTCCCTTTATGTGGACAGCAAAGGGATCCCATCAAAAAAGATAACATCACTAGAGATGGATCAAGTCCAGCAGTGGCATTTTTATTTTTGACTTTGAAATTTAGTGACAACCCTGGTGTGCTGGGAAGGTTTTCTCCATCGTTTCTTGAACAAAAGCAAGAAAACAAACTGCTGTAAACAAAAAGAAAGAAATTCAATGAAGGGTTATTAATGGGTCTAGAAGCCTGGATCCCTGATATAAAGGTCTGAGCACAAAATAATTGACGGCAGTGATAGCTTCCCACATGGGACACATCTGCAGTTATTTTTCCAGAAGGAAACAAACAATAAGATACAGAAATCTTCTAGTCACAGCTTTTAAGAGCCACTGGGGCAAGATTTTTTTTTTTTTTGCTCATTTTACCCATTTATGTTTCCTGTACTGTCCGACCCATCTCAGTCTTCTGCTTTTCACAGATGATGCATCATCTGACTCGTCCTTTCCCACTCCTTTAAGCTACACAGGCTCAGGAGTCTTTTGATCTCCACATTTTGGGACCTGCTTGAAGCCTCCTTATCAGCACTGCCAGGACATGTCCTATGCCCTTTCCTAGCCCCCTCCTACAAACAGGGTTGGGTTTTTCCTCCTCCCCAGGTTCAAACTACGATTTTTCAAAAGTGCATACTTCGTGAAAAATAGCAGGGATTTTCAAACAAGGACAGAAGAAATGCAAAGACCTCTTTTTATTAAAAAGAGAAAAATTATCTCCTTTTCTCAAAAGCACGAGGACACAAGAGGTTTTGGTCTATTTGATTTTTACATCAATGATTGTCAGCACTTTGTTTAACATGAAACGCAATGCATTTTTTCAATTGACATCCTCCAAAACTGCTGAAATTTTCCGGAGAAATTCCAGCAGATACCAACCATAGACACATTTGCTCAAGAGACTAAGTTTTTTCAGAGTCATCTGCATCTCAAAATATATCCCAATAATTTAGAAACATTAGAGACATTTAAGAGTGTTGTTCCAAACCTACCGGCTGGCAGAGCTGCCCGGACCCGCACATGCCAAGGATGCAGCATCCCACTCCAGGATGGTTTGTTCCCAGTGCTGCCCTTTTGCATCAAACACATGAGACTGATGGAGGAATGACAAAGACGACAGAGTTATGGCTCCAAATAACCCTTTGGCTTCTATCAGGATTGATGGCCCAGCAGCAGGCACCGCTTCCCCAGCTTCCGCAGGGGTAGGATGTTGCAGGCGCTGGAAAATACAATTTATTAGCAACAGGGTAAATCCTGAACAATGGAAATAACACACAGTGACACGTTGTATAAAATAATCCCAGAAGCTGAACAATTCTCTTTCTGCTTCTTATTCATAACCATTAGGTGACATCTGACAACCGGATGCATCTTTATTTTTTTTTTTTTTTGCTACAGAGCATCAGTTAGCAAAGCTGCCTTTTACACGAAGCTGTGGGAAGCAGCCTTTGAAGTGAGCTTTTTAGAAACACAAAGCTGTTGTTTCAGCTGAACTGCGTGGCTCAAGCAGACTAAGTCACACCTGTGTACAAGGCAATTAGCAATTAAAATGCTCCTTCAGTTGAAGATCGGGTATGTCCTTTGTACATCTTCACAAACGTCATAAAAAGGGGTTGAGATATTGACAACACGCTCTTCGTTTTCTTTCTTGTGCTGAAACGGAGTTGAAAGCCAAGTCTATTACTGCAGGTTACAAGTTCCCTCCTCAATTCCGTCCACAAGTGCTGATAGCCATGTCATTTCCAGGAATCTGGGCCCTTATCTTGGCATGTCTGTGTCCATCTGGAAGTCCATCTTTTTCAATTTCATAATGTCTGACAGCCAGAAGTAATATTGCTTTACTTGGAGTGCTGGGTGTTTTAGTCTGCAGCAAATGCTCCTGTATTCTCAGTATACAAACACACAGGAGCGTGTAGTAGTTTTCATTTAAAGGTGGCAAAAACCCTCAGCTGTGGTTCAAATTTCAGATTGCCACCCCTGCCACAGGCACACCCCTGTGGCAGAGCCTTCTTCTCCCCAAACACAACAAAAAGACTTGCAGAAAACGCAGAGGGAACATGTGTCCTAACAGCTCATGGGCACATATCGAGGTAGAAGTATATGGAAGACTCCCACAAGGCCTCTTATGGCCAAAGAGGTGTCATTTGAGTCCTAGAATTAATTATTTCCAGAGCTATAAGTTTAGGCTCTTTGGTTAGTACCATGCTGTAGAAGATGCCAATGGTTTAAGCTACTATTGTGGGAATATAAAAACATCCATAACGTAACAAAATTCAACACTTTTGTTCAGGGATTCAGAACTGTAACAGTTGCATTTTGACAGGTTTCTTACATATTGTTTTTCTACAAAAAGACATCCTGGAAAACAAAAATTGCACAGAAGCAGTGCAAAGAAAGCTGGTTTAAGTACTAGACGTGATATAGTTAAGTAAGGTACAGACAGAAAAACATTAATTCTTACCTTACCACACTTGTCCACAACTGTCTTAATCCCTGTGACAAAACAGAACATGCTTTAATGCAGAAATTCAGGTGCTGAGGCTAAGAATGATACCTATCAAACACATTTATATATGTTTAGAGCTACACAATTCTTCCGGGTGAAAATACTGAGGCTGAAGACTACATACTAATCAACCCAAAGATCACAAGGATACAACTGGAAATGAAATTTCCAAAAGGCAAGGGATGACTGGTTTTACTTGCCCATAGGATAGAGCACGTATATAAAACCACTCCACAGTTCTTGTTGCCACTGTAGTGCAAAACCTGCGTAACAGCTAGAACTCTTTGGCAGAAGATGAGAATCTTTCCCCATCATGCAGAAATTTAATAAGCAAAATGTACCCGAAACAGCCTCTTGTGAGTTTTGTCTGGTCTGTATCTCATGACTCTGCAGTTACAGCACTACGTTGTTCAATTGAGCGTAGGCTCAATTTTTTAAGGAAAAGTAACAGTAAGCTCGATAAATACAGCCAATTTTTATTTTTATACCCGTTAAAGTTTAGGCCACTTCATAAGTACATGTTTAAAAGGTGTACAAATGAGCAGCCTGCGAGGAATAAGCCTCTAATCTAACATAGATCAATGTGATTCAGACAGCCCCAGTATTACAGCTACTATCAAGCTGGGCTTAAGAATAGATCAGTAACTCTCCAGCAAGCTTTGCAAATAAATACTGATGGTTAAGGTGTGTAAAATGGATAAAGCTGAAGCTCACATAAAACTTGCCAGTTGAAGAAAGGAAGAATCAGAAAAATAATTGACTGTAAATTTCCCATATGGATTTTCCTTTTTTTTTTTTTTTGAGAATTTTTATGGGGTTTGTTGAGCTTTCACCATATAAAATTGAGAAATATTCCCCTTACGTGTTCTTTAGGAAAAAAAAAAAAACACACACAAAAAATTGTTCCAGAAGTAAAGAAAACCAATACCCCAAAGCCATAACATCAGAAGTATCGTTTAATAACATACATGGGTTTTAGATCTTTCCACATAACTTTGCCAGACAGCACAATTCCCAGCCTTGCAACACTGCTGATATTTCAGGCTGCATCTCTTCATCCGAGACAGCCATTCATATCAAATTGTGTGGGCAGCTGGAGACAAAAATGATTTTGATGTACAGTTTTCCTGCGCAGGTAAGACAGACACAGTTTAAGCAATCACTGCTCCTCAGGACTTGTTAATGATCCTGCATTGCCATCAGCTCCTCATCTGCTGCAGCGTGAAGTTCGATGGCTCCATTCCAACATGCTTCACCAACCCCACTTCTAAAAATAATAATTCCCAGGGACTCTTATTTTTAAATTAGTTACAACCCCACTGACTCTAGTGATATGGGGTTTTTTTTTAGACATAGAAAATCCTCTGGCCTCACTGCCATGAATCAGGCTTCTGCAAAGCTAAGAGATTCACACGTCAGGGTCTGCCCCGAAATCCAATGAGTCAGCACCTGAGCTGGTGATCCCAGCTAGGTAGGGAGCTAATGGGTTTTAAGAGTGCCATCATAAGCAACTTTGAAAAAATCTTGCAAAGCTGAAGGAACAGCAGCTTTGTGCAAAACCCAGTAAGAGAGCGATGGAAAATACAAGCAACAGCATGAAGAGTACCTTGTTAACCACGCTTAATTAGCAGTCAGGTTAGTCTACATTTATTCACTCCAGTTAGATCATTAGCTGAGTGTTTGCGTAAAGAAAGAGAGACCTGGAATTTCTGCAAGTCAGAGGGCAAAGGAAAAATATTTGCAGGATCTCCAACTCCCCCAAAAGATGCTAATGATCTCTGACCGCCAATTACCACTTCTTCTGAAATCCGATACAAGAGCCGAGGCCTTGGGAGAGATGATTGCTTCTGGGTTTCACTAAGGTTCATTACATATTCCCCTCAAAAATAAACCACAATGGGAAACTTAATAAAGCCGTGATATTTGGAATTCAATCATTTTAATGTAGCAGTTACAACTTCAGCAGGTCAGCGTGCAGCATAATAAATATAAACGACACAGCGAGTAGAAAACAGGGGTCTGATGTTACCATCATCTCCTTGCTGTTATCTCAAATGTATCATTTTACCTATAAAGATTAACTACCCTAACAACAACGACTCTGCAAAACTCATTAAAAGGAGGAGAATGAGACCTCCAGAAACACGCACGCCTTGGTACCCAAACACAGGCAAAGGCTGTAACTGATACCAACAGTAAAAGCAGACCAGGCTTCAAATCCTCGCTCAGGATAATTATTAGATTTGATCTTTGCTTGAAGATTTGGCATAATGGTAGGGAAATAAATAACAAAGCCAGAAAGAATGAATTATAAAGCAAAATCTGTAGATTTTTTTTTTTTCTTTAACAAAATTATGACCCTCTGGTTGCATTTTGGTGCAAGGATACCACAGAGTTCCAGGTTTCAGAAGTTCAGGAGGTAGCTATACTTATGTTTTTATATAACTATAGTACAATCATTGAATCATAGAATAACAATCTGTATAAATAAGTGTTATTATCTGGAAAAGAGTAACTCCGCTTTCTGCACCATTACAGAACAAATTACTTCTATCATGCAAGGAATAAACTCAAATTTTATTTGCATATCAACCAAGTTTTGTGACTGAGCTTTCTAAGCCATCATTTTTAATGTTGAAAAACATACAAACTGTGGCTATTGCATGACAGAGATGTTACCAAAAAAAAAAATCTAGATTTAAACAGAAAATAAAAAAAAAAAAAAGGCAAGCTACTACAGCCAGAAAGTTGAAGCCTTCTGGCCTTGAGAGTGTAGAAGTCTACAAGCTCTCTGTAAGATGCAACTGCTGCATGTTTTTAGGGTCTGGCCACTGTCTCTGCACTGCTTTTTTTTTTTTTTTTTCCCCCTTGAACTGATTTGCCTGGATTAAAGCTAGTTTAGAAATTATAATCTCTCCCATAGACTGCAGTTCAGAGACAGACTGAAGTCACTAGCTTGGGATTATTATCAAAAGTCTGCATTTGCCAAACAATACCACAAAACTGTTCAACACAACCAAATACTTTCTGTATAGCAAGCTAGAAACAGCAGATGGCTACTCACTTCAATTATTGCTGCTTCGTTTGAAGTGGCAATCGATAGAAACACAAGCGACCCATTAGGTACATGGAACCTGGCACTACCAAAAAAAATAGCACAAAAAACAAATTTACAGAACCTGCTAAGACAGAACCATTGCTTTCTTCTCCTGCTGTGTCCTCTCCTGAGCTTGCAAGAGTCAAACAACCACTGAGGCACCCAGAAATGCGCCAGCCATGCAAATCCACAGGAACCTTCAGTTTTCAGGCCAAACAGCAGTAAATAATTAAAGTTCCCTGAAGTAATGCACTGGTTTATGCACAGCAGAAGACAGGACTCTAGACCACAGGACACTAAGCGTTACGTATTTGAATGTGCTCCAAATGACATCGGATATCTTGTTGTTAGGACAAAACTCTTCAAGATTATTATAATAGCTCAGTCAAGGTCCAATGGTTGACTCTTGCAAAGACCCTCCCAGCGTTATTAACCCCAGCATGTTCCACAATCCCCAACGGAGGCGGCTTGTGACCCAAGTGCAAATGCACGAATTCAAATAAACTACAATGCTAAACAGTAGGGAAGTTCTCTCCCAATCTCATCCCCATCTCAGACAGCTCTGAGAACAGCAGCGTTGGGGAAACTGGCTGAGACATAAATACTAGCCTGAAGCATGTTCAGGGCATCACAGTTTCATCCTCAATCCATAAAACGTCTCCACAAGAACGGCCTAGAAATGAGTCGGAGTATCAAGGTGATTGCACTTAAGAGCGATAACACAAATAAAAATGTGCAACAGCTGAAAATCTGTCAAATTATTTTATTTCCTAGAAGTTTTTCCGTTTATCTTATGGTAAACAAAGTGTTTTTAACCTCTAAGGCTGTAGTTTCAACCATCTGTAGAGTAGTTAGAGCATGCTTAATCTCCAAATCTTCCCATATTGAAAAAAAGGAGTAATGTCAGCGCAGCCCATTCAAGTTTCTCTGTGTAAAACTGAATGTCCAATATTCTGCGTAAGAAATCAATAGCAAGTCTGAAAATCTCTCCTGAGCTCTTGCACCACTCTCTTCACGTGAATGATATTGGCAAGGTCGCTGCTAGCACCAGCCCAGCGCTTTAAATGCACTTTGCTTCTTCCTTTGTTCAGAGGGAGAAGGGACGTGGGTTTTTTTCCTCTTTGCTTGCTTCAATTGTCTTTTTTTGCTCAGAAAAATTTAATTTCATGAAGTTCATTCTTACAGATTGAACACTTTGTGCTAAACAAATGGTTATAGTCTTTCAGGTGCTTTCAATAAATTAGAACTAGATGTTCAAGCCAATATTGAACTGACACAAATTAGATTTACCAAGCAAAATTTTCCGAAAATATAATCTTATCGAACAGGTACTGTATTTTGCACCTGTCAGAAAATGTTTAGTGCTTTATTTCATTAGCATGTCCTGTCAACCTTTAATTTTAAACTGCCTAGCAATACAGAAAAGGTATTTTGCTAAGAGAACTAACTTTTCATGGTAAGAAACATCAGCTAATATGGAATAAAGTACTACTGTGCCTTTAGGCTAAATTTTTTGTTAGTCAGTTGCACCAAACGATTCATGTGGCTAAAATACACAAATCTGCCAGTAGACTCCCTCTATTTGTAAGAGAATTTGTCAAATCTTAATTGTCTGCATTAAAATAATAGTCATCTACTTTAAGCTACATGGATTTTTCATTTCTTGCCGTGTTGCAAATACTAAATATTTTCCATCACAAAGTGTGGTTTTTGCTATCCTTCATTTAAAGGTAAGCTCCAACAGATCCATGAAAACATATTTGTATATGCTGCTGCTTCAGGAGATTTTTCATTTTAATGGATGAAATAAAATCCTTTTTAAAGCAATTAAGAGGGGCAGTCTTCTCTCAACAATCAAGCACAACTCTTGGTATGTCTAAGGGAGTCATGTGAGTGCTGAGGAAATACCATACCTGCTCAGTGGCCGTGCTTTTGGGAAGGAAAGTCAAGCTTCAGACAACTGCTGCCTGAAATCCACATCTTTAATGATTTTCAGCATCTCTTGCAAAGACTAGAGGAAAGGGGAGTGGGTGAGAGCATTCCAACTGATCAGGTGCCTCCCTGTGAGCTGGAGCTTTTACAAGCTCTGCCACACGTGGGTAACTCAGCACCAAGCCTGGCATCCTGCCTCCAACAACAGCTACTATTCAACTAGAACCTGTCGGAAACCCAAAGTATCCTTTGAACATCCTAGAGGTTTGAAAACTTGAATTTGCTTTGGGGATTCTTGGTCAAAAGCTCCAACTGCCCGTACTCTCCCTTATCACAAGGGAAACGCATCTCTCCAGCACAGTGTCATTGACTTCAGTAATTTACCTTGGCCAAAAAACACAGCTTCTTTCTGTTTAAGTGTGAAAATGGAAAAAAAAAAAAAAAATGTTTTTCATCAATATTGTAGACTGACAATATCTCATTTCCACGAACTGGTGATGGTCAATCACTGAAAAACACGTCTGTTCTCTATGAATGTTACAGTTGATGAAAATACTATCAAAAGCCATCATTAACTCATCAGGATTTGATTTCATTGACAAAACCGTATCAAGTGAGTTCTACTTTTTATTGCTAATTTTAATTACTGGCTTTTTGCACTTCTTTAAAGCATAGCCAGATCTGCCTCAGACTCAGCGTTCTCCAGGTTGTCATTCATTTGCTGATGCTAAAGCTAATTGGCAGGGCTTTCAGACAAAAAAAATGCTCCTTACAAAAGCCCTTTAGATGTATGTTCTTAAGCACACATAACTAGCTCCATATTCATCTACTACCAGATGTTTTGGTATAAATAAAATAAATTGCATCCCTAACAGGCTGCTTGGACAGGACAAATCTCTCACGTGCAAAAATGAAATCACATTATGCTCTTCCTATGTTTTCCAGCCTTGAAAACTCAAAATTTAGTCAAGCTTTTCAGCAAAGATAGTAATGAGAGGGGAAAAGGATAAAAAGTAAAAAGACTCACTAAGGTGGAGAAGTATGTGAAAGCACCTGCTCCAAGATACTTTGACTTTCCTATTATTACCCTTAGAAATCATCCACACACAAACATCAATACCCAAAATTAGGACCCCTCAGTCCTACGGCAGTTGGCTATTATTTATTCCTTGCCAGCATTTCCTCATCTATATTTTTTTGATACTGCATGTTTTGATGTGCACAGCAGCACATACTCAAAACACACACTGGTTTATACCTACTGGGGTTTGGAAAGTTTAATCAAGCAACCTGCAAACAGTGATGCCCATGTTTTTTTAATCACGAGGAAGCGAAAAAGAGTCCCTTTATATTTCTAAAGCTTTAAGGAGTCCCATTTCCAGGCTTTGCCATGCCAACCCAGGTGCCCGAAGCGTATTTTTCGTTATTGCTTAAACTGATGATTTCATATGATCTCCTTCATGCCAGGAGGCAGGGCAGAAAGAAGAAACATTGTCAAGGAGTACTAGCGTTTTTTGTTTATTTTTTTTTAATACAGTTTATAAATTAAATTGTAATACTGGGTTTGCGCTGGCAGGTGGTCTGTGGATTGAGCTTTTTGCTGTCCTCTATCCAGCCAGCTCAACGTTGGAGATGATAAAAACCTCCTGCCTTTAATCTCTATCTGATACCAACGCACTTTGTGTAGTGTCCAGACCAATAAGGACTGACAGGAAAACAAAGGCAGTGCCTGACCTCCGTAGGACATATTGGCTATTGAGTGTGTTTGCCCAAAGTCATCACCAAACACCCTTCCCAGTTAGCGCCGTCAAGCAGCGACCGGCTCAAGGCATCAGCCGTTACCTTTTCACCAGGTGCCACCATGTATTTGAAGACCTGTGACACGGGTCTAGTTTTACCTTAGCAAACAGTGTCCTCCCCGATTTGTCAATTTACTGTTGATGCACCCTTAGCAAAGGGTTCAATCATCGAGTGGAGAACGAGCAGAGAAGGTAAACGTGGTTTCCTCCAGAGGGAGCAGAGGACATACTGCCGGCCCTTTTAAGCGTTCTTCTGAGCTCTTTGGAAGGGAGATTGCTTAATTTAAATGTTCAAACAAATGATACAGTCTGAGAGGGCTTCATGCGTTCGCATAATACTTTCTCAGAAATTTAATTCACTAATTTCATCAGGTAGCGCGTCAGCCGGCGCAGTTTTCAGGGACACGTTTAGAGGGCAACTGGTTTGAGTGCAATTTTAAAGAAACAGATTTGACACAGTGTCAATCTATTGCCAAGCTGCATGGCGTCTCCCAGGAAAACAATTGAATTTAGGAATGCAGCCTGCTTGTTTTAATCTCCTCTATCTCACTAGGATAAAGTTACTCTTTTACATAAGCAGCAAATATATTCAATATTTGATGATGTGTGACTTAAAATTTGTCCTTCACCGAGGAAAACAATTCAAGGCTTTTAAAAATGAAGACTAAAAGCTCAACCATTTCCCTCCCTTCATTATTTTCCCTCCAGTTTTTAATAAGAGGTCGTACTAGTCACTGCCATTCTATATTCTATCTATCTCCTTGATTTTATAGAAACGCTTAACTCCACAAAACATTTTGTGGTAGGACACAAATCTAAACAGAGGTATTCCTTAGAGAAAGAAAACTTCTCACCTTCAATTGTTTCACATAAGAAGGATGGTGTGTGCCACGTTCTTTTCTGATGAGTTTATAGGAGAACAGGAGGACTTTGAAAACTGTGCAGTTAATACTTCAGGACACTTTTTCAGAGTAGAAACTAACTTATAAAAGCTGGTTGGACGGATTGCAAAAAAAAAAATTACATTATACAGCTACTGGGATTGATTGAAAGAGAGGAGAGTTATGTCATTTTTTTCAATACATGATTCTTGCATATATACATATATATGTAAGAATTAGTACGTGACCAAGCAAGAATAAGGATCCAGGCCTGTGAAAATGGTATCATCTAAGAACACTTCATTTCCAAACTTCCTCATGTCCAAATGGCCAATATTTACTTTACATTATGATCATTAAACAGCAGTTGAGTATGGCCTAATGTCTTTGTGCTGCAGTAAAACGCCTCACTTGAATTAACTAAGTAACTCTGAAAAGTTCAAAAACACTAGAAATTTTTCTTTTTGCCAAGGTTGACTGTTACATAAGTATAGCCTGATTTCACTAAAATAATTTATACGTCTCGTATGAAGTTACTGCCTACACCATGAAGGCTGTATATATCCTACTCTATAAAAGATCGTGGCCTAATTAGTCTGTGATGTTAACCATTCAGTGAGACTGGTGGGATGCTGTGTGGTTCATCATTTCCATGTCAAGGGACACATCCAAGTGCGGGTGTAGAAACACTAGACACTCACTGCTCCCAGCAGAGAGGCCACACAATGTCCTTGAAGAGTCTGCCAAGAAGTTCAAACTCAGTTACCACCAGTTTACTCTTTCCAAAAGGAGTTCCTGGTTTTAGATTCAGATCTCCCCATAGCTCCCACTAAATCTGTGGAGAAGTTCTGATTATCTCTGGATAAAAGTTGAAATATTTCTTTGGGGAAGGTGTACTTGCGTAGGTTCAGGAGACTGAAGGTGGCACTGAGGAGGCAAGGAGGGTTAGCAAGGAAGGGCATCTCTTTGGGTGTGTCTGCTCTGTTGCCTACAATAGCCAACAAGCATTGGGAACCTGTCCCAGCACACGTGGGAGATGAAAGGTAAAAGCAGTAAAAGGCAATTCCTGCCTATATGTTTCAGTGGTGTAGCACACAGGGCTGTATGCAATGATTTCGGAGAGTTGGTAATTTTTTTTTTTTTTTTTTTTAAGCCAACCAGGCTAGTCACATTTAAATTCTGCTTCTGACTTGCAGTGTGTCTGGACACAGAGAGGTCATGGCTTGATGCTGCTTCTTTTGATGATGGAGAAGAGTTTTACGTCTAACTCATTCAAGTTTTAATCAATCTTCTGGCTCTGCAAGTATTTTAGTTTATATTTTTAAGCACACAAATACACTATTAGTGTCATTTTCTACTCTGAGGGGCATTGTAATCCAGCCAAAACAAGGAACACGACACGAAACAGCACACAAGAACCTGCCTTACAATCTTAGCTTTAGGACACAAACCCTCCCTAATAGGCTTGATCCCACGGAGGGGTCGCATGGAGCAAGTAGTGGCAGTAGAGGATAGTGAAAGGTTCCTCTCCACTTCTTGCTCCTTCATCTAAGAGAAGTTATCCAGCCCTCAGGGACTTCTACAACAGAAGGTTACACTTCAGCTGAGCATTTAATTTAAGGTCGGATTTCATCAGAGTAGTCTAATGAAAACTAGTTAAGGGTGAGTGAGCGACTGTGTAGGGTTTGGTTGCCAGAGTGGCCTAACCCACGACATCTTACAATGAGTTATGTTACCAGCCCAAAAAGGTTAAGAGATCACATCTCCTTCTCAGACTTCCGTTGTCTTCCGTACTGCTTACGACCCTGCTTGTTGTTAATATTAACTGCCATCATATTCAGAACATGTGACTCAGCCTCCCCTCCACCAGCCAGGAGCAAAGTACTGTCCCTGAGGCTGCTCACAAGCCCCGTGTTTCAGATGCTCAAGCCCAAGTTACAAAATCTTCAGAGCAGATACGTGGAGGTGCAGACAAAACCAACCTTGACCTTTTATTCCACCAACCTAATCCAGCACCAAGTGTGCAGGCCACACCAAAGTCTTCACTGGGTACAGACATGACATTCACCACTCTGGATTCCTCCCGCAGAGAAGCAGAGGAGAGAGTCTCTTATCCTGTAAAACGTCCTTGAAAGAGGCATGTACGATCTCTCCTCGGTGTAAGAGTTGGAGAAGAGCCAACCAGAGGCAGTAGCATAGAGCTTTTCTGAGGGTGATGGGGGAGAACAAGCAGGTCTGGGATTTGGGCTAGGACAACAGGGACAATGCATAACCATCTGTTCCAGCTCATCCTTTGCTATTTGAAATGGATGAGAGAAGAAAAGATATTAATACTGAGAGCCCTGTGAGATAGGGTGCATCTCAAATCCCCACGACAGAACACGCATCGCATATTGTTTCCAGCACTGTAATTATCTGATAAAGCTATTAACCATACTCCTGAGATGCCATAAAGCATTAATACTTCCCACCAAAGCAATCTGAATCGTAGCCAGATATTAGTCAGCAACTGTATGTTACTTTGGGAAAAAAAAAGTTATATCAGGAGAGTAATTTCCTTCTATTTCTGAGAAACTTAAGGTTTACAATAGGAGGTTGAGTCAGCTGTGCACAGCTCTGCTGAGAAACACAGTGCTTCTTAACACACATTAGCAGAGAAGAGAGAACACTTGCGGCTCAATGGCCGCACTCAGAGAGTAGTGGTCAACGGCTCAATGTCCAAGTGGAGACCGGTCACGAGTGGCGTCCCTCAGGGGTCCGTGTTGGGCCCGGCCCTCTTCAACATCTTTGTCGGTGACGTGGACAGTGGCATGGAGTGCACCCTCAGCAAGTTCGCCGATGACACCAAGCTGTGTGGTGCCGTCGACACGCTGGAAGGGAGGGATGCCATCCAGAGGGACCTCGACAGGCTGGAGAGGTGGGCCCGTACCAACCTCATGAAGTTTAACCAGGCCAAATGCAAGGTCCTACATCTGGGTCGTGGCAATCCCAGGCATAAATACAGACTGGGTGGTGAATGGATCGACAGCAGCCCTGAGGAGAAGGACTTGGGAGTACTGGTGGACGAGAAGCTCAATATGAGCCGGCAATGTGCTCTTGCGGCCCAGAAGGCCAACCGCGTCCTGGGCTGCATCAAGAGGAGCGTGGCCAGCAGGTCGAGGGAGGTGATTCTCCCCCTCTACTCTGCCCTCGTGAGACCTCACTTGGAGTACTGCGTCCAGTTCTGGAGTCCCCAACATAAGAAGGACATGGACCAGTTGGAGAGGGTCCAGAGGAGGGCCACGAAGATGATAAGAGGGCTGGAGCACCTTTCCTATGAGGACAGGCTGAAAGAGTTGGGGCTGTTCAGCCTGGAGAAGAGGAGGCTCCGGGGTGACCTTATAGCGGTCTTCCAGTACCTCAAGGGGGCCTACAGGAAAGATGGGGAGAGGCTGTTCAGGAGGGCCAGTTATGATAGGACAAGGGGTAACGGTTTTAAAATAGAGGGAGGTAGGTTCAGGTTGGATATTAGGAAAAAATTTTTTACCATGAGAGTGGTAGAACACTGGAACAGGTTGCCCAGAGAGGTGGTGGATGCTCCATCCCTGGAGACGTTCAAGGCCAGGTTGGACAAGGCCCTGAGCAACCTGATTTAGTTGGAGATATCCCTGTTCCTTGCAGGGGGGTTGGACTAGATGACCTTTGTAGGTCCCTTCCAGCCCTAACCATTCTATGATTCTATGATTCTATGATTCTATGAACACTTAATGTGCATCCAAGGGTGGGGGTCTCAGGCCACGTTTGCCTTCACTTCACATCAAAACCTCATTCAGTGAAACATCACCAAGCTACTACAGATCCACCCAAAAAAACCCAACTAGCACTATCAAAGAAGCCCAAGTGTAGATACAGGATCCCTGTACATCAATTGCCTTGTCAGTTAAACAAATAATGGGAAGTTATTAATGGGACGAGTAAAAATTGGAACTGAAACCACTTCAGAATTGAGCAAAACTATCCTAGATAATAAGCCAACGCCACTTGCATAAAATTAACATCTGAGGAAGTTTCCAGACATCAGCAAGATACTCCTCGTTGAAGATCGAGCCAACGTGTGGACGAGGGGCAGCCACCACCACAGTCTCCCCACCTGACCTGTCTACCAAGCAGCACGGCTCAAAGCGGACCTTTGCTGCGGCTGCTGGCGTGGGTACAAAGGAACATACTTGGTGCAATCAGCGTGGAGCACCTCATTGTTTAAAAGATGGATCTGGAACCGTTCCCAGATTATACATCTGCCCCTGTAATTCATGCCTCGTATAATGAGTCTGACACGGGAGGTGTTGAGAATGGGCACGTTTAGTCACAGTGGGCAAGGTGCTGTCTGCTGGTAAAACATCTGTGGGTGAACCCTTCCCTGAACTAGTTACCAGAACAACTAGCAAATCCAAGGGAAACACCTATAGGTCAGTTTTATCTTCAATTTTGGATGTGCTAATATTAACACAGCTGCAAGTATACATTCCCCTCCGCGCCGTCAGCAGGTAGCAAATAAAAGAGGTGACATTGAGCCTTATTTACCAGTGAGAGCAACTTCAGTTCTCCTCTTTGTTCTCCCTTTATCTCAGTTTCTTCCCTCACATTTATGTTTACCCTCTACTTTGTTATCACAACAATACACTAACGTATAATTAATGTACCATTAAGAGTTTTCATGAGCATCGCTCCGTAGGGTCAAATACCCACAACCAACCAACCGACCACCACTCCCCAAAACACAAACCATGAAACAACCCCACCACTACACACGCAAAATAGAGTTGTGAGGGACATAGTAAGAGGTCAACCAGTCCAATGCCTGTCCCAAGACAGGAGTAGCTATACTCGTGCCCACTGAAACACCATCCTTATGGCCCACAACGACTGAAAAGGAGCCTCACTATTGCCAAAACCCCCCCGTTGCAACAACAAAACTAGATTTTAACTTTCTTTTGTATTTTTCTTTTTTGGTACCAGTAATTATCAGTCTAATAGTCTCTGGTTATTTTAAAGCTGTTCCTGTACCAGAATACTGCTCTGCCCCACCACACCCAGGGCCAGCGAGGCAGTATGATTGCAACATACTGGAAAACAGAACTGAAAAGCAATACTAAAACATTTTGAGCTATCATGCTTATACTTGTATTTTATAATTTCACATATGGAGATATCACCTAATTGTCAATAGGCTAACAACAATTCTTATCAAGGGCCTAACCCATAGCTCTTCAGAGTCAATGAGACCGTTCTATTGCCTTCAAATGGCTTTGGATCGCCCCCAAAAGAAAAAAAAACAACTAAAATAAATTACAAATTGTCTCATTAACTTCTCCAAATGTCTTTTGAACAGCTTCCAGAAAAATAAATGAAGGGAGAAAAAGTATTCAAGCACTCCAAGAACAAAACTCGAATAAAAGAAAAATAATAGGTACTGCCCAGGCTGCTTTCAAAGCGATACGAGATAAAAATATGATCACATATTGCAAATAACTCCTAAAGTCAGGGAGAAGAAAGTCTGCCATAAGGCTGCCCTTCGATCTTTATATGTCTCATCATTCAGCCTCTCCTTGTTATTCAGTTGTGTCATGTGCAAAGCATTCACACAATCATTGTCAGAAATAACCACACTTTTCCCCATCTGCACTCGCCCCGAGCTGAGCAGGAAAAGAAGAAAAAAAACACAACAAAAACCCACACTACTGACAAAGCAGTTACATCAACAGATGTGAATTCTGATTTAAACAGCCATATTTCTTTCCCTGGAAGTCTTTGTTGTACTAAGAGCATGTGGACTTGCATAAAGTTTTCTTTTACTCAAGTATATAAAACAATTCTTGCAAGCCAAATACATGTAAAAAATCCATAACAGGTTCCCAATTCCAAGTTTTCTCAGGTGGAAGGAGCCTAAATATCTTTAGGAATCCTACCTTGAGCTTTGGAAATCATCCTCTGGGGTGCAGCAAAAGCTCTGTGCAGCTGATGTACTCCAGCTGTGATTTTCACTTTATCATATGCCTGTAATTGGTTAATTTGGACCTGCCTACCAAGGCAATAAAATTAATGCCCCTCTCCCGAATGTTTCCTGTTCACTGCTGAAACAAAAGCCTGTGCTGGGTGGTGATTATGAAGCATGATTGCCCTTGTAATTCTAATATCTGCTTTCCTTAACTTACAACTCTCCCACCAAATAAAGCCAAGGAAGAGACAGAAAATTCATTAGCATTGCAAAATTAAAATTATCGAAGTGATCCGCAGTATCATCCTTCTGGATTTTGCATCAAAGGAATTCTTCTTCTACAAGGTTTTTCCCTGCTTGAGAAACAGGTTGCTGCCAACTCGACATCACAGCTCCCCAGAAGTGAAGTTCAGAGAGAGAATCAGTCTTCAATTTAAACAGTTTTCATAGAAAATTGGAGTTACGTAATTTTGCAGGTGGAGGGGTCACACAAATGCAACCAGAGTCCACCTATTCTTAGTTTTCTGTATTGTAGAGAGGCTGCAATCCTAAAAAATATTGCAGAACAATTTCCATTTCCTATGGAATAGGAAATGCAGCTATTTACAAAACACATAGCAATTTCCTATAACTTGCACTTCGTCCACACAAAACAAGACACTATGATAAGAAATAAAACTCTTTTCAATCGTGCTAAAGTGATATCCCCACATTTTCTGCAGTGTTATGTTGGATAGTTTTAGTCCACCTAGTTAAGATTTGCGATATATTTTGAGTTTCCCAAAACTTAGAGTAACCCAAAAACAGCCATTAACCACGGCATGTCAAATTCAAGCAACAAAATTCACACCAAGCCAATTAGAGTTTTGAAGTATTTTGACAGAAAGTTAAACCAAGTTATTTTGTACTTTTACTTCTTCAAAAATTTATTTCAATATCTATCACTCAGAAAAATACACATCTATGTTTCACTCTACCAACTCTTCTGCAGCAGTAACCTCATTAAAAAAAATAATTTAAAGAATTCTTACATGATAGTTAAACCTAGTAAAAGCTTCAATCCTGGAAATATTCAAGAGGTAGACCTGGTTCAGGTAAGCTGGTCTTGTGCAGGCTTCCAAAGGCCAAATTAATGTTCACTCAGAGCCTCCTCATCAGTTCAGATTTCCCCTCAAAGATCTCACTGCTTAATCAAGCCTATTATTAAAAGGAGTTTTTAAGCACAGAAAGCAGCAAAAAGACAAAACACTTCATGTCTAACAGACTTTTCTCCTCACCTAGAAACATATTTACACCTTCTTGTCTATTTAAACAGCAAGAGAATATGGTGAGATTTTACCCACCAAAAACAAAAGGGAAAAAAAAAAGAGGAATACACTATTCAACCTGTCATTTTTCTTAAAGTTAATGAGAGCTTATGGTGGGAATGAATCATATAGGACAGACACCAGATAGAACACTGAAAACTGAGGCTACGTTCCCTAGGTGTATTTCAGGGTTACCTTTAAAATATTTATTGGAAGAAGATGGCAGGACTCACTGAAGGCTGGTCTTCTCTGAAGTTCAGTTACATGTGGCAGCAGCAGATGTTTTGAGAGGGAAGGATGAGGAAATCCAGGTAAGAGAGTGATGCTGTAGCACCTTCCCTCTCCTTACCTCCTTCCAAAAATAAAGCTTATTTCCCTCCCACAGATGGGCACATCACTCATGTCATCCCATCAGCTTTGGCCCAACGTTCAGCAGTGTCTAAGTTACATCCCTCCACAGTGACCCCACAACTAACATACATAAGACGTCTTCCTTCAGTTCAAGGAGGGGAGAGAAGAAAAATAAAACACCTAAAAAACTCAAAATCCAAAGAGATTCAACCTTAAAATACGGGAAATATTTGATTTGACAAAAGCAGTTGTTAAATTTATTGGAAATATGGATCAGGTGTACAGCGACGCCTGTGTTCCTCACATAGGTGGAAGGATCCAGCGCCTCAGCACCACATGAAAACCTGGATGCAACATGGAAATCACAACCAGGGATGGGATGAGAAACCTGAAGCAAACATATTTTACATTTGTGCAGTCGTAATTGCTGCTGATCCATTCAGCATACAGCTCAATCTCCTTGTAAGCTAATAACAAATACAGCTTGTGAAGAAAAACACGCTTTCCAAAGGTATGGTACAGAATGCTCCAGAGAAGCATTTCAGCCATTTTAGTATGTAATTACTCCTTTTTTTTTTTCTCTCCCTCTTGTTCTTTGCATGGAGTTTGGCCACAGCCTGGAGTCTGTCAATTAAACATTCAAAACCACGATAGCTACACAATAATAATAATAATAATTATTTATATTTTCCAGCATGTTTCATCTTGAAAGGCCCCCTGAAGCGCAGGCAGCTGTCCCAGAGAAAGGCACGCAGAGCTCAGCGTGCCGCAGAACAAAGCCCCCACGAGACAAGACACCAGCGAGACCCGGCGCCTCCGCAGCTCTGGTGTCCACTTCGGGCATCTCATATCCAGTCTCTCTATGCAGCCCCTGAAAGATGGGCTGGTCAACTCTGAAAGAGTACTGGACTTGCTGCTGGAAAAGGATGATGGGCTAAATTAACCCTGAGCAGGGAAAATCCTAGTGCACCTACCCTTGTTTGTAAGGATGTTTTCCTGATGATCTCAAAAGTCCATGTAACCTTCAAGTCTCTCCTGATTAATTTGCTCTTCTCCTCCAAGGAGGAATATAGGAACTCCAGAGCAGCATCAGAAAAACATATGAAGGTTTTTTTGTCTAGTAACAAAGGCAAAAGCTCAGAAAATGAGTTTGTCAGATATTGGCAAGGTCTCTAGTTTCTGTTCCATGAGCTTCTCTGAAAAGTCTAGATCATTGTCTGGAAAACAAAGTTAATAGCATCTTCACGCTTAATAGGTTACAAAACCAAAACACGTTGCAGAAGCTCCAGTCACTCAGGTACTGCTGCAATAGAGGAGCACAGACCCATCGGATGCTACGCAGCTACTGCGGGCACATCTTCACCAGCCTTTTGCATGTTTTTGCCATCCAGTGACAAAGGAGATGGGATAGGTTGCAGAAGGGAGAAGCTCCTGGCAGTGTCTCCCATCAAGCCACTGGAGAGACTGAGCCCAAGGGAGAAGGTAAACGAAGGGTGGAAGTTACCACCACTTACATCAAACAGTCACAAAACAGACTTTGAAAACACAGGCTGAAAATTTAGCTGTTGTTCAGGCACTTGAAAGTCTCAGCTTCCAGCTTTTCCAGAAAACTGTATTTCATCCTCCTTCTGTCATTTCTACATCCTGATTTCCCAAAAACAAAAGAGCATTAACATTTATTCAGCCAGACATCTGTTATAAACTCATTTAAGTAGCTTCTAGTTTGATATCCAGCACTTTTAGGTCAACAATGTTACCAGAGCATCTCCACTCTCTCCAACATGAAAATAGCTTCCAGAGATGTATTTTGCATGCATTTGTCTTCGATTAAAGGTGCATGGATCAGCCACCTTTCAAGGCCATGCTGTGCATCTCAGCAGCCTTTCCAAACCAAGCATTTTGCATTTGCTACAAGGGAATATCCTCTGCCCTGTAAAAGAGAAAACACCCAGAAATTCAGCAAATATAAATGACCAAATAAAAAAAGAACTGTGCAACCTGTAGTGAACCATACTCCAGGGAATTTCTAACTGCTTCTCAGGAGTGCTGGGTATAATATTTGTATGGATCATGATATGACAAGTTACTGGCACTTTTTATATGTATGTCACCCAATTCTAACATTTATCCACTTTATGTTACAGTTTCAGCTTTAATTTGATCATCCCAAACGCTCTTGGGACTCTTTAGAAATAACACGTGTTCAAGTACAATTCACATGAAAATACCACAGATAAAACCAGGCCAACAATAAATAACAATTGGCTTCTCTCCCCTCGGATGCTGGAACTGGATTTATACAGCTGAAGAAAGTCCCAGGCTGCCTGTCCAATATCTGCATTTTGCACCCATCAGTCCCTGTGGCAGTATTCCCTTCTAGTGGGTTTTATTTTTGCAATAATTTTGCATGAAAACAGCAGGACGACCTATGCTTAATCAAGATCCCAAAGAACAGTATGCCGAGTTAAAAAAAAAATCTTTTTTTTTTTTGGCCAAAGACAGAAGAACAGATGACAGATGTTCTTGACAACTCGTTGAAGATAACAAATTTTCTCTCACTTGCTCAAAACAGTAAACTAATGAAACTTCTAAATCAGAGGACGATATCAAACTCATTTTGAGCAGGGGCAGCGATATCATTCCAGCAGAACGCGACACAGCACTGGGCTCTGGTGCCAGGTCCAAGCCCAGCTTAATGGGCCTGATCCTGTGCTGCTTCAAACCAGGGGAGGTTTGGTTTAGAAGTTTAGTTCCTTCATACAGGTGAAGGCAAGAACACCCAAAACAGACATTATCTCATCCATGATCAATTCCCCACCATGGAAGCGTATCAGGTCCAGCAAGTTGATGCCCAGTGAACTTTGCTACGTCAGCTTTGCTACATCAGCACCTGCCCACCCTCATCAGCTCAAGGGTGTGTGCGTGGCAGCTGTGCCCAAAAAATCCTGCACTTAAAACCAGAGCACAAGAGTTTGTAGGGGATAAACATAGTCAATCTGGGGAAGTCTGAGGTCCTCCCTGTACCTCCATGGCACAAACATCTGGCCACAAGAGCCGGGCACCCATCAGGCTGGTACTCACCTCTCTGCAAATGCAGTATCTTTCCATTTATCCTCTACAGTGGGGCACTTTCTACTGTCAAAATGAGTTAAAGAGGTTGCATCTGATTTACCACCAACGAGCTAAAAGCTGTTTACTAAAGACTGGCAGATGTATGCAAGGCCACAGCTCAGCAGAGAAAGACACCAGACAGGATCTCTTGTGAATTTTCCCAATAGTTTCTTTCATTTTCTATCAAAATTGAAAAATTGTGTTGTAAATTTAACTCTAAGGCTCCCTTCCCTCAAAGCGACAGGTAGTGCCCTGTCCACTTGTTGGAAAAAAATAAGAGCTAAAAAATAAAAAAAATAAATCAGCAGCAAACTGAAGGGAGTTGGGTGATGGACAGGGAGGTGCCCTTGGAGCTCAGCACCGAGCAGAGCAGAGGCTGTGGTTGGAAACGTTGAGCTGAGCTGCTGGAGGTGTGGATGGGAGGAGGAAAAGGGATAAGCAGGGGATAAGGAGGCAGATAGAGCCACACTGACAGAGAGAAAAGCTTCTCCCTCCACAACAGCCATCAGTCAGCCACAGGCTGATACAACAGGTTGAATGGGGAACAGCAAATTAGAATGGATTTTTTATATTCCTAATGCTACAACTTTACACTGATGTCAAATATTAACAAAGGGAATATTTATTACAGACATATTGGCCATTTTTGCAGACTTTCTGCAAAGTGGGGGTTGTTTAAATTCACTCATCAGGGTGAAACAGCATTTTTCAAGGGGCCTATAATGACACAGAGATGGAACGAGTAACTCGGGGAGGGGTCTGGTTTGCTTGGGTTTGGTCTTTGATTCAGACGTCATTGCAGCCTGTCACCTGACTTGGAAGGGAATTGGCCCACTGATATCAGATCTAGCAAAGCATTTCAGCTATTTCACATCCTAAAAATGCATATTGTATGCACGCAGGGACATATACACATTACTATTCTCTATATTAAATACATATTTTAATAAGTTTGTCTTTTTTGACTCCAAATGTTAAGTGCATATATTAGCTACATAACAATGTAGCACAAGGATATTAAAATTTCCCTATCAGAGTACTTCTTCACACAAAGCCTTTTGGAAAGTAATTATTCCCAAGGAATTTTGCTCACATAATTTTTGGAAGACTTTGCTAGAGTTTTCATAGCTTGTCTGGGAAACGTAGAAGAGCTCTGTAGATCAAATGTCAAACTCTTTCACTGCAATTTTGAAATTTTACTCTTCAATTTTTATTTTTTATTACCCATTCATGTTGCTTGGAACAAATCCTCAAGGTACAATAAGAGGACTTGCAATAGCATAAGGAATTGAAAATTATTACTACTGAAAGCCATGAGAACCAATTGTGAGATGCCACACATGCTAAGACACATGCGATTTATACAAAGCCTCCATGAAGCCACAGAATTCAGGTTTCTAGTGTAAGTTATTCTGCAATTCCAAAACTTATTTCTAGCAGTAATGGAAACTAATTGTTGTATTTTACTTCAACATTACTACATAACATTTGCAGAATGTGCTACAACATGCTCTGCCCTATGCCTCAATATAAACATTCTGAAAATGTTAGAAGTAAAAAGAAAAATAGTAATTCATTTTCCCCAGTTGCTCTTTATGTCTGCCTGAAACAAAGAATCCTATAATCATATCACAAGAAGAATTCATGCTGGACACTCGGACGCAGATGGACTTTGCTCAGCTCTCCCGTTTGCTTGGCTGACTTGCCCCATAACCAGACTCTTCAAGGGTGAGATTGTCTAACTTCTTTTAAAAGGTTTTTCCAGTATCTAGATTCCTACCCAAATTGCAGTTTAGCTTTACTGATAGCTGTATCTATATCTCCATCCCAGCAGCAAGCCCAAGGAAGGCAGTAACTGGAAGTCACATGCTTCACGTACCAACTTTCTCTTCATTCCTTACCCTAATGGATCAAAAGCTTTAGACATGAAAAGGTTGTTAGCAGTACCCTGCTCACCAGCTAGTTTTCAGAGAGTTCAGAACATGTCTAATCAAAAGATCATCCTTGTAAATCAGACTTTCCTTCTTAATTGTAAAATCTCACCGGGCCTTTCGAATAAATATTTTAAATTCATTAAACAAGTTTCACAGAAGTATCACCTTGGGCCTTTTAAACACTTCAGAGTTTAAAATGTGAGCTATAGCCTACTTGAGTTTCATGCTGGCATTTCTGTGTTGACATTGGAGTCGTCGCTGGGTGTCTCGCTTCATCACCGCTCCTGGTTGCTGGCCGCGAGGAGCCGATGCTAAATGGCTTTGTTTAAAAATCATTTTTGTTTAAAGCAAAAGACACGGAGACAATGGACTGTCTTTGGTTTCAAACCATCCCTGGGTAGCTCAGATGACTTGACTGTTAACTAAGGTACCCAAACTAAGTATCTCGTGGAGGTTCAGATACCATCACGGTTGGGGCAGAACATCTCGGCTGTGCCAGTGTTGCTGCAGATGAGATTTTGCCAGGCTGCACGTTGTTGCCCAGGGTCAGGGACAATAACAGCGTAAGATAATGCTTTCCAAGCCTTAGGATACACAAAGGGTTCTCAGAAAGAAGGTCACTGTCTGTAGACAAGTCTGATGATTTAATAACTCCTGGTCTAAAACTTGAGCACCACCAAGACTCTGCGTGTAAGGGAGCAGAGCTCATCGGGTAGCAGAGCCACCTAAAATGACCATTTCTAGTGCAAGGAGTTCCTGCAGATGTCCCAGCCCCAGGCTATGACAACTGTAACTGAAAATACACACCTCCAATTTGAGGAGGAGGAGGAGGAAAACAGGACTCATCCCAAATTTTCTTCCTGTCTTGAGACAAAGCCATCTGTTTAAGTGCTGCAGCTTTCTTTTCTAATGAAGCAGTGTAAAATGCAAGATCTCAAGAAAAAGGCAACAAGTTTATATCTCCCTGTCATTTATGAAGTGTGTGGAAGTTGTCAGGTAGATGTTAATATCTTAAACAAACTCTTGGACATGTTACATCTTCACAGTTTTTTCAAGTGCCTTTAAATTATAACCCAACACACTACCCACTTGGGCTCTTGTACTTCTGGATTTTTGGAGTCTTGCTTATTCTGGAACAGTATCATAGAATAAGCACATTTGAAGACAAACTTGGTAATTAATGTAAAATACTATCCTCAAAGTAACAGACAATTAGTAAAAATTCCTATGTAAAAAAACAACCCAAGGTGTTCCCCATCTTCTTGTGATTAATCCCAGATATATGCCTCCAGTTTAGAGCACAAACCCAAGCACAGAGGCACACAAGCCAAATTTTGCATTCCAGAGTTACCAGAAACAACACAAAGATTGCAATAATTTGAGAACAAGACAGCCTGGTGAGATGGGACTTGGCAATTTAGTTTCTTTAATACAAAGCTAAAGACCTACCTCTGCAGTTGTTATAAACATCAAGAGCAACAGCTTTACTGTATATGAGTTATCACTGAAAAAGCAACTGTTTTTCTTTCTATCTCATCACCATTTTAACATAATAGCAGTAGTTTCTGCACCTACTAGAAATAACAGTTTGGGATGGGGTGGTGGGAAGGGCTCCTCTCTCTTACCCACCATTTAATTTCTCACCCCAATTTTGGGAACTGATTTTTCTAAGATGAAAAAAAGGATTTAGCAAGCAAGCAGATCCAACATGCTGTTCAACATTCCTATCCAACTTCCATAAATACAAGCCACGTATAAGACAATATGAAATAAATAAAAAATCACAACCAAACAAAAAAAACACAAAAAAAACCCCACAAAACAACCATGAACCATCCTCTACAGTTGCTTATCACTTTACTATTAAACTTATTTAATTAGTTAAAGTCAGAACTGGGGTGGGGAGGACAGGGAGGAAAATATTTTATCTTCCTATTAAGTATTGGCATTCTGGATTCAATATCTCATTCATAAAAATTAAGTTTCCCAGACTGTAAGAAGCAACACTATGTTCCCACGAGTTAAGATGTACCTTTGTGAGCAACTTTGACAGAAGGAGCATGAGAACATCAACAGAAGGTAACTGGTTACAGCTATCAACCCCACCACAGACTGTAGCTTAATACTGTTCCACATCAACCCCCTTTTCAGCTTCAGCAGTTCAGTTATCATGGATTAGACCCCGAAACACTTCGAAAATTTAAAAAAAAAAATAAATACTACTTGCCTAAGTGAAACTTTATGAAAGTATACTGGCCTGTCTCTGAAGACTCTTTGCTTGCAGTATGCATGCCTAATGCATCCCAGCAGAAATGTCCCAAACGAGAGGATTTCACTCGAGGTCAGGTATATTTCTTTAACACAAGGATACTGTGAGATAATGACGAGCCATATAAGAAGATTTATTTCAAGTATTCTGTATAAATGACTTGTCTAACCTCTGCTGTTCTAACAGCTACTCCCTCAACATTATTTTTAGTCATAAAAAGCGACGTTTTAATTAAAAGAACAAGTGCTTGATATGGAGGGATTGGTAACTCTAATCTGATTAAATCTATTTTTAAAAAATGCTGTCTGTATTGGTTAGCTTTATTTAGCTACTCTAGCTGCTAGTTGTGCTTCATGCATCTCATCCATACACGTTTTAAACATTTGGAGACTCGCACCTACAAGCCCACCAGTAAAATCCACCACAAAAATTGACATGAAAAGCAACATATCTGAGGTACATGAAAGGAAAAAATGTGGAAAAAAATTAATAAGTAGGTTTTATTTAAGCAAATGTTGGCGAAGCACTGGAGTAATTTTGCTGTTCCATCACTTTTTACATCCAGCAGCCTCATTTGTGCTGACAATCCTTTGCTAGTATTTCCAGATAGAAAAAATTCTTAGAAGAGAATGGGGAGTTTCAGACAGGTTTCTTTACATCCTTTTATCTTACCAGTAGCAAAGAGGTTTGTTCTACACCTACTGCATTTCAAACCATACAGCGCAGTGAAGGGTGAAGCCTTCACTCAACACTGGTTGCAGAGATGCACAGAAGACTCTTCTCTGTGCTCTTCACCAGGCTCAGAGAAGAATTGTTCCCCCAGAAAGGCCTTAGTGTATAATTGACGTATATTATTTATTGCAAATGTTTCTAGCAGTCAAATAGTTTTCTGGAGTTGTAACTTACTTTTTATTTCTTGCTTGGTGTACCTGCCGCCTAGAGACTCCATAGAAAAGTTTCCCTGTAGGATTTAAATGGGATTTAGTAACAACATTTCTTCAACATGAGGAATTTATATTGTCACTTCATGAAAGAAAGCCTTTGCACTAACCACCTTCTTAAATAAATTGATAATATATTCCCTTTCCTAAGCCTCACAGATGCAACTGTAATTTTCCTTGCAAACTCTTCACTTCAAAGCACACACACTATAAATTCCCAGCTGTCAGCCAACGTGGTTGTGCTTCCTGACAGAGACACATGGGGAAAAAAAAAAAAAAAACCCCAAAAAACTAAACCCAAAAACCAGCTACGAGTGCTCAATAATTCTAATGAGAAGATACGTCTTTAATATTCCCAACATACAGTGATGCTGCTCGAGCAGCTGCTGTCAATAAAACTGACTCCTGCTCTGAGAGCTCCCTCAGTCCAGATGCAGCCACTGACTTGTAGTATCCATTATTATGGTCCTAAACAAAAAGTTTTCTTTTTAAATATATGAAATCAAATAGCATGCTTATGTCACTCAGGTCAAGATAGGGATTTGCAAAGAACTCGACACAGAGAAAGCTCTTCTCATTCCATGGACACTGGTATGGGGGGTTGGCTTTTTAGCAGGAAGGAAAAAAAAATAAATTAAAAACTAATAATCAATCAAGACCAAAAACTCAGTGCCAGCTTAAGAAATAATCAACCAGTCTGGACCAGCTGGGTATACCTCACTCATTTTGGCAGGTTTGTTACTGTCTGATGGGATATTTTTTGAATGCATGTTTGATGCAAAAAGTATGTTAAACTGTCAGCACTCGCCTGTCAAACTTTTTATAGAGAATTTATTTGCCTTAAGTAGTTGCCACATGACCACACACCATGGAAATTACTCAGCCATTCTTTCCAGAGGGACACAGACTTTTTCACACCTGACCTCCAGTACACAAGGTGCAGAGGCAGCTGCTCTTTAGAGCACACCATTTCCCAGGGTCTGCTTGCAGCAAATGTGCTATTAGATTAAAGATCTAAAAAAAAAAAACTCCAAATAAATCTCTATTTTAAAGGATTCTTTTCTTTCAACAAGATATGTAAAAATAGTTACATTCTACATTAGCTGAGCTATAAAAGAACCTGCTATCATTTCATTTGCTTTTATAACCTTCCTCCACACATAATATCACATTATGCACATTATAATGAAACCTGGTTACACTGAAACGTGTAAGACAGCTGGGTGGTGTTCTCCGAGCAGGGCTCCCTCTCCACACACACACACTTTTCCAAAGAGCCTTGTCTTCCTTGAGTTCCCAAATCTAGCAGATGTTCTTCAGTCTCATTATGAAAACCATATTAACTGAGAGCTATAGAAAAGGAAATTTTAAATAAACAAAATACTCCAGGGGCCTGGGGTCTCATTTCTTGGGTTTGGCGTGGGTGTGTTGTGTTAGGGGGGGGTTACATTTTTTATTTTTTTATTTTAAGTTGAGGACGATGTGGAAAGTGCTGCATTTAATTCACTTGCACATCTATCCTACAACCAGTTGACCAGTTAGTGTCTCAAAACAAAAAAGCCAACATAAAATCATGCTATTAAATTAAGCCTTAATCATTTGACAAAAATCAGGCTACCTAGTTTAGCAGACTGACTGCTCAGTGCTTAGGAATGAATTTATCTCCTGTTCAGTGTTAATACACACAGTGACAACACTGACACCTCGACAGCACGAAAGTGGTTTCCTCACATTGTCTGCTGCCTGGGAAGTGAAGACTGGCAGATGTTCAGTCCGTCACTTGCCAGGAAAATTAGCACTTTCCCAACAGATATGCATACTGAGTGAAGTGCGTCCAGTTCTGGAGTCCCCAACATAAGAAGGACATGGACCAGTTGGAGAGGGTCCAGAGGAGGGCCACGAAGATGATAAGAGGGCTGGAGCACCTTTCCTATGAGGACAGGCTGAAAGAGTTGGGGCTGTTCAGACTGGAGAAGAGGAGGCTCCAGGGTGACCTTATAGCGGTCTTCCAGTACCTCAAGGGGGCCTACAAGAAAGATGGGGAGAGGCTGTTCAGGAGGGCCTCTTGTGATAGGACAAGGGGTAATGGTTTTAAAATAGAGGGAGTTAGATTCAGGTTGGATATTAGGAAAAAATTTTTTACCATGAGAGTTGTAGAACACTGGAACAGGTTGCCCAGAGAGGTGGTGGATGCTCCATCCCTGGAGACGTTCAAGGCCCGGTTGGATGAGGCCCTGAGCAACCTGATCTAGTTGGAGATATCCCTGTTCCTTGCAGGGGGGTTGGACTAGATGACCTTTGAAGGTCCCTTCCAGCCCTAACGATTCTATGATTCTAAGTGTCCTGTAGTCATAGACAACTAGATCTCGGCATGGCAATGGACTGCTTGGAGACAGGAGCTCTTCAAACCCAACATGTCAAGAAAGTACAGGCAAAGTTGTTATTTGCAGCCACTCGATGGAGACCTCAGAACTGCACAATTACCACGACATCAGAACTAACACAACTTACCATCCGCCCACAGCAGCTTCGCAGAGACAAATTAATTTACAAGTTTTTAGCAGCATGAACGTGTTTGATCGTTTTGGAATTAATCATAAGGAGTCCCAGATTATAATGGCTTGCATCAGTTTATTTGTAATTGTTACATTAATTTAATTTCTAGTTCTTAGGGTTTTTTATTATACTTATTTACATTGGGATGAGAAAGATGTTTTCTCAATTTATTCAGTTTATCATTTCAAAATTTTCAAGGAATTGGTCTAAGTTGTTATCTCTTGCCTAATCCCTGTTAAACCACGCAAGTGATAGCTACTCTAAGTCTCAAACCTACTAACATTGAAGTGCTATCCAATACTCTGCAGTTTGTACAATTTCACTTCTAAGACACGACAAAGAATGATATTTTTTCCACATATGAAGAAACCACTTTGAAATCTAGAGAAAGGAAAAACTGTCATTAAGTGCCAAGTGCTTTAGTACCCACACCCATAAAGACAGAGATGTAAATCTGCAAATTCTGGACCTGCGATGAAAGAAAAATATTTAATTCTGACAGAAATATTTTATTCCCTGGTCTGTAAGTCTCCCACACAGAGATGAAGCCTCCCATGCAGCCCAGACCTGAGACTAATTCAGCTGGAGCTAGTTTTCCTTCGAGAAAAATCCTTGTTTTCTGAGGTGGCTGCTTGGGTACCAACTAGATCAGAGATCATACAGTGAGGGCAGTTTCCTGCTTTATGTTTTTATCCTCAGAAAATATTAACTTAGATTCATATTTCATTCCCCCAGAACAATCTACCCTGAATCAACTCAGAAATCCAACAATTCTTACAAGAGCTCCAGCTTTTCAGTTGATACCGGTTGTTTTCTACTTCCATTATGCAGCACTGAAAGGAAGGAAGGAAGGAGCAAGAGGCATTTGGGAATATTTGACATGTCTTTGAGAAGACCAATAACAAAGAATTTATTGCAAAGTCCAAAGCCACCACAACCTGATATTGATGTCCTCAGCACCACTGAGATCTCTAAAATCTGAGGCTCTACTAGTTGTGCATGATGCTGGCACTGTTCTGACTGCTGTCCCCAGCCCCTGACACAGGGAAGGAAAAAAGAGCATTGGCCCACTTGGACTAGAGTCACCAGCTTTTTCTTCAAAATGACTAAAAAAAGGTTTAAAAACTGAGTAGTTGCAGAGCTTGTTTTGGTCAAAGTGTCAAACACAGGGATTTACATCCCACTACTAAATGCAAGATTAAAGATGCAATCAGCACATAGCACAAGAACCTTTTGCTGTTTTACACTACACCCTTCCCCTTCATGGTTTCCAGCACCATAGCAAGGACTTCTACATGCTCAGAAGACAAATTCATTTGATTAGATGAGGCCAGATGGAGATAGGGTTCTTTGTGGGCAGTTACACAAGTACTGGTGTCAGCTATTGATGTGCAGCGGCCCTTCAGCATAGAAACTGTGGCTCCCTGTGCTTCACGTGCAGCTTTCAACCACCGAGTCATTCAAGGAGTGCCTCTAAGTCCAAGTTCTCAGCTAAGGCTATAGTTGCACAGTAGTCTGAAAATATCATTTCAGCAATAATAACTGGGAATGGTTCATCCAACTATAGAGACAGCATAAAAGGACAATCTGTTACTGTCACACTGATATGGTATTTCACATAATCCTGATAGGTAGTCTTATTAGTCACTATTTGATGTTACCTCCTACGGTGCCACATGAAGCCCAAAATCACTTGAAACAGCATTTCCTTTTCCTGCTTTTCTGTTCGTAATTGTCAGGTATGAAATACAGCTCGCTTGGGCCAGTAAAGCATCAATATAGGACTGCAGCTACATTTGTTTCTTCTATAAATAGCATTTCATAGCAGACTAGGAGTGTTCACAGTGGAATTTATACCACTTTAGCAATAAAATGAAAGTCGTGTTGTGGAAACAGCATAAAAATGCATATTTAATGAAAAAAATCTTGTAAATCCTAGCCAAGAATAGTGTTGAAGTCATCCTTTCCTTGCAAAAACATTGAAGAGCGTATATACTAACCAGCTTAACACAGGTCATATGTTTGAATGATTTGGAATCGTAAAGTGGCTCAGAAAACATTCAGCTGTCTCAGCGTTTCAGGACTCAAGTTAAAAATACGAAGCAATAAAATCCAAATGTGATTATTCAGTAGGTGCATCTGGTCACTGCTGGAGAAGAGCATCGGAGCGACACTGTGCAGTCAGCAGTTCAAGCACAAGAGGCTGGCAAGCATGGTGCTCAGTCTTTGGATGGGGCAACCACTTGCAGTTCAAGCCACAGATGTGATGGAGGTGGCCTAGCAGAACCTCCCTTGCACAAAAGTCATTGTCTCCTGCTGCTCTGAAGACCTTGAGCATCCCCGCTCATCAGCCCCTCCCATGAAACTTGGGCCTTGGTGGGTTTTTGGCTCCATTAGCAGGTCAACAGTAAATATTTGTCATAAATTTGAGCCTAATGATACTGGCACTAACACAAGCACTTTCAGAGTTCTGGTAGGTGAAGGAAGATACCCAAGAATAGAAGAAAAGGTGCATCAGGGTAAGGTGATACAAGTCAAAAATAAAATAAAAAAACAAACACACCACACACACAGAAAAAGGGAAAACACTCAAACACACCAATCTCTTCCTTATTTATCCATGGAAAAGGAAGGAACTACTTATCATCAAGTCCTGCTTATTGCCATCTTCTGGGAACAATAGCATAATAGGCAACTTTTTCTCCTTTTTCTAAAAAGGAGAAAGAAAACCCAGGGGAGGGGAAGTTTAAGGGAGAGGGAGGAGTATTGAAATGGTAAATAAAATGTCTAGGAAATAAAAGGGAAGACAGGACAGGGACAAAAGGAGAACAGAATGTAATAATTTGCTTCCAGAGAGTGTATTAAAGCTTTGAATTCATTGTCTTCATATGACAACTGAAAGAACATAATTTTCAAGGTAGATTTTGAACATCAATAAACTTCTTTTGCCTAGACATATACTTTCACTTCATGTATAGATTTTTCCAGGGAATAACATATAAATCTAAAACCCAAGAAATTCCCACAGAGGTAACTTACAGCTCTTTTCTTCCAAAAGGCAGGAAATCCAGCCAGACAGCCTCAGTGAAAACGTGCCAAAAAACATGCTATAGTCATCCCAGGGTTTGATCCAGGGGAGTACTAAACGGTCGTGGAGATCCATGCAGATGCAGCAGATACCACTCTGCTGCTCACCTCCCTCATTTCATTGGAGAGAATCACAATGACATGTACTCACAGCAGCTCTGCAATCATTTCTGAGCACTGGAGGCTGACCTGGCTCAAAGGGTCTACTATAAATAACCTATTTGTTTAATTTAATAGAAGGGCTTTAGGAAAGAAACAAGGGAAAGATGATCCAAAATAAGCCATTCCTCAAACTCGCTCAGTGTTTCAAGAAATTGCCAAAAGCAGAAGGTGCTGATTACACATAAAATCCATAGGATGATGCATATTTTGAAGGAAAAAAAAAAAACCACTCTCTGTAAACATTTTAAGGGAAGACTGGCATGGAATCAGGGAACTCTGCCTGAAGGAAACCAGGAGTCTCATGGAGCCCAATGATCCTGAAGGAACCAAAGATGCCTTCAGGAAGGGAACATTAAAATAAAGCATTCAAGCTATAAACACGGTTTCCTCTGGAAGTGACCCCAGCCCCACCATTAAGACAAGGAGGACAAGTGCCTAAAGGCTTTTTGACACCTCTCCCCAAGACACCAACCATGTTCCAGACAGATGGCAGTCACCAGCATACAGAGGAGTTATAACCACTATAAGCTTTTCACGGCCAGCAAGCTCCGATGGACACAGTGGCAATGTCAACACTTCCATGGATGAACAGTCTGATACTAATGGGGGAATCAAACAGGAGAACCTGCCCAAAAAAGGTCACCCACATCCTGCAGCAACAACTTCAGAAGGACTGCAGAACTATCAAAGATTATGTGTTTTGATGAGATTAGTGTTGCTCTAACGCTACACACAGGAGGAAAAGAGTACAAGCAGTGTAACTTCTGGCTCAATTAGCATTTGCTTTACACTTTCAGTAATAACTCACCTTACACTTCAATAACAATTTGGACTGTACTTTAAAATATGTTATATTTTACTCAAGCAACTGGAGTTTTCAACATGACCTTTCAGAAATAGCAAACAGCACAGCTACACATCTTGAAGGAGCAAGGAAAATCACTTATTTAAAACTAGAGAGACCAAAGCAAGACATGCCTCAACACCACAGCTCCACAGCCATTGAAAGCTCTTCCCAGAAGAGATTTATAAATTCATGAAAGAATCATTTAGTATCACCGTGAGGACTAACATGAGTTTTGTTAATTATTTACCGAGTCCTCATAGTGCAGGGGACAAAGGAAAGCTTGCAGCAACATCAGTACTTGACACATTAGTCAGTCTTTCACTTTTGTTTTATCAGCCTGCTCATGTGCTCTCAAATTTGCTGACCCGTATTCCTGAGCTCATTGAAAAGATGTGACAATCTTGTCTACATATAACTGAAGCTGTAAAACTTGTATCTCTTTTAACAATGTTTTCCTGCATCCACTGCAAAGGTGACTCAAAGAAGATTTGAGGTTTAGTTTTGGATCTTCCAAAAAAAGAGCTGTTGACTTATTATGGTTGCTAGCAACAAATAAATGCTGCAACTAAATTTGTGTTTCTGTAAAATAATAGTGACATGTCATTCATTTCACTACAATATTTTCTATTTATCAAAGTAATTTTTAGATAGAGAATGTGGTAACTCTCATCTCTTTGAGAAAGGCTTTGTCAAAGCAGCAAAACTCTTCCCTGCTCTCTCAGCTGAGGAAGATGCAAAGGGAATGAATGGTCAAATACCTTTCCATCTTCGTGACACAGGAAGAAAGAGGCCACAGAAGAGCTCCTGTGAAATCAGGAAAAGCTGAGAATGCACAATTTTTCCATGTTTCCTTGTTGAAAATCCTCTTTCCCAACAAGATATGAATTTAGGAGATCAGAAGGACAGCTGACCAACTTCTCTCTTGAACTCGCTGGCACCAACAACCTTTTGCTTCTCTTACCATCATTCAGTCTACATCATGCAACTGCTCAATTCAAGGCCCTTGGAGTCAGACAGGTATTTCAAGGACCTTTCGTTTTCATTACCATTTTGATAGTTTTCCTTGCTAGCTTGAAATGCTTTTTAATACATCACCGTCTTCTTTCATCGCTAAATATGAGAGCTTTAAAGACAAACATGGCAAAAATTTCTTCTTCTGTTTCGGTAAACACTTCAGAAGTGGTCTGCACTCAAAACAGCACTGCTCCTATAGGCCTGTGAACAACCACAGGATATTTTTCCTTGTGTCTATGAACATGGACATCATCTCCTTCCTAGCCAGTCTTATTTCAAGACTGACAGATCCTAGTTTGACCATACGTGATGGTCTTATTATTAAACTTCACGTAGATGTAGAGACAAATGAAAGTCAGAGGTAGGAGGAAGAAGGAAAAAAAAAAAGAGGAGAATATTTCCTTGTCTTTCTATTTCTCTTTCCTGACGAAACATATTTGACAAATTTGCATAGTGACCACATCCCTGGTTCAGCAAAAGAAAAACCCAACTATAAAAATAGGCTACTTTGAATTAAGTATTAGGCCTATCGATATTTCCTAGGCTGGGTACAGAAAAGGAGCCTATTTCAGCATCTCTCAGGTCACCAAACATTACGATTATGTGCCTCCATACAATTGAGGCACAGATGTAGGAAGAATATTGAGCTTTGGGGGATAATCAGATTTATTTTTTTTTTCAATAAGTAGAGCATATTATTTTCAAGTGGTTAACTGAGAATAACTCTTGCAGAAGTACAATATAACAGTAATTATTCCGAAATCAATGGCACAAAAGGGTTCATTTTAAATCATGTTATGATTGCTGGATTAAAGTAGTTATTATATAATCAGATAGCAATTACTCCACCTTAATAATTTCTGGGTTTCTAAAGGGTGAAAGTGATAATACAAGCTACAGCAGGTGTCAAATTTTAGACTTTGTGAAATGAATATTCTAAAGGCTGGAAAGAAACAAACATATTAGCATATAAAAACCACAAGCGTGGAAAATAGCTAAAAATATAAAAATACTTCAACCCTCCTGCCTTGAGCAGACATTCAGAAGCAGTTCACTCATGACAAAGGACTTTCAACACACTGTTTAAATCACAAGGAAGCTAAAGCTTCTCATCATCCTTTCTCTGAATAAACTTAATGGTTTCTTGTATAATCAGCTTTATTGTCTATGATTTGGCCGTCTCTTTACCAGAGCGGTGAGACAAGACTCTAAAAGCTCACAGATTTGCAGGACACTGGAGAGACTTTCATCATACTTGTTTTTGCTCTAGTTCAAAGTTTCACTGACTCATTTACTGCAAAAGGCAGCCTCAACCATGTTGTTCTTCCTGGGTTT
The DNA here is from genome assembly GCF_009769465.1 of Tauraco erythrolophus. Taxonomy (NCBI): domain Eukaryota; kingdom Metazoa; phylum Chordata; class Aves; order Musophagiformes; family Musophagidae; genus Tauraco; species Tauraco erythrolophus. Next base: position 27,035,647 of record NC_141475.1, read on the forward strand.
CTCACTTCCTTATCTCATTTCTCTTTAATCTGAAACGGCCATTCTTGTTCTTTAAATATCGGCGCCAACTGCTTTTTGATCACATCTTATTCAAAAGAGCAGCAATTTTCCAAATCCCACCAAAAATCCAGCTCCGAAGAGTTGGAAAGAATATAAACGAGAAACAATCCTCTTGGCAACCTTCTCCCATTTCTCTGTTCTTTCTGTGATGGTTTTTACTTATTCCCAGCCTCTGAAAGAAATCCATGCTAACAGACCAAAGCAAGGAGGTTTTTCCACAGATTCAAGAGCCTCTTCATTAGGCCCTAGATAGAGAAGCAGAGGCTTTATTTCTAGCTTCCTTAGACAAAAGATCTCATCTGTGCCTCAGTAGACACCATCAGTGCCTAACAGGTGTAGCAAGAAGGTGGGACTAAAGATAAAACTTCCTTATTGTTCTTTAAAATACAGTTCTCTTCGTGGAAGAATATATTGGTTTGCATTACAAACTAAATGGCAAGTTAAAATGAAGTCCACCTAGTTTCTAAAGGACAAATATTTGAGATGTGCCATCAAATATAAAGTCCATTTGGCAAGGTGTGTAGACACTGAGGTTCAATATACACTGAGGTAAATGTGCAAAGTTTAATACAGTTAAAGGAAGGAGAAAGAAAAGTCTCTTGAAAGAAAAAAAAAAAAGATAGCTACATATTGATTGCAGATTTGCTAGATGTTGTCCAGAACACTAATTTCTGCACAATCCCATCAATGCAGAGAAACACTGGGGAAAAGTAGACCTTGAAACACAATCAGGCAGTAATGTAAGGAGATGAATTTCTGTCACTGAACGTTTCTGTAAGATGGATTTCATTCTGTGAGGATTTGCAGGAACCAAATGACTGCAAACGCTTCACAACCAAACCTGTTATGGAGTTTTGAGGTGAAAGCCATCAGTGAAGGGAAGATTTGATTAAAATGTAAAGGGAAATGACATTTGAGACTATTACAATCACAGAAACCAAAATGTGAAAGGGAAATGTCACAAAAAGTCATGGAAAAGGAAATTTGGATTTTCTATTTAGCAATAAATACTCCACAACTCTTAGAGAGCAATCCAGCAATCTGGGTTAGGATGGTGTGGGACAATCTCAAAGAGTAAATACGTGCACATGGCAAAACTGCTAGTCAGCTCAGAGAAACTTGTGTAGTCACAACCCTTCTACCAACAGCATTTTCTCCCACTAGTACCAAAACAGATGCTGGCAAGACATGAGCAGGAGTGATCCTAACAACCCTGCAGCACAAGACTGTGGGATTTTAGCATAAGCCATGCAGTTACTAGCCCATCCCACCCAATACCTGCTCCTTGAGCAGCAGCAGCCACAGTTAGACTCCTGTTAACCACGGACCCTTCCTTCTCTTCTCAGTAACCAGAGTGCACCCTTCAATGTGAGCAAGCAGGGAAGCAAAAAGTCATCCCTAAGTCTGCAATTAATTTAGGATCCACAGTGAGAGACTTGCTTACGCTGGCTCGCGTGATGAGAAATGCTGTTATTGGTGTAAGGAGCTGGGTTTAGGTCCGTGACTCATGGGCATCACTAGGGAGGACCGCACATACGGTGCTGAACCTCAGCCCCAAAGCTATCACCAAGTTCAACAGCAACAGGATACCACCACGGCAAAAAACACTGTGCTGAAAAGCGTTTCTCAGTGTGCTTTAAGCAGCGAGACACTAAACATTAAAGCAGACTTCAATGCTACGAAACATTAAGGTAGTGTAAACAAGTCCCTTATTATTGCAAAAGCATAGTAACCATTCATCTCTCACCCAACGTTTTTCAACCTCCTCTTTCTGCTTGCTTGCTGTAAAGACAGCTGCCATGTCCAACACAGGCCACCTAATCTCTCCTTAAACCAGCCTCTTGTCAAATTTACGCTTGCTGAAGCACTAGAAGCATGGTACATAGATCTCTTTGGAGATCTATAAAGGGCTACGCAAAGCTGGGAAGTAAACTCTAAAGCTGTATTACAGATTATTTCCCTCAACATAACCTGTTTGTATTATGTAGGTAAAACATCAATATATACAACAGGACAAAGCAGAAAGACTTCCAGTCAAATAATATTTCTCCATCACCACCGCTGAAGAAAAGCATTGTAATACATATAGTTACTGGATTGTTTGGAGAAAAATGCTAAAGACTGTATAGAAATACCCACTTTATCAAAACAGTTTCACAGGGCAGAACGTTTTAGCAGATCTGCTCCAAGAAAATAGATTCCCAAAGATCAACATGCATCAATTCTTTATCGCTGGTGATTTTTTGAAACATTAAACTAAGAGCCTTAAATGAAGACTCATATATTCTTCAGAAACTGAAAACACCGAATACAACAAATGATCTTTCACCAGAAAGAGAAGTCAGTTATAAAAATTGTTAATACTGCTTTAATGTCTTTATCCACCTTATTTGGAAACTCTGAGGAGTGCTACTGCAGCACAACCACCGTTATGATTTCTGTGTTAACGAGGATGTCATCTCAACCACTGTGCTGACTCATTGCCTGCCATGCCCTGTGACAAACGCTTGTGAGACGCAGCAAGAAAAGTTATTATGAAAAGAAAGAAACGTCGAGTGACTCCCATCCATGTGCAATTTTAAAACTGAAAAAAAACCCACAAGCTAGAGGAATTGGCAGCTGGCACTTTGGGTTGTCAGCTGCCAACGAACCGCATTGTTTTAATTGTTGGAAATGATTGATTATGCAGCTGAGCTACTGAGGTAGCTGAACAATTTCATGACAACACAAACAATGGTAGTGTCACTCATTCTCCTCCAGATACGTGGTCAGATGGAGAGAACAGTACTGTTTTGCCGTGCTAAATTACAACATCTAGGAGGATAGCTACAATTACTTCCCCTGTCACTGAAGTTCGGTGTTTGTTGTTGCATCTATGTGGACACCTGTTGCCTGAACCAGTGTGTATCATCAGTTTGGAAGTGCAAGGAAAAAAAAAACATTTTATATAATAGGTATATAAATATATAGACAGACACTTGCACAAACTCTTTGTTCTTTATGTCTCATACTTTTCCTTTTATCACAAGGATTCTGCAGAACATTCTAAATGCTCAGGATGGTACTGATTAGGAAGGCAGGTCTTGCAGTGTCTTGAACAACAGTTAATAGCAGTTCCCTGCTATTAAAATGACATGGATAAATTCTGTTTACCCCATAGAATTAACTTTGTTCAGATCAACAGGAATTTGGAGGATCTGATAAGTAGTAGGAAAGCAAGCTGAACATCTTATCTTTCAGCCTCTCAAGCATATGAAGCATTGCCTATGACTGATTTTATTTCCTTCCAGACAAGTTAGCTGCATGTTCAACAGGAGTAAGTACTAATCCAAGGATCCTGTCTTTTCAGGAGTTTTTGGGGGTTTCACCCCAAAAGGGTTTGGTAGTTTTGTTTTTTTCTACATCCTGGTGAGTTTCATGTTTGCAGCTTAGAGCCAAAAACGTAATAGGCTGTTACAAAACACAACCTCCAGACTATGAAATACAGAGAATATCAGGGAATGGGAGGGAAGGAGAAAATAAATAAATACATAAATAAATAAATAGGTCACAGGCACTTACACAAGTCCAAGTCCTAGAGGGTTGATTCTGGAGGAGCTTCTGGTTCATCAACCAAACCTGACTCAGAGAAGCATACTGCTGGATTGTTGTGGGCTTTTTTTTTTTCCCCCAGCTGCTACATTGTTTATAATTAGCAAATTTTTAATACATCAGAAAAAGGGCTTGCTCCTTCAGGCCGTAAACACCAGCTGACAGATCAAAAGAAGTCTGTCCACTATGGGAAATACCTATGAGTGCTACTGCATACCTGTCCAATCTCTCCCTCTTCAAAAATGTCAATTTATTAGAAATATTGCTAGGGCATATGCAGTTTTCCTGGTACCACCGGATGGTGCATTCCAACTTAAGCCAGTAACAGCAAATATTTCTCTAAACATCAGAGAGAAGTAGTTTGGCACCACGATGTTCAGGAAAAAAACACCCTGAGCCCAGCAGCCACAGACCAAGCTGAACTTCTGCTTTTAAGCCTACAAAGCTGAAAGACCGGTCCACCAGGACTTACAGTTAATCTTAAATAGTCCTATTTGACCACTTTTGGGACCTAAAGAAAGGAAATTGTGCTGGGAAACAGTTGATTATTCTAGTTTGCACTAGATGCAAGATGCCTGAGAGCTGCCAGCTAGGAAATAGGTGTAAGGATCTTTCCACTATAGGATGTTTCTCATGAAAAAGGATCCAGCAAGAGACTGTCCTCTGTCTTTCTGTATCCACACGCATTTTTCCCACACCATGTCCTGCTCATATGTTTTTCTTGTTTATCCTTCATCGTCCCACCACAACACTGAATAATAAAGGCACACTGCACTGCTCTGCCCTAGGCTCTCGCTCACAGGTCATACATTTGAGTACCAAGCAAATGACCCACTCCCCTTCGGGTGATTAATGGCCAGAACCAGTCATCAGGACAGTAAGTTTTAGTACACTTCACTACAGCAGGATTCTGAGCTCAAGACCAGGATGGAAACAGAGGAAGCCAAACAAACATAAATAGAGGTCCAAGAAAGACCTTACAGCTCTCTGCCATGTCAGCCAGCCAGCCATGTCCTCCTTCTTGAGGCTCCTTCCTACACCTTCCTTCAACCAAAGAAAGGCAAGAGCTGGCAGGAAGCCACCCTTAGACTCAGGACACAACTTGAAAGCCTCCTTCCAACTGAACTGCTTGCCAAAACACAGGAGAAAGCAGACACCCAGCTCCCACCCTGACACCAGGACAACTTGAGCTCCTTACCTTGAAACTGCCCCATTCTCAGGGAACACCCTGTTCTGAGGGTGTTCTTCTGTAAGCTTCAGCCCACAATCTCCACACCAACAACTAATAGCTGTGCGTTGCCTCACTACTTCTACCCTTCCTTTTCTGATAAACCCTCTCCCCAGAGCACCCTCTCTTCCCAGGGTGCTTTTCTGGCAGCAGCTGTTTCTGATCTGCAGCATGGTCACAGCTGAGGGAGATAATGGAGATGGGTGTCCTCCAGCTGTAGGGGCTTCCAGGCATGCACCTGCCAGCAGTCCTCTGCAAGGGCAGAGAGCAAGCACCACTGCACGTCCCTCCTGATGGTCTGCAAGGTGTATTGAAAAATAAATATTTTTACTCTGTCTTTTTAGAACAGTAAATAGTGCGCTGCACCTCCCTAGGTTTTCTCAGGAGCTTAACTTCTATAAAGGCAGCTGGTGTTGGCAAAGGTTTATTAAGCAGGTAAGTGTTACATCTCCATCACAAAATTAACACAGAGATGGAAAAGTCTAATGTTATCCTAGTTTTCAATGCTTCCCTTTGTCAGACATCTGGCCCAAACTTTATATCTTATTGCCTAAAGTCATTCCCATAATGAATAAAGGATGCTTGAAAAGTAAAGGAACTGAAAATAAGAAGGTATTTCTGAAAGTGCTGTTTGTGTGTGATTCGACAAAGGTCACACGGTGCATCAGGAGCAAGAGAGGACAGGTCATTTCGGTTCCCAACCCTCTGCTATAATGCTTAAACTGCACCTCATTGCTCATGAATCTCTGATAGGTAAGAGGTTTACCAAAAGAACATGGTTTAGGCCAAAATGTGGTTACATTTAGACGCCATGTCCTTCTCTAGAGTAATGGCATGCAAACCTAGTGTTGACAAGGTAAGGTGACCTCGCTATATTCCTCTATCTGATCTCAACTTCATGAGGTTTTTATGAAGATCATTAGCCTTTTTTTTACTCTGCTACATATAGTGTATATTTATTTCTTGATATAATATAAATAGGATATTTACAATGTCCAGGGAATCATCAAGTGAACACAGATATGTTCAAAATCTACAGATTAAAAAATATTTATTCCACTTATCTGTTTCAATACAAGCTAAAATTCTTCTCATCTTAAGTGTTGGTGGTTCCATTGGGACAAAATATATTCCATTCTTTTTTGATTTGACCAATTTTAGCACCTTTCTTCAATTCACATACAGTTTGTAAGAGCATAGTCGACCGCAGCTCTGACTGGTGGAACCATTCTAAAAATATTCACTAAAAGGATTTGACACATTATAATAGGCTGTGGGGTTTTCACATTCAGGTCAGTAACGAATATGATCATCACCAAAGAGAGACTTAGGGGGCTGTTACTAAGATGAAGAACTTCAGCTGTAGAGATCAGTTCTGCCTCAGCAATAAGACTGAATATTATGAAAAGAAAGTATTGGCAGCTTTACGACCATAATTAATTTCTAAGAGTACCCTTTCTAGGAGAAGTGGTGGTTGTTTTAACCTGATACTTCAGAGCTAAGTCCCATTTCATGAGCGCTGGGCAGCTGCTGAAAGACCTGGGTGGCTTTGGATAACCTGAGCAGCGAATGGAGTAACTGCAGGGAATAAAATAACTCGATACAGCATGAACTCTGACAGTGAAGGACAGCCATGTACTGCTTAAAAACAAAACAGACAAAACTGCACACCAGCAAAGACCAAATCCTTAGCAAATATGAATAATATGCAAGCTGTTTCTAACAAATTCCCTGCCAGAGTACCAGATAACATGAAATCCTGTAACTTGTAAATATACCAGTGACAACTCGCACATAGGAAGCATCACTAGGTAGACAGTAATTAGGGATTTGATTTTTTTTTGTGTTCCAGTTTTGGATAAATGAGAAGGGCTATGAAATTCCATAAAAATTTTAGTACATTTCAAACGTTTAGCACAAAGTCATGAAGACACTGACTTAGCTCTGGAAGCCACATAGCTGTCTGCTGCAGCATTGTGCCCAAGCTAATAACCAGGGAAAAAAAACAGTAATATGCTTAAATAAACATAATCCATTACAGTATGTGCATCTCTAAGCTCCAAAAACTGAAGCAAAATCCAGATGCATACAGTTGTAACTCATGTTGGTTTATAATTTTATGGAATATAATTTTTTTTTTCTCCATATAGCTTTACAGAATTTACTTAATGAACCAGAAGAGTCCACTTGGGAAGTAAAGTCTTACAGTTGGTGACATCAAGACCCAGAATGAGTGACTCAGCTACTCTGAAAGCAAGTCAAAGCAAAGCTAAAATTTCCAAACGCACAGTTTTTGGCTCAGCACACTGATCCTTCACCTTTCCCCATCACCTGCAGCACTGCCCCCGGCACCCCATCGGTAGATGCTTTCCGTGTGTCCTCGAGATGACTGACATCGAGTACAAAGAAATGTTGGAAAGCAGATATGTGGCCTTTAAAAAGAAAATAACAGTTTTTAGTAATTTTCATGTCACCAGACAACTTCTCTCTGTTTGTACTGTTACATGACTTTGGCTCATGGATTGTGCGAACCAATGGGTGGGAATGCATATCCAATTGCTCACTGTGCAGATGCCAGCATCCAGGGAAAGGCACGGCACTGCAACACTCGCTACCCTCAGGTACAGTTATTCCATTTAATAGTTATTTGATCACATGCATGCAGTTATCACCACCATCAGAGGAATATCTCAGTCAACACAATGCTGACTGGAAGTTTTGCTATGTCAGTTTGTCTCATGATGATATCCATACAAGGTACCCATTTGAATTTGAGTAGCAGAAAGCTCTTACCCATATCCTTGTTGACCTGATAGCAAAACCCAAAGATCATCCTCATGTAGCTTATTTATATGCAGTTGTTCCTTTCTGCCAATTTATTTAGTAACAAAAGTGTTAAGCTACTTTTAGAGCAAAATAGTAGATAAAATAATGATGAAAATGGACCATAATCATCATCTGTTTCTTTTCTGTTTGCTTTATGATCTATATATTCTTTATTACTTTTTTTGGAAAGGTGATTGCCATTCAATTTATACTCTTTTGTAGCATCTTTAGAACATCTCACAACAGGTTTCTGTTATGAGTTGAGTTGGTTACATCAATGTAACGTCATTTCTTCTTGGACTTTTCGTTTGGCTATTTGTTGATATGCTACTAAGAGATATTTTAGGTCCTGATAACTGCAGCCTAAAAGAAACACAATTCAGTTTTTAGATAAAGAAGGACATTCCTAAATCCTCTTGACAGAAATAAATGCAGGATTCGGAAGCCTTGAGATCAGACCATGAAATACCATGGGAAACACGTTTCATTCCCTTAATTTTTCAGATATTTCTTTTCTGGTTAGCCTCGTTCCTCAGTGGTGTCCCATAGGTTGTTTGTCAAGAAACTGCCATTAAAGACAAGCAATTAAAGACAAGAGGCTGCTACCAGTCTGGGGTCTAGGCTCAAAGATACTGCGAGGAATGCCATCTTCTGTGAAATCAAGTCCCTTCCTTGGGATTAGGTCCCAAATTTAGCTGGCAGCCTATGTTTCTCCCTAAAAGACTTCCCATTTGGAAGTACAAGAAGAAAACATAGGGTCCTATAACATTCCAGGAGATCTTGGTTAAAAAAATCATGAGGTATTTTTTTAATTCTTTTTTTCTCCCTCTGTGAGTTTTGCTCTATTACAGCATGTTTTTAAAATTTCATTATTTACTTTCCTTCCCTCATATCTGAACACCTGACATTTGTCTTATTGATAGACACATCTGTTCAGCCTCACACGGGACATTTTTTCCTCTGCAGTTAATATGTCTCATTTACAGAGGTCCTCAGTTTCAAACCATTGCCAGAGACAGAACCAGACAGTTGCTTCCTTGAATAACACCATCACAGAAAATAAAAAAAAAAGATAATTACAAATTTACTTTTACAAACACGGTCTTTCATGGAGGTCACATTGAGTCTGTTGCACAATACACGACCGAAGCTCTTGCCTGCAGATTGCAAAGGTCCTGTGGTGGCTCTTGGTCACTCACAAACTGGAAGGGCTGTTTGTCTCCCAGACCCAGGATTAGACAGCAGCTGGTGATAACTTTTGACTGAGCCTGAGTTGGAAGGGGTGTTTTATCTGCCCTCAGCTACCCTTTTTTAGATCCTTCCTTCTCCACTGTTATGCAGGGAAGTCAAACTCCTGCGCTGTGAAATTGCAAACTGTTTCCATGGAGATGATTAATATGTTCATAAATCCACAATAATTCACTCACTGCAGGACCATGGAGGATGAAACTTTGGTTGTGAAAAGAAGGCAATGCTTTCAAAACTAGATATTTTTTCCTTCTAATAATAATCCAAATAAAGAAAGACAATCAAAAACAAGGCAAATGAGCATGTATTTTACATTATTGTGACTCCTGTGTGGTGTTCAAGTATTATCCCAACAGATGTCCTTAGATACTTTTAGTTAGTAGACTTAGAAAATGCTAAAAAATATCTAGTCATCAAACCTTTTTAATAGCTAAAAGGGGAAACAAGTTTGTTCAATGATAATCAAGGCAAGTAGCTGGTGCATTATTATTATTTGTATAGTTCCATCAGGTGATAGGCATTTTCAGGCAGATTATATGCAACAATCACCATTAAAGGTCAATATTACATCTTAAATAACAGCACAGGTATGACAAGAATGATCTTTTATATTATGAAACTACAGTATCTCAGAGGGTAACACGTGGCAGTTCTTGGCAAACACTGACTTTTGATGGACACCAGTGCAGGCAATCGTATCCTTAGCCAATATTGAGCCTTTCCAAAGAGTTTGATGGAAATTGAAGTGGCTGCCAATCATTTTGCAGAGTTCCATTTTTAAATTAAGTCATAGTTTTACGTAAGAATCAAATGCAAATATATACAAAATGATATTTACTGAATTTTCACTGTATTTAACAGGAATGTGTAGAAAGCCGATGCTCATAGTAGCACATACTCATCAAAGAGGAAAGAGAAGCACTCTACAATGCCTCTGAGAGCTTTCACACAAACTGTATCTTTTTTACTGCATCTCCCATTAATGAATATTTTTCTACCAAAGCTGTGTTTATAAAATTCAGTTAACCATCCTGGGATGTGATAGACAAGCAGAGCTTTTCCACTTTCTTAATATAGCCTGCTTAGCTAATGTCAGTGTTGTAACGACTCACTTCAAAGCAAATGAGGAGAGATGAGGGGCTAGATCTAGAAGATGAAAATACCAATTCCGGTCTAGACTCTCCGAAGAAGCAGAAGCAATTAATTTTAATTAGATTAATTAAAAGTAATTTGAAATTCGAGATTTTGTGATTCAATTCTGTCACCCTGGTTCATCACTACTAGTTATCTGGGTTTACCCTAGTTAACCTCAGTGATTCCAAGTGCTTTGGCAAAGATGTAAAACTTGGGACTAAAAAATGGCAGAAAACAAAGGCATTCGGCCACCTAATTTTCTAGATGACAAACAGTCGCAGTGTGACCTCGTTCACATCCATTTTACTCTCTGGCTCTGCAAAACCAAGTTGTGGTGCCTCACCATAGAAAGTTCAGTGGAGACACTTCATTTAGGCCTGTACAAGGCAGATCCCATTCCCTATCAGAAAAAAAGGGCAGAACCAGCACCTCAGAGCTTGGGGATCCAACCACTAAACCCTTCTGCAAACCTGAAAGATTTTTTGAAAAGTCTGGTCCTAAGTTTAGAAACCATATAGGAGAGCTGTGAGAAGCATAGTAAGCATTCTGTAGGTATGTTTTGTGTATTATATGGTTCTAGAAGTCTAAGGAGTGGTTGACAAAGCCTACAGAAAGTCCATTATTCAACTTCTATGGGAGGAACTTATACAGGAATTTTGAAATACTATTGACAACACTACACAGAGCTGCAGCAGTATATTTCAAGGCCAGGTTGGATGAGGCTTTGGGCAACCTGGTGTATTGGAGGGTTTCCCTGTCCATGGCAGGGGGGTTGGAACTAGATGATCTTTAAGGTCCCTTCCAACCCAAACCATTCTATGATTTTTACAAAGGTAAAACAGTGTGGAGTTGTAGGTGCCCTGACTCTAATAGCCTATATACAAATATTTCGCTAGTATTGGGGCAAGGTAATCAGCTTAGATAGATTTCTATTTGAAACTTTTCATCTATTTCTTTCAAATAACTGATTCCATGAGAGTTTAAGGCATACAGGCAGCAGAGAGAGTTTGCACTCAGCAAACTTCTTCCTAGCACTGAAAGCAGATTTTCTATTTCCAAATCAGTTTTAATGTTCCTGTACAGCATTCGTAGCACCGACACATAGCTGCCTGTTAACATGTACTGCAGAGACTCAGGGAAAAGCTGGGGAAGAGAGGAATAAACTCAACAGAGCCTCAAAGTCAGAGAGGGTAACAGATGCGCTGGCTCCAGCACTCATCCTGCTGCAGTGGACCCGGGCCAGGGAGACTCCTGCTCTGCCCGTGTGTGTTCAACTGTGAGGTTTGGATCAGTCCCCAAAAGGCTGCTCCTGGCTGACTGATGAAAGGAAAATCCAACCCCCGGGCACCAGATGCAGCTAAACGCTGTGCCGGGTGACCCATCTGCGGAGCACAGCGAGCTGGCTCTGCCACTTCCCCAGCTTCAGGAGCAGGGAGCAACCTGGGAACAAGAGTTTACAAAACACAGACCAAAGGGATTTGCACCTGTGCCACGCTGATGGATGAGCATCCCATATCTACTGTACGTGCAGGCAAGTGGGGGTTCTGGATGCGCAGAATTCAGAAATAAGGTCCAACGGAGTTGATTTATGAAATACTCTAAATTTCTCTTTCTCTTGTGCTTTGAATTTCTCTCCAGCTAGAACCTTCCCCTCTGTTCAGCCTGTCGAATTTCTTATTTTAGATTTTCCTATACCTAGGAAAAGACATGAGGGAATCTGCCCTTTGCCCTAGGGTCACATTCCTGAAAACTTACCTTTGGGTGTGACAATGGGTAATGATGATATACTCCTTATTAACTGACACTTACCAAGAAATACTAAAACTGTCCAGGACCTTTTAATACCCAACTTGCAAATGACTCTGGGAAGTTCCTTAGCTCCGGACCTCACGGTGTTTAGGGCTGTTCCTCAGCTATGGCACGGGGCAGATGGCACAGCCACGGGCACCGCGAGCTTTAACCACAAATGGAAATCCAATTCTTGGCAGCGCTCAGCTGCTGCGGGGCCAAAGGCCACGTAACCACCTCAACCAGTCAATAGCACTGAATTAATAGAAATAAGTGCTACTTCTGCTTGTAATTGTTTTCAGGTTCAGGCCTGGGTTATCTACTGCTGTGAGGAAAAACAAGCAGGACTCCTGAGCTGCTGAAATCAGATGGAGTGCATTTGAAAAACCTTGTCCCAGGCTAGATTACTTCTCACTTTTACAGCTCTGTATTTTTCTCAGCTCAAGGGATGTTTTGTAGCTCAAAGTCTTCATTTTATCTTTAAATGGCACACTCTCAGCACCAAGTGGCTTCTGGCAAATGTCCTTCTTACCAGGCAGGTTTTCTAAGGTTCTGCCTAAATCTGACTTCTATCGCTAATATGATTTTTTTGATTCTTTTTTCCACCCTGTTTGTAATAAAGTCCAACATGTAGGCAAAAAACTCTGTTTTACTGGCCTGCAAAGTTGGGCTTTACTGGAGATAGATAAGGACACCGTTGAACCCTTTCAGAAAAAAAAGGAGGACATCTGACTCAGTGCTTTGCCTTTAGCTTGTAAGAAACCAAGATTTAGTTTAAAAGCCTCAAAACAGATTAAATTCTGCTGCAATCATGTATTATTCATTCGTTGATCAACAAATCAGTTTACCACCATTACTTTCCTAACTCGTTTATAGGCTTCATCCGGAGTCCATTGACTTTAGTGAGGTGTTAGAAATTTTCAGGATGCAAAAATTTTCACTTTTCTACAAGGCGCAATATCCACGGAGTGTTTATATATCTCAGGTTCTTCCTCCTTTAGAAAGAGCCAATAAATATCAGTAACAAACAGAAGGTCCTCCGCTCTCCACATCCCAAGGAAAGCCAGAAAGAATGGTCTGGCTTGGCTTCAGAGGACTTGGGAGGAAAATCTTCTTATGTACTTTCAGCCCCATAGCTAAGGGCAAGACAGGCTTCAGCACTGAGCTCAGAGGAAACTTCATTCAATAATTTCAGACCATTAGATACTCTAAAAAGACCCAGAAATATAAAATCCTGACTACCCTAAAGCTATGTGTGATCTGAGGAAAGCAGAAAAAAGTCATTTCCAGCCCTTAGTGGTTATTACCCCAGAGTGGGGCACAGCAGCCCCCTGTCCAGAGGTTTTCCAGACAGAAAAATCCAGATGGTCCTTTCTGAAGAACTCTCCTCACAAGGTTTATATGGACCGTACAGGGTTGAATTACCTGCTAAAGTTTCTCAGCAAATCTTAATAAAATCTGCGAGGAAAAACAGAGCAAGACAAAGTATTTAAAAAAAATACATAAAATCAATAAATCTAATTCAAAGTCATTTTCCACCTCCTTTCTAGTCCTGTTTCGCTTAGGTAGATGGTATCTGTGAGCCTCCTGCAAAGTCAAGTACTTTTAGCAACGTACAAAATGAAAATCATACTTTTTCTATTAGGATGTTCAGTATTTTGTGAGCTGTGAAGAATCTGTTATCGAGAGAGAGGGTTTTAGGTCTAATTACCTCCACCAAGAGGAAAATGGGCCCCTAGAGGTATAACCCAAAGCGAACAGCGAACACATTTATTATAACATATCACCCAATAACATCACCAGCACGATGAGATTTGGTGCTGTGATGACATAATAGAATTTCAGACAGATGCTTGAATGACTAGAAAAGGCAGTTCTCACCAAACGACGCAGCAGCTTTTAAAACTTATTTACTGGTAGGGACAAACTGTCGAGGTATAAAACACGGAGCTCGTAGTCCGCTGTTTCTTACATATTTTATTTATAGACTCACCAATTTGCCAGTTAACCACACAATCTGTCTTGGAAATGTAGGCAGTCTAATAAAAGTGCCGTTCGCTCACAGTTCATTTCGATCGCTAAAATTCCTTGAATTGCACAAAGGTCCCTTCAGCTCACAAAATTGGACACTTGGTGATTTATTACGACAATGACTACACACCGCTCACCTAAAATGTGCAGAGAAAATAATTGTTATTCTTTTTTTACGATTCGATTTTTTTATTTCCTCTCTTTAAGTACTGCCACCTAATGTGTTTTAAAAATAGGTAATTTTAGTAATGGAAAGACTTATGATCTCCCGTCCAAGGACTGATATTGAAACGTGCTTATTGCTCTCAAGTTCCACAGAGACCAAAGGGAATTAAGAGTATCTGTCAGTGCTAGATCTGATATAATTATCCTCTCTGATGGCTTTTAAAAGACTAAATGAGACTGTGCAAAAAAAAATATGATCTTTTTAATCAATGTTTCTCGAGTTTTAATGCAGTTGCGCATACTCTCCCTCCTGTACTGATAAGGAAGTGAATGAAGACACTATTTAACAATGGCAGCTCTTACTGTACCTCCAGGAGTCATCGAGGTCCCACAGCTACTGCAGCGGATTAAATTAAAGGAAAAGATTGACACTCAAATTGTAAAACAAATTCATTCTGCTGCCAGAAGCAGTGAGAGGACCGTGATTACCAGGAACAGGTTTCTGGTTCGTGCTACCACCCCCAAAACTTCATAGTCTCATCATAAACATTGTTATTTTTTTCTCTAAAAATTCCCAGCAACTGCATTGTCCTGCAAAATACGGATGAGTTGCCTGAATCGAATTCCAGGAAAAATTTGACCTGTAGAAATCATGCGTTTGATTTTACTTTTTTTCTACAAATCTTTACAGAATAGTTGGATTGACACAAAATCAGCAGTTGGAAAAGACAGACAAAATAGTATATGGTGGGCTGAACTGGGTCTCAGAAACCTCAGGCCAGCCCAGAACAAAAATATGATGGCTACGTCATGCACTATATGAAATGGCTACAAAGCAAAGCCAGTCACTTAAACCTTCTGGATGTGATTTATTATTATTTTGAAGGCTTTCTTCAGGTTGACAAAGCCACCCTTTGTAGAAAATTATATATTGGATTTCTCATCAGAATAAGTTACACAACATTCTGTGCCTGGGTTTGCTGAAAAGAATTCTGAATATTGATACAGAATGTCAATATCTGAGAATACAACAAGATTGCAAATTTAGTTTGACGGTTTTGGCATTTGAACTTATCTCCTTATTGCATAGTGCATTTGCTTTTACTGTTATGCCTCTCAAACCTCCAGTTTTCAGTTATATTGTTAATAATGGGAACTACAGCAACGGAGATGAGGCAAGACCTTTAATTTCATAAGTAAACTTGCCTAAGACTATGCAAATCAAGAAGAAAGTATAAATCTGTTTTTACATAAAAAAAATAAACTATATAACATATATAAATAAAAATAATATAAAGTACAAATTTAAGACAATATTCTCTCTTGAACAAAAGTGAGCTTGGGATACTCAGAATATTTTAATTACATCTAGCAAAAAATGTTCCAATGAAAGAGAGGAGAGAATGAGAAGAGAGAAAAATCTCAAGACCATCTCAAGACAGTCAGAAACTCTTTCAACACCAAATTATTTTTTAAAAAGTCACCAAACTGAGTCAATTAGTACTATCCATGCTATTCATATTAATTAAAAAATGCTTATCACCAGATTATATTGCTTGTTTGCACCATCCTTACTTTGTTAGTGCTAATTGGAAATAATTACAACTGATACGTGAAATATTTAATTAAAAGATATATCTGCTTCTATTGTCATGTCTCTGGACCACTGGGTGCAACATTGCCAGGACTGCACTGCTGTCTCTGGATCTTCTGCAGGACTTAACAACATCCTGTGTTTTTTCTTGTTATGAGCCAGAGTCTTATCAATCAGGAAGAAATCTACATCTTAGCCTTTACCTTCCCCTCAAGAAATCAATACTCTAAGAGAAGAACTAATGTATTTTTACCCTGATTCCCAGGGAATTGAGATGCAGGCAGTTGTTCAGGCATCCCTCTCTCCCTCCAGCAGTCTCCTCCTCTTCCATTGGAAGTCTTCGACCCAGTTCAACCAAATCTGGCAGAATAGAAGACGTTATTGCTTTCCTCCAGGTTTCATGAAACTTCATGCTTGGGTAGAGGGAAGGGATGTACATCAGCATCCTCCCTCCTGAGGGCTCTTCCCCTTGGGCAGTGTTGGCACGGCTCACACCCAGGGATAAACATCACACGCAGAAGGCTCTGACCCACGCTGCCTTGGCAAAATGGATTAGCAGTTGTCCTTTGCCGTAAATGAGTATTTCTAAGGCAGGTTGAAGATATTCACAAATATTTTAATACAAGTCTTGTTGCCTGGTTGCACAGCCCAGGAGAGCCGGTGTGACCAAGGAGAGGGGCATTTTGGAAGTCTCCATAGTCAAGACACTCTCCTTGAGCTGCAAGGCTGAGACGGGTGCCCCGCCAGCTACTGCCCACAGACCTCTGGATCACAAAACTTTCAAGATTCATAACAGCCCACAGGAGGGAAAGCAAAAATGATGGTTCGAAGGTCACGCTGCGCTATTTTACAGCTCTCTCTTCCCCTCAGTACTGCAAAGCACTGACAGAAACGGTGAAAAATCGGTTCTGCTCCATTAACTCCCCGATCACCGCTGTGCTTCGCTTGCCATCAGCAACGTCTGCTGGGAACCGTGGTAGGGCTGCCACGAGTGAGGACAGCAGTACAACCCCGGGGCCGCCCCGTGCCCCTTGACACGGCAGCCCTTGGTGCACAGCCCTGGTGCGGCAAAGTCCCCATGGGTTTGCAGCTGCACATCTGTCCGCACAGAAAGGGAACAGGAACCCAAACGAGAAAAGCCACCCAAGTTCACAAGCTTTGTGAATTACATTGTGCTCAATTAAAAGGCTCAGCGTAGACAGGAACTGGTCTTTTCCACACTAATGTCCTGCTAGCCATATTATATTAAGGCAATCTAGTGATTACCATGCCCATGCTCCCATCCCCTCCATAATCATTAGTTATATTGGGTATATTTTTAAAGCTTCACTTTGAGCCAGATCCTTTTCATTATGCTATAGAATCATAGAATGGTTAGGGCTGGAAGGGACCTTCAAAGGTCATCTAGTCCAACCCCCCTGCAAGGAACAGGGATATCTCCAACTAGATCAGGTTGCTCAGGGCCTCGTCCAACCTGGCCTTGAACGTCTCCAGGGATGGAGCATCCACCACCTCTCTGGGCAACCTGTTCCAGTGTTCTACAACTCTCATGGTAAAAAATTTTTTTCCTAATATCTAACCTGAATCTACCTCCCTCTATTTTAAAACTATTACCCCTTGTCCTATCACAACTGGCCCTCCTGAACAGCCTCTCTAAGGACTTCACATAAAAAGGTTTCTTTCTGTCAAAGCCATACATATAGCCTGCTCCAGCACAAGGCTTCAGCATCTCTTAATGTCCAAAGGAATAGTCTGGATTACTGACTGCAGCATGCCTAAACTCAGCCCTTTGCAGAGCGGGGAGGGTAAACCGTCCGTTATAATCTCATAAACTGGGAGGCTGAAATAAACCGCAGCTGTTGAGAGTTTTATGTAGATTAAATCTCATCTGTGATAGACTGGTAGCAAAGCTGAGTGTTTGTTTATGAGAAAAGAGCAACCATAAAGAGAGAAGTAGCTTCCCACACTCTCCCCAAACCGTGTTTCAGAAGACCTCCTGGCAGTCCTACAACAACAACAAAACACAAAACAAACAAACAAACACCCTGAAACAAACAAAAAAACCAATCCAAACCCAACAACAACAAAAGCAAAAAAAACACCCCCCGAAAAAAAAACAAAACTAAAACCAACAACAAAAAAAAACCAACACAAAACCAAAACCCCAGTTTCTTCCTGATTTTGTCCTTCTTTATCAAGTACTGTGCTCCAGGGAGCATCATCTTCTCCAGAAAAACCTGGGAATAGCTTTGTTGGCTGCATAGTAAAGGGTCGACCACCCCTAAAAGGTGCTGAAAGACTTGTTGGCCAACTTTTTGCTTTGATCCAGCTCACTTCACATAGGGAATTACCTTTATTTATTCAGATGATTTCTTGGGTAAGAATTAGAAATTAACCTTCTACCTCTACTATCTTAATAAAAGCATTGGAAACCAGGACAATTCTGGCATCCAGCTGAAGACAAGGGAGTGCTGTCCAGCTTGAATCTTCCATCACATGGTGGAGAACAATAAAGGGCTTTGCAATTAACACAGGGTACTTAAAGTACATGAAATGCCTTCTCCGAACTCACAAGATATTTTTTTTAGTGGAAAGTTGTGGTTAGGTATTTTTTTGTGAAAGGACTGAGAAAAAGTCAAGTAGCCCAGATCCGTATCCCTCAAAAATAATTTAATGGCAGATATTCCCAGCAGATACTGAACACAGATTTTCCAGAGATAATGAAAGAAAACTAATAAAAGTAAAACTTTTAAGATGAGAAAAACAGATCTCCAAAACTCCATTCTCAATATAATTACCCTATAACATAACTTCTTGAGATCAAAGAAACAGTGACTTTTTTTGACAGAATTGGCACCAACCATCCATAAATTCATCCCAAATAAAAGTCACTTTCCCCAGTAAGTTCACATTTGGATTACTTTTCCTTCGTGTTAACTTTCAAATAAGCCTTACTCCTGCATCTAGCCAAAGCCTTTACTCTGACATTGCCTTGAGATGCTCTGCCTGTTAGTAATAATAAGGACAAGTGAGAAATTATTAAAAGAGATTTATTGAAAGTGACTGAATGCTCCAGGGTACCATAGTAGGAGGTTCGATCCTCAGAACAATTTTATACAGCATATTGAGGCTGTTTAGACTTTCAACTTAAAAATTTTAAAGTTTCTCCTGATTCAGAGCTACTTTGACACAGCTTCAAAGCGGCTCCATCTCAAAGCAGCGTTGAAGGAAAAATGGAAGTATTTTACAATGACAGCTCTAATATCCGAACTGGACCTAAAAGTTGTCAAATAAATTAATAGTGATGTAGCAATTCTGGTGGTGAACTTTCTAATGTACAAACAGCCTTGGGTTTTTAGCCTACTTTTTCTGAACAATGTATTTGCAGATGAGTTTAGAAAACGCTCACTTGTGCTGTCAGTTTGTGCGGCGCTTGAACATAATTGAAACTTAACTGCAGTGTTGCATGCTAAATCCATTTAAAAATATGGACATCCAACTTATTTGATCTTGGCTTCAGTTGTTTGGATGATTTGCTAGCTCCAAGGGGGGAAATGACGGAGAGGAGAAAGAGAGAGTCTTCATCCAGAGAGGAAAAATCTGTGTGCCTTAGAAAATATATATTTTTTTTTCCAGAAGTGAGGAGTAGAAGTCAACTTTTAACACTATTGTTTTTAACGCTCTTTACTTCGACAGTATAAAAATGTAACAGTTCATAAAATGGTACAAATTTAGTGGCATAATAAGTAGATGGAATTTGACTGAATTTCTTAAAAAGAAAAAAAAATAACAGCAGACAAGAGCCGTAGAAAAGTTTAACTTCATAATTTTTTAGATTTGTTTTTAGATCAGACAAAATGTTGTGCTCATATTGTGACTTTTCATTTCAGGCAGTGACATGCTCAGAAGGAAAAAAATTCATTTCAGAACAAAAACATCCACATATCCCTTTCAATAATCATAAACTGGATTTTTTTTCTCCTGAAAAACAATATTTCAGCTCAATCAACATATTATTGTTGAGGTTTGCCAGTTGATCAGAAAAAAAATTTTTCCCCATCAATAAAACACATTCTGACCCATCTCAAACCAGCTGCATGTAATGAAAAATTTGGTTTATGTTGATTTGATTCTATTTGGTTGGTTTTTATTTTCGAAGGCTATTTATTTTTGTTCTCTTTCTCACAAAAGTAAAATTTTAAGGTAAAGTTGCTTTTCTCTCTCAAAAAAAAATGTGATCTCTCAGCATTAAAATAAAAAAAAAAGGCAAAAAACTCAAATGTCATCCCTCATACGAGCAAAAGCTGCTGCGACTGTCTGTGGGCAGGATGGGCTGTAGGGATGATGCTCCTCTTGCTAAACTTCTCCAGGAAAAACTTTAATGGGCTATATTGAACACTTGATCTGGCAACAAGCAGTTCCACCCAGCACTACAGCAAAATAAATTTTATTTTGCAAACTCACTCAACTTCAGCGAACGAGAATCTAAGCAAATTCTTTTTCTCCTCAGAGTGTTTCTGGGTTACTACTCTGAATTGATTTCTCTTACAAAAGATCACTCCTGTCTCACTTTCCTGTACATAGAGACTACTCTGCTCTATAGCTTCAATCATGTTGAACAAAATACATTGATTCCTCCCTTCTTTTGTGTGGACTGCTAATCGATAAAATATAAATAAAATAAAACCAGACCTCTTAATCTCTGTCCTTTCATGAAAATAGCACTGTAGAAAGAAAATAGTTATAGTAAGTGTAGCTCAAGAGATTAAGTTATGTATTATTTTTATCTGCGCATGAAAAAAAAGCAGAATTTTCCAAAGTTCACATCTTCAGAAATGTGTGGAATTTTTTTTTGAGGGGGTGCTGGGACAGGTACTGCTTTAGTCTTTCTTTCTCCTCCTGTTTTCTCCTCTTTACCCACAAATATCCCAAGGGACACCTTTGACGAAGCAGATATTATGGGATACTATGTGGAAGCAGGTCCTGCTTCCAGGCTGAAGAGATCCAAAGCACTGGGCAAAGTTAGAAGATCCCACCGATGGTTTGCAGCCACAACCAGATTCATCACTTGTACTGGGTTACTGTGGGTGGGGGGGCTGCTGCCCTGGAGCAAACACCAATTTGTGCATTTAAGAAGCATCACAAAAAAGTGCATCTGTATGATATTGCATCAGGTTAGAACTTTGCCTCCAGCTTAAGTAGATCAAGACATTATATATCAATTTGTATTTTACAAGATATCATTTTTTTTTCCACTGAGGCAAAACACCAACAAAAGCTGGCTTTGTTTGTTTCTTAGTTGTCTCAGAGACTCTGCGCAGCCCAAAAACAGCCCCAGTGACACTCGTGGTGGGAGAAAGATGCCAACCATGAAGGACATCCAAGTTTCTGGGGAGACTTGTGCCACTCCTGCAGACCAAACCAACTTGGCTTTTTGCAGGGCTGCAGAACAGCCAGCGCGTCCCAAGAGCATCCAGCTCCGGGCTGCAGGGCTCACAACAAAATGGGTTCTAATTCTGAACTCCACCTGAAAAAGCCAAGTGAATTTGCAGAATCTCCTAAATGCTGGATATGATATTTGAGGCATAATCATCCCCAAATCCAGCTCAGTCAAGCTGCACCTGAACTTCTGCTTTAAACTACTGTTTTTACACCATGCAAGCAGTGGTAAGGATGGAGATCCAGCGCTGCATGTGGAAAATGGACTACCACTGCCTTAGTTACTAGTAGCTAAATGGAGCACTCATCGGTTTTGGATTGGTTATGTGATGTGTGCTGTGATTTCTTGCCATTTAGCAACTTTCAGGAGTTTGTTTTTCAGGGCTTTTGCTTTGGGACATTTGGATGATAACCTTGAAAGCCAACGAGCAGATGGGGGTAATCCTTGCATTCATTCAACTATGGAAGGACCACTCATGTTTGGACAGCTGGGGACTAGTTTAGGAGAGTTTGATTTGCAAAATACAGAGCAGGTTCCATAACACTTTGGCTACACAATTTCAACATCTTGCGACTGCATCAGCAGCGACGGGATTTTTGCAATCAACGTTTATTGCATTGGTTTGTAACCGAACCCTCAGTTTGGATGAACTGAAACCTTTCCATTAATTGATGGCAGAGAAGGATGGACTGTGGCATGAACCGGTAGGAGAAGAGGTAGCGTGGATCTGCCCAATCGAGTTGGGTTTTTCTTCGTGTAATTTAAAAGGCAAGTATTTCTTTTGATTAGTTTGAAAGGGGAAACATTTAGTACACCTCTCAGGGCCCAGATGTGCCAATGATGATAGCTGATAATGTTATTTGTAAACTCTGTGGCCTCAGCCACAGCCAGGCAGAAGCAGAGAGAATCAGATTTCCCTGCTGTGACTAGGGAGAAAAGAGTGTTTACAGCAGGGACAGAGACCTGATAGAAACAAGTTTTCAATTATTTGGAAGATAAATTCATTTACTCTGTGGGATTAAGCGTGTTCAGAAGCATTTATGGATAGAATTTACCAAATGGCTCACACGTGGTTGCAAAGGGGATGGCCGCTGTGACTGCAGGTCAGGTATCAGATGGGGTTATCTGGTCCCTTTTACAGGAGATGTCCACCTTGTTCCTCCCTCGTCTACAGCAGGGGAGTATAAGTTTAATAACACACTGCACAGTAAGGAGAAATGTGAAAGTCTGAAAAACTTACCTTTGCGGGGATTAAAAAAAATATCGCATTGAGAAGAAAAATCCAGAGAATCTGCAAAGCAACGGGAATTACATATTCAGAAAACAAAGCACATCTGTCTTTCCTGACATCACCGGTCCCAAGCAGACAGTGAGGAATGACCATGCAAAGGGGTGTGATTCCAAAGGAAAACGCTCCTCCGATCCCATCACTGGTGGCCAAGGTGGGAAGACGCAGGGGGACGACACACCACTGGGGATGAAAAACAAAACACAAGAAAAATTCTTAATCATAGCCAAGCTTGTACCAATGGCTTGGCCATGCATACTTTAGTATGGCAAAGACACTCAGGTGCCCTCCTGAGCTTTTCGTTGGCTCTCTCACATGAAATTTAACTCCTGATCAACGTTTACAATGTTAAACATGAAGGTAAAATGCATAAGGATGTTGGAAATGCCACGCTAACCTAAGCATTTCTGCTACAGGAATGCCTCTCCATTTATTAAATGAACACTTCCCTGTAAGCACACCACACCACAAGTTTTCAAGCCCTCCCCCATTTATATATTAGGAAAATATAAATCATAGAATGGTTTGGGTTGGAAGGGACCTCAAAGATCATCCAGTTCCAACCCCCCTGCCATGGGCAGGGAAATCCTCCACTACACCAGGTTGCCCAAAGCCTCATCCAACCTGGCCTTGGAGTTAAATGCTAACTTAACTCCAAATTATGCCATTTAAACGCACGCTAGCCTTTCGTTGGAAATAAAGTAGTTCAAAATTAGTTCCAAATCCTAAACTAGATAAATTATTAATTGGTATGCCTGTTTCTCTTCTATGTCAGAACTGGAAATGGTAAAATGTTAAATGGTGGCCACCCAATGTACTTTACACATATATTAATTAACAAGGGTAAGATTTTAATCAACTTGCACGAGGGAAAGATTAATTGAAACATTCTGAAATTTATGTCAAAAAACCCTTTTACTTCCAAAGGAACAGGAGAAGAAAATCTTTGCAATTATAGTCGGCGCACTCGCTAGCAGAAAGGGTGTCTGTTACTTGGATTTTGTTCCAGGACTGCACTAGATTTAATGCAACTACAAATCAGTTCCTGGGTTTTGACATCCAATATAAATTTTGTTATATCAAGACTTCGGGGACTTTGCAGCAAGCTATTGTAAGAAGCTTTTAGGATTATTTGGACATTTTGAAATTTGTTCTTCCCTTCCAACTGCGTTTGAGTGAAACAGGCCAAGGGAGACGGATTGCCAAGAGCTCCTGGTGCTTGTTGGGATCGTGTGGATGTTTCCCCAGCACAGCAAATTCTCCCAGTGCTTGTCACTCAATTCCCATAGCTCTGAGCTGCAAAACTGCCGAAACTCACAGGAGGAAAGTCCGTAGGTAATGCCACAGCCACCAGTTTTCTTCAACACAATTTTTTTTTGCACGTGGAATGATTTTCTTCCGAGCAGGATTTGAATGGTTTCCTCCAGACATCTTGGAGCTCAGGTGGGATCTGGACCTCACAGCTGCCACTCTGCTAGAAAAACCAGCAGTCCAATAAATCTTAATCTGTCTCTCAGCACTTAGGTTTCTTAAGTTTTATGAGTCACACCAGAAGATTTGGTTTATTGAATTTTGGTATTAGAAAAATTTAATAATTTGAGGTTGAAAACGTACACAGCACCTTTTGCTTTTAGCAAAACACCCCACCTAGCCATGTTAATATCTCGTTCCTTTAGAGCTGGCCTTTCTTTGGACCTTCATGATCTACTGCAAACATACACATGCAGTCTTGGGGCTGGAGGAGCTCCAGACCTTTAGATTTACTGATTTTACTTGCCTGATTCACTTCCAACCATGATCTCTAAAAGAGTAAGAGTTCAGTATATGCATGAGCCACAGCTTGGAGAGCATGACTGTGGTCCTCCCTGGTACAACATTAACTTCTTTTCCAATAAAGCCCGTTGAGACAACATCTTCAAATGGATTTTAATGAGACAAATGAAATATCTTTGGGCTGTATTTTACCTCAGTTTAAAACAAACAATAAAATTATTCTCCAATAATTTACCAAAGTGACTCTCTGCAAACAATATTACCTGAAACAACTGCAGTTCATTATCTTTATAACAACAACATATAAAATTCAGTGCTGCTTAAAATTCGTTTGAACAGCGTGGCCCTGTGTTAATAATAGGATGTGAAACCAAAGTTTTGGGACTCCCAGCAGAAAAATGACTTATTTATAAAGCACGTTATCTCTTAACTGACACCGGATCACGCTAGATCAGATGCAATTAAAGCACAGGAAATGAAGGACGGGTTTAAGCACCAGAGGACCTCTCTAGGCATGCCACCCAAACACTCCTTTACTGGGAAACAGCCCCCCTGACAGCTCATTGTGTAAATACAGTAGTACACAGCCCACAATCGCTGCAAAAGGCACAAAACCGGCCTAGACTTGTATTTTTTTTAGAAATCCTACCTGAAAGATCTTGTCTTTGGCCAAACGTGCTACATTTTTCATGAAGGCAAAGCCATTTCCTACATTAAAAAAAAAAAAAAAAAGCAGGTGAGCATCCTGGGAGCACTGCAGCTCTACCAAGCTGTAACTACTGGGAAGAAGATCTTCGGGAGACTGATGGAATCTGCATTTCCTTCGGATATTTTAAGGCCTTATCTAGACATGCTTGTTATCATTGATGCTGCAAGCACCAGAACAACAGAGTTAGCAATCTTAAAAAGAAGGGAAAAAGCCCACGCAGAACCTGGAGCAGTTTTTGGCTGTGTTTGAAAAAAGGTGCAGGCAAGGAAGTTTCACCTTTACCTGGTGAGAGATTATATTTCAAGTATTTGATCCAGGGGAAGAATGCATCTGCTTGAAAATATAGCAGCCAACTAGGCTTGTTATACAAGGAAGGTTGTTTTCTTCAGTGATTTTGAGAGCAAACATTCCCCAACGAATGCTGATGACAAACAAGCTCTGTACTTGACATCTGCCACACAAGCTGAGTTTGCTAAACTGAATCCCCTTCTGTTCCCTCCAAACTGCCTCAATATTTGAACAAAAGGGGAAAATAGTCTCTGCTCTGACTGTTTTTAGGCTTTCATAAAGAGCAGCATAACTGACAGAAGCTGTGGTTTGTGAGTTAAAGAGGAAAAACTGGGACCGATGAATTAACACATTGAATTTGAATTAAGAACCACACTGTTCATCTCCAGCAGCTTTGGAGGGGACAGGGAGTTGGAGAGGTGGAGACACCATAAGGGGGTCACAGGTGAGGAAGTTTCTCTGCAGAAATGGCAGGACATGCCATATGATGCTATCTGTTTATTTTTGCAATAGAAGCTTTCTTGTTGCTTTGTAAATGGTTTTGTTTGGGGTATTTTTCCCCCCTTAATTTTTTTTTTTCTGCTTTTCAGCTTTCAGGCTTACTTCTATTTTTGGCCAAATCTGCTACTTATTTCCCTGCTAAACAGTTTTAAGACTCTTTCTCCGTCGAGATGTTCATCTCAAGAGTGCAGCAGTGTGCATGACACTAGATACTTTTCTTTCGTGCTTATATAAGAGACTCCACACTGTCCCTGTGCTTTCTTTTTCAGTCTTTGAGTTTGAGATGCGTTGCTATTATTTTCCCTTAGATAGTCTGTTAGGACTTTGACTCATCGTTTTTGTCAATCAGAAAGGATTGTGAAGGATTTCCTCTCCAGCTGAGGCAGTATCTGGAGCCCAGATATTAGCCGAAGCCAGCTGGGTTGCACGCAACTGCCTGTCTCCTGCGCACATGGATAGCGAATCCCCTCGACTTGATTTTCAATTATTGAAAAATTTGTTTAAATACCAAACTGTGCTGAAGAGACAAAAAGCCCGAGATTGTATAAAAAGACACACCATTTTTCTCCCTTTGGAAACGTATCTATTTCTCAAAGATGCTATTTAAGACCGTATTTGCTTTTCAATCGCATCGAGCCACTCCAGGACACGCAGCATCCTACCGTGCTCAATCTGCAAGGCAGTTTGTGTAGGAATACTGTGTTTACTCATAGGGAGATCTGTTCTGCAAGGGAGGGAAAGATTTCTAATAGCCTTGACCTCGAGTTCTTTGGACCTTTGACATACCAGCAGGAAGAAGTGTTAAAATAGTAAATAAATTAAGAAACATATTGCAAAACATGAGTACTTTCAAGCTTCTGGAAGGGGATGGGCATTGCACAGAACTTGTCACAGAATCATAGAATGGTTAGGGCTGGAAGGGACCTTCAAAGGTCATCTAGTCCAACCCCCCTGCAAGGAACAGGGATATCTCCAACTAGATCAGGTTGCTCAGGGCCTTGTCCAACCTGGCCTTGAACGTCTCCAGGGATGGAGCATCCACCACCTCTCTGGGCAACCTGTTCCAGTGTTCTACAACTCTCATGGTAAAAAATTTTTTCCTAATATCCAATCTGAATCTACCTCCCTCTATTTTAAAACCATTACCCCTTGTCCTATCACAAGAGGCCCTCCTGAACAGCCTCTCCCCATCTTTCCTGTAGGCCCCCTTGAGGTAATGGAAGACCGCTATAAGGTCACCCTGGAGCCTCCTCTTCTCCAGTCTGAACAGCCCCAACTCTTTCAGCCTGTCCTCATAGGAAAGGTGCTCCAGCCCTCTTATCTTCATGGCCCTCCTCTGGAAGGGGAGGAGGGCCACGAAGATGGCCCTCCTTGTCACAGCAGTTTCAGAAGCAAACAGCAGTGACCAAGTCCCCTCCACTCCTACCCAGCCCTCTTTCTGCTCAGCGTGGTGCCTTTTTGTCATGCCAATAAAGCCCAAGGCATCGCCAGCTTTGCCTTGGGAAGTCTGGATCACAACGTAAATATTCTGTTAATGTAGTGGCTTTTCAACTGCATGTAGATTAGCGCTGGGCATCCAGTCCAGGGTAAATCAATACGGCCCTGTTAGTCTATGTCAAACGCAGTGATGGAAACGTGAAAAGGGCTCAATAATAACATTCTCTCTGTAGGACAAAGTTAGCCCTCAAAGGCAAAGTCTTCCAGGCAATTTCTGAAGGTATGATTAAAGACGGTGATGAAAAACTTACTTTATTAATTATTCAGCTAATATAGTTGGCTTACAGTTAAATTAGCTACATGCATCCTGTAAATAGAAAAAAATAACCTGAAAGTTCATTGCCACATTCTGCTTTTCTGCTCAACAGCGGCTTATGCTTACTCAACACCTGAAATATTTAAATATATTTTTAAAATAAAACAATCCAAACACCAGCAATCATCTGCAACACACATGACTTTTCTTACACCATATATCAAACCCAGCAGCAAGAGAACTATGTATTTAGAATCCAAATTAGTTCTTCAAACAGAAATGAGGCTTGGACCAAACACATTTATGAGCATCTTCACTCAAATAGATTTCAGATTTTTATATGAAAAGTGTTTGCTTTGTAGGCTCAGTTGTAATGTAACCCTAGACCAAAATCCAAGAGCATCTTCCAGTACCTTCATCCTAAACCCTGGTGTGCCTCTGGTAGTGCTGTGCCACCTGTCCAGATGTGCCCTACTGGGATGTTCTAGAGAACTTCTACAAGACTAAAGCAAACAACTCACCTTCCACCACTGCTTCTGCTGACCTTAGTATTGCACATCTATTCCTTCCATTTAGCTGTGTTTATGTTACAAATATTCACCCTCCACCATTTCCGTGTTTCCTTCCTTTCAATCCCTGCTACAGTCACTTGTTACTCTCCTACTCGTTTTTTTAGCTCTTACTGTCCCCTTACGTCGTTTCCCATAATGTTTCTACCCCCTAAACAAAATCATGTGGCTATTAAAGTGTGTAAATAATGCTATAGCTTTCAATTTCAATCAGCTTTTATATATTTCGCAGTCCCTAGTCCCCTTTGTTAAGTAACAGCCTTGCCTTGTAGATGCGCATCCCACCACGACTGCCCACCCTTCATCTGCTTCTCAGAGCCCCTAACATGGATCGTTCCTCCCCGTTCACTCTACAAGCATCTGAAGGAGCAGTCGCCTCGTATCGATGAAAAATCTCCACTTGCACCTAAGAATCTCAATTATTCAATGTTTGAGCATTCAGTCTTAAGCTCTGCCAAAAGTGTTAGTTACAGAGTAGAAGTGACAGGATTTGGCTTTTCCCCAGATCTACAAGAGGCAAATACTAAAGACCACTTTTTGCTGATGCAGTTTTAAGAGTTTTGAGCATAATTAAAAAGCCCATGTGGCCAAGAGGATTTCAGAAACTTTAAAGGAACACTGCCAGACAACACCTAAGCATTGGAGTAGGGATAATGAAAGAAAACACTATAAATACAAAAATCTGTGCAAAAAAATACATCCTTCCTACATGTACACACATACATATATTTATTTTCATTCTAGTTTTACAAATACTACAACTATTGCTCCTCAAATATTGTATTGCCCTGGCATGGAAGACCTTGGACATAAGTGGTTTGAAATCAGGTGGTTGCCATTGTCCCAAAGCAGGGATTTAATCTCATCTGTTCTTTTTTTTATATATATATATATATATATATTTTATTAGAACAGACAAAGAGAGTTTATGTGCTTGGTTAACACATCTCAGGAATTTCCAATGAGGAGTCTCAACTTTATAGGTCATTCAGTTCTTGCCTGCGAGAACATTGCTGATTTGCCCTGAATTTGGGAAAAGCTAACTCAGATAAACTGCAGATGATACCTACACTTCTGAGAGTGCTGTTAAGTGCCTTTTAAGCCCTATCTCTTGGTTTCTCCTTGCATTCTGCAAAAAGGTGCAATATTCCTCCTTTCCAGCTTCACAGGGCTCTGTTAATGAGAAATCGCCTTTTCGAGGCATCGTAAAAAGTCCCATAGATCGATAAGAATATTCAGATGAATGTCTGACAATCAAATTTAATGGTGTCTTTAGCAGGAACAGCCCTTGGTGTTGTGTCAGGGAGGAGCAATGATTGACACTACGATTTACAGATTGGCCAGAAACATTAAGGAAAATTCAATTCTCAGTTCAGCTGTTACCTGCCAACAGCAGCTATCGCTGAGTTGCTTTGAGCTATGGAAAGGAGAATCCTCGCTCCAACCTCCAGCAACCTCAGCTGTAGAAGTTGCTCCTTTTCTGCCATCCCTTCTTCTGCAACATCAGTACCACACATCAGCTCCATTTCTAGTGAGAGTTGTTATGGTCACACAAATCGTGAGATATTAAAGAGGCCAACCGTATCGCATCCCCTCATCAGGGCCACAACAGTGCAAGGCCAGGTTGGATGAGGCTTTGGGCAACCTGGTGTAGTGGAGGATTTCCCTGCCCATGGCAGGGGGGTTGGAACTAGATGATCTTTGAGGTCCCTTCCAACCCAAACCATTCTATGATTCTATGATTTGTATTCTGAGCACACTTACAAGTTTGAACACTGTTATTGAAAGAAATCTGAATGCCACATTAACTTAATTTTATTGTCCTATCTCTTTGGAAAAATCAGGTAGTTGGTTTTTTACTTTATCTTCCAAGCACTTGATGTTAGGAGCTTAATTACAGATTTGTAAATCTATATTTAGAGATTTATGTACACTGAAACACTGTGTTTTCAGTGTATTGTAATAAAGAGATTAGAATCCCAGAAGTTTGGGGTTTACGTAGGATGACCAAAATTGCAGGAGGAATATCAGATTAATAATACTTAGCATGTACTATTGAAGAACAAAACCCGTGAGAATACGGAATTAAGTGACCGTTTCTAGAACTGGTAGAAATGTTGCCTGTATTCACATGGGCAGGTGAATATATCCACACCCATTTTAAGGCAAGAGGAACAAGTTTGGAGGTTTGTCTAGACTTGATGCATCTTTGAGTGTAGGATGAAGACCATGCCTAAAACATCCAACAGACAACACACAGGACACTATGTATAGATTATTTTTCCCCCTCACGTACCAAAGCCAGGGTTTCATTAGTCTCCTTGCGTTCTCCTTTCAAAAATTCAGTTCTTAAACTCTAACTGGAGTTTCCTCACTGAAAAACTTGTCCTGTATTTTTTTTTATAAGCAGGAAAGCTGAGAGAAGGGCTGTTTTTTGGTGCTATCAGTATCTAGTTGAGATAATAAAACTGGAAAAACTGCACCAAGCTCCCACCCCCATGGAAAGCTGGCCGTACCACTACTGCTCTTCACCTCACTCATGAGATATGTGGAACAACAACGCCAAAAAAAAAAAGAAAAGCAGAAGCACTGCAAATCTAGATGTTGTTTAGGCAGTGGTGTAAACTCCACATCGTCAGTTTGGGAAGCCACAGGAGGCCAGTGCTTGGACACCTTAGGAGACAGCAGACGCAAGAGCTTCCCTGGTGCCACATACCTACAGAAGCAGTCAGCTAAGAGACAGCCAACTGCTTGATTTATTTGAAGTCTATCCGGTCTTATTTTCTGCCAAAGGCAATCAAGCAGGAGAGAGGATTAATGGCTCTGCACAGCTAAGCCTCTCATTGGCACGCTCATCAGCATCCCTCCACCTCCCACCATCGCTCCATCCATCCCAGCACCAGCTCCCTCCCCGCATCCCAATTCCCTTGCGACCCTCATGCATCTTCGCTGGGGTCACTGTCTCCTCCAAAGAGGACAAGCAAGGCTCAGGGCAGAACAGGGCCAAGTTCAGAGAGGTGACCAGGTCAGCTGTGTGCACTGAGGGGAAAAACAGGGCAAAAGTAGCACTTCTGCAACCAGTAACCTACGAGACGCAAAGATCTGCCACTAAAAAGTCATCATTTATCACAGCCTCCCAAAGGTGACACTAAAGTTTCAGCTATACAATCTGTCTCTAATATAACAAATTCAGACTGTCACCCACTTTTGATTCTAACATTAACTCAAAAAAATGTAATCAATTACCCCTTCGATTTTTTTTTTTTAAGAAACTTGAGGTTTCTCTACATTTACCAGGAGACTGTAGTATCTCAAACTCCTTTTCATTAGCTGCTGGCAAATTTATGATTTGCTCTGGCAAAGACCGAATTGTCGAAGGCATCTTTTATTTTAGGAACTCAAAGCATCTTTCAGGCATTAATTCAGCAAGGCTGGCACCAGCTCTATCATGGAGAAAAGCAACGTTGTCCTCTTTTTCAGGTACGCCACGGACACATTAAGTGCTTTGCTTAAGGCCAGAAGTGAGTCATTGGAAGAGCCATCATGCACAGTACATCGCTCATGCTGCTGCCATCACCAGCTCACAAAAATAAAAGGAATAATTAATGATAGCCTCTGAATTTATATTAGAATTTAAGGAGTTCATGGTCTGAGCCCATTACATTACGTAAGATTCATCTAGCTATAATTTATGTGGTTATTGTTAGCCACCCGTTCTCACACAGCTTTTAGGGAAAGTCTCCAAAGACTCCCCCAGATATATTCTTTTTAATGCAAAAATAACTCCAGATTAACCTCACAGACACCCGTGCCAAATTAGTGAAAAAAGAAACCAAATGCCATGAAAAATCTCCCAACAACCCAACCTTCTAGGGCTGCCACGCCGCAGCGCACACAGGTCGGGAGGTGCCACACTGGCTGCTTCCCATCACTTAAAAGCTGCAATTACTCACCAAAGTGAGCAAGTACCACGATTTTTCCAGGGGGATTCACCAAAATGGGAATTTATTTTCTTTTTTCCTTATCCTAAATGAAAATTTTAAATGTACAGCTGTCATTTGTATAAGAGAGATGTTTACGGATCATTTACTAATACTGTATGTTCTCTTATCCTTTCAGCTATAAAAAGTAAATTGTTGGTTACGATTCATTGGTCATACCAATGCAAATGCTGCCCTTTAAATATGGCGTGATTAATTTAATAGTTCACTTAGGCTGCAGGAAATTACTCAGTGGAAATAAACAAATAGTTCAATTCCAGAGGAATTTCACATTGTTTTTATAACACTTACAGCAATGACATAAACAAGTCAGAAGTACCTCAGAAACATTTTCAGTAGTAATTGCCATATGTTGCTATTAAAAATTATCCTTATTTTTGGTCAATTACAATAATATGACATATTTCAACAGAAATAACACTGGAATGTTTGCCTGGTAGTTTCCTGGCCTCCGTATGTTGTGATTTCCAAAGCGACCAGGTTTTTAACTTGTTTTAGAAAGGGTAGGGTAAAATATGGAAATTAATCCAAGGTACATGAAGTAGCTCAATTAATTTTCGTAGGTGAGTTGCTGAATGGGAGGATTTTTGAATAGAACTTGACTGCAGGGGAAAAAAAAAAAAAAAGAAAGTGTTGCCCAAATCCATCAATCCTCACACAGAACCAAAACACTCTGTTGTACCGTTTCATATTCATCATCTATTTGGGGACAAGAAACTCATCATCCTCTTTGTTCAGTGAGAGGTATAAAATAATACCTAGACTGTTGAACATAGTTTCAGGCCACTTTATAATGTTCCTAGGGCAAAGACAGCAATTTTTTACATGGAAATGCAACGTTAGAGAGGCTTTGAATGTAAAATTAGCCACAGCACTCTGCAATTTGGCTGTCAGCAGGGAGGAGGAGACACCTCCTCCGAACATTGGGCCCCTCAGGATTTTCCTGCGATGCTGTAGAAACGTCTTGACATCGCAGTTGTGCAGATGGTTGATGCCACAAATGTTCTTGTCCTCACAACTTACCTGCAACTACATTTTGGGATTTATAAAAGTCTACAGTTTTCAAAAGGTGGCTCCACTTAACCAAGCCTACTTCAAAAACCTGACTGGAGATGACCACCTACATCTAGAAATGCAAGTTGAAACAGCCACTTTATTTGAACAAGGAAGGGCTGGCTGAGATTATAGCCCTACCATCAGGTTATATCGACTGCCACAGCTGGCTCTTGGAGGCCAGACCTACAGAAGACACCGCAGATGCCTTGGTCAAGCCACAGTGGATACCAGCCTCCTACTTTCTCCCTGCAGGTAATGCTCCTGCACTGATGGATGTAACATGCTCACTCAGCCCTTCGTCATGAAAAACACCAGGAGCAGCCCAAAAAAGGTTTGACGTGGTGCATCCACCTCCGCAGTTGAAGGAATCGCTGCAGGAAGACTTGGACTGACAAGGTACCATGAGCTCACAGTTGCAGCTATGGACAGAGGTCCAAGGAGAGGCCAAACAACCCATTCCCATGATAGTGAGATTCAGGCTGAACACATCAAGCTTTAATAACAAAACACACAGCAGCGTCTACTTTGATTTATCAGCTTGGACTCTTGCTTTTCATTTAAAGTAAGTTCAATTTTAATCTTTAGAAGTGCAGGAAAAGGTACAGCAAGAGCCTAAAAATCTATGGAGTTTGACTCTTCTGCACATGATACGATGCAAAGAAACAAATCTGATTGCCCTTGCTGTACGCCTCCTTCTGTAAAGTCTGAAGAAGAAAGGAGGGAGGAGAGGAGAAAACTGCTGAGACCCTGAACTTGACTCCGTGAGGTCATTCTTCTCAACGTTCTCATATTCCTCCAAACCCATACTGAGCCTCCACTTCTCCCCAGCGAGTACAACATATGGCTTTGCTCAAGAAAGTCCCACCTCCCAAAAATGAGGTTGCATTAATATTTCAAATCACATTTAAGCACTAGTCCTTAAAGAGAGCTTCCAGAGCGCTTGTCTCTGCATACTTGGACAGCCACTGCTAAACTGCTTTCTGACCCTGGAGTACACAGAGTCCTGCTGTGCTCTGCAGCTGCAAATGTCTGCATTAATCTCTGCCAACCGCCACTCCGTCCATCTCTGATCACACCTTCTGCAGCTCAAAGGACCTGCAGGGTGACTTGCTGCACTAAGGCATCTCAGTTGGATGAAGAACGGTGCTAAGAAATATTTTGTAGAGGAAGTCAATCACCATTCAGTAAAAAAACTAGAAGAGCTACATTTTCTAATGTAAATTATTGGTCCTTTATTAATCACTTGGGTCCAATGCCATCCTTCTTTCATCACTTTTACAAGCACTGTCATGCAACCAGGGAAAAAAGCTCATATGGAGACACTGAATTTAGTCTGCAAGACACTTTTTATCCATTTTTGTAGCTTTCAAACTTCACAGCATTCTCTGAAGATCTTACCAAGAAATACGCCTTTTTATATGATCAAGTCATACACCACATCCTGCAAGCTAGAAATACATATCTATACATATTTCACAGGCAGTTTAAAAAAAAAAAATGCCATGAATTTCAAGAAATTAAGTCATTTCCAAAGTACAATATTGCCTGGAAGAAGTAGTTAACAAAATAAGTATACAGTCCTTTAGCTAAACTTCATAGTTTAGGAAAGAATTTTAAACCATCATCAGGCCAATCTGAAATTATTCATATTTAAGGCTAAAATTATTCTGAATTAGCCTTAAGTTGGTAATACAATCGATAAAGCTTTTCCTGCCTCCTTTTGAGCATTGGAAGGAAATCTTAGAAAAACTCTTTCAGAATTTTTAGGTTAAATTTTTGGTGTGGTATTTCCTAGAGGAAAGACAAATGGTACAAATATTGCCTCTGATTTACTAAATTTCATGTAGAAATACGTCATTAAGGACTCACAAAAATTATTTTTTTTTTCAACCACAGTGATTTATGCTATGCCTGCTTATGGGACGTACATCTCTAGACACCATATATGTTGCAGCAAAGTTTATCTCAAATTATACTCATCATTCAGCAATTCTGACCACTTCTGAAGACACTTTGCCCTCAACAGTTCATTTTCATCTGAACTATTTCTCATAATCCACATCTTTGTGTTCCCAGCAGCTGCATAAGAACAAAACCCTGCTCAAGAAACATTTCTTTGCAGGACATGTAGTTATTAAATTGGGTTCTAATTACAGATTGTAAATGACAGACATTTCTTTAGAGAGAAAATACCCAGAACGCTACCTAGAAATGCAATGCCTCTTTTTGAAGATAATCAAAAAGCCTTATGGGTTAAAAAAAAAAAAAGTTTTATGCAATTTTGAGATCAAATCGTGGCTCCTGTGTGAGTTACACACAGTTGTTAAGATATTGTTAGGCATTAGCATTCACAAATATTACTTCCTATTTAAATATATAAGAAGTCAACATATGTCACTTCTGCGTGGCACCAGAAGGCATAAGGGCTGTGCAGTTGGTGTTTCCTGTAGGAGGAGAAACAAAGGGTGCCTCTGGTTATGTTCTTTCTACAGAAAAAGACGGACATCAGTATGCAGCCAAACCCCTCCAGGAAAGCCTTAGCTCTAACCACAAGCATTCAGCTCCCAAAAAGCAACTAAGAGCCAAGAATAGATTAAAGAGATTAAAGCGACCAGCAAACGCTTGGTGCTCGCTCCAGCTGAACCCACATCACAACAGCAGTGTCCTCGCAGCAGTAAAACACTGTATATTGAGGAAATATACACAAAACCACAAAGTTCAGCATTTGACCAGAATAAAGTGTGATGGCTAGAAACCAGAGTCAACGTGGCATGCAGAAACATGAGTTTTGGCTCCTGACACCTTAGCAGGGAGCCCAGCACTCACCTGGGCTAGTTATGCCAGGACATGAACAGTCAGACACCTACAGGTGGCCATCCACAAACCCACGCTGACAGGACTTGGATGGACCAGTTAAGGAATGGTCCACCCTGAGTGATGTCACCAAAGACAGATCATCTCAAGCATGGTTGGTCCAGCCAAAGGACAGAAGCCTGAATCAGGACTTCATCCACTTGTCCAAAGACATCAGCTTCATAATACCACAAGGATGGAGCTGCCCTGACCAGGTGGACGGCCCTGGCCAGGGTCTCCTGAGTGGGGCTCTCCCAGCTGCACAGCTTCCCCTAGTTGAGTGAGATGAGCCCACCAACACTGTGATCCAGCAGGGCTTTGCATGCTCCCAGCTGTGTTAATGACCTTTTTTGGTCTGCTTTTGCTAGGTGGAAGGAAGAAAACCCCTGTTAAAGCATCTCTATAACAGCTGGCCTGTAAAATGAAAGAAGGGAGAAGATGCAGCCCACTGCACTTGCTATGTATGGAGTAGGATCTAGCAAGGCTTTGTCTGGGGTGGCTGAAGAAGGAAGCCTGGTCAAAGCTGGCTCCAGCAGACCCCTCATAGCATTCCCCGGTACCCTCATGATGGAAACATTTGCAGGATAGTGAACGTTACGGTTCATAAGATTTTGCTGCCATCTTCTGATGAAAAGACATGACATGGGTAGAAAAGCAGCTGCTGGGGTTTAGGTGGCACTGTGTCCCCTGTGCCCGTGACTACACACTCCCCCGCGGGAAACCCGACTCCTTCTGGTCCCCAGCAGCCTGCTGGGATTGTTCAGATAAATTATTGAAATTACTGCTCAAATTTCCTGCTCCAGAATTCCACCTTCCCGGGCAGAAAACCACCTTGAGTGTGTGTTGCGGCACACCCACCAGTACCCAGAAGTTAAATACTGTCACATTGTGCTTAATAATAAACATTTAAACAACCATAACTCCTCCATTTATGATTTCCAAAGATCATTGATCACCTTAAAGTGACATCTTGAAATCTGAGGAATGATAGCTATGGAATTTTCTTAAAATTTTAATTTTTTTTACTCCTTTTTTTTTTTTTTAAGTGTTTGTTCTTCTCTGAAAAATGAGTTAAATATTTCAGTGTCTCATTTAATGGAACATTTTCTCATTTCTAATTCTTGAAAAATGGGACTTTATCTAATATGCAGAAAAAATCAGCCTGCCATTAAAATATACTTCTTCTGAGGATCATGATGAACAGCCCATTTCTATTTTGCATTCCAGAGGTACAAGCCCTGCTCCTTTCTCAAACGTACCGTGAGCAACTTCAGACTAAAACCCCTACAAAACAGCCAAACGAGCGAGAACAGTTCCCTTTCAGTGTCTTGATCTGAAAAGCTTTTTCTGTAGCTCAGAAAGAATTTATGTTTTTCTATGCCACGGTATAAATCAGATCTTTCCATTTCTGTTCTAGTCCTATTTATTTTACTCTCATTTCCCATTCTTCACTGCGGATGAAGTCAAATGAAATATTCCTTTTAAAGCCACTCTCTTTTGCTCAGTTGAATGTCACACTAATAGCACTTCAGCATACATAATAGAGCCACTGGTTTAGGTTTTTTCCTTCACTGCACTTAGGATAAACTTTAAATTCCCTTGTAGATACTTAGAAATTATTAATATTGTGTCTGAATACGCAATTTTTAAAAACGAAAAATTTAAAGAAGCATTTGTTATTTATATTAATTCTTTCCTCACTATACCTGGACTTCAGTGACTACCTACATTTATCACAGGTGCAAGCACAGACCTAAGGCATAGCACTTATGAGGTGCAGCATGGCACCATGAACACCCCAGCTAGTAGCTTTGATTTATCAGAGGTTCAACAAGAGTAACCCTGCCCCGTGAATCTCTGATTTTTAGTGGGGGAGAAAAAAAAAAAAAACAAAAAACACCAAAATTAATTATTTCCCATCAATTTTAGTTGTTCTACAAGCTACAGAAATACTGATAACGTGTTTTTTTTGGTATGTGATAAACACATAAATTTTTCTAAACTGAAGAAATCTATATAATGGTTTATTAGAAATTAATATTACTTTAATTTTTTTTAATACTTTAATAAAATATTAATGCATTTAATAATGATGGTTATTTGCTTCTATTTGATGGCATTACAAGGCTAACTATAAGGTTTAAGAAATTGGTGAATGACCACTTAATCTCTCACCTGCAATTCACAGTAAGACAGAGTTGAACAAGTGTCTCAGAGAGAAAAGGCTCTCTCAGTGGCCCATAGACTGCCCTGCAGTTGCAAGTGGATAGATATTTACATTATAAAGTACTATTAATACTAATTGATAGAGGTGATAGATTATATGTAAGGAAAACCCACTTTTTTATTTTTTAAAAATGATGATTTTTAGACACCGATTTTTTTACATGCATATGTCAGCTTCCACAAAAACTATTAAAAAATATTTTCCAGTTCCAGAAAACAATTTTTTTCTTAAAACAAGATAGAGACAGAAGGGCAGAGATGGTCTAAAACATGTCCAACCAGCGCAGTGATTAAGACATTCCCCTGGCAGGCAGGGAAATCCACGTGCCTAAATCAGACCACATCTCTGGAGGCTGGTCTCCTACATCTCGTGTGGGTGTCTGAGCAGGACCATGCTGCTCCAGGCAGCCTGTTTTGGTGGGCCACTATAAAAATGGGCCAGCTCTACAGCAACAGAGAGAGATGATCTGGTGGTTACAGCTGTGGCTGGAAGTAGGAAGACCCAAATGGAAAGGTCTGGTTTGCATCAGACCAACTGGGATGGATCTGAAACTTTCTCCTGTAGCCTCATCAGGTTTTCTCACTGTGAGATTTTATGCTGTTACAGCAAGTTAATTTTTCCCTTTCCATCTCATATCAGTGTGAAAGAACATTTTTTAAAATATCAACTATTTTCATAGGACAGAAGAAAGCTTTCAAGCGGTCGTCTTCTGGAGGTCTTGATGGGAAAACCTTGGCAGGATAAACACAACAGCCATGAATTTCCCTTCATCCTTGCAGAACCCCATCCACTGTCCTTCTCCCCAACTTTTTCTTTTCAACAAACTCTATCTCTTTGCACCCTTCTCAGTCATCAGCTTACAGACTCGTGAAATACTTTGTCCAGACACAGTATTTCCGGGGATTTCTCTGTGCTTTCAAAAAAGCCAAGCCATTATCAATGCAGTAAAATATATTTTCAAATACCTGATAGCAATAACTTAATTAACTTAGGAGGGTCTGTTCTACTTTCCAGCTGGTTTTCCTTGCTAATTGAGATAAATCCTTTCTGAGTATGGTTCCTGACTCCCAGACTGACAGGCATAAATTGTGTGGACAGAGTTGGGAAAAACTCTAATTGTGAGGACAGTTGAGAACATGACGACTTACCTGTTTTGGAAAGACTGAGGACCTCTTGCAGCCTTATTTCCTACGAGTCTCTGAAGAAGAGTATTGCAAGGTGTGTGCATGTCAGTTCGAATCAATACAAAAGGTACTGTGGAAGCTGGCATGACTTCCAGGTGTACTTTAGTCTATCACTTCGTGCCTACCAGTGATACATCCAGTTTCTTATGATTTCCTCACCAGACACTATCTACAATGGACAGTGAGGGATTTGTCCTAAGCTAGAATAGCCTCTCATAGAATAAATCACCATTTTCTTTTCAGTAATGAGCTCCACAACGCTGAACTAAATTTAAATGATAGAAGTGATCAGGAATCCATAACATCCCATGATTATCGCTGAGGTTTGTTTACTTCAACAAATCCGATACCCTCTGATTAGATTTTGTGATGTTTACATATCGTCCCACGAACTTGCTCAAACATCAGAAAATGAGATTGACTCTCCAACAGAAAATGATAAACAAATGAATGCAAATCCATCAACTTAAAATTTAACAGACTGCATTGTTTGTTGTGGATGTGGATCTCGAATGCTCTCTGCGTTCGTACAACCACACTGCCGCACAGTGCACACATCGTTAACTGGCTCCCATCTCATCTAAAGTGCTTTAATTTAATATATTTATTCTCATACATAATTTATTGATATTTCTTGCATAATTGCTACAGTTTTTTAATGCTTTTAGTTCATCTGTGCAGAATGGTTAGAGAATTTAGGCATAAAGAGTCATGCCCACACACGCAGAGAAGTCATTGCCAGAGCTCAGACTTCAGACCCACCTTACGTGAGCAAAAGGCCACAGCTGTCAGCACACTGAAGAGCTACAACATCATGTGAACTACAAAATAAATTATCCTACAACAGTGCCCAAACCAGGGTCACCTCTCCATTTGAGCTTGATAGAACGCCTAACCTATACTTTGATTAAACACACATTTAAACAACCGTATTAATAAAATAACCCATTAACCAACAACCTAATTTGAACAAGCAAGATCACAAGAGTTCATGATCTATCTGAAACCTTTCTAGTTATGATGCTCATAAACATGTCCATCCGCCATGGATATAACCAGCAATCACAGCCAGTGCCTTTGAGCACTAAAAGCATTAGTTCCTGCACCACTGAAGATTGAGGCCACAAATTTACTAAACCTGGCAGTCATTGAATAGTTCCTACTATAAACATTGCATTCTCTACTACTCAGCTTCATGAGACCGCTTCTGGACTCCCTCCACTCAAAAAATATGTTCTGTTAGAGTGGAAGAAGAGATCCACTTCCCACGAATGATGTTAGTTCTTCACCAATCTGACAAGAAGGCTGTCACACCTACAAAATTGATTAATATTCAGAAATTTTTAAAGAATAATAAAATCCACCTCTTCCTCTCTGCTGCGTTCAAGAATACAAATAATCAAAGAAATCAAAGTGTTCACCTTAGGGAATATTTTTCTCATCCTTGCTCAAATGACTGTTAAACTTAGTTTTCCATAGCAAGATATTTCAGCTTGTGCTGTCTTGGCTGCAAAGTTTCAAGAAACCTGCAGGCAAATGCAAAATTCCTTGAGATTTGAAGACAAACCACTTGGGGAACCACAAGACATAACACCACACATACCATGTCTCAAAGTGCTCAGTGGAAATACTGAGCAGCATGCTTCAAAAAAAGTCTAAATCAAGATTCACTGACTGATAGACAGATGATGAAATCTTCTGAAAAAAACAATAAACAAAACTGCTTGCTTCATTTTGTGAAATAAGGCACACAAACGAACCCACTGACTGTCAAGTCCCATGAAGAAACATGTGACTCTAACCTAATAATTCAAATGTGTCTGTATTTTGAAGGTTTGAAGGAATTACAAAGCTGGCATTATCAGATGGTTTGCAATTTATGTAAAATATATCTTCTATTTTCACCTAGGGCTTTCCTTTTAAATCTACTTCTTCCTGTCTCTCTATCGTTTGTTAGTTGAATCCTGAAAAAGTTCTTACAGCACTACCATGCTCCATAGAATTGAGGCGCAAATCTGGCATTTAATATATTTTTAACGTTTTACATATGATTATAACCCTCTCTTACCACCTCGTGGCAGTTAAACACATTCAATAGAACCTTCAGCATTGGCAGCTTCTGTTGCTGCTGTCCAGAACTGGAAGTTTCTCGGGGGTTTTTTCCACCCACCATCATCTTCCTCTGACCTAGCAGCCAAAATGAGCCCAAAGCAGTAGCTCCGTCTTTAACCCATCTCTTTTCCTATGGTACCTTCATGACTGCAGAGACCAATTCTGGTAGAAGACTCAGCGACACCAAAAGATGTCACCATTTAGGGTTGGAGCAGTCTTACATCATCATAAATACACACTATGCTAAATTAGTGTTCCTCTAAAGGTGCTGAACGGTGCCAAGTACACACAACATGGCAACGTTCCTCTTAAATTCATGGCTGCCTACTATGCCTTAATCTTCCTGGTCCTCAAAACACAGTCTAAAAACTTCTTTTTTTCTTTTTTTTTTTTATTTTTTTAATTCAGAAATAGAAGCCTTTCCTAAAATTGCAGTGACACTACCACAGTGATTATACCACGATAAATGAACGCAAGAGACAAAATAAACAGCAGCCAGAGGGTAAAGCAGAACTTGTGAGGATCAGTCAATGCTGCAGAGCACGTTTTGGCTGTGCTGTAGCATCACTCCCTCATACTGCAGATGCAAAGTTTCAGGCAGAAATTAAGGTAATTATGGTAATAAAGAAGAGCGAGCCTATTGGAAGTTCACAAAACCATAGAAAAATGGCAAGTTTAGGGAGAAATAATCTTGATGACTCACATAAATGTGTATATTTATCTACACCATATTTCAGATGTACCCAAAATGCTTCTACTCGTTCTTATTTGCCCGTATTTCCTATCTCTGTTTTCCTGTTACCCCAAGCAGAAGAGTCACCACATCACACCCTGCTCAGAGTCACTTCAGGCAATGCAAACATACATTACATATTGAGTGCACCTGATGAACATTATGCTGAAAGCCTACAAAAGTACCTCGTATGCATATTTTTTAAAAAATTTATGAATGTGTAGGAAATGTAATGGTCTTATAATAGCATAGTTAATTACTCATATTTTTTAATATTACTGAAGTGTCATTGATGTTTCTTAATGATGAACTAAGACAAATGTTAGAATACTATTATTATTAAACATCTTGTCCAGAACGTTGGGAAGGTGATGATGAATATATGTTCTCAAGTGTGCAAAGATGTTAAGTGTCTTAATCCTTACTGGTTAGTGCTTAGCAATAAAGAGAAAATAAACTTTCTATGGATTTTCACAGATAATGAAGTTGCAGGCACAAGAAAGACTTGCATGCTGTTTGTATTTGATGTATTGTTCTTGAGGTGGTATCACAATGTAATTTTACTGTTAAAGTTCCTCCCTCCAGATTAATCACCTTGTCATGATATTTAAACAAAGACAAAAAGAAGCAGCATAAGACTAAGAAGTTTTGATGAATATTTTGTTGTAGTAGATTAATGGACATACATCAACACAAATCAATAATTCCATTAAAGATGTAAAAGAGAAAGTTGATTTTCTCCTTTACCTGACATCTGGTGTGCTGTAGATTACTTCTGAAAATAAAAAAAAATTGAGTAACAGGTTAAAAAGATATTAGAATTAAGGCACTGAAACTGTGGTGGATGAACCACCGCCCACTGTACTTGAAGACCAGGTTCGAGAACATCTGAGGAACTTGAAGGTGCACAAGTCCATGGGACCTGATGAGATCCATCCGCGGGTCCTGAAGGAACTGGCGGATGAAGTTGCCAAGCCACTGGCTATTGTATTCGAGAAGTCGTGGCGGTCTGGCGAGGTCCCCGATGACTGGAAGAGAGGGAACATAACCCCCATTTTTAAAAAGGGGAACAAGGAGGACCCGGGCAACTACAGACCGGTCAGCCTCACCTCTGTGCCTGGCAAGGTCATGGAGCAGATTCTCCTGGGAACCATGCTAAGGCACCTGGAGAGCAAGGAGGTGGTGGGTGACAGCCAACATGGCTTCACCAAAGGCAGATCGTGCCTGACCAACTTGGTGGCCTTTTACGATGGGGTGACAGCATCGGTGGACAAGGGTCGACCAATGGATGTCATCTACCTGGACTTGTGCAAAGCTTTTGACACTGTCCCGCACGACATTCTTCTCTCTAAATTAGAGAGTCATGGGTTTGATGGATGGACCACTCGGTGGATAAGGAATTGGCTCAATGGCCGCACTCAGAGAGTAGTGGTCAACGGCTCAATGTCCAAGTGGAGACCGGTCACGAGTGGCGTCCCTCAGGGGTCCGTGTTGGGCCCGACCCTCTTCAACATCTTTGTTGGTGACGTGGACAGTGGCATGGAGTGCACCCTCAGCAAGTTCGCCGATGACACCAAGCTGTGTGGTGCCGTTGACACGCTGGAAGGGAGGGATGCCATCCAGAGGGACCTTGACAGGCTGGAGAGGTGGGCCCGTACCAACCTCATGAAGTTTAACCAGGCCAAATGCAAGGTCCTACATCTGGGTCGTGGCAATCCCAGGCATAAATACAGACTGGGTGGTGATTGGATCGAGAGCAGCCCTGAGGAGAAGGACTTGGGAGTACTGGTGGACGAGAAGCTCAATATGAGCCGGCAATGTGCTCTTGCGGCCCAGAAGGCCAACCGCGTCCTGGGCTGCATCAAGAGGAGTGTGGCCAGCAGGTCGAGGGAGGTGATTCTCCCCCTCTACTCTGCCCTTGTGAGACCTCACTTGGAGTACTGCGTCCAGTTCTGGAGCCCCCAACATAAGAAGGACATGGACCAGTTGGAGAGGGTCCAGAGGAGGGCCACGAAGATGATAAGAGGGCTGGAGCACCTTTCCTATGAGGACAGGCTGAAAGAGTTGGGGCTGTTCAGCCTGGAGAAG
The DNA here is from genome assembly GCF_009769465.1 of Tauraco erythrolophus. Classification (NCBI taxonomy): domain Eukaryota; kingdom Metazoa; phylum Chordata; class Aves; order Musophagiformes; family Musophagidae; genus Tauraco; species Tauraco erythrolophus. Next base: position 27,079,887 of record NC_141475.1, read on the forward strand.
AGGAGGCTCCGGGGTGACCTTATAGCGGTCTTCCAGTACCTCAAGGGGGCCTACAGGAAAGATGGGGAGAGGCTGTTCAGGAGGGCCAGTTATGATAGGACAAGGGGTAATGGTTTTAAAATAGAGGGAGGTAGGTTCAGGTTGGATATTAGGAAAAAATTTTTTACTATGAGAGTGGTAGAACACTGGAACAGGTTGCCCAGAGAGGTGGTGGATGCTCCATCCCTGGAGACGTTCAAGGCCAGGTTGGACAAGGCCCTGAGCAACCTGATCTAGTTGGAGATATCCCTGTTCCTTGCAGGGGGGTTGGACTAGATGACCTTTGAAGGTCCCTTCCAGCCCTAACCATTCTATGATTCTATGATTCTATGTAAGTATTTGGATTTGGGGACCCTTTTTAACCAGTGCTACAGCATACTTCTTAAAAACTCCAGCCATCCAGATAAAAGACCGTGCTGGTGTCACGCTGTCAAGTGTTGACTGAATTCACAAAAATGGGCCTGAAAATGAAACAAACTGAGCAACAGAGCTGCATTTAGCCAGGCTGCAAGAACCAGAGCTGCAAAGCATTGTGGCCAGCATCTGCACTCAATGGCATCAAGGGTCGTGAAGCTTGAAACCATGCCACAGCTGAGCTCACAAGATCACAAATCACTTTCAAACAATACACTTTCACGAAAAAGGTTTCTGTTTTCTTCTGCATTGAGTCACAGGAGTGACACATCCCCAAAACTGCTAGGGAAAGTTCACTGGAGTTTAAAAAAAAAAAGAAAAAAACAGAAATGGTTATACAAAGACTTAAACACGCGAAGGTGAAGCTTGCTCCTCTTCTTTTTGGCAGAGGTGTGGAATCAGCGTGCCAGAGAAAATATAGGAGATGTGAATACGTGCCCGTCAGTGTGTGTTTATTTTAACTACCAAAAGAAGAAGTGTAATAAAGAGTATTCAGCACACCGTGTGTGGGATGGGTGGGGGCGATGTTTTTACCCTCCACTGTGGTGGTTCTTGTCCCTATAGCCTGTATGAGCCTCTCTGCTTAACTGTGGCTCCATGGAAGACCTGAACCTTTATCCCAACCTGCCTAATCCTCCTCCTCGCTTTCACTGTGGATGATTCCTGCACGTTACCTCCATTTCCCAGGTCAGAGTCCTACAGGGGGAGCTAAGCCCTCACGAAGCAGCTAAGGACTGTGCAGCGGTGGCAAAACCCACCCTTGCACTGATCTCGTCGGAGCTCTTCCCAGCACACAGCCATATACTTCACTACATGACAGGTACAATTGCCACGGGGCTCCTTCACCTCATTTTTCCTGTCCCCACACCACCTCTCCCATCTCCAAAGTTTTTGCCCAGCTCCTCTAGCTAGGGTTTCCCAGGAACCCCCTGCTCCTGCACAGTTACTATTAGTTTTGCTATCACAGCAGAAGACTACATTGGCCGCTGGAAAAGGAGTAAGCCCTTCGGTATTCTTTTAACTTCAGCACTTAGCATCTTTAAAGCTGTGATCCGTGGCCATCCATCCCTCTCTGCTCAAGCATGCCCAACAGTTGGCTGGAACGCTCTTCACCTCAACCTTGTCCATTGGGAAGGCAAGCAGCAGAGGCAGCTGCCCAGCGCTGCGGCACGTGCAGGATCACCAGCACCTTCACCGAAGCAGAGCACCTCAAACACTGCCAACGGGACAGGGTTTTATGCCACTGCAGCTTCTTGACTGCTTGAACAATGAGAATTAGCACTTGTGAAATTGTACAGCGAGTTCCTGTTGGCATCGTCTCAGCTGAAGTCCGCCCTCGCGATACGCTGCTGCTGCCTTTTGTGCAGCAGAAGGGGTGAGTTGTTCAACTTCATTTTCCCAGCACACCACTGTTGGAAATGCACTACATAGGTGAGATGACTGTGCTGAACCTCTCCTTATCCATGTGTGGGCTGCAGCCAGAGCCACCAGAATCCGTGGCACAGCCGCTGGAGCAGCCAGCAAGGGTTGTGCCTGGCAGCATCATCCAACAACTGTTACTGCAACTGATAAAATAAACATAAACTGGGCCTACATTTATTTCTGCTGTGTCTACCACACTTTATCCATCTCATAGCTGAAGATCCTGTCACAGGAAAGTCCATAAATATATTTCACTTGAAGTACGAATGCAAGCCCATTGGTTTCCATTAGGTCATACGGGTGTTGAATCGAACATATATTTTTGGTCCTTCCAATGGCTTCAGAAGCAATTGTCAAAGCCTCCAGGACAGACACCATCTCTCAGTGAGCACTACACCTGGCATTAACAAGATATCAATCTACACCTGATGTTTTGAGGTGCTCAGTCACACATAAATAATCAGAGCAAGAACAGGGCTAAGATTCACCAGCTGTTTTGAACCTGCACAGAGCTGCTCCAGAAATATTTCATGTTACTGATAACTACTGCAACTCTGAGCAGTGATTTTCTTAATTTTACCTGCAATCGAGCACACCAGTTTTATCTCTATTTTAATTTATGATAATGAAAAGAAAATATTTTTTTTAATTTTTTTAAAAGTTTTTCCTAGCTTTCAGAGATGTCTGGTAGACTTTGCGTACGAAGTTCCCAACCCCAACTAGTTGGGCCACCATTGAAAGGATGAAAGGGAAAGTTCAGTTGCTGACCATACAAATTAAAGCAGTTTCCTCCATTTGAAAGGATGTGGAATTTTATACTAGATTAGATTTGACGCTGTATCACTAAAGTGAATATAATTCACTGTGATCTTCTTGCCATTTAGAACCAATGGCCCATTCATGTGTAAATGCACAGAGTTAAAGAAAAAAAAAGGCACGACAAAGTAAGGATAGACTATAATGTCATCTGTATCCAAGCAATCGGTTTCATTGTGTCTCTGTGATAAAAGGAAGAGTAAATATTAAACATAAAATGAATTATGGGTTTATAGCTGATCAGGAGTGTAGGTTTTATTACAAAACGTTTAGTAGCTATATTTCTGTGAGTGCATGTATATCAATCTATTTTAAATAGACCACTTGAATAGATTACAAAGGCTAACTCACTGCTTAATACTGAATCACGCCTACTATGAGGATAGAAATTAAGCATTCCTGTAAAGAATAATTTTAGATAACTTCACAGACATCTGCCACAAAGAGATCCTAGGCCAGGAACCCTTAGATGGGAGTTTACTCCATGTTGAATAGAGCAGTGAAACAACATCATCAGCTGTGGATTCCAGGTGTCTTCTGAACAAGAGAGTATGAAAAAAAACTTGAAAAAAAAAATCTTCATATATCTTTTAAGCTAGAATCCAACCCTAGGGTTAACCAAATCCTACAGCGCTAAGGGAATAAGAAGTTCCTGATATAAAGAGTAGGTTTAGAATAAAGTATGGAAAAACTGAAGGCCAGTCCTCCAATCAAATTAAGCATTATAGGACAGGGTACAGATAAGCAGTCTGGAGAAAGTGCCACCTCAAGAGAGAAAAGCAGAAGCCCTCAAACTAGCACATTTCCAGTGCAATAGATGCTGACTTGTTTATATATCTGGGTGGAAAGATGTTTAGATACCAAAGTTTCACAACTCTACCTCTGTGCTTTAGTACGAGGAACTGAATTCCTTCCAGCGACACAAAACCTTCCACAACGTTGTCTTATTAAAAAAAATAAACAAACAAGCGAGGGAATTGCTGTACAAAACTGAATTATAATGAGGTGTAAACAAATTATCTTTCCACTTGCTTCAGTGGTCTTTAGATGAGGTCCTAAGAGCTTTATCCTGCAAATCTTTCCTGGACTGGGGAAGCTCATTAAAGTACTCAGCATTGGCTGGTGGGCTTTTTCATAGCACTTTCTACTGGGTAAAAAAAAAAAAAGTCTGAGCTCGTATAAGTCTGTTTATAATCATTACTTTGTCACCATTTATAATCTAGATATGATTTTACAGAACAGGCTACACTCTAAAACATGTAAAATGGGTGAATTCACTGCTGGAGGTCCCTGTTATTGTATAGCTCTGCCTGGGTATGATTGCCATTCACTTTGTACAGTTGTAGATGATTACAAGAGTCATTAAGCAGCATAAAATCATGCATGTTGGCTAATTAATGTGAATCTGATTCTCTTTTAGTTACTTTTTTTTTATGCCTGTTAAACTTCACTGAAATCAAAAAAGTAAAGGTAAAATCAGTTAAGATTGGAGTAAAACTGATGTAAGTGAAGGAAGTCAGGCTTAACGAGTAATAAAACTCAAAGAAACAGAACAAGAAAAATCAAACTTCCAGCTACATCCGTGTATTTATTGTAATTGTAGGTGATCACTCTCGTTCAGTCAATTTTCCTCAACATTACCGTTCAAGTGATGCTTTATAAAATTCTGGGGTTCAGTAGAAGAGCAATGAAAGTGCTCAGAGCAGTGTGAACAGGAACATAATCCCCAAAGAGTTCAAGCTGAGGCTTCTGAAGTTTCTAGTCTTTACTCCCACCTCAAAACCACTCCGGCCTTACAAAGCATCTTTCCAAACTTCCCTTCCATTTGCCAAGCATTGGTATCTACGTCTCCTTTCATTACCAGCCTCTGGCATTCAAATGGACAGCAGCTCTGTCCTTATACAGATCTCAAGACTGAGTTAGGAAGCTGTAACCCAGTTTGAAAAGCCAAAAAAAAAAAAGTTAAGCAAAAACAAACAAACAAACAAAAATTTCTAGTCTACATACTAAAACTTAATTCTGTTTCTTCTATTTACTTCCTTTCTCCTTCATCCCACACACTTTCCTACTGCCTCTCAAACCAGTGTTTTCTAAACTTTGTATAAAAAAAAATGATGTTTTTAGCCATCCCAGGAGTGACATCGTGCTGTGACATGTGAAGCTGAGCTAACTCTGTCATGTCAGATTACGCGGTGTAACATAACACAAGTTGATAGGCAAACCTGATGTGACACCACAACTTGAAGAGCTTCACTTTTCTTTAACCATGAGCTAGTGTCAGGCTTTCTGCAAGCGATACACGCAAGAAATTTGCTATCCAACTTTTTTATTAGCTGTAGACTTAGCCCTTGACCTTTCAGTGATGGCTGGAAATGAATAGTGCCAGACTCACCTGCCATGGTTGCCTTGTATGCTTTGACAATAATTTTGCTGATGACAGGACCCAGCTATTGCCATGCTGAAAATTAACCTGCTCTTTACAGCAATTGAGTTTGCTTCAGAATCGGCTGTATTACACAGCCTTGATGATTATTAGAGCTGGACAAACATGGCTTTCATCTCCAGTCTTTCATAACTTTGAAAAAAAAAGAGAAAAATTTTGATAAAAATGAAAAAGCGTATGACATTTCTATGGAAAAGTATTGATCCTCCCCAGGAAAAAAAAAAGCATCTGATTTCTCAAAGTTGTATTTTTCAATACGGCATGTTCTAGGGATGTATTCATGGTAGTTTAAGTTCAGATTTCCATCAAAAGTTGGCAGTAATTAGTTAGACACTTTGCATGATAACCACAGCAATACAAGTCAAATTCTCCTTGAGGTACACATGTTCTTTAAATGGAAATACACACAGAATGAGTGTCTATTCACACAGTTCTGGAGTCCCCAACATAAGAAGGACATGGACCAGTTGGAGAGGGTCCAGAGGAGGGCCACGAAGATAAGAGGGCTGGAGCACCTTTCCTATGAGGATAGGCTGAAAGAGTTGGGGCTGTTCAGCCTGGAGAAGAGGAGGCTCCGGGGTGACCTTATAGCAGTCTTCCAGTACCTCAAGGGGGCCTACAAGAAAGATGGGGAGAGGCTGTTCAGGAGGGCCAGTTGTGATAGGACAAGGGGTAATGGTTTTAAAATAGAGGGAGGTAGGTTCAGGTTGGATATTAGGAAAAAATTTTTTACCATGAGAGTTGTAGAACACTGGAACAGGTTGCCCAGAGAGGTGGTGGACGCTCCATCCCTGGAGACGTTCAAGGCCCGGTTGGATGAGGCCCTGAGCAACCTGATCTAGTTGGAGATATCCCTGTTCCTTGCAGGGGGTTTGGACTAGATGGCCTTTGAAGGTCCCTTCCAGCCCTAACGATTCTATGATTCTATGAGCAGACCCACTTTATTCAGCCTCCCAGTCTAGATAATATGTAGGAAGGTCTTTTATCCAGCCTGTACACTTCTTCCTATGGAACAGTTCCATAAACTGTATTTTCACCAAGGAGTCATCCAAAATTTGTTATAGGCTGCAAATGGATTCTGTGTAATTGGTCTAAAGGGATTTCCTATTTATTCTCCCAATTTTTATGTTTAATGTGAATTATCTAGCTTTAATCTCTGCAAATCACACACGAGATTTTTAGAAACCAATTTTTCGTTCTAATCAATGCCATTACTTTGCCTTAGCTGGCAATTTTGCCAGTAAGGCTTGAACCAGGATAGGTCCCTGCTTTTTCCATGAGACAAAGAGCATGACTTTGTCTCGCTGCAACACCTGCGGTGGCATCAAGCAACATCTAAGACCATCCATTACGGCACTGGGCACAAAGCATCATTCTCTTAATTCTGCAATAGGACCTTACGATGAGCCTTACTCTCCAGGATATACACACTACCCACTTAAGCTTGTATCCGTGGAGAATTTCTCGTTGGTAACAAGCTGGATTTTTATTAAACAAAACAATGTTAACTTTTTCAACACAGTCTTGCTTGACTGAAAACACGGATTAGACCAAATCAAGAGTATTGCCAAAAAAAACAACAATTATCTCATGAGTTTTGACTAAAGATACCTCTTAGAATTTGTTCAGATTTTATTGCATAGAGATAGATGACCAGAATGAATATCATTATATTTTCAAAAACCAGAATCGCAGTCAGTATTCAAAGGAAATTATCTCAGAGGTATTTTTCCCCCTCCCCAACAGCAGCTGCTGACTTGCATACCACTAGCTACTAGTTGTAAAAATTTATGGCAATACTAAAATGTTTAAGTCAGCCTTGCTTGTAGACTGGATAGCATGATAGTTATTCCGTAATGGTTCCACCTATTAATCACGAACCAAACAATGGCCCTGCTGTCTATATTGATTTCTCTTCGCCTAGATGAAGTAACAGACATCAGTCTCAGCACCAAAGAGAGTCAAATCCTGTTCAGTTTGGGTTCATCTGCATTTCCGTTGCGCGCCAAGGGGAAGAACGAACCCATCGGATTAACCATAAAACCTGCTTGGAAAGGGCTGCTGACACAGCGGGCTGCACTCTGCAACAGTCAACAAACTAAGGAAAACTGTATTTTCCACACAGACCCTGGAAATAGTTATGACATCTGAGTTTTGTTTGGGCATCTTCAGCTACCAGCGCCCAGAGCCACTTGGGATACGCGCCGAGCGGTTCGCCCGCGCGCTTGGCACACCCCCTCCTGCTCTCCTGCCCCTTCACGCCTGACTAAATGCATTTACACTGATTGCATTGCTTATTAGGGAAGAAATGTAGTAAGTACAATAAAAACTCTGCACTCAGAAGGTAGAGCACCATGTACTGCGCTTCACTGCCAGTAAATTAACATTAAACAGCAACGGTTTGGTGAAATGCCGGCGTTCTCCAGGAAACAAGCAGCAGACACATGCCAAGTATAACAATTATGCCAATAAGCCAAGGCAATGCCACAAAACTTCTCTTTACTAACCAGCCCCTACAGACAGTTTTGGTTTAGACCCAAGTGCTGAAACTGGATTTATGCAAACGGACCCCAGTGCCCACTTACACCCCGACACATGCCAGGAGGGCTGTACATGGAGACCAAGGAACTTCGTGAGGGACCAGAGTGAGATGTGCTGTTTAAGGGCATCTTGTGAAGGAGGAATGATGATCTGAGGGAAAGGTCTGGTCATTTAATCCTGGATGCATTTATTGCACCGTTTGATGAGTCAAATATCACGTAGTGACTCAGATGCTCTGAGTCATCCCAAACTGCATCACATCATCGACTGGTGGCCTGTAAGAAGCACCTTACATAAGAAGGAAAACTTATTTCATTAAGCAACCTACACAATATAGTTGGTCAAGGTTTATTCTATTCAGAGCACTTTTGGTCACCTGATGTTGTACAAAGTTTCTAAAATCAAATCGTAACCTACTGAAACAAATATTGCAGGATCATTTTTCATGTCCAAAGAGGTATGTTTCTGTGTGACCAGGATGTCTTTTAGATCCTTAACTAACTCAAAGTTACTTTACAGACTGTTTAGCTGGTCTTGGAGGAATTTTCAGTGCTGTGAAATTATCCCAAGTAACAATAAAAAAGTTATTTCCGTTTGAGGAAGCAAATCTCCAGGCAGACAGGCATCTGCCTAAACATTCTTGCCTCTGTCTTAACGTAATGAGGACACATTGATCGTCTGCAATAGCTTCCATGAAAGAGCTTTCTCTCCTCATGGTATTTTTAAAGCCCCAAGCCACTTCAAAGAGGAAAAAAAAAAAATAAATAGCATTTAAAACCAAATATTTGTTTCCCTCTGCACTCTGATGGACGGTGGACAGCCTCATCTCTTGCACCATGTAATTCAAGAATAAACAACTTTGGCACAAAGGGAGCTATCTAGATTGACCATTCTCCTTAGCTGACAACAGGTTCTGACCTTCCAGAGCACTCAGCCTCCCATTTCAACACCCACAGGGCAGGGTTTTGAGAAGCAGAAAACAGTTTTCCATGAGTGCTGCCAGCGCAGCTGATGCTACCAACAGGGAGAGAGGCCAGGCGAGCAGAAAACACAAAGATGGACGAGGTGTGCAGTCACCAGGAGAGTCCTGGAGCTCTCACCCGCTGCCCCGAGGCTGCCCACGATGGCTGAGATGCAGGAGGCACCGTGCCATGGAGCGACAAAACACATCACGGGAAGTTTCCACTCCTCAGTCCCAGCCCTGCAATCCTTTGGGATGCTGGGAACACCGCAGCTCCCAACACTCAGAGGTGGGTGTGGGAGCTTTCATCATTAATCTAAATACACAGTGCTGGCAGTTTCCTGCCTTTAACTGCCTAGAACTGTTGATATTAGTATAACGATCTTGTTTAGATATTTATGAACCATTAATAAATCATTAAATGCTAATTGTATTTCCTTTATTTTTCTTCCATTAGTGCTGCTCCTCTTGCTGGTCCTTTATTGACATGAATATTTCCAACCCACAAGCACATTCAAAATAACTATTCCATAAAGAATGTCTTCTAAATCATTTACAACTAACAAATGCTCTCAGCTATGTTAGCAGACAACATCCGTTTATTTAAATGATATAAGAGGACTCATTAATCTAGAATACACAGTAATATTGCCAGCTAGTGGCATGGCATGGGTCACAAAATGCTGTTTACAGCCTTCACAAGGACCAAGCAGGAAAATCGTATCTTGTGCTATTAAGTATTTATAGATAACCAGAGCTGATGGATCTTCCAGTTTCTCACTGGATATGTATTTTTAAAACTTAGAAAATGCTTATGACTGCCCCATGGCTTCAGAAAAAAATATCACAGCAGACACTTTTTTTACCAGAGAACTACTGCTTCAGCGTTTGCCCACAGCAGCTTCATTTTGCTGCTGCACTGGAGCCTCCAGGAAGGGGCCCTCTTACTTTTTTGCCCGAAAAAGAAGGAGAAAAGGTTTTCTTGACCTCAGACTCTCTACTGACTAAGGTTCTCTCTCATCTAAAAAAAGTCAAGAAAGTTTGTTGGCAGTAATGAAACAAGATTTTGCCTTAATGAAGCCAATGTGATGCTGTAATTCATTTTGGCTGCTGGTTTACCTCGGCTGATGAAAACACTCAAAACATTTCAAGTTCATTTTTGCAAGGACAGTGTTTGCTGCTATTTTGTAATTGAGCTCATTTTATAATGAAGGAATCTAAGGAGAGAAAAAAGGGTTATGCTCTCCATTTTTAAAGAGCTAACAAAACTCTTTCAGATACCATATTTCGGATGTTATAAAATTATATATTCTTTCAGGAAAATACAAAGCCAGGACTTTTTCATAATTTCAAATGTGTACTCACATACCAGCTATATAGGGACTTCACTGCTGAAGTGAGTACACAGTTCTTTCTCAACCTTCAAAAACGGTGTGAACGCTTCTTTGGTTTATGAGAGACGCTTTTGGGAGTGCCAACATACTTAGTGATCTGTTGGGACTTTGCCTAGGACCCTCAATTCCCAATGGGTTGTCACTCAGCCTTTTGGAGCCATGGCAAGTGAGACTTTGTGTTTGCATTGTCAGCTAAACCAGATCCACGTTCCTCCATACCAGCTCACTGCCAGGTTGTCTGTGCCTGTTCTTGTCACAAGTTTCTATAGGTGAACAAAAAAGGATTTCTTCTCTAAAAAATAGTTTCTCCTTCTGTATGCTCCGTTTCTTCCTGTAGTAACAAACTATGACATCACAATACTCAACATATATAAAACACCTACTGAACGTTGTGAGAGCAGATGTGTAGCTGTTGTAGTGATGTTTCTTGTGTGGGGCTCCATTCATATTGTGTGTTACTTATTTTTAGAAAAAAAGAGGAAGAAGATAATTTACTATACAAAGGAAGCTTCAGCAGCTCTTTGGTCGAAGCACTGTGTTCTGTTTTTGAGTTGACTGTAGTTTAACACCCTGGCTCACATTTTTCAGTACAGCTCAGCTGGCAGTGTTAAGACTTAAGTTAAACTGGCAGATTTCTCAAGTAGATAAGCATTTCAGAAAGATCCCACTGCATGAAAGTTATTTCCCCCCCCCCTTTTGGCGTTACTCAGACCTACAGGTTTCTATAGTGTCACAGTATGGGGTGGCTCAGCAAAGACCTACATGTGGTGACTCTCAGCACCTTCACTTGTCCCCATTAAACAAGGAATAATTAGAGCAAGCCCAGCTCCTTTTGAAAATCCCGCCTTCCTCGCCCTCAAGGTAGACAAACAGTATTCCTAGTTTCAGCTAGGAATATCACAAATAAAAACTGAGGCAGACAAAAGATCACAGCTCGCTGAGATCTCCGTACTTGACTTGTCTTACACTGAGCACACATAAAGCTAAAATAAACTAAATAATTTCACCATGCTTTGAACATTCATATTTCATTGTAACATATTTCATTGTAACATTTTAATAAACCACCATCAAAAGCTGGAAGAAATTTTGTCATTAGGATTAGTTAATATCAGTTATTATAAATTCCAATATTCTTTCTCTACACTTGGTTCACTCGCATGAAGGGAAAGTTCAGGCAAATTCACCCAGAAACCAGTTGATCATGTCCCATTACAAACTTGTGCTGCTTCTTTAAATATATTATCCTGGAGTATGATTGGAAAAAAATAAATTAAAAATCTATGCTCTTATAATTGCTTGAATTAGGACATCTTGAAACACAAGCTTAAATGCCACTGGTAGCAATGAGGTTACATCCCTCCACCATATCAGGTCCCTTTTTGTACCTGCGCTGTTTCTCACAGTCACGGAAGGATGGGGATGGGTGATGGTCCATGGTAGTCATGGTCCAGGGACAGACCCTGGGAAGCAGCAGTGAGACCAGAGGAATGTCTCTCACAACACTGCACTGTTTGTTTTGAAGACTTCTGTCAAGACATTGCTGGGAAAAGTGACAAAATCTGATGCTGTCACACAGGTCACTGAGTGCCATCAGATACTGCATTAATTTCCATCTGGTGCCAAGATCTGAGCTAGAAACCCAGAGCAGAAAGGTCGGGTGAGTGAGGGCAACGCTGAGCCATCCGGTCATGGATACGTTTGCAATAGGCAGATAAGGTCAGCCTGAAGGCAGAGTTTCTAAGTGATAGATCTATTTCTATTTACAAACCTTTTTTTTTTTAAAAAAAAAAAAAAAGAACACGTAAATCTCTGACTGACAAGCTGCTTTGCACTGGTTAAAAATGAAAGCCCTTTTTCATCCCCAAACACATAATTTGCTGCTCATAGAGAGCCCATCTTTAATTACCAGCTGCTGCAAACGATCTTCTTACGATCATTAACTGTCAAACCCTGAAACAGCATCTCTCTTATTGCCCTCAGTGTTCAAATACTCCACCTGTTCCTAATTAGTCAAACTACCAGAGCCTACCTACAGTAGGGCCAGTCAGCTCGTGTACTGCAGCTGCCAAACGCTTCCGTTCCTCCAATGTAAGCCAACCACATTTTTTATTATTAAATGATATCAACTAGCCCTACGACGACTGTGACTGAAGTAGGAGACATTAAAAACAAAGCGTTTTTAATGAGATAACAGCACAGTCGTTGCTAATGATGATTACTTGGATTATCCTTGCAGTCGTTTTTAATGAATGCTCACCAGCACAAACACTCCACTAGCTCAACTTGCCTAAGTTAGTCTCATCGAAATAATAAGCAGGATTTAATAAATTACCATGACCTCACTCAGAACAATTTTACTTATTGCTTTATCATTAGGATTATTTATTGCAGCTACTAAGACACACTTTTTTTCAGCCTTTGATACCACTTCACATTTAAAATACCCATTCTTTTGGGTGTATATATGTGCAGTACTTTTTTTTAACCCATATTAATATTCTGTTATCACAGAATATAAGTAAGGCTTGCTAATGGCTTATAACATCAGTGAAGCTGGAACCAAGAAGCGTTTCACACTTAGAATCATAGGATGGTTTGGGTTGGAAGGGATCTCAAAGATCATCCAGTTCCAACCCCCCTGCCATGGGCAGGGACACCCTCCACTACACCAGGTTGCCCAAAGCCTCATCCAACCTGGCCTGGAACACTTCCAGGGATGGGGCAGCCACAACTTCTCTGGGCAACCTGTTCCAGTGTCTCACCACCCTCAATGTAAAGAATTTTTTTCTTCCAGCTTTTCAAAGGGTTCTGTTGCCATCCAAGCGCTCCGGTGACACGGACCTATTTACACTCACTTGCGAGTGAGTAATGTGGAAACATCCAGTCCCAAAAACTGTTTGACAGACTGACTTACAGACGTTAGCAACTTGTCTTGACAGCTATTTTAGCAGCAATATAAAGCAGAGCTATATGCCCTAGAAACACAAATGCTCCTTTTGTGATGTCTGAAAAGCTTCTGTAATCTGTAGGTAATGGGAAGAGAGGGTATAAACTGTTTGTCCAAGTAACAGCACATGTTTTTGTTTACACGTGAGAAACCCATACTGATTTAATTGTACATTACATCACATGTGAAAAAAAAAGGTTGTTAAAGAAAAAGAAAAGCCCCTGAAGACAGTCTGTAAACAAGTTTTCGGTTGAAATATCCTGACAGCAAGTCAAACGTGTTCGAGTGAGCCTTGCTGCACCAGTACAAATTACAATTACCCTAAGTTCATCAAAAAACAGTGGAATTGTTGTATATAATTCCCCAGGAAGTTCAGAATCCGGGGCTTTAATTAGAATATAGGCATTAATAATATCAGTACTAGCTACAGAAAAGAAGCAAACGACTCATGAAAACATCATATGTAAAAGCCTAAATATATGGCTTTGTGCTTCCTTACTTGAAGCTTTCTGAATTTTTCCCAAATGAACAGAACTTCCCGACGAGCTGTTTAACATGTAGATTACTCTGCAGTGAAACATAAAACATTTCACACCTTTCAGAGCCCCTGATTGCAGACACCAAGACGAGAACCGTGCAAATGAAACAAGCTAATGTCCTGGTGAACCGTGGATCTACAGCATGTTTAATTTAAAATGAAATCCGTGCCCAGCAAAGAATAGAAACTGTAACTTTTAGTTCTATACATAATTTATAACAACCTTAGGGCGTTCGCAACATCTGAAATTAAATAGGAAATGAAATTATTCCCTGAAGGTGTTGGGGCTGATGTAAGAAATGCATTTAAAAATAAGTACACAAATAGTTCGTACCATTATTATGCGTATTACTCAGCAGATCTCGTTACAGGTTCCTTGCCACATTTCTCAAGACATCACCTGAAGCCTCCTGAGCTTAAGCTACCTGAACACCTCCAGCATGCTCCCAGCTACTCCGTAGAGGGGCATTCTTGGTGGGGCAAATTGTTTCTTCTGTCATAAATCTATTAAAAAAAACACGCTAGGGCTTTACAACTGCTGAAGGTTAGGTCAAAGATTTCTCTATTATTTTTTTTGTTGTTGTTTTTTCCCCCTTTTTCTTCTTTTCTCTTTTTAGTGCAGAAACTAAATCTGCTGTAATTGGAAAGTAAAAATTAAGATATTCCCTTTCCATCGAGCTCTGCCTCAGCTAACCCTCAGACTTTTAGGAAATACGCTGACACTTACTGATGCTCTCAGAGCCCAGCCTGAACCAAGATAATTATTTCCCTTTGCAAAAAAAAAAACAGAAAACAGTGGATACAGATAGCACCTTGAAGCTGCCGTCAGGAAAGCAACAGGTACCTGCAAATCTGGGCAGGGGTTTTAAAACACACCTCAGCTCCAGGGACCCAGAACAAGTCTCAGCTTTGGGCTGGCAAATGATTTTGGCCCACAGAAGTGACAAAAATATGGGAATTCAAAAAGTGAAAAGAACTTATGGTCAGTTATTGTGGAAGATCTAGCATGGGAGGGATGGGCATTCTTAGTAGCAGAGTACTGTACCAGCCCTATAATTTATTGGCCTTCACTGAAGTAAATTGGCATTTAAGTAGCACTGCATTTATCTAAATGCCATACTGGCAAGCAAGTAATATTTGATTCCATAAAGATTATCAGCAGTTACAATAAAATAGTTCATTACTTTACCCCATGAACTTACTTATTGCATGAAAATACTTGCCCAGAAACAAATTTTGATTGTGATGAGAGCTTGTATTAACACAGAAAAATTAAATGGGAATGTTATTGTCATAAAGCATCAGTGTGAAACTAATCACACCGCAGCTATCAGTGGCATATAGGGAGACTTATTAAAGTACAGACAAATTTCAAGGCCATGGAGCAGGATTATTTGGGGTTTTTTCCAATATCATTTTGATATTAGATGCCTGTCTAATCTGCCTCAACATTACACGTTCAGTTGCTGTATTTAACAGCTATGTTCACTGGAAAAATTCAGCTTCATGAACATGAGAATATAAGCCATTAATCATCAATTATATAACTAACTGAAGAGCCAATATCATCAGGTTGACATATTATAGCATTAGAAGAGCCTTGAAACCACAATGTAAGCAATAAGTGGGCCAAATTATTTAAAAAGTTGTTTGATGGCACGGTTTATCTGTTCAGACAAAGCCATCTGAGTCAGAATTGACAATCTGGTTTGAAACAAAGCGGGGCAAAGCGATGGCCAGGGGCTCTGAGAGCCAGAAGGGTTGGAAGGAGCTGGGATGGGGTTGGGAGGTAGGCACCACATCAAGGCAGCTGGTCCAGAAAGGCAGATCTAACCCTGACACCCCAAAGTCAACTCAAACTGTCTAAAGCTTTCTTCACTGCCTTCCCTTTCATGCCTTTGTACCTCTTGTGTCTAAAAGTGTCTGGTGTAGATAGCTGGGAAAGGTCTTGCACCCCACCTCCCTTTATAAAGCTAATTCTGGGAGCTTAATCTGAGACCTACCTGTGTTGAAGGCAAGATTTATGCTGTTTGGATGAGAAAAAATTAAGACAATAAAAAAAACTTAAAAATCGGCCTCGAACAGGAGAAAGGTCTCAGCACTTTGGAAGCAGAATGTAAAGACTTCCTTTATCTGGGGTTTTTTGTCCCTCACAGAGCCTCAATTTGTTCTTCCTTGATTGTTTTCTAACTTTTTCAATTATCTTGGGGGGCATCAATTTGTTTTCAAAGTCAGGCATTAATTTAAAACAACACTTTCAGCAATCCTACTTGTTTCTTTCTGAAGGTCTTTTAATGGCATAAGCATCTGCATAGCCCATCAATCTTCCCTCTCCGATATCTCGAGAGCTATCTCTGTCATTATATAAGGGCTGCTTCCAGAGCATTTATTAATTCAAAAGATTCTGATACCTCATTATGTGTTAACTGGAGAGCATCTTACTGATGGGGGATACAGAGTTTTGCTTCAAGTGTCATCAACTTCACTTTTTCTCTCTCACATATACTCAAAAAAAAACCCACATGCACCTCAGAAACTCTCAGATATAGTGTAAATAATACTCATTAATAGTAATATCAATCTGCTGGGCAGAGTAACATACTTCAGGAGTGATTACTATATAGAGGTATGCTCGTTACTCGTTTATGGATAAAGAAAATAATTTGTCTACATGTGTGTCCTGTGAAATATTACAGTGCTAAATTCAGATATTAATTGAGATCATCCAGGCAATCCGCTGTACTGGCATTCATGACTGTTTGCAACTGGTTTTTGTTACTAAGCCAAAGTTTGCTGGAAGGAGTGGAAAAGTTCTCTACCCAGCACAGAAGCAGATATCCTACCTGTCTTTGTTACCAAAATAATAAATAACAGAAATTGAGACTTGAGAATAAAAATCAATGGGAAATTAGCAACGAGAATGACTCAAAATTTCTATAATGGTGTCAGGGGGATATTTTGTTTCCCTGAAAACGTCAACGTCCATGTGGTTTCTGCTGCACACAAGTAAAAACCATTATCCCTGTTCTTCAAGGGCCTCACCCTGAGCTGGGCAGCACCGTATCCCACAGGGATCGTAGCCAGTCGCTGTACACCTCTGCCACTCTTTGGAAGCCAGGCTACCTGCAAGTCTTTGCTTCTCACCCATCCTCAAGCAGGGGCTGGGCAGTGTCACAGCAGGATAGGTCCTTGGAAGAAGCAATATTGCCACTTGAAATGATAACTAGTAGCTTTAAAAAATTGCTCCAGCCTTCTTCCCAATGAAGACAGATGCACTCTCTAACCACACCAAGCAACAACAAATGTGATGCACTAATTTTGTGTTCGGTTCAAGCACCATCTGGATTTCCAGGCTGTTTACACTTTCCTGTAGTAGTTCTTAACACAACCAAAACCAAGGAGTATTAGTAAGATTCCAATAGGTTTTTTTTAGTTTAGTTTGGTCTTTTTTTTTTTTTTCCCATTCATTTTTTAAGCATTTTTGAGCTGACACAACTATCTAGAGAAGAACTCTGTTCAATGCTTGGGATGTTTCTGATCCACTGTGAGCTGCTCCCAGACATTACACACCACTCCTTAAAGTTATGGTGGATAAACAGTCTCAGAATTTGCAGAGCTCGCTCCAACCACACTATCTCCTCAAGTGCTAAATCAAACAGTTTGTTGCTAATTCAATAACTAACTACAGCAGTAGCAGTAACTATAAGTAAGACCTACCAGTCAGAGTAGTAAAGCAGTAGAAAGAATAAGAAAGAAGACAGAAAAAAAAAGTTTCCATCATCCACTCATTGGAGTTACTACTGCAACACCCCAGAAGTTGTTGATTAAAAAAATTATTATTCAAATATAATAAAAGTGTAAGAGGTTATATCAGAGAAAAAATACAGAAAGAAAATACTGTACTTAAAAAACCACAAAGTATTAAACAGCAGATGGAAGAGATGAGTAGTCAGACATCTGAATGCATCAAAATTATGTATTGAAAGGTCAATACCTATATTCTTTAGCTTGATTGAACCTTGTGAATATTATCTAAATTCTGGGCCTTTTTTGTTATAATAAAAATAACGAACATCCATTAGGAAACAATACATTTTCCATGGTAATTGTGCAAAGAGTGTTGCTGATAACTAGCAAATCAAAGAGACATTTCCTGGCTGGTTTCCCACATTAGTTAGCCTACAAAGATCAATAACTGAACACTAAACTGAAAATTAAAATTTAAGATCTGTTTACAATTGTATTTTAACTAAAGACAGTAGGTTACAGATGATTAATTACACTCAATCACATCCTGTGATTCCAAGGAAAGACTGGCTCATAAAAAATAAGCTTCACAGTTTTTCAAAGAAAGTTCCAGATTCTTTAAGTGAGGTCCAGAGTAACAGCTCAGTTTTGTGACCTTACCATGAAAGTCATTGCACATCTGAGCACAATCCCTGTATTAAACACAGCAGTTTTGGGATATAAATATTGGAGTGTTGTATTTCATACTCAGTTACAACGATGGCATGGGATAGCCTGCATTATAGAAGAATTACAGCATTTAAAGATGGCACGTTTACATTAATAGTTGAATCCATATCCATTTTATTTAAATCAATGCTTCCTTGCCTGCTCCAGCAAGGCAATAGCATCACTTTGGGAAGCACTTGTAGAATAAGCACATTAACCAAGTTTATCATATCATATTCCAGAAGTACTGAGAAATTATTACAACTTACCTCCTCTGTACCAGGCCAAAAGCTCTTAGGTGAAACAAACCCTCTGCTCTTCATAACACTGCCATTTTTCAAACATGAAATATCAAATCACAGTGGAAGCACAGAGCTCAGCATGAATCCTTCCTGCCTTTACATCAAACTTCCTTTCACCTCAAGGACTAATTATTTGGCTTCCCCTTAATTTCTGACTGCATTAAAGAAATTTAATTAGGCCAAAATTGAAAGCAGCTGAAAATGCAGAGCCTTTCTTCCCCTACATTAATTTGCAGCTTTGCTTGCATTAATGTTAACTGATTACCAACGAGTTGTGTTTTATTGTCTAAATCATCACAATGAGCTGTAATCAGCGACATTAGTACCAGAGTAATCTGAGCTAATTCGGGGTCAAATTCTGCTTCCCATTACATGGTGGTGAACTGAAGCAACACCACAGAGAGCAGCAAAAGTTACCCTGAACGTGTCTTGGCACAAGGGAGCTGGGGGTCTTGCTCTCATTACTCGAATGTGAAGTGTTGCTGCCTGGGTGCTCGCTGAGCAGCTGGGAAACATGGAGCAAATTAAAGGGTCTCAGAGTTCCCCATTGAGGCGACTCTGAAGGACAATTCTCATTTTAGACTTTTTGCAAAGCAGCATCCTGCAGCAGATGCAGTTTGCTCACACTCACCTGATACAACTATATCTGCAACGAGGATGAATGTTGAAACGTTTTAGTTTAATTTCATTTTAAAGTTACCTCTATCCTTAAGAGGAGAAAAAAAAAAAAAAAAAAAAAAATCAGGCAGATGTTAGTGTTTGCATTATGTGCACATTTCCAGTCAGCACCACTTAAAGAAGCATTTTTAGCAGAAGTTGGTTTCCTGCCCAGAATATGGTCGTGCAGAAATCATACAAATCATTGTCAAGTGCATGCTTTTGTTCTGGTGAAAGCGCTCTGAATTAAACCCATTGCTGAATAATGAGGAACCTGCTTCATCATTTCCTCGCTCTTGTGAAGCTCAGTGTCCCTTGTCTTCATATTTCCAGCCTGTTCCCTTCAGCTTTTTTATTTTCTAATCAAATTGCTATAGGGCTGGGCTGCAGATGGGAAAAGCTCACAACTGACATAATTATTGTAATGCATTCAGGTACCTAATGAAAACAAATCTATCAGCAGTTCCATTCCTCACTTCTGCCTGGGGGATTTCTCTGAGCTGTGTGATTTGTTTTTCTGTTTGGGGAAAATGTTCACTTTTCTGATCATGAATTTGGACAAAATAATCAACACCTCAGAAAAATCAGTAATTAAATATGCAGGAGGAAAAAAAAGCACAATTAGGTTAACCAGAGCATTTGCGTTGATGATTTAGAAATGCTGCTTTATTGTTTACTTTTTTTTGCCACAATTACGTTTCCGAAGAAAATTATTACTTCAAGGAAGAGAAATCTTTCCATTGTGAAATTGTCAAAACCAGCAACGTGGCTATTTGGACAGCTTCAAATTCTTCTTCAGCAGTTCCTCTGGTCCCACAAACCCTTCCCGTTTCTCCCTTTACAACACGAAAACTTTTCCAGATCAGTTTATTTTCCTCCATGTGTACAGATGCCTCTCTCCTACCACACCTGCTGATCAGGAGGGTGCAATTCAGTGCTAACAGAGGGCATCTGCTAGTGGGACCAGCCCAAGGAGCCCAGAGGTCCACATCAAGGGGGACTGAGACCCCCAAAACCCTCCTGCATAACTTGAAGTGCAGAGATATCAGAGAAGACATGAACTCTGCCCTTATAGACACCAAGATAACAAGCAGTTTTATGATTATTTGGATTTATTTGAGCATATGCATGGTTCCAGAAGCCCATTACTTTATGGGAAAAAAAAAAAAAAAAAAAAGACAAGTTCCTATGGCATTAGAAAACATCGTGAAGATAAGAAGAATAAAGGTTATTTTTTTTCTTGTTGAAATACAGGTGTAATTTTACATTTTCTCATAACCAAAGCCTGAGAGTGCATTTCATGAGAATACTTTTTATTCCATTAAAGATATCCATATGCTTGTACTCACTGATGCATGAAAGCAGTGGTTTGGGATGTTATTGCATTGCAACAGCTGTTTGTTACTTTTCATTAAAAAGGGACAGACGGTGGCAATAACGCTTTTAGGGAAAAGAAAAACACTCAAAACCTGTAGGATATTCAGAGAACCATGCTTATCAGGTGTTTTCTTTCTAAAAATGAAAGATTATCGACGAAGGATTGCACCTGTGGAATTCAAAATGCAGAAATCTTTCCCTTTTCCTAGTTCTTTGCCACCGTTGTAGCCATCCTGTGCCATGACAGTCAGTATGGGACCGCTGTGTTCGAAGAAGGGCTCTGTTACTGCAACCCAAGAGAGATGTTCTGAGACCATCATCATGGGATTGAGCCTGGAGCCACGTGTCCTAGGAAACTCGATCTTTGCCTTTGCAGGTGGGTTGGGAAAAAACCCAACCACAGGTGCTCCAGTTTTGCAGGATACTGGGAATTGCCTGATAATGGGCAGTGAGAGCATTGCAGCTTCCCAGACACATCACGTGCCAGCCCAGTGGTCAAAGAAAAGGTTACAGTCGATAAAAACATCCTCTGGCTTTAGGTAGACCCAGGATTTCTTCTGCAAAAGGGTTGAAGTTGTTTTGTTTGCGTTTTTTGTTGGTTTGTTGGTTTTTTTTTAAATACCAGTTACAGTTGCTAAAAATCTGACATACAATAATAAAAGAATATAGAAAACCTGATCTCATTTCCAGAAAGCAATGCAGCCTTTACAAAGTTTTCAGTAATGTTTGTAGTTCTGCTATTATACTTCAGAGTCTCACAGTAATTTGTATTTTAACCTTTCTTTCATACACGTTTTGTGGGCCCTTCACAGAGGCAGGCACAGAAGTGAATACTGGAGCTCTCCTTTTGTTCAGGGAATGAAAAAACGTGCTGAAGCTTCTTGAAGTCCCTGAACACGTCGCTTTTCAGACTTACTCTGTTTTTATGCAATTCAGGTTCTTTCCAGTCGGAACAAATGGGCACTCTTCAAATATTGAACTTGAAGGAAAAGTCGAGAGGGAGAGAAGATGATGATGAAGACTAGATCAAAAGATGATGATGAAGAGGACTCTGGCTGTACAAACATTTCTGCAAAACTGAAACCAGATTTCACATGAGTCCGGAAGCTCAGAAGGATTCTGGATTCACCAAGGCAGATCTCAGCAGATGTGAGCTTACCTAGAACAAGGTTTTTTTCTTGTTTTGGGGTGAGTTTTTTTGGCAGGGGGTGGGGAATAGGGCAGGGAGGACTTCTCATGTCCTGTTAGTGACCTAATATCTCTTTTTCTTCTTCTTTTTTTTATGAGCATTTTTCTTTCTTTGGGATTCTGCAAGAGTTAACTGACTTATTCTCTCTGGAATAGGTCAGAAACCTTCGTGGCAGCACAGCATCTAAGAGACAGAGCTGCCTTTCCACATCCCAGACCAGCAGAAACCAACAGAGTCCCTGCCCTCATCTTCCCTCTCTATACTGAGCTTTTATTGAAGGTAAGCTTTGATGTATCTGCCTTAAATTATTAGGGCCCTTTGCTTCTAGACTAGTCATCTTTCCAAAGGTACTTACCTGATGGAGAACCGGTGTACAAGATGGCCACTGAACTCCAAAGAGCTTTACTGAATTTGATGTTTCTAGTAGGAGGTATCAGCACCAAAAGCCACTTTTGTCTCATCACTGCATTTGGCAGAACTTGCAGAGCCTGAAAGCTGAAACAAATCCTTTTTTTTCCTTGTGCATTGCTCACTTACAAACTCTTCCAGCGAGAACGCCGACTGGATGCCAAACATCATTGATTATTCAGTTTTTGGAAAATATTCATAATCATAAGGAAAGAGGAAATCACTCTTTGATGCTCTATTGAAATAACACAATAAATCAACAGTCCTCAGGAGCACACTGTTTTTTTTTTGCCAAGACTCAGCAGCAAATCCAAAAATGGGTTAATGTTGCCTGTTCTTCCCCCACAGTTCTCTGAACCATCGGGAAAGACATTGTCAACCCCTGCCAAGGAGTGAAAATCCGAAATTTATCGCTGCCCTCCAGCAAACCCTCTGTTATAGGAGTCACAAATAAACTCGGTAACATTAATTGAAATTAGGCCACTGAGTCCCACCAGCCAGGTGGCCACAGCACGGCTTGACTTGCACGGGACTCTGCAAAGAGCAATGGGGCTGGGACACCTAAACTCAAGCATCTAAACTCAAAATTAAATACTGACACCACTTTGGAAGGTGGATTGGTTGGTATTTGGACCAGAGATCAGACCCAAATGTTAGGTCTCTGTTTTGGGAAGGCTGAACCAAACATCCCGGTACTTTTCCTGGTCTGATCACATTTAAAATGTAACATCGGATATTCTGACATAAAACGCCTCTTTTGCTAGGATTTTGCATTTTTAAAGGATGGTCATGAAGTCCACGGATGTTATGTTAGGCATTCTTTTTATTTATATTGTGTATTTGAGGATAGGACGATAGAGTCAGAAAGAAAAACTTGGACTGACTTCCAAGGCTATATATTGCTGTTACCAATACATGTTACTTACTACTCATCCATAATATGGAGAGTGGGGGAAGGATAGTATAGGAAGCATAAGGCTGTAGAAAGTCCAGCAAAATTTCTCTCTGTGAGAAGAATCAATTCACCCTGCTCTCACGCAGAAAATGTTTATTACATCAGAAGGCTGACAACCAGCATTTTCTAAGCAGAAAAAGCTCCCATGCTGGTTTAATGGGCAGGAGGAGTATGCGTCTTCCATGAAAATATTACAAATAACCTAAAAATTCAAGAATTGTACATTGCCAAAAGAGGACAACCTTGCATCTGTTAGTATGTTCCCAAACTTGAACTGTAGGGTCAGAAGCAATGTAAGTAAAAGCTCTATTTTTTTCCTGAGCATGGCCAAAAATGACAATTAACCATGTTAATTGCAAATTAAATTGTTAAAAAGTATTATACATTTTTGTATACTACCAGTTTTTATGATAGCTATATACTAAAGCTATATACTTACTCACTTTTTAAATTATTATTGTACAGTTTAAATGATGAAAAAAGGAACAGCCACTTAATGTCCATCATCTTTTTTTCTGTGTGCTGATACAGTAGGATTTCACTGGGAAATTTTTATAGCTAGACGTCCGATTTTATTCAAAAGCACAATGTATATGAGATTGCTTATGATTTGGCATAGCTCTGTGGTAACACAACTGCAGGGAGGTTGGAACTACATGATCTTTAAGGTCTAAGGTCCCTTCCTACCCAAACCATTCTATGATTCTATGAAAACACTCTAATAGATGGGCACGCAGAATTATACAAAGAAGATCTGAGTGTTCAGATTTTTTTCCTGACATGACCACACATTTGAAAAGAAATATTACATTCTCTATTTCAATGTTAGCATTTATTAAAAGGAAGGATTAAAAATAATTAAAGAGAAAAAAATCATCACTTACCAAATAAAATCGTTGTATTCACATACTTACTAAAGTTTATGTGTTAAATGATTTATGGTCAATGATGTGTTTATATTTTACTGTGGGGAAAAAAGGAAACTAAGTATCGTGAAATATGAATAATTTTATGGCATGACTTGGCATTCCCTCTGAAGGACTTACGACTGGAGAATTTAATTTCTTGGCATTGTACATTCATGCTTTTACTCCTTCTGCATATCTAAACACAAATGTCTTCCAGACAACTCTTCTAAAAATAAGGTGCCAGTTGGCACTTTCAGTGAAAGCATGAGCTCTGCTTTGAGCTCTTATAGGATAAAACAATACATATAACTGTGAAGAACATGATTAATCATCATTATGTTCATTATGCTTTCAGTAAGCTGGAAAGGAAAAAGCCCTTTTGACACCCAGTTGGTGTCAGTTGTTATTGTAGTCACTGGAGGCACCTCCATAGTTTATGGCTTTTCAGCAGTTCCTGTTACAAACCCCACTCTCCCAGGGCTCTTATAACCCATCATCTACAACCTGGCACCTCATTTAACATGGTCAGTGGCATCCCTCCTCAGCTGCCTCCCAGAGAAAGTGAGAGGCTCACGTTTGGTTTTGGCTATGGGATGTTTCTTCTGTGGACTCAATAATGAGCGTTGTTTAAGAGATGGGATATTTAAAAGCTCAAAGTATAAGCCTTTTTTTTTTTTCTCCTTCTTTTTGCCATGCATAGCAATAGGAAAGGAGATAAGCCAAAGGGGAGTGTTCCCAAAGTCTCATACACAAGGTTCAGATGAAGCCTTTGCCATGGGGAAGGGACCTGGGCCCCATTCCTGCTCATCAACAGAAGGGATGTCCCCTCTTAGGGGCATGGCTCTGCAGGACCTCCTAGAGGGGCTCATCAGGTAATGCCATTAATTCAGAGATACAGGAATAAAAGCGAGTATCTGTGGGCAGGTTTGAAATTTAAACCAAGGCAAAAGGGAAAATGCAGGGGAGATATTATACTATTCTGCTTGGACTTTTTTTTTTTTAATGTATTTTATTGTAATTATATCTAAGCACAGTACTATGCTCCTTCTATTATGCAAATGGAGAAACAGGCAAAAGAAGGGAAAAATACATTTTCTGTTTCTTGGAAAGAAAACACAAAGAAACAGAGTGACTCTGTGAAACTGCTCTTTTCCAGATGCTATGCACAGCAAAAATAGTTTAATCAGCTAACATCTGGCTCCTAATTGACAGCCAGTCACTCAGTCCCTTAAACATACAGTTTAAGCTGAGTCAGCAAAAGAGCACTGGTGATATTCCGTGGGATGATGTGCATTGCAAACTGATTTGGCATTGGCTCATTCTCCGTTATTTCTCAGTCAGAACAATCCAAGCTGTGCTGGTTCATCACCCTTGTGAGCAGAGATACAGACGCTCGTCGTCAGTGCCCTTTTTCCTTTTTCAGAGAGGCATGTGATAGCTGAGAAGCGTTAAAAAGTGGCACATCTATATCTAGAGGGTATCTCTGCGTCACCCTTGTATATTCAAAAGGGGTTTTATTCATTTTATTCATTGCTGTTGCTTCTTGACTTTAAACTCTCTGGAGTTACCTTCACTTTTTCATCTTAAAGACAGAGTAAGCTGAGCCTCAGAGTGGCTGAACACGTCTACACCTCTGCCTCAAAGGGAAGGACACACTCCTGAGCTGGGCTGAGCCAGCAAGAGACCGAGAAAATGGACTGAAACCCCCTAAGATCCTCAACTCTTTAAAGGCTCCACAATTCTTCAAACACTACTTGAGAAGAATTTGAGAGAAATGAGGTTCTTGGTCTGTTTTGGGAGCGAGAGTGTGTTTGGTAGGAGAGACTGCAGGGCTTCGCTTCGTCTGGTTTGTGGGTCTGCTTAAGTTGCTTGACTTCAAAAGAGAGGAGCCTAAAATGTGTAAAATATTTAAGAAAAAAAATGATGTATTTTCTACTGCCATAAAATGAACTGGGAGATGGAAATAGGGCTGGTTCCTTATACACAGTGTTCTTTGTCTGATTCATCTCACCATAACTACCGATCAGAGTAAGCCGTGTCTCCCTATTTCCAACACAACAAAAAATGTTGAACTACGTAGTAAATTCAATATCCTATTTCTCATAGTCATTATCAATTCAATATTTATCCCCAAATGTCCTTTAATTGATGCATGTTACGTTGATTAATCTTCCCTAGAACTTACTCTTGACTAAATGGTTAGATAAAGTGCAATCTTAACTAAAGTTGAGGTTGTATCTGATGTGTAATTAAAGAATTATCCTTAGACAAGCAGTGAACATTTTTGCCCATGTCACAGCTGGTGGAATGCAAATGCCAGAGCTGTCCTCTTGTATGGTGGCCCCTGACAGAGTTTATTTACACACAAGCAGCCTTAACAAGTAAATAAAGATATAAAATCAGAGATAATCTTGTTAAAGTGGATCATAAAAAGTGCAGCACAAAGAGTTACCCATAACACCATTTTACTACTGTTTACTGTTGTGAGAGTCCGTTGTACTGTTCTGCCTGCACTGGTTTATTAAACAAAGAAATACAGCTTGAGGTAATGGCTAAAACTGGAAATTTTGATCCTACTGAGAAAGCTGGAGAACCTTCAGCTGCCCAGTCACTGTAACGCAAACGTCTGATATCCAAGCGGCTGGCTCAAGTTTATAATCCAGATTATTGAAACAATATGGTCATGATCTGGCCTTTAAAACCAGATAAACCTGTGCCTGGGTCCGTGAGACTGTGGGTTTTCTCAGAAGTGGATTTCACCCAGAAGATGCAAAGGGCAGGTTTTCACACGCAGAGCACTAAGGATCTGATGTAAACCACGTACGCTTTCGGTTTCTTCTGCTTGCCTAAGTGACACGGCCGTGCACTGCCATCAGCCCAGTTCAGCCAGGAACTAAAACTCAGCTGTTCTGATTTTGATATTGTATAGGAAAATATTCTGATTGTGCAATGGCAGCAAGTCACATGACAGGAAAAAAAAGGAAACAAAAATTATTTCAGTAAAGTATAATAGAGGTGTCCCAAAAGAGAAGCATCGACCTAGCTGATGAAGTTTATAGAATCATGGAATGGTTTGGGTTGGAAGGGACCTCAAAGATCATCTAGTTCCAACCCCCCTGCCATGGGCAGGGACACCCTCCACTACACCAGGTTGCCCAAAGCCTCATCCAACCTGGCCTTGAACACTGCCAGGGATGGGGCAGCCACAGCTTCTCTGGGCAACCTGTGCCAGTGCCTCACCACCCTCTGAGTGAAAAATTTCTTCCTTATATCCAATCTAAATCTCCCCTCTTTCAGTTTAAAGCCCCTTGTCCTGTCCCTACATGCCCTTGTAAAAAGTCCCTCTCCAGCTTTCCTGTAGCCCCCTTTAAGTACTGGAAGGCTGCAACAAGATCACCCTGGAGCCTTCTCTTCTCCAGGCTGAACAGCCCCAACTCTCTCAGCCTGTCTTCGTAGGATCAAGCTTTAGGATCAAGCAACAAAGGAATTCAGACAAGCTAAAATCACTCTGCTTTATCAAATGTTACAGCTGATTTAAATTAATTTTAATCTTGTTTTTCTAAAACCTACCAGTATACGCAATGTATCAAAATGCATCGAAACAAAAATAAAATAATCTTCCTGTTCGTAAACTAAGACAGATTTCAGTTCTCATCAGTAGCTGAAGTCCAACAGAGCTTCTCTGGAGTTATTAATATCTTGTCACCAGCCAGACCATTGTTCATTAAATATTTATTAGCCACGTAGGAGATTTCAGCAGGGAAATATTGTGAACATTATGTTAAGCAGACAATACTTCAGTGTTGTCTCTTTTTCAGCAGGTTATTCTGTGATGTTCCCAGGCAGGCAGATTTACTCTGATGTAAGGCAGCTACTAAGAAACTGGTGAGAAAGTTAGACAAAAGGTAGTATCCGTATTTTAATCTCAGATCAAACAAGCAGTTTTGGTATATAGGAAGCTGTGCACATAAATATGCAACTACATTGTTTTGTGTTAACCCATGACAACAGAATACAGCATCCGATCTCTAGAGATACAAGACACTCAAAGATGGATAATAATCCAGAGATATAAGCAAACTCAGAGATGGAGAACAATATTGGTCTTACATGCAGGGTTTCTACGAGTGGTGTTTGGGGTTGTAACGTCACAGAAATGGATGTGGCAAATTCTTCCTGGAAATTACCTGGGATTTTGATATTTTTGCTGCCCATTACTGCACTGGCATAGAGCAATATTAATTTATTAGTGTCCAAGCCCCGGTCTGTTGGCAGCAGTTTGGAGGCTCCCAGACTCGCCTCAGCCATCTGATCCCCTGATTTTCCCAGCTGGGAGTACATAAGGATTGTCTAAGCTTGAGAAGAGAAGCTTGATTTCAGCACTAAGGATAATGGGAAATGTGGAATGGCAAAAAAATAAAAAATAAAACAATATAGTGGATGAATACCGAGCCAGAGGTCTCTCAGTCATTTGTAAGGGGACAAAATTATTCATTTATAAGAGGCACAACCTGGTACTGACTTCATCAAAATACAAGTAAGGTTAATGAAAATTTGTCTTACTTCAGTCATTACCTTCCAGAAAGTCAGGTTGATAAGAAAAGATAATTGCAGAATCGTCAGGCTTTCAACAGAAAATCTAAGTCCATCATATACTGTAATAGAATATGAACCAACACCTACGTATCAACTGTGTGAGTCCAGAGGTATTTTCCACTGCAAACTTATTTTCAAGGAATAAGAGCACAAGGGATTTTGACCATGCATTTTAATTATAATCTGTGAGAACTAAGGACACAAGTTAGGGAATTTGAGCCATCTCTTCCAGTGGCTAAAATGATGAGTTTGAATTCTTTCGGAATAAAATTGCACAGAAATATCCCTCAGGTTTCTGCCCTGGAACACGGTCTAATACTGCATTCTTCAATCTCAACTCAGCATGAACAATTAAAACACTGATATCTTCCACGGCCAGGCAGCTTAATGCTGAGCTCTAACCGCTTAACCGCATGGATCGTGGTGTGCCACGACCTCGTGGGACAGGCTACATGTCTCGGGTACCACAGTCACATCTCTGCCGTGAGCATCCCCCAGCCAAAACCACCCAGGAGGGATGGGGGCCAGCCTGGAGGGACAGTCCCCAGCCCCCTCGAGGAGCTGTGCCCTGCTGGCAGGTATGGCTGAATGCCCATAGAGATATGCTGATCACATCCTTCAGTCTACGCTTTCATTTTTTGTCCGACAAAAATCTTCAGAAAAGATACAGCTCCTCCAAAAATTATTTTCTGCTGAAAAGCCAACCAACCAGCTCCTGAAGATAATTTTCAAAAACATGGATCATCTGATAAGTCTGGACCACTTTTAAATGCAATGTAGTGTTGAACAGACTTAGTCCTTACGTGTGACATTTATCAAGAGCCTGTGCAAAGCTCCTGCCCTTGGTTACAGCAGCAGAACCATGGGCAGCCTTTGCCTTTCCCTGGAGAGCGAGATGTTAGTGGGGGGAGACACCCCTAGGACCCCCCCCTTGAGGGTTCAGGCTGTGTAAAGGCTCTTTATTTACAGGACACAGCATTTTAAATGAGTGCTCAGGTTGCACAGGCTTCCCCTGAGCTTTTATGGTTTCATCCCCGTAGGGTTTTCGTCGCTGTCAATTAGCACCATGCATTTTCTGGAAGCTGTTAAATACAGCTGTTTTTTCACTTCCTACCTTGATGGATTTCGTTCAATAAGCTGCCTTGTCTCGAGTAAAAGCACTGGTGGAGCATCCTGCACAGATTTATCTTTACACACAGTTTACTATTACCAGGGAGACAGATATGCCAGACTGGTGCCTAAATCCCGAGCAACGGTGTTAGGAACAGCACGAGCCAGAACGAAAAGGCTCATGGTGCAAAATGCACTATTTTGGTTTCTTGTCAAACAGTTCATTCTTGCTGAGCATTTTTCCTGCACTCGGTGCACAGGAATCACCGTGGCTGCTTGCCTGTCCCTGCAACTGGGACGATATTTTAGCTTTGCCTGTACAATGCTCTCCTTCTCCCTTTTTTCATCAAAACAATTGTAGTAATGTAAAATGTCATGTCAGTAAGAAAAGTTTGCTGGTATTCTCCTAATTATGCAAAATTGCTCTCTCATCACTCTGTTCAACTCTGTTAAAAGAAGTTTCCAGCTGTAATTGTTCCTTTGGGCTACCCAAAGAGGTAGATGCTGCAGAGCTGGCAGCTCACCTCTCCCTCCGTGCCATTCCTGCTCTGATCCCAGAGTCTCCAGTGCCCACAGACGAAATCCCAGACTGTTTTGCAGGTATGGAGAAGGTGAGAGTGGAAAGGAGCTGCACCCCTCGGTTTCCCCCCACCATGCTCACCCACACACACATTCATTCATTTATTTTCTTGGGAAGAACCAGTAGCAGAAAGGAAAAGATCATTTTCTAAAGTAGTCAGGCTTGGAAGGAGAGATAAACAATTCCAAATCTGTAGTCCCAGAACTTTTTTTTAGCTGGCAGGAGGAAAGCCTTTGAAGTTTACCAGCAAAAAAGTTATAAAAAATAATGAATTAACAAGAACATCTGACGATGGAGAGCAACAAATAACCTAAACCGACAGTTCACAGCCTGCTTTCTCTCTATTCTATGCACACAAACATGTTTAATACGTGCTGTATGATCACAACATTTTATTAAAACAGAACAATTTTGTCCATGTGGTCCTTTAACGAATTTGAAGCATTATTGAGGATACCTCTTGTACATGACAAATGGAGAAAGCTGGCTGGCCGAGGGCTTCTGCATTGATATAAATGTATTTTTACACTGTTTGTTGGCTCAGTCTCAGGCTTTGCCATCTGTAGCAGAAAATATTTCATGTGAAGTAGGCTCTTGACTGTGGTTAGATAATAAAGGATTATACTGAAAAGGTTTGTCAGCAAATATCTGCAAGGCTGCTCCAAGCAGCCTGCGTGGCAACGGCTTCAGCAGACCTGGGGAGAGGTGATGGGGACTGCAAGCACCCCTGTTGCACGCAATATGGCACAGCTACCTACGGCAGGAGACATACATAAATGCTAATATTTAAGCTAGGCCTTTTTTTTAAATCAAGCATGTAATTGAAAGAACAGTCCTTTATGCTTCCGATAATATCGGTTGCATCCAGCTATGTGTTGGAATAAAAAGATAGCTGCAGTTTGCTCAGCGAGGGCCCTACTTAGCATTCCCCGCTGCCATAAAAGTCCTATTGTCTCCAGCAGGAGCTTTGCCTGACTAAAACAAAAGAAATTCTGAATAGGGACAGAAATAACCCAGCACAATATCCAGGCCCGTCAGCGTGCCCACCGAGCCCCGAGCGCCGCTGCCCTGTGCCCCAGGGGCTCCTGCTGACACCCAGCCCATGCCCAGGGCATCCCGACCGGCACCACTGGGGACATCCATGAGAGCTGACCCAACACCTTGTTTTTGGCAGTGATGGGTCCAGCTGGCTGCCTGGCAATCACTATTATTTAGTGGAAGGGACACGTAGCGGTGAGCGTTGGGCTGGCAAGGAGGAGAGGATAAAAAGCTAGAGGGGGAACCATCACAATTCCTGGGTTTGACTTTCCCTGGGTCAGCTGCTGCGGTGTGTACAAATCCCAAGGAAAAAAATAAAAATAAAAAAAAAAAAGAAGAAGAAAATCGATAGAAATAAGATGAGAATCTGAAAACATCTCATAGCTGAGAATAGTCTATACAAATGTTGTGTTTAATCAAGCAGGCAGAGTTCCTTCTCTTTATGGTAATCATCTCCAAAAGGAGGGATGTTGTCACCTCTGCTATTTCGATTCTCCTAAGTAAAAATAAAGTAGTGATTTATCATCCTTATCTGGGTGTCAAATAAACAAAGGTGCACGCTTATTGTTTACTCTCCCTTTCCGAATGCTGATGGGATTTCCTTCCGAAGGTGCAAAAAAGAACACGATTCAATTACAGCCCCAGGGAAGTCAAAGACTCCGTACTCCCAGGGTAATTTTCGGATATAGTTTTGGTGCCTGGGGTACACGCTGCTTCCACAGGAGTCACAGCTCATGTGCTGAAGGTGCCACGTTCCCCCACCCCGATCTATCGCCCGCGGGCACGATGGGCAGGTGGAGGTGGCATGTCAGAGAGAGACAGATGGGAGTGCCTCATGCTCCAGACCCTGCCCCTGCCTCCTGATGAGAAACATGAAAAAAAACACAAAAAAATAGAACTTTCTGATTTCCTCCGGATTTTTTTTTTCTTTTTTTAAGTCACTCTATTTCAAGTAATACCGTTTCCATTAAAGCCAAATGTTCAGGTTTCAATTCAAAGTCCTGGAAAAGACTGTGATTTTTTTTCTTTTTAAAGAGGAAGGAAAGAAAAATTTACAAGGATTGCTGGAGACTCAGCAGCTCCTCAGGTTGTTTGGGTTTTATTTTTTACTGCAGCGTACATGAACTAAAGAGGTAAGAAGCTCTGTCATATACTATCTATTAAATTCAATAAAAATGGTATTCCCTCAATTAAAACTGGAGATTGAGCATGTCAAAAAACTAGTCTTTTGCTGTCCCTTCCTGACCTCAAGCTTTCAGTAAAAAACTTGGATCTGAGCAGTTTGTCTCCATCCCAGGGAACTGATGTAGGAGGCGGATGCTTCCTTGCTGCAAGCCTGAGCAAACACCCCAGCAGAAACCAGAGCCACCCTCCAGCTTCTGGATGCCCAAAATCCAGAGCCAAAGCCACCCCTGAGCCACACGCTCCCCACCACATGCTGTCCCTCGAGCTCCCAGGTCCTTTCACTGCTCCTTTGGGGGCAGCCAAAATCTTCCAGCAAGTAAAACGCAGAAAACCTCCCCCAGCACTGGTGCCTCTCATCTATTGCTTTACACTGTGGCACGTGCCAGAGTTTTTGGATGGGAGCTGCTGTTTCATCCATCTGGCTCCATAGAAAAGCTTAATTGCACCGTGTGGTTCTGGGTACTGAAAGGCAGCTGGAGCATCCGCCAGCCTCACTGGTGCCTAACCCAGAAAAGTATTTCTAATATCAAAATGTCAAGAGCAATAAGGATTATTTACCTTCATGGCAAACCCATGGATGATTGGCAATCATATCCTGATGGGAAAACAGAGGGACAGGGATGCTCTACCTACGTGGTAGGGATGAACTAATGTTTAGTCTCTGGCACAAGTCTTCCAGCTTTTGGGTAAAAATCTTGGGAGCTTCCCCCCACGCTCCAGTTCACCCATTCGGCAGTTGGGTGTTTTGCACTGGTTGTTAGGAATTACTAGGAAAACTCTGTGTGTGTTTTCCAAGCTGATTTTCATTGTTTCATCTACAAATTTAATAAATCCAGGCTGTTAAGAACAGTCCTATATTGTTTTTGTATATTGTTCATAGATGCAATGAGGTCTCGTCTCCTTCCTCTTTATGTACATTTAAATTCACAGAAATTATATATAAAATGATAGTGTGAAGTTCAGGCAGAAAATAATATAAACTTTTTTAGTAGTAAATAACATGGCAGCAACTTCATATAAATCTTTTTTTTTCTGTAGTAAATAACATGGCACCAACTTTTTCATCTAGAGAGTTTGGTTTGGTGCACCAAAAAGCTCCCTGACTCCTAGGTGCTCTACCCAAAAAACTGAGCAAATCAAAGGGGCAAAGCTCAGGCCAGATGAAGAATTTCAGCCAAAATGTTCTTTTATGGGAAGTCTTGCTGCAATAATGTACGGCAGCACATTTTGTAGATTTAAGATGCTGTTTGTAAGCCTATAAAACATTCTTATATAGAGCATATTCTTTAAGGGAGAAAGCTAGTTTCTGACAAACGTGCAAAGCCGTATCATTTATTTCAATTCCCTGATTCCATCTCGGCTTAAAACCAGCAGAACACACTAAATTTTAGTTGTGGTAATTACAGTAATACCAGTTTTTTCCGCACACAAGAAATTATGTTCTGGAACATAATTGTATCCATGAGGCTGCATCCCCAGATTCCATTGCTCCTGCTGTTGTAAAAGCTAATGTGGGTCACAGTATGTTTCATATATATTACAAAAGCAGGTCTAATATTTTTTTTTTCTTTTCCTCAGTTCTGTAGGCTTTATCACTGTAGATGAATGTTAAGGTCTTACAATTAATTTCCAGGTAAGATATTAAGCAGAATTAATGTAATTCACGATCAGCTTTTTGCCATAATAAAAAAATCCCAATCCTTTGCCTATTTTACTTCTCAATCATTTTTTATTTTGCCTTCCTGGAATTATAAAATTGACTACCAAAGAGATTTGTAGACAATTTTAGAAATTAATTGGTAGAACTAGGATTAGAATTTTCATAGGTTTTCTGATGACTTAATTAAATATTATATACATAATAGATATATAATTACATAATTATAATTTTATATGTTTTTTTCTTGACAAGAAGAGCTTTCTTAGTCCCCAGTATTCTTTTTTTTGTTGTTTTTCTTTTTAAGACTATGGCAGTCAGCTATTAAAACAGGTGCTTCAAACACTATGCTGGGCTGACTGCCAGCTGCTTTTGCATGGTTCTACTGACTTCCGTAGGGCTACATCATCAACATATACCAACATTATGAGAAAAGGACAGTGATTTCACCTGACCAAGCCTCACTCATGTGGCTTTATGTAATTAAAGGGTATTCCAGTAGGAAGCTGAAGGTTCAGGTAAGGCCATTTCTGTCTTTTTCTGTTGTGTGTCTTTCTACCACGTTACACAGATGACAGAAATATTGTCTTAAATATGACTGCATGCCTCAAAATAATGCCAGGAGCATTTACCTGACATACACGTAACTGTATTAAAATGTCCAGGGTAATTTTGGTACAGATAAAAATCCTTCGGAGTTCAATAAGTCAGGAGTAGTCACACAAACAGGTTCTATCGTCAAACATCATCTTGAGTTTCGAAAGACCTTCAGCAAATTGCAACAGGTTTTTCAATGATCTTCAAACAACAAAAAAAACATTACTCTGAATGGAGTTTTGATTGTTTCTTGAGGGGTGTTTGTCAAGAAAATATAGGTTGAACACTACTGTTAATCATCTTCTCTATGTTTGTGTTGCCAGACCTCCAAGAACAGAAAGCCAGCAGGCAGCTGTTCGAGGCTGGAGGTTATTGGGTAGATTATTAAATCTTTTCCTGTCTTTTCCCAAAAGCTTTAAAAGCAATGCGAATGCTCCAGGTTTCCCTGGCACACAGAGGTCATGTTAAAGCCCAGTTTGTGGTTCCACACACAAACCACACGAAAGAAAAGCAAAAAGCATATCTCAGGGGAGTATGAAGCCACGCGAAGCAAATGGAACCAAACGGAACCAAACTCCCCTGTTTTGTTTAGCAGGGAGTAAAATTTGTGACACAAATGCTTCAGAAGACAACAGGTGGAAGGTAATCCTGTGGTCAGATGTGCCATCCTATTCACAGGGCAAGATCTATGGCAGATGTTGGATACACTAATGGTAATTTCTCTCCTGCGTGGTTCGGCACCAACCAATCTCCCCTGGCTCACCCTGGCACGGTTTTCATATCCCCCTTTCCTTTTCTTATCTCAAACTATTCCTTCACTCTTCTCCTCTACCATAGATCTTAGTCACCAGCACTCCCTAAGCACTGCCTTCCCCAAAACAATAAAATTTTTAGCTTGTTGGGTTCTTCTCCTGCTGTCGTTTATTCTCAGCAGTGAAATCAGAAGTTTTATTTCTCCTCTGTTGAACTGGGGTAGAGGCTTCCCATAAAGCATCCCCCAAACCAAAATGCCCTCTCCTTCTGCATTGCACTTCTCTTTATGCTTTTACTTTCCAATCTGATTCCTTCCAAAGATCACACAGCCCAGTAGCTTCCAACATCTCAATCAAAGCCCTAAATCCCAGGAGAGTTACTTGCTCTGGAGTTTTTCTGGCAAACATTGGCATGAGCAGGAACACCCAGGCAGACCCAAGCAGCCAAATGTAGACTTCAGGGCTGCCCGTGCTGCTGAGCTCACCTCCACAGAGTGTTCGATGGCACCAAAGGGCATCCCAGAGCTCTTTCCTTGGGAGAAAGAGGCAATATACAGGAAAAAAAAAAATTCTTGTTTTCTTATTAACACATATGTTTTCTTTATCCAACTACCACAAGCTGTACTGGTTAAAGTGAGCCAACCATGCACGTATACTTCTTTTTAATGATTGAAAAAAACATAGATGCCTCACAAAAACATAAACTTCAGTGCTTTTTAGCAGGAATGTCTCAAAGGCACTTATAATTAACATGCAGATGAGCCATAGCCTATCAGCCATCCTCCTTTAACCTCCAGACCACCCCAGCAGAGCAGGAGACGCCCAAGAACATCACAGGAGCTTTGCTCTCATGTTCTCGGGCACCTGCACCTGAGATCCCCACCCAGAAACCTCAGCACTGGGAAGACATGGGGAAAAGTAAGGTCTTCTGGAATTCCTATGTATGACAGCACTTCAATAACGTAAAAAAAAAAAAGTTTACCTACATCTCTTCAAAACACAAAACTGATGCAAGTCCTGACACTATTCTCCGGTTAGATATGACTTTTGCAGAAATGTCCCTAAACACATTCCTGTGATTGCAGGTCTTGAGACTTTGCCTCCATGTCACGAGTCCAAAAAACCTTGAAGTTGAAAAACATTTCTTGTAGCCCCCTCAATTTAGTTCAACAGAATAGTTCCTTTTCACTCACAATTGAGTTGTCAGCTTGCAAAATTTTCTTCTTCTCCTGCCTCTAGTTACGTTCACTAAAGCTGCAGACTGAGCTTTTAGCAAGCAGAACAGCCCACGTGTACAAATTTGTGAGGATGCTGCATCTGCTGTAAGTTCCATATTGCCATATAAATCTGTTGTCCTCCCAGAAAGTCATTTCATTGCGAATCTCGTTGCTTAACTTTCAACATGTTATTCCTAGCACTTTGCCGTCGGTTATGTCAAATAGAAACATGACAATGAATCATTCTTCCTTTCTCCAGGCGGTGGTGGTGATTTTAGGGTGATTCTAATTAATAAGAAACATTCATAGCTCGTTTGTAGCTGCTCAGAGTTTACATTTTGTAAGGGGGAAGCTGATGCCGCAAACAAGACTTGTTGAAATCATCACCAGGCAAAGTCAAGGAGATGTTGATCAACTCTGTAGTGCTCTGCCACACTCGCTACCCATGCAGAAAGCTTGTTCCTCTTGCCAGCAGCTCCCAGCCTAAAAAATATTAATATTCATCAGAACTGCCACACTTGTCTACGAAATTAATCAGTACATCGTAACTAGCCAGAGCTTTGCACGTTTTAGCACACATTTTAATAATTCACAGAGAGCAACCTGAAGAATTTGAAGCCAAAAAAAGGAAGGTACCAAAGGTTGCGTTTAAAGCCTGCTATTTTGGCATGTAGAGGCAGACAAGTCCCAAAAAGTGAATTCTTAAAGGCAGTGCCTTTTCACAGCCTCACCAAAGGGCTGAGGCTGGAAGGGAGCCCTGGAGGTCCCCTTGCCCACCCCCTGCTCATGCAGAGCCACTCAGACCAGGTTGCCCAGGACCACGTCCAGGTGGCTTGTGAAAATCTCCATGGATGGAGAAACCATAGAAGAACCAAAAGACTTCACCAGGTTTGGTCCACAGGAGCTGCCCGCCAGTGTCCATTCTCAGCCAGGCAGCTGTTTCACCACTCACCTGCCTTTACCCACATCTGGATCACACCCATTTCCATGACATCTGAACGACGGGTCTGTTACAGGGAGCACTTCAGTTGTTCAATAACAATTCAATCCAGCTGCAACTGTGCATTTTCCTCCCTCCCACTTCTGGCTCCTCTCCCTCCCGCTCCTCCTGCGGAGCTGAACGATGCTGTGCACATCGCTGAGCCTCGTGCTGTCGCACAACCTCTCACCTCCTCCATGCAATGGATGCTCATTCCATCCCCTGAAGCCCAGGTAACGTTTTGCCAGCTCAAGAAGGCCATGCTCGATGTCTGTAAGCACTTCACTTTCACTTAATAACTCTCCTTAGTCAAAGTGAATTGGTTTACAGTCACAAAAGTCTTTCTGAACTTATTTGCAGCCTCACCTTTTCACAGCACATCCATTTATCCCCTCCCAGACTTTTATCGTTCACACAGCACTTGCAAACCTACAGGGAATTTTGCACCAGACGGAATTTTTTTTCCAAATTTCCAAAGGCGGTGCCTCTGACCGCCACCACCAGTGACAACTGACCTCCATGGCCTTCTGCTCCAGCACCCAAACGCCAATTCCCTGCTGCCCACCCAGCACAGGACCCGTTGCCAGCTCTAAGGAGCTGCTCCACTGTAGTCACAGCACCGAGGATTTTTGTCACTGTCTACCCTTTCCCCCTCCTGCTGCTTGCCCCTCGTTACTTCTGTTTTCAAAGAAGATAACTGGGTATTTTTGGATTTAGCTACAGTTTGATGCAGAGGATATGGAGTTCTCCTGGTGCTGTGCACATGATAGCTGGAGTAAATTAGTGGATAATTCCCATTATTTGGCCCTAAACTGATTCTGGAATGAGAAATAGATGGGTTGATGACTAGACTGATGAACAGATAGACAGGCTGATGCAACATTTTAGAATAAAGCAGGTCTACAATGACATTTTCTTTGGCAAATAAATTTTCCCCAAAGGAGACGGAGGACTGGATTTACCCGTACTGGTTAGCACAGACACCAGCTGGTTTTTCCCCACCGTTCTCTGCAGATGTTATGGGCGAACAGACTGTATCAATGTATCTGTGAACTCCAAAATTTTGATTCAGGCAGAAAGTCCACTGAGCAAAAAACTACATTATCTCACCAGCACGCACGGAGGTGTCCTTACTGACGCTGTCTGAGGATCTTGTCCTGGGAAATCGAGATTAATATGAACAGATTCTTGTAAGGAACTATAAAATCTAACCTGTTGGAGAGTCTAAGCTGTCAGTATTTTCATTTCTGAAATGTTTTTTGTTTTTAACTTCTTTTTCAAACAGTGAAAAAAAAATGATATTAACTTGTCATTACTGATAGTAAAATCTCACACTCATAACTTCACATGACATCCCTTAATCTCTGCTCGAAAACAAACTCTACCTTTGCTTACCTGTAAGTGGATTCATGTTTTGAAATGTCTCCATCCGTCAAGAGCTTTCAGACTCGAGGACTGAATACCTACAACGGCGCAAAAGTGAGATTAAAAAGTAGTCTGTAAATTTGAGGATAGAACTGGGCACTTCTGAAAATTTTCTTCTTTCCCTTTGAAGCATCTCTCTTCAAGCCATTCCGGGGTAATCCTGCTCCGCCGACAGGAAGCTCACAGCTGCCTTCCCTCTGATAGAGAATTGCCCCAGGTAGTTTGAGATGTGGAAACAGATTATTTTTGTGGGTAAAGTATGCTCAGCCCTCACTTGGGTGCGATGGTACGATAACGGCATGTTTTGGCACTTCTGACAGCTGAGTTACTTCATTAAAATAGCATTTGAATTCAAGTAACTTCAACCATTAAATCCAGTGTATTGTTTACTTCCCGGTTAGAACTGACACAGATCTCAGCAAGTCGAGTGTCACTGCATCATTTTGCAATTATTTCTCTTGACAGGTTGAAAGTGGCTTCATGCATGATAAATATTTAGTGACTTTTTTTTGTCTTCTCATTTGATTACCTCATCCTTCTGCTTGATTGAGAGGCTGATAGCTACCGAAAGCCAGATCAGCACCCTGTGGACTCAGAGTCACCTCAACCTTTGGAGCAGGAGCCTCAACCTCCAGCCAGACTGTCCAAAACTCCCTGCTTCCTTCATCTCACCCCTCTTCCTCCAGTGCACCCCTCAGGAACCTGAAGCCACTCACTACTAACAGTCCTTTTTGCTTCAATATGTTCAGCTGCTCCTCTGAATTAAAACCAATAAATTTTTGATGGCTATCAAAACCTTTTCACCTTTCCTTCGCACTCTTTGCCTGGACTATGCTTTTATTCTTCTCCTAGTAGTTCACACTCCTAGTGAGGATCTGGTTGATCTCCTTTGCAGCAAATACAGGTGCAGGTTTTTGCAATGTCCACTTGGTGGGCAGACAAGCTTCTGCTGCCTCCAGAAGCCAGTTCAGCATTTTCACACATAACAAAGCCCCTTTCCACCAGTTTCAAGACATTTTAAGGTTTTCATGACATCCTGAAGATACCACTAAAAATGAAGCCACTTCAGGGCTCCTGAAGCACAAAGGCTCATGCTCATGCCTTGGTGAACACAATTCCCCAGGGAACATGGAACAAGTGTCCTGCTGAGACCCTTGTGCAAGGAGGGAGCAGATCATGGCCAATATCTTTGGATCCTGCAGGGGTTGTTCCCATGTCAGAAGGACGGTGCTCACCGCATCATTGGAAGCGATGCTGCCACAGCATTGGCATCCCCAAAACTTCCATCTCCACCCAGAGGCACACGAGCCGCCTCAGCCAGGATTGCAGCCCTTGACGTGGGTGCCCAACAGTGGAGCTGCAAACCAGCTCAGTGGCTTTATTCAGAGGTGTATCCAAAAATAGCTGGCCCATGTCTGTCTGCTGTACCAGATAACCAGGTCAGGATGACAGGCTCCTTCTTGTCTATTAACAAGAAAGCTGGAGAAGGACTTTTTACAACGGCCTGTAGTGAGAGGACAAGGGGCAACGGCTTTAAACTGAAAGGGGAGATTTTGGTTAGATATAAGGAAGAAATTCTTCACTCTGAGGGTGGTGAGGCACTAGAACAGGTTGCCCAGAGAAGCTGTGGCTGCCCCATCCCTGGGAAGTGTTCAAGGTCGGCTTGGATGGGGCTTTGAGCAACCTGGTGTAGTGGAAGGTGTCCCTGCCACCGTACAGGGATTGGAACTGGATGATCTTTGAGGTCCATTCCAACCCAAACCGTTCTATGATTCCGTGATCCCTAAGTGCCAACTGGCCCTATTTATCCTCCATCAGATTCACATATCAAAGCTGGCTTCAACAGGCAACGTGACTTCCATGTCAGCCCAGCTCTGATCTGAAAACAGGAAGGTAAGGAAAAATAGAACAGAAGGATGGGAATAAATCCAAACTGAGAAAATGAATGAGTACAAACCTGGGAAAGGAAAGGAAACATCAGTTAGCAGGAGCCTTCCTCACAGCGTGGTGCTGCTGGAGCAAAAAGTCCCAACGGTCATCTTAAACATCAGATTCCCAACCAGCTCTGTTTCATCAGTGAAATCCAGCAACTTTTTATCAAGCTCAACAAAGAGGGATACAGGCTGTAATCACCTGCGCTGCCCTTCTGGGGAAAACTGATGTGGTTTTCCTTGCAAAGCTCCCCTGGTGCCTTGCACAACTGCAGGTGCCAGGGTTCCATCCTGTGCTCCTGGGGACCCTCTGGCCACGGTGGGACCAGCTCAGCTCAGGCTGGGGGAGCATCCTCCTCTATCACCTGCCACAGCACGGAGTCCTCCTAGACCTGGTGTAGGCTGATCACATCAAACAAGCGAGGGCCAACTGAAACACCACCGGAGGTTGGACAGCTGCAAAGAGAAGGAAACTGTGTGTACATTGCTTTTCTTTTTTTCTTCTTTTTTTTTTTTTTTTAAATAAATGAACCGTTGAACCATTTGAGGTCCCTTCCAGCCCTAACCATTCTATGATTCTATGAGCAAACCAGTGACTAGCACAAGGGCAGAAAAGTCACAACTGTGTCCACATCCCAAACCTGGTTAACGGGATCTGAACTGAAATGCTGTCGGCCGACGCAGCGATTCGCTGCGAAATGGCTAAATGCTTAGCAACGACTTCCAGCCTGCAAAGCACCAGCTGAAGGTGACAAAAAGCTGCCAGAGTCAGACATGCCACCAGAAAACTCGGGATCAGAGGAGAAGCTCAAGGTGTAGCTGGCTGCACGGCGTGCACCGTGCGTAGCTCCATCTGGGAGCAAGCCCAAGATCACAAAATCAGAGAAGAGAAGGACTGCAACACCTTGTTTTAAGGATATGCCACTGAAAACCAGGCTTATACTAGGCAGCACATCAACTCCTTTTTAAAACTGGCATAAATCTAGAGGAAATCCCTTCTAATTAATGGCATGCTCTGGATCTGCCCAAGGATAAAGGAGCCAATAAAGCCCGACCCATCATCAGGGATTTAATTTGTCCCAGCAGTCGCTCCTGAGGCCAGGGCAGTTTGCTCCAGCTATGGGTCTTCCCCCCGTGCTTTTCTTGCTGCAGTTTTACTTCTAAGAGATCAGAAAAGGTTATCCAGCCATCAGCAATCTCTGTCTCCTTCCCTGGGAGCATGTTAAATCTTTGCAGAAAAATAATATGCTATTAAACATGACATTAATTAAGTGAAGGATAATCATTACTTTCTCCTACGTTGAGAAGTTTGAAGATCTCTACCACATGTTTAGGCTTCCCTCTCTTATAACTCAACAGTAAAAATCCTGCATCGTTTACAGGTCCTGATAAAAATGTACAAATGTTTTTGAAATTGTTGGAAAGTTACAGCACAATCAGATCGTGGAGGGAGCAACAGTTTCACAGCAATTTTTGATGCTGGCATTTCTATCTTTAAAGTTATGTTTATCGTAAAGTTAAAGTTATGTTTATCATAACTTCATGTGTTTATATTGTAATGGATGAGCATGTCAAAACTCAATGCTAATGTGAAATGGCTAGCATTCCTTTTTTGGAGTAAAACTTTGCTTCAGATTGAATTCATTGCTTTATTGTTCAAAGCCTGATCTATTTAAAGTGGGCGGAGGTGAATGTTTGGCATTTTTGTCCTAGATTTTGCAGGAAATTGCAGGTATTTTCACGTTAACTTACCAAGCATCCTTCCCACAGCACAAGATACAGCATTTGCTACGTTTTTCCAAAGTAGAAGATTTTGAATTTACCTTTTCAAAAATATTCTGTAGCTGCATTTCCTCTTCCAAGCACGTTTTGTTTCCAGCTCACACAAGTTCTGTGGCTTTATATTAAGTCCTTCGACTCAGACAAGAGAGGAATGGGAGACCCAGTCCTTCATACCAGTGCTTATGTGAATAGACACATGCAGCTGATTTATCTGACCTTTCCCAGCCCAGGGACAGGATCAGAATTGCAATATAAACAAAATTAATTAGTATGAGCTAACAGATTAGACTTCAGATTACAAATGTATATTAATAGCAAAAAAGACTACATCATTTTGCAGGAATGTTCAGAATTATTGAGCATTATGGCATTAATTAGATTTTTTTTTTTCTGAAATGCTGGTGGTTTTGTGGAGTAGAGTCATTTCTATACAGGTAAAGCGTCCATGCCAAGGCAATGGGAGCCTCCAGGAGAGAAAGGAGATGGTGGGGAACGGGTAGCCAGGTTGTGCGTGGCAGGAGGAGTCAATGGCACCTCCCCACACACACACAGGCACACGGGGCTGGGGCTGCAGGACCACGTCACCTTGGGCAAAATAGGGCTGGATGTCAGAAATCTGCCATTTCTGGAGAGCGGAGATGCACAGGAGGTGTAAGTAAGCCCTTCAGCTGCCTACACAACACTTGGTCTCTTGGCCACAAAACTTCAAATGAATAAATCGCTGGTGAAAAAGACCACAAACTGCAAAGCAGGAAAGTTTCAACAAAAAAATCTGCTAGGGAGACATCCCAGTGGGGTGATGCTGGGCTCCTGCCCTTGACACCCACCACCCTGCCAGCCTCAGCAGGATCCCAACCAGAAAGCCCATCATAAGCTTCAAACACTCCAAAATACTGTGTCATGTGTAAATGAAGAAAGAACAGACTCCTTTAGGATCAAACCAGAAAGGAAACCCTGCACTAAAGGTGCACACCGCAGCCTCACTGATGGCTGCTGATAAAATCCCAAAGGAGAGAAGTTAATTACATGGAATATCTTACCAGGGACAAAAGAGGTGACATCGATCACAGCAGCTATATCCCAAGTTCCCAACGACCGACACGCACATCCTCACTACAGGAAACAGCACCCCAATCTCCAGCAGAAACAACAAGCATTAAAAAGCAAATGCAGTCCACGTATTAAGCCAAAAGAGCATCTTTCAGCCCCTTATCTTCATATGGCCTCTCCTGCTTTTCAACAAAAATCTATAAAGTGCTCCCGTTGTGTAGGAAATGTCCCTAGGATGGGCTGCTGCTCCGTCCATGGCATCCAAGTGCCATCTTGTGTCCACACGCTGCATTTCAGGGGAGATTTTCCTCTCCCATATTCTTCAAAACACCCAACTCCTGCATGCCATGCCATGGAAATGCTTGTAGACTGTTTGGGGTCTATTAAGGCTGAATTAATTGCATATTGAAATGCCAGCAAAGTCACTTCATGATAAATACAGGTGCACATTTTATAAACGTGAACTGCTTACACAATAAATTCTTGGTGCTTATCTTGCAAAACTATTGTAAAACCCACTTCCATCCCAGCCCCTCCTGTTCAATGCAGGTATGGGCATGTTGGTCATGATCATCCTCATTGCTCTACCCATCACACAAAAATGCCTCTCAGTGTTGTGTGAAATTCTTATTTTGCAAGTGGGAATCAGGGGAAGACAGAGGAAGTTGGAAATTGTAGGTTTGCAGAAAAATTACGGGTTTATAACAACGAGGTTCTCAAGAACTAAAGTCAGGTTTCCTAGAAAGGCAACTCTGAAATGTTCAAGTGCTCTATATTGAGATGTTTATAATGGTACCTGAGAAAACTTTAAATATTTAATAATTTAGCTACATTTTAAAAGGAAAAGAGATAGAAAACCAAATCAGAGTTCATTTTTTCAGTGGGGATAAAAGCAAATACTATTAGTCAATACCAAAGTATATTTCTGGTTGTCAATTGTGCCAAACTGCTACCCTATGTCTATCCTGGAGCAATGTTTTATTTCCTTCAGTGTGGACACCAAACCTAAAAGTGCCTTTGTTCTCACAGCACTAATAAACATATGCATTTTCTGATGTCTATTCTTTTCTCTTTATATTGAGCACGAAAATTCCTTTGGGTTCTACACGAACAGAAGTGATCTCAGATGCTATATGTACACATGCA
Source organism: Tauraco erythrolophus (assembly GCF_009769465.1). Classification (NCBI taxonomy): domain Eukaryota; kingdom Metazoa; phylum Chordata; class Aves; order Musophagiformes; family Musophagidae; genus Tauraco; species Tauraco erythrolophus. Next base: position 27,124,701 of record NC_141475.1, read on the forward strand.
CGGACTCGACAGCCCATCCTCCCACCTCCCCTCCCCTTCCCCACGTGCAGTATGGTGAATGTTATTACTGTGTTTTCAAGAAATCAATGTACAGCACAAAACATTTCCTTGTCAGCTGACTGTAGAAGTGAAGAGTCCTTCCACGTTCTTTGTATTCATGGTACCCATGACCATCACCTTTGGTGGTCCACTGGCTCCAGGGATGTTCCTGGGCTCAACCAGCAGCCATGAGTATCAGAATGAAAACCTCAAGTCAGAATTTTCTTTTCCCCTCAAGTTTCTGATAAAAGTTATCGCTATCTTATGAATAAACTGAAAATCTAATGCTCTGACCAAATGCACAAATATGGTATTTTTGGAATATATATGCATGTATATATATAACCCCTCATTTATTAGGCAAGCTCTCTGCTTGCTTATTTACAGTGGGTTATTTAGCAAACTATCATCAAAAAGGTCTTTCTTCTCCTCACAAACACAGGTTTGCATCAAATCCCTCTCCAGAAGAAGGACAGGAAGGGAACCAAGACTGATGTCAGGACAGAGGTCACTGCATAATGTTCTTACGCTTATGTCATGCATAATAAGAGATGAGAAGATGCTCATGGTCCCTTTTCACTTTAGAAACCTATTAATACATTTTTTAAAATTTCAGATTTCTGGAAAAATAAAATAAATGAATACAAAATAAAAAACATGGAAATACTAGCCGCTGCACACAGTCTCATAAAGTCTCCTGAAAACCATTGACAGTTACATACTTTGGGGTAGGACAATTTCTCAAAGGGTACAAAATTTATCCTTAGGGCTGAGTCACCTGAAGTTCCACCATTTGTGCAGCCACTTGTATTTTTGCTTCTACAGCTTTGTCTTTTCATACGCCTCAGCCCGCAGTTGCCAACAGTACAGTGCTTTTACCAAATGCTACGCCTCAGTGTATCACACAGGGTTTGGGCCAAGGACCACCAAAATAAATGGGAAAATTCCCTCTGTCTTGTGTAGGTTTTGCATCAGGCTCATGTCTCCATAGGTTTCCCGAGCTCCCAGACACAGTTCTTCTTTTGTGACTTTATTCCCTGTGCAGATCAGGTAATTCTGCTCCTGATGATACAAGATCAACGGGCAAAACTCCTCTGAAAGAGCCACGTAGTGTCGATGCTTGCTTTCAGACACAAAGGCACCTTTCTTGTTAAGAAACAGCGCTTAGAGTTGCATCCAACTTCATCCCAGGTCAGCAACGACGTCTCTGTAAAATTGGCACCTTGCCCTGGGAGAGAGCGCAACGCCTCGTGAAGATGAGGGAGGTGGGGAATGGGTGATCGCAATCAGACTGGGAGTTACTTATGAAAAAAGAAGAGTTTTTACTGTTATTTTTCCACATCTCAGCAACACAGCTCGTATTTATCAGCCAAGCTGTTAAACACAGATGCTGTGACCCTCCTTGGGCTCGCACGGGGCACGGAAGGAGCCCAAGAGCCACGTGGATATATATACAGGCTCCCAGTAGAGGGACAAGAGATTCACTGCCGCACTGGGCCCAGCAGTGGTAAGGAATGGGAAGATGAAAAATGAATTGAATACAGGAAATGCATACTGAATAGGAGAGAAAGAACAATAATATGAAACAGTCTGGAAAAACAAGAGATCCCGTTGTCTGGATGCAACGAGTGGAACAGCGTACAATGTTTGTGCACTGACATGGGAATGGATGAGATTAAATAATAAAGTCTTCAGTGCTCGTTGCAGAAGTTGTACTGTCTAGAGAAGTGACTGTTATTTGTGTTCCAGAGCTATGGTACTTGGCCCAGAGAGCTTTTTTTATCTTTCCTAGCTTATGTCTTGATGGCTCAGTCAGGCCAAATAAGTCCTGGTCCATACACAATATCTAAGAGTCAGGATGCAAACTGGTTCTTGAGCATTCAGCTGGGGTGGGAGCACGATGCAAAATCACATCTCAATATACCTTCGACTTTGATGAAGGTGGGTCAAGTTAAGAGCATTTCAGACTGCAAAATTACATCCCACTTGACACTTTCCTGATTTCTTCACTCCTAATTGAAAACTTCATGCATAACTAGGTACACTGTTGTTCTAAAAACATTACATGTCAAGACTAGCAGTAACAGGTCCATAACAAATAATTAGCAGAAATAAAAGACTTAAGTTGAATTTGAAACCCACATACATAAAAGTGTGCCACATAGGATGTGCTCTACTCAGATGCAATTTCTTTGCTGTTTCTCCACATTCTACATACTGTTTTCTCTCACTTTGGATGTTTGTAAAGAATACATTCCTAATTTTACTTATCCATAACTGATAGACTTCATAAACTATCAAGTATTGCCCTGTTTTCCCATCAGTAAGATCAGAACAACCTGGAACAATCAAATTTCCATAAAAATCTCCCTTGAGATACTCTCCCTCCATGGATTCCAGGAGCTGCAGGTCTGGGCAATGGCATTTCATTCAGGAGAGCTAAGGTAACACAGATTTACCAGAGATCACTACCACTTTCTTTCCTTATAACCCAAAAGAAATTAGACTGAAACCAAGGAAAGATTTAAAATAGAAATGAAGACGAAACTGCAAATTGTTTTCGCACAGGCTTCATTGAACATGCAAGTCACCAAGTAATAATTGTTGGAATAATGTCTGCTAAAAGACCAAACAAAACCAGAGACTTGCAGCTACTGCACATTTTTCAAGAAAAAGTACCTGTAGTGTTTGTTTTCAAACCCTTTAATCTTTTACCTCTGTAGAAAAGATGTTTTCTCTCCGTGTACATACCCAGTACAATAATAAACCTTTCCATCTTGGAAAAAAAAAAAAAGTCTTACAATTAATCCTTAATCCTTTCAAGAGTTCTCCTAAAGCAAATGAAATCTCTGGGGATTAAAGTAGTACTTGTTACTCACTTGGCAAGGTCACACACACGAATTAGGTTAATGGCCATTAATTGCTGAAAAACGTGTGTTTCCAGTGTGGTTTTTTATCTGCCTGCGTGCGCGTTTCCAGGGTGTGCGCAACCGAATATTCCTGACACGATGCCCCCTCCTGATGAAAAATCAGGAAAACGTTTGAAAAATCCACAAAGATGCTGAACAGCATTGATTAGTGCAACAGCACTTGTCAGCACTTTCTTCGAGCAGCACACGGGGTTCGTTTTCAGTAATAATAATAATCCCATCACTCCTTTGCTGAGAACAGGTGCCCCAGATATGTTTCTTCCTATTTTCCTCCTAATTCTGCCAAAACGAAGCTCCATGGTATCTGCCTCTGACTCCGAGTGACAGACTGACAGGTGTTGCCAGCGAGGTGCCTAACGACGGCGAGATTTGTTTGTCTTTTAATGGAATTCAATAAGGCATAAAAGCAAGACAAAGCAGCGTGTGCAGCTCGAGGAAGCCTTTGGCAAGTCAACCTTGCAAAATGGAAAACCCTGGAATGTTTTGATGAAGTAATAAAGGGCATTACCTATACAGTTGTCTTTTAATACGCTGTCACAGACCTGATTAGAAAACTTCAGCCACTTTAGCACAGAGCTCTGCATCTAGACACCCATCCATTCGAGCGTTTGTTTTGCATAAAGAAAATGCTGATTAAAAAGGTAATAACTCCTTCTTCTAGCCTTCCACGAGCTTATTGACAGTAATAAACTCTAGTTTATAACCATATGGCTTTCATTGTAAATAAGGGGAAAAAGCAGCAGATAACATTATCTGCCTACTCGAAAATAAAAGAAAACTAAATTACAAGTGTTCCTGCACAGTCGTACTATTCTCAGGACTAATGAACCTCCAGCTGCTTCATGTCACCTGCAAGAACACCCCAAAAAGGACAATGTCCCTCAGTGGAGATCCGCCACGCTAACAGAAGCTGGGGATATAACAGCAGAATCACTTGGCAGTACGTAAATGCAGCGGTTTGGTGCAGGAAATTAAGATATTTTCTTTTTTCTCTCCACGCAGCGAAATGGCACGGTCCTTCCCCAAAAACATTTCCATTTATAAAGCTTATGGGTTCCCCCTCGTTCGAGTTATTTGCCTCCTTGCACCTGCAGAATCACATGGCTGTCTTTGGGGATTTGCTCACAGGACCTTGCTCAAAACCTTGTTGCAGTCATGATCCATGATGACATCCTGCACCGTTTTAATCCCACCTGCCAGGCACTGGTCGGAAATCCGGGCTCTTGCACTGTGCCCTTGGCGAGCAGCATGGACCAGGCATAGGTATCCAAACGCCACTGCCCTCTCACCCAACCAGCCTTCAGGTCCAGTTGGGGTTGCTTGTAAGACGTTGACACATGAGAAAAGAAAATCCTATTTTTACTTTAACTGAGCAGTCAAATTTGCCATTGAACTTGTTCTTCCCGTTCACTAAAGTTAGATTTTCGTTGTGAATTTATCTCCTAATCAGGGACAACCCTCACGTGTTGTTGAAGCTCAGGAGCAACTCAATAAGCATCGCTCTGAGATCTAGATGTCAAACAGGATTATAAATACATTTTCCCATTATCGATTGCTTTTTAAGTCTGTCTTTTTTTTTTTTACTTTAGTAAAATTCACATTTAAACTCCAAACTATCAGTTGCTCTCCCTACCAAAGCGTTACGTGTGGACAGGAATCAGCAGCTCTATTCAGTCTTGTGAAGGGAACCTGTTTCACGGGAGCTCAGTGTATTCTCTGAAGGAAAGAATGGATGAAAAGAAGAAGCCTGCACAATAGATGGTAAAGAAAATCCTTGTAATTCCTAATACATAGCAGACCTTGTTCAATAGCTCGCCTGTGAGAAAAGTTAAATGCGACCTTTGTGTTTCTGCCAAGGTCGGCGAATGCTGGCCATGCAAGTCAGAGTTGCCTGGGGCCTGTTTTACCTTACACAGCAAAAAATTCATTTAAGAAATCTGGAAACTTTAGCAAAAAAAGAAGAGGTGCAAGTTGAAATGTTTGGGCCAGCTCTACACGACTTGAATTTTTCCGTCACTCAGGAATCCTTTCTTTCCAGGGTTGGAAATGCAAGCTGGTACAGATTTTGGAAGTGCTTCCCAAGGACACAATCCTGCCCAGGATTCTTCTCCAAGTCAATCACCTGCCTGTGCTTCAGGCCAGCGTTTATCCTGCTAGAAAAAAAGAGAACAATTCCTGTGTTTAAGTCTGTTTTCAGCACAAAGACAAGGAGTACGTGAATAACTGACCATTGAAGAGTCTGCCAGGTTTTTCTGCGCTTTTTACTATCATTTATCAAAATGCAAACAAAACAAAATGGCCAATTTAATCAAAATACAACGACAGGACATTACTATGGACTGAAATAGACGTGCCATCACTTTTTTTCTGAGGTGGTTATCATAAGGTTGCAAGCCTAATTCATGGTTACAAGAAATTTGGATAAGTTTGCAACAAACAAGAAAGCTTTTGGGTGCCTACTACTACCTAAAGTGAATTTGAATTCAAAATTTGCAAAGGCACACTAGGGTTTCTTGTTAAAAAAATTGTACAGCATTTTTATTTTCAACTCACCATCAAATTCCATGGACATGTATCTTAACTGGAACTGGATTTTAGAAATTCATACGTGGAGGAAAAGAAAATATAGGCGGACACTCCTATCATCGTATGATATCAGCCCTTTGGATAATGATGCTTTCATGGGTGGGTTTATCATCACTTCCAGAACATTTCCATTTTCTTCCTTCTCTCAACCTTGGCTCTGATGAATTCCTCTTATCTGTGCCTTACAATCATTTCCTTCTTCACCTATTGCAATCCCATCATTTATAGACTTCCTATTTTTAGGGAGAGAGGGTTATAACTCAGCTGTAAAACTTTCCTCCAGCTCATCCAAAGAACAGATTCTCAGCCTGAAGACAGTTTTGAAGAAATATTAAAGAAAGTTGTAGATGTTTTAAGTTAAAGTTTACTAGCTTCAGAAGTATTTTTTTTTTACTTCTGTAACTCAAAGAATATATTGATTTTTTTAATTAAATTGTGCAGATCAGCTAAGTTCTTTTTAAGAATAAATTAAAGTCGAAAATGTCAGATCAAAGGTAACCCCTGCAAACACATTTCTAGGTTTTGTTTTCTTCAGACAGCACTTCATATTTACCTATTACATTGCCTTTGTGTTGTGAGAATCAATATCGAAGAACAGTTGGGAAAAAGCAGCATTTATGACAAAGACTAGATAATATTTTTCCCCTTGAGCATTTCCATATGGCTCAGAAGGACACGATATTTAGACACAGTTGGACAAATCCTGGTCTGTTACCCTGTGGAAACATTCACTGATGTGCTTGAAGTCCATCGCACCTGCTCCCGGACGCTGCCACCTCCATCAAGTTGCTCCCCAGTGATGTGCTATTTCAAGTGCAAAGAGAGGAACATATTTTGCTCTTCCAGGACGTAGCTCTCTTCATCTGAAAACTAGGGGAGCTGGGTTTTGTTTTCAGCAAAGTTACTTTTTTTTTTTTCCTGCAGTGTATTTAGAGGCAATCTGCACACTCTGACATGTTCACAGGCTCATCCCAGGGTGCTGCCTGCTGTCTGCAATCACTATTCCCAGCTCAGAATGGCCTTCATTTGCACTCCTGTTAGATTCAATGGGTCAGAGGTACCCATTAATATGCCGGCTCTCTGTTGCTCTCCTAATTAGCAATATTGCCAGCTTTATTGCTAGTTTCATACAATATGTTGTTTTGATCAACTGGCTTCTAGAGGGGTTGTGTCATAGTGGAAGAGTCTCAGTTCGTATTTAAACAAAGTCCAACCCACAAGGTGACAGGTAAAAGGCTAAAAATCCAAACCCTAGAGGTTAAAAACTTGAAGGTATTTTAATGTCCAATAATTAAATACTAATTCTCATGATTTTTTAAAAACTCTGATGATACAAGAAGGATTTGTGTTGGAACATTTAGAATCATAGAAACAGCCCAGGTTGGAAGGGACCTCAAAAAATCGTCTGGTCCAACATTTCGTGGGAAACAGCCTATGTAAGATTTTTTTAGCACTGTATCCAATCCCATCTTGAAAACCTCCAGTGATGGGGACTGTCCACCATTTAGGATTAGTCAAACAAAATGATGACTGGAGAGGTACACTTTTGATTAGGTCTTTGAGGATGGTGTCGGGTTAAAGCAATATAATACTGTCAGGACTTGTGGAAAGTGCATCTCATACCAAAGTAAATTCTGTTTACCACCCAAAAAGAGAAAATGAGATTGAAATGAGAATTTAGTGGATATACGAATCACCACTTTCTTCCTACGTGTGTAACATGGAGAGGAAAGTATAGAACAGGATGTTAGTAGAAAACAGGAGACTAAAATAAGTCAAACTTATGCTGACTACACGTTACACACGTGTCTCACCATGGCACTTAGAGCAGTTAGCCTGTTTCACACCGTGATCTACATCGTTGGCCATGTAAGTAGTCATTTACTAATGGCAGTTGCTGTAGGTATCTCTGGGTGTAAGTATGTAGTAGACCAAATAACGTTAACCACCACAGAGAAGAAAGTATCATTCTTACCATTGGTGGAGTTTTGGTATGTATGAAAATATATTTTTTTCCCTTGCTGTAGAAATAAGGTACAAGCTTCACTCCTAGTACAGAAAGAACTAATTTTACATTGAAGTACACATGCCTCCTAATTAGTTTTTAACAGCTGAAGATTATGTTGAATTTCTTGATAAGACCCTTTGCAGAGTAGGAAACTTGTTAATGTTTAAAAGTAGAAACCCCTTTCTGAATTCATTTACATTATCTGGATTAGACTGAGTTTACATTTGAGTTTTTAAAAAAATCGTAATGATTTCAAATGGATTATTTGAAATCTATCCACTTTTTCACCGGAAGCACTGTACATCTTGAATTTCAGGATCATTAGGGGCTCAAGAAATGATGCATCAGAAGCTAAGATTTGTCCTGTATTCAGTCACAGATCCATGAATAAGCATTGTGACTTTTTTTTTTGTCAAAAACTCAGTCATAATTTCCTTTGAGCAGATCTCGACAGTCTTTTCTCTATTTCATCCCATTCTCCAGTGTAACTTCTAACGGGTTATGTCAGTCAGTCCATGCTAAGGTTTAGAAAGCTAGTTTCTGTAGCTAAAGGAAAAGAACACAAAAACATTCACATGCTGAGCTGAATACAAGAAAAATACAGCCCAAGGAACTTTATTAAAGGACTGCGCTCCAAAATCATTATTTTTATATTTAACTAGGGCTTCGTAATGTCATTAAAAATTTAGGTCAAGCACATGATGTCCAAAGGTTCTCAAATAATACAAGGATAAAATTATCTGCCAGTAATTTATGTCCACCAGTGGGTAGCAGCAGGTAGCAGTTAATTGAAAAGTGGCTTATCTCTAATTATTTTTCTGTATCCTCCTTACCAGCCATACTAGAGCGAATGCACAAAAAACCATACTTACATACTGTTGAGTCTGACGTAAAAAGAATATTCAGAAATGGTGATACTCTTATTTTAATCCATGTTTTTCACAACAAGCTCTGCAAGACCCTTTTTTTTATGCTATATACATGATGTTTTCTGAGTTATACACAGAACTACACATTTCATGATGTTGCTCCCACAAATATAGAATTCAACTCTACCTTTTTTCATTTCTACTATTCTACTTTTTGTGTTAGATTCTTTCTGCTTTTTCTGAAAAAAAAAAAAAAGAAAAAAAGAAAGGTGTGTTTATGGCTCGGGGTGTTGCAGCTAGTTATGAGTAACTCAGAGATGCTCCACAGCCTCTAAAACTACAAAACTATTCTTGGCCTTTCTGTGAATTTCTTTGGAGACTGAGGACATTTTGATCCAGCAGCAGCAGATGGCCCTTAGCTACAGAAGTGATACCGACACAGAGTTTCACATTTCATTATTGCGAAGTTCAAGTCTAAGAAATTGCTTTTTTCCTTGTTAGGAAGAGCTATAGCTTCTCCTTAACCACACTAGCCCCAAGACCAACAGTATATCACTTCATTACAGCTGCTCCTTCGTTCACGAGGTTCGGTTTCCAGAATATACTGCCCACAACGACAACAGCATTTTAATGTTGCCTTGGCATCTCCGCATTGGGGAAAGGTGGTGGCAGCCACCCGCAACCAGGGAGCAGCTCTTGGATGGCCCCTCGTTTGCCAAACGAACATGATGAGATCACGTGGGACCTTCTCAATTAGCAAAATGAGTCGCAAGGGACGCAGAGAGCCCTTCATCTAGCAAAGGCTTCGAAACGAAATAGGAAAATTTTCAGTCTGTTGAAGTAAGCTGCAGAGTTTTTTTTTCTTGAAGAAGGAAAAGAATCAGCAAAATCACCAGTAAAGCAAAAGGTCAGCTAAGAAAATCACCGTCGAGGCAGCTCTGCTTTTCCCCACACCAGTTACGTGAACATTATATCTCATCCTACGACCTGGAGGGAAGAAACTGCCTTAATTATACCAAGCACATCTCCTCTCCTTTTCAGCATCTCTCAAACAAGTCCTCCAGCCAGGGCTACCCCAGGCAGCCCCTCTGAGATCTTCCCACACTCCGGCGTGGAGGTGGCTCAGCCCCGCTGCCCTGGTTGGTGTCAGCCATGAATCCCCCCACCCGACTCACGCTGCCTAACGCCGGAGCAAAAATAGCATCTGCAAAGGCAGAAGAGATTTCCCCATCCCATGCTGAGGGAGCATTCTCAGGAGAAAAGAATCCCTTTTAAACATGACTTTTCTCTAGTGAATCTGTTTGAACACAACCTTTCCAGGCTAAGGACTGCTACTGGAGCTCAGTGCAACTCTTTATTCTCAGACTGCAAAACGACAGCAAAATTTTGCAATGGCAAGCTTGGAGGCTTGCTGAGCAAACACTAAGAGAAGGTCTGAAAACCTTTGCGGGTTTAGGGATAATATTGGCATCCAGAACTCCATTTTATGGTAGCCAAACAGTCTTGCACTTCTCCTGTATCTGTCGATTACCCCTTGTAGCATTAAAAAAACTGATTTTTCCCATCTATACCTATATATAAAAGTACTTCTCTTGGATCAGTATCTCTTTGGATTCATGGATTCCAAACTGTGACCCACTGGAAGTACAAAACTGCCCCAGCAGTTGAAGCATCATTATTCCGAGCTAACAAGGGATTACCTGAGGGCCAAGAATAGCAATCCCCTACTGCGACGCTGCCTTCCTTTACTTATCAAGTACAAGTAGCTATATACATGTGATTAATATACATCCCAAAAGGAAACATCAATATGAGGCAAAGGATTCTGCAGAGATACCAGACACACACAAAAAAAATAATCACAAAACATGATTTTCCCCTTTATCCCTATCCCAAAGAGACTTCAGTCTCTCTACCCCTGAGACTTCAAGTCTTAGCATGAAAATCAATTATATTAATTAAAGAAATATTAATTGGGGGGGGGAAAGATACAATAGGATGCGACTTCACCTTCCCAGTGCACTGGAGAGAGCTGTGAGGAAGGATGACTGTGGTCACAGTTTTGGTGCACAGGTTTCCTCCTCTTATGCCCTGGCCCAAAGCAGGATGCTGTATTCAAGTCACATCTCCTGCACTACCTACTGCCTACATCCAGCCCTGGCTCCTGGTAGTCCAGAACACCAGCCCTGAAGTTGTCTTTCAGCAGCACCTCTATGAACAGTCAAGGTTCAAACAGCATCAGTCAATATAGCCCAGGAACATCACACCCCTTACATCTGAGAGCTCACCCCAGAAATAATTTTATTATTGCTCGTAAATATTGAGAGTGCACAGGAGGTTGGCCCTAAGAACAGAAAAAAAGTGAAATTAAAAACTGCTTTAATGCAGAGATAAGTTTCTCAGCTCTGCTCTAAAAAACATCTTTGAGGTAATGGCAAAGAAGGAAAACTTTGAGACTGGAAAACAAGATCATATAATGATGCTGAGTTAGCAAGAGCATAAAGCAAAACAAGATAACTGATTTTCCAATTGCATTTAATTTGGAGAGTTTAGGACTTAAAGAAAGACAAAATTGTGGAAACTTATTGGAGCCAGAAACCATTAGTAGACTCTAACACTATATTAGTTTAAAGGGATTCTGTCAAGTGCAATTTTAGCGTTTTAAATTTTTTTCCATGTAATTAATGTCCCTGCAACATTAGTTACACCGTCTTTGAAGCTGGAAAATAGCATTTGCTTGATCTCCTCTGACATTATACTTTCCTTCACGTCTTCTATGGAGATATTAGACAACAGTCTCATTTCAGTTATAGTTTGGTTTATTTGTTTATTGGGCACCAGTGTGACCAACAGTATTCCTTATCCCTGCTTTCCCATGGATGTGAATGATGCTTTTGTAAGCAGAAATAGTTGCTCCTGGGTTTTAGAAAACTGATGGGCAATGAAGAAAATCACCTGGTGCCCATGAGACAACACTTTGGATACTGTTTGAACCAAATCTCTGCTAGCACCACTGGAAAAAGTATTAATACTAACTTACTAAGTAAATTAATACAAAATTTACTGATACTAAATGGAAAATATTTTGAGCACAGCTGTATAGGGGTTCCTTCCTATGGAGGGAGGGAATGGCTGAAGCCCAAAGGGACACTCCTGCTGCCCCTCTTCAGACCCAGCTCAGCTGGGGCACAGCTGAAGCACACTGGACCACACTCGCAGACGAGACTGGGTTTGAAAAGGCCTTTGGAAGGCTGCTGGAACAGTCCAAAGGAACAAGACCCCAGGGACCAGCCAAGTACATCAGGCCTGTTGACTCGCTGCCCGCACAGCAGCTCTCCAAGAGAAAGAGCTGGCTTTAAAGTCCCTTTCTCCAGCAACACCTTCACACTGTAGAGGACAATACGACCTTCTGGTCTTCCTTTCAGGGCATTAAACTCACAAAATTTCACCCAACAGTAGGCAGAGGGATGCTGCTGAAAAGATGACAGATGCCACTCAAAAAGAACTGTGAAATCCTCCTGTCCTGTGCCACCGGTGTACTTTTTTTAGGTGTTATGTGATTAAGGTTTAACTCCTTCAGTCTCTTGGACAGGTCATAAAGATCTCTACTTATAGATTTGTGTCAGCAGAGGCATATATACCTGTGTACAAACCAATCTCTTTATATCACTAAACTCTTAGAAAGGAGCATCATTGTCATAACACTCTCGTGGCACAAGACCCACCGTCGCCCTAGGTTTGGGTGCTGGGGACAGGCGTGCACCCATCCCCAGGAGCTCTTGCTGCAGGAACCAAGCTCTATAACTCGTAGCCTACAAAATGATGCAATAATTAACATTAGTTTTGCTTTATCTTATTGACTGATCCTAGTTTTCCATTTATCAAGCTAACTTCACCACCACTTCAGTCGCTGGTAGGATAGAGAGAATTAAGGAGCGCCTTAAGGCACCTGATTTCAACCAATTTCCGTGTGAAGTTGCTTCATCTGGGGAAATTCTGACTTATTTACTACGTGCCACGCTGACAGGAAAGCTGCTAACTCTCCGACTGATGGACTCAAATGTGTTGAAGCAGCAACCCATGGGAGATGCTAGCCAGTTTTCCAGCGGCAGGGACCAAGTCTTTTAGTTAAACATGGATATAAATAAGTTTTGCAGCAATCAGCATTCCAAACAGCATGTGGAATTTCTGCGTTTAACGTTGTGTTATTACTCTTCGTGTGTTAACAGTGCTTTGGGGAAAAATAAAGACCTTGTTTTAAAAGACTGCAATGTGAGACACTAAGTTTAATTTCCTTATTTTTGCCATGGACTTGGAGGTCCCGTCAATATACGATTTAGCTGCTTTCATGAGACAAGTATTTATAAAATTGTTTTCCTTTTCTTATCATCTTCATATTAGGGATATTTCATTTCTTGTTATACAATTATCACACTGGGAGTCCTTAAAATCCGTGAAAATTTCTGCTACCATTACACACAAGAATAACCTGTGTTTGTATCGTCAGATGTAACTATTCAGACAGCAAAACCACCTGAAAAATCCATGGCCGCTGTTAGATGCAGAAGAAAATTCACTGGTGCTATGTGTGCTTGTGCCTGGCGTGCTTCAGAAATAGCTGGGCCCCACTAAAACAGATTATTCAAACATCAAGAATGATCCAGAAAAATTATAAGCCTGTTTATACTTACGATGCTTTTATGGTACTTAAACAATCAAAAAATGTAATGCCATAAGTTACTACAGTTTATCTGCAGTAGATTTTATCTCACTTATCTTATAACATCAATTCATACAGACATCTCTCTCAAGCAAAGTCGCTTTGAATAATTTGAAACATCTTTATCCTTCCAGTCATCATTTATCATACGTACTGCATTTTTGGGAAGCTCTCTCAATTAGAGCTTATTTTGTGCTCTACGTGCAATACTTTAAATGGAGTTTGTGCCAAAAAGATCTGAGAAGTATCTACCAGTAACGTGTTACTGTTTCAGTCCCAATTGCAGCCCGTTTATCGTCTGTCTGAACCACAGTTCTTCCTGGGCAGAAACCATTGAAGGCAACTGGGCTCCATATGGGCTCTCTGCACTGACCTAAATCCATTCCCACCGATGGTAACAGTAAAACTCCCAGGGCCAATCCTAAGTACTTTTGAAAGTCAGTTTGTAAACACTGGCATTTTAAGGAACATTTTCCACAGGGTCATATATGGCCTCAGCGTTTGCTTTAAGCTAAAACGTGGCATACAAGATTTCTTCACCAGACAATATTTTTCCAGCAAAATTCATACTTACTCCTTCCTCTGTTCTTCAAAATTGATGCTGTCAGTTTTGTGCTTTAAGTAAGAAGCAGAGTTTATTAGTTTAAGCGACTTCAAAAAGACTGCATGAGCATCTTTAATCACGCACAAAAATTGCAAGTCTTCACAGAAATGACAGGCTCAAATTTTCAGCCACGCAGAGGAAATTCTCAACTGTTTCTATTTCATGTGGTCTTACTCCTGCCCGAGCCTGTGGGCTCTGAGACCTTCACCTGAATTCATATTCCTCCAAAGATCAACACTTATCTTCAAACCTCAAGACCACAAATGTACCTGCCAGAACAAATGAGAAGCTCGGAGACAATTTTAGCCTGTAGATAGTGAACGTGCAAGTGAGAAAAAGAGGTCAGCCTGTCTTTTCTGAGCTAGAACAACAGAAATCTTGGAATTCAGACGTTTTAAGAAATTTAAAGGTAGCTTAATCTATACCACTATTGTCATTGCAACATCTCATAAACATAACTTTTCCTTGTCTCACCTATAGCTTGCAAGTCCTTAGTGAGCTCATATACCTTCTTAGAGATGGTGACACTCAGACTGGGTCACGCTGTTTAACTACCACACCTTTGTTACCTGAAAGCCACTAGGTAAGGTAACAGCATTCAGTATTTGCATGTGACTTTTATGTTTGCCATATTTTGAAGATAATTTATCCCATGGCTTCCTAGTGGAAGATCTACTCATGTAAAAACAGGACGTTCAGCTCCCGTTTACGCCTTTGGAAATCTCCCAGTTTTCTTCTTTCTTTGAGCAGGGACCTTTGGAATACACCACTTGCAGGCATCACTACCACAGTACTCATGTTTTGAACTCTGTTGATATTCCAGTGCTTGAACAAACTGATGTTAGTGCTACCCCAGCCCCCTGCCACCCGTTCTTGCTCCGGGAAAGCCTGCCAACGCATCAGGACCGCTCGACTCACCGGCTCATTGAAAAGGCTGACTGATGAAAACATTTCACTTATTGGTTTTGCAAACCCCAGGGGCACTCAACCCAACTTCAGCGGGGAAACCACCCTTCCTCTTTTTAATCCAGCCCCACACGACAAAAAAATAAACAATAATAATAGGTGACATGTTTATGTCTGCAATCGCAATCCGTTACGCTGCCACGACGCGCTCCCGTGCAAGGGGGTCTCGTCCTCACCGGAGGCTGTAGGAAAGCAGGGCAAGAGCTGACAAAAGGTTGAAGGAAAGCAACAGTGATAAACACGCCTCAAGTATAACTAGAACCCTTTGCAGGAGAGCTTTTGTAAAAAAAAATATAATTTTTGAGAGACAGAGGAAAGAGGAGGGAACGTAGTTGGGCAACTCCTGCCTGCAGCTGTGTGTGCGGAGGGAAGGAAGGACGGAGGAAAACATGTTTCACCTACAGCCCTCTACCCCTAGTACAAATCAGGTGAGAAAGTTTGTTTAATGAGGAAGACCACCACGTAATGAAATAGCTATTTTACAGTATCCAAATAGAGACAAATCATTTTTTTGCATAAATCTCACATTTTCATAGAGAAGTTAAGTGATTTCAGCATCTTTGCAGGAGAATAAATTTTCAGGAAGATTCAAGTCAGAAGGACAGCAATCCAGTAGGGACTGAGTGACACAAAAGGGGGAAAAGCATGAAGGAATTTGTATGTTCAGTAACCCCCGACACCGCTGGACTCCAGCATCGTTACTTCTGCTGGCAGCAGCTCTGCCTTGAACGGAGGTGAGCGAGGTGGCTGCGAGGGAGAGAAAATGTCACTGAATCACAGAGCTGGGCTAAAGCAATTTTCAAATATCATTTCACAGAAAAAAAAAAATGCAGTTTGGGAGAGGACGAAGCTCTTGAAAGGCTTGGCTAGAATTGGAAATGGGACATGCTAAAGAAATGGAAAAATGCTGAAATATTCCATTTTGGGTTGTTTTTTTTTTTAAAATGTTTCAATTTTTTATTCCCAAATGGCATTGGTACATCACTTCCCAGCAGCCCATCTTCTCAAATACCACCAAAGCACGTGCACTTTCTACCCATGGCAGCAAACAGGGAGCTGGCAGGAGCTGTTTGACTGTTGCGGCACATGTCAGGGTGGGTGCACAAGCCATGCTGGACACCCGGAGCTGCTCCAGGCTCCACGGAGGAATTAAACCAGAAGCAACTACAGATTGCCATGGGGAACAGAGAGGCACTTTTCTGCAGCACTTTCTCACAACTGTAATAGCCATGACATTCCTATTCATCCCTACTCAGCTGCCAAGGGCCGTACCCGCTAGTCAGTCCCTTCCCATCTCCCCGGAGACTCGAAATGGGCACTGGCCGTAGCCAACAGCAAAGCTAACAACAAGCTTCTTGGACCAGGAGAAGTTGGTCAGACCAGGAGAGATGCAGGGTGGCCATTCGCAGGGTCTCTGGAAATCCTTCACTAGCACAAGGACTAGGAATGTGTCCTGGTTTTGGCTGGGAGAAAGTTACTAAATACTGTTTATTAAAGTTTATTTACTGTTTATTTACTGTTACTAAATACTGTTTATTATTACTGTTTATTACTGTATTAATTAAATTTATTAAAATAATTTTATTATTTAAAAAATTGTTTCTTTTAATAAACCTAGGGTTTGTGCAATGCCCAAAACAGATATACGATTGCCTTTATTGTTTGCCTTTAGTAATAACAATTTTATTTAGCGACAATTTATTCTGCGTTCCCCAAACTTGAAGCCCTCGGATAAAGTTAGGATTGTGTATCTCAACACGTCAAGCAACGGGCAGTCTGGGCCCTGGCAGTGCTTTCACTACTCACTACTCCCATATGAGAAGTGATGACAGAGATGACCACAGCGACCTCTAATTTCTAGCCCTGAAACAGTCTTTGCCTGCCCGCTTGCCTGAAGCTGCTGCAGCAAACGAAGAGATCAGCTCCTCCATCAGCAGCCACAAACATCAGAGTGGGGAACACCCTCGACTGCACTAAGACACACGGCAGCAATTTTCTATCAACAAATTCAGAGGACAAGCACTACAGGGCCTGGGTCAAAACATGACAAAGCCAATGAAAGGTGCTAAAAAGACCAGAAAATTAAAAGGCTAAAGTTCAGCCTACTCCATACTGCCCATTTTCCTGAATCTCAGATCATAGCTAAGATTAATAAAAAAAAAACAGTGTGTGTACCTCTGCTTCATGAGATGCTCAAGCCATGGCAAGTACAATTCTGTTGTTGACTAAATGTTATTCAGATAGGAACTCCAGGACATTGTGATGTGCTTTATGTTTCATACTTTTGCAGTAATACATCAATTTTAATGGCAGGTCTACACGTGTGCTCTGTGTGGATATCTTATTAGATGAAGAATGAAAGAATACTGACATTCAACTGGTATTTAAAATCCACTATTTTCTCCCCAGCTTATGAAAATAATCTTCATTAAGGGGAGTTACACCGTTAGAAGCACTCGGCCTCCAGAAAGAACTGTAATTTAAAGCTGATTCTGCAAGCAATCTTGTTGCAAGAGCACATCTGGAGCATTTTTAAATGTGCTGAGTGCTGACATAATTAAATAGCCTCTGAAACCATTGATTCAGTCTCTACAGCTGGGATGCTGCGAGATGGGCATGTAGCTTCTTCCATCACTCATAAAAAAGGATTGTTTGATCTCATCTTAGCTAAGCAGACAAGGAAAAGAGGGAAGAAACGATAAAACTGCTTTTCCCTGGATTTTTAAAACTGAGGGGAAAAGCTACATGTTTGATGCGTCACATACTTTGCTTGGTCAGGTGGCTGCTGCTGTAAAACAGGAAATTTTTTTTCTGAGAAAAAAGAGGAAAAATGAAAAGGGGAAAAAAAGACAAGAAAAATTAAATACGAAGCATGTAAAATAAAATTTGGACCACGAGGAAAAATAAGAAGCAGCCTCCTGCAGGGATCATGTGCTGCCTAAACCACCACCATCAACATAAAGTCATCTTCTCTGCAATGCCCCTAAACAAAATTTAAAATAATACACACATGAGCAGAGCCAGGAATGGGGAAAATTAATTTGCTTACTTTAGGCTTTCTCTGCAATGGTTCTCTACATTTATTACACAGTAAAACACAGGTATAATCCCATAACTTCAAAATTATTTCTAACACAACTATTTCTGTATTATACTGTGAATTACAGAAATATTGGGAGAGGAACCGAGAGCAGACTTCACTTCTCAAACAGAATAAGGACTGAATCCTGCCACGAAGAGCTTATTTATATGGTTTGTTATAAACTATCCTCTGAACAGGCCCACTCTCATCAGCTTCCCACATTAATCCTGGCTTCTTAATTAATTCCCCTGTTCCTCAGAGCACGGTTACCCAACCTGTTGGCTTTAGGAGATGGTTTTCCTTCTAGCATCATCAGCCCTCCCTCCTGGTTCAGGTCCCTCCCTGGCTTTGGGGACTGCCCAAGGGAGCAGACAGCATCCAGCCTTGCAGGACCAGCAAGTCCCTGGCCTCATTTTGCCTCCTTGTAAAAAAACAAAACAAAACACCTGCATTTGTTAGGGAGGAAAAGCATCTCAAAACACCTCAACACCATGAACATGCATATGCTTACCTCTACAAGGATTCAACGCACACTTGTATTTAAATATATATAGCTGTCTTTGTGTAAACAGGGTCTAAACTGGGTAATAAATTTCATACACAAGCTTGAGGTCTTCATACGAAATCCAAACCCATGGAGAATCCCACGAGTCAGGATTTTCATCACGTATTCAAAACCTAATGCAACCTCAGGCTTCAGCAAAACGGTGAAGAACGATACTGATACTGTTTGAAAACCAGCACTTTCTACTAGAGAAGCATTAGTATGAAGAAAAGTCACTGGTATGTTTAGGATGCTGTAGTCAAAACTAAGATAAAGTCTGGTGAAAGGCACTGGAAGAAAGGCTACAAAATAAAGCAAAACCTCAAATTTTCCACAGGTGTGTTTGGCAAAAGCCAGCAAAATATAACTAGTTATCTCTGAGCATCCTGTACAAAACAAAAAAATAAAATAAAATGTTTCTGTGCTGCAGTTTCATTGGAAAAATGCTCGGCAAAGTTTGTTGAGGCTGGCTCAGCTGCTGGCTGCTGCCCTCCCAATGCACCCACGCTGGCAATGCAGGCAGGAGGCACCCACGCCCTGGGATGGCCAAGTCCCCCCCCAAAAAAACTCTCACTCAGGAAAACAAACAGCCCAGGACAGGTGGTGATTTCCACAGTATAAAACCTGGAACAGCCGACGCTGCAGCTGAAACACAAACCTTGAGGGGAGCAGATTTCAGCATCAGCGTGAAGCCAAGCAAAGAGTGGTACCCAAGAGTGATGAGGAAGGTTCAAAATTCAAGCACCAAAGATAAAGGAGGAGTGGAAGTCCCCAAAGGATGAAAAATCGAGGTGTATACGGCCTTTGGCAAACAGAAGACTGAGTCACACCTAGCCCTGGGAAGAAGGTCTGCTTCCAAGTGTTTAAATTACTTTAACAATAATCCTAATGCGTATTCACCTGCTATGCTGTTGTATGCCAGGCATCGAAGAAACATTTGTTTAAAACTAATCTGCAGTTTACTTCTTAAGAGTTACAGAAACTTACTAAGTCATTGGTCTGCTATATCTTGAAATAAAAATAAAAAAAAAGACAGATTGCAATTTATTGGTAAAGTTGCAGTAAAACTCAGGCAGCGTATCAGACCAGAGGGGTTGTTAAAAAACTTGCATCCCCAGGGCATACCCAGCCTGATTGTACATTAAAAGAAGCGATGAGGAAAAAGTCAGAAGAAGGTAAACAATTTTGACAAAACCAGCTGTTTTGTCATTTCTATCAGTCTTTGGTAAGCACAGCAGAGCTGAATCACGCGGCGCCCAGCACCAGCGCTGAGCAGGCTGCGAGCGCGCGGCAGATTGCAAACACCCAACCATTTGCTTTTTCTGCACCATTGCCACCTAAGCTGATCGTGAAAAAGAATTAATAATTAAGGGTAATTATCTGACTGAACACTTTTTAATATGCTGAAATCAGGCCCACGTTGTTTATGAATAGCTTATGGCTCTTCCTCTGCGGAGCGTGCTGCTTCCCCACGCGGGAAGGCGAGGGGAGGGGGACAGCAGGCGGTGGGGGAGGAAGGAATGGCATATGCTAACCTTATCATTTTGACTTGTTTTGACTGGACACTTAATCTTACCTCTTGTGAACACCACATTCTTCTTCTCCACACGCCGCTTTCCCTTGGCTGCTCACCAGCCCTGAGTGCCAGAGGTTACAGGAATGGAAAAAACACTTACTTCCTAATTAAAGAGTCATTTGGCAACGCGTGCTGTCGTTTCACCGCCTTGGTTCTTTCCTTCCTAGATAAGGCTGGACTGGCAATGACTTTTGCTAAATAAAATTTCGACGAAGGAATGACAAACCTGTTAAAATAAAACTTTGATTTGTGACCTTTATACTAAAAAGATCTCCTCTCTTCCCAGCTTTGTTATTAAAAAAAAAAAAAAAACCCACACATGCTGTGAAAGGTTAAGAGATTGGAAGCAGACACCTTGAGTAGAGCTCCTCAGAGAAATACCGTAGGATGTGCCAGCGAGGATCAAGCAGCACTGACCGGGGTCCAGGTGGAGGGTTTCTCACAAAGCATCAGCATCCTGGTAAATAGGTTTGCCTAAAGCACGCTGCTGATTTTTCCAGCCATCGCTGCAGAAGTGCAAGGAAGACAAAAAAAAAACCTCAGGAAAACACATTTGAGAGAAGTTATTTCCGTTGATGTGCCAGCTGATGGATCCTGGTACCGGCGCGCACAGAGACGCGCGGCACACGGCTGCACTCTGCCCTTGCTTGTAGAGTCACGACATTTTGGGAAAGCACGTTGGAAAGAGTCTGACCAGCTGAATATCCGGCTGACTGAGGCTGCTGACTTTGTGCAGTAGTCACCAAACATTACTGGGGTCACCAGTACAGTAACCACCAAAAAATAGTGATCCTGTGCATAAATTGATACAGAAAGCAGGCAGAGATGGGCTGGTTTTCCGAGACCCGACAATTAGACAAGGTGAACTCGCATGGCCAGGCCTGCAGTGTATAGAATAATGGAATGGTTTGGGTTGGAAGGGACCGGAAAGATCACGTAGTGCAGACTAACACATCCCTGAAGTCTAGGAAACCAACACGGATCCCTAATTTCTGACCATATTTCCCAGACCAAGTGAGAAAAGTACTCCTGGGTATTTTGGCTACGAGCTGCTATCATTTTGCATGCGTCATCATCAAAATTTCAATCTTTCATCTTCCATAAGTTTTTACATGGCTTGGGCAGCCTCAGCGACTTCTCTGCTGCCTTTTCAGACAGCCTCGCTCTTCTCAGAAACCACAAAAGCTGCACGAAATACGTGCCTGCAGAGTTTCTGGGAGCCAGCTCTAACACAAATTAGTTGTCACAGAAGAAACTAGCTGCAGCTGCATGTTTGTAGGCAAATCTTTCGGTGCATTAAGTGAGGTAACAGGCTGGGATGTACGTCCGTTTTATATCTGAGTTCTTAAGAAACATTTACACTCGTCAGTGTACAGTATGGATCTCTTCTGCCATCTTCCACGGCCTTTTTGCTAATTTTTCTTTTCATCTTTGTGTCCTGTAGGTAGCTGCAATCAATTTAAATGTGATACTTATCTCTCTTACCCAGCAGTCTAGATTTTGCTGTCTGTTGAAGGATTTGTACATTTAACAGTAAAGCCAATTATTATTTCAAAAGTATCTTTTAACATGTGACATACAATAAAAGTTGTTATATTGCTATCCCAAGTCAGAAAACACTATAACCCAGCTTTACTTTCATTTTCTTTACTTACACATAGGTCATGTATGCTCTCTAATAAATGAAAAATGCTTTTAGATAAGGGGAGAAAACAAGAACTGAACGAAAAACAAGTAACTTCTGCTACTTATGCCATTGTACATTGCTTCCTCGTACAGAGAATTTCCAATATTGGAGCAATAATTTCAAGCCAAATTGGACTACTGGGGTCACCAATCCTCTTTAAGAGGCACCGTTTCCCAGGAGAGGGGCAGCAGGTTTTATTATGCCCTGTCTCTGGTTAAGCGTTGTGTAAATTATGTGATAAAAGCAGATGGTAGCACTCATTCTAGATATGGTTGAAAAAATTGAACTTGCTTAGAAGCGTCCCTGGGGCCTTTTCTTGGAGCAATCCTCTACAAGGAGAAACAATTATTTTACTTTTTTGGCTGCTATTGTCTCCTGCTGAGGGAATACATGTACAGTAACGATGAACTCTGTGAAGGGTGAAATGAATGTTGCTGCTGGTTCAGTATATTCAGTGCTGAAGAGTTTTGGCTGCCCCGGACCTGGCAGGACTCTGTTTGCTGTAATCACACACCGGCTTGAGTTTGCTCAAAAGTGATGCTTTACGCTGTGCCCTGGCTGGAAGGGAGGAGCAGCTCAGCAATGAAACCCTTCACAGCAGGGCATGCCCAACACGTCGTCTGACACCGCCTCGGGTGACGCTAACAATTTGTTTTCTAACTTTTCTTAGTAAATTGTTCTTACCAGCGCTGAGCTCCGTTACGTGCCCTCAGGCCCTACTAGTTCAGTTTAGCATCACTCTGCATTTGCCCACGTGGTTTCCAAGCTTAGCACCTTGCCATCTTGCATTTGTCCACATGGGGTGTCTTAATAAGCCAACAGCATCCTCTGCATGGTTTGACCTCGCCCCACTGGAATGAGTAGGATTCTTTCTAATGGCTCTAGGGGGAGTTACATCTGCCCCCAAGTTGGAGTATCCACCAAGGAGACAGCTGCAAAGAGGTGCTCCTTGGTTTTGTGTCAGATCACATGCTAAGGCCCCAGACTTTAAGCAAATGAAGCCAGACAATAGCCAATAAAGTTAATGATGGAAGCCCACCAGCCACAAAGGAGTGGAGGAGCTGGCAGCAGCTGTGCTTGCAATGATAACCACGGATCTGAGGCCAGAAGAAGGACAACTCACATTCAACTTGGACTTACCAAACCTTCAGTTTAGTCAAGTAAGATCAAGAGACTGGTCATGGCCACTGACCTGTCAGGACTTTTCATGGATTTGCTTTTGGAACTGGGCCGTTATGTCACTAACCTTTCTATTTCAACGTTTTTCCTGCTATCAGACTTATTTCTGAGTAACTGCAGTCCATGCCATCTCCTCAACAGGGAGCAGCTTGTCTACTCCCCTGTTACGTAAAAAGCAACCTTCTTCATGTAATTGAAGATTCATATAATATTCTACCTTAGGCTTCAAGATTACTATAACATTCTGTTTCAGACTTCTTTTCCATCAGCCCCAAATCACTTAAACTTTTAATCACAGGTCATCTTTTCCAGGGCTTGATCATTCTTGTGCTTCTCTTCTGGACTCTCCGGTTCATTCGCTTCTTTATTAAAACAAGATGCTCCGACCTGACGGAAGGTGTCTAACACTGCTCCAGCTCTCACCCCCGCAGCACCCAGCCGAGCAGAAGGGCTGCTGAGCCTCCCCGACAGCCGAGCTCCTCATTAAAGCACCCAGGATGTCAGACACTTTCTCAAGCCGCTGACGCTGCTGATTCCACCCTAAGCCCTACATCTTTTTTCTGCAAAACTGCTCCTTTTTCTGGCAAGTTGCTCCTTTTTCCTGGATTTGAAGATATTTGGAAGGCGAGCAGCTTCCAAACTTGTTTTTGCAGGAGTAATTTGTCCTAATAAAGAAAGACGCTGATTTGAGGGAATAAGCATATTTAAGGTATTATTATTATTAAGTATGTTTGTGGATTGCTGTGGGTTAAAACAGCACAAGAAGAAAACTGTCTGGAAACGCGAGAGAGCCTCTCGCACACAGCAGTTATCCTCCACTGTCAGCAGCCTCCCACTGAAACTGTAAATGAGATCTCTGCCCTGAAGCAGGTAAGGGTCCAGATCCCGTGCTCCCAGAAAACACAAGTGATGGTGGCAGGTGGGAGACACTCAGGAGTCAGCCAGCCCTGGCACCCCCAGAGATACGAGGATCCAAAAGCAGGACCACATAAGATGTGGTCCCAAATCTCCCCATCAAACCAACTATCCTGCTCAGCTATATGAGCACCAGAAACAACAATTCTGCCAAAGACAATCAGAAGGTGACTGCTTGACCTGAGGAGTACCAGTGAGGAAGCAAGGGCACAGACTTCTTCCATGAGCCCCATCATTCCACACCATATGCCAGGAGTGGGATGGTACCTATCTATTGGTATAGATCGTGTTATCTAATAAATGTATATTTGGTGTGCCTGGAGATTCATAGCAAAAGTCGTAACTTTGGTCCTGTAAAATGGCTCTCTGGGTGTACTTTGAACAAAAAAACCCACCCTTCTCTCCCCAAAGCACTATTCTTCATTTCATGACTTTTGAAGAATATGGCATTTCTTCGGTGCTGGGTAAAATTCCTCTTTTCTGTATTTATGGTAGAGTTGGGGTTTTTTTTCCAAGTATTTTCCATTATATTCCTCAAAGAGAGGATGCCTAAATTAAGTACTTTTTCTAAGCAAATTATCATAGTGCACGGTACTAAAAAGATAGATATCACAAACAGCTCACTATCTTCATTAGATACAGAGTTTATAACACAATTTCCAGAAAGATGCCACACCTGGCCAGAAGCTCTATTCAAACTTTGTTTATATCAATACACAATGACCTGCTTATCTCAATCAAGCCTATCCTTAAATTTATACTCAAATGACTCTTGATAACCCACAATTTCTATTTGCACATGGTTATAGCAAATCTCTTCTTTAGCTGTACAAACACTGACACTCTCCCAGTTCTCATCTTTTGCCTGGCTCTCTTGGTTTGCAATCGACACCCTTGTGCGTGGATGCTGTTCACATCCTTTTCTTTTACAGGTGCACTGAATCCCATAAAAATTCTCCATGTAGCAGTTCATCCTTCTTTATCTGTTTTTCATGAAGCTGGGCTAGCATTCCTTTGGTGAGAAAGTGAAAGGAGGAGAGCACTATATACCATTTACTACAGACTTTTAAAGATGCTTCCAAAATAGATGTGAAATAAATACCGACAACGAGATTTTGCTACTCAGCTTAGACTTGATCATATTATTTTGTAATCTGCATGGATAATCTTTACACTTCCTTCTTAATGTATGCATCTCATCAAAATAGTTTCTTTCAATGTGTTTGACTAACACAAGAATACATAGACAAGGCTGGTCACTTGCCCAGTGTAAGCACAGTTTCTTGACCCCAAATCATACAATAATTTCCACTGAACAGGATCTCTAGAGATAACCCAGTCCAACCACATGCTCAGAGCAGCTCCAGTACAGTAAAGTCAGGTCTCTCAAATCAGGTAACTTGGCCTTAGAATGGACATGGTCCTGCCCAAGCAGAGATTGACAGTGCCAAGGGCTTCTGCAGATGACCTGCATCGTGTTCTATAGGTCTTAATGCCTTCTGTAGGCCTTACAATGCCTTCATCATTTTATAAACTGAACACACTGTTACCTTCAAATGGATATAGCCACTACTGTACTTTTTATTTGCTGTAGCAGCACCAAGGTGTGAGGTGTTTGTAGGATTTTTGGCTCTGTGTTCTCAGTTTGTCGTATTTTTGACTGAATTATAAATAAACATGTATTCACTAATTTCATAAAATTAATGTTAGAAAAACCAGTCAAGCTTACCTGTAAATCTGTTCTTTGGTTTTCTGTTATTGTTATCATTCTTCCTTCATAATAGGGAAGCTTCTGTAGAGCACACACATTTCCATTCAAATGCAAATAACTCTGATCAGGTATGCACAGATTTACGTGCTCCTGGGTGTTGATTAGACAGAACAGTAATCTGTTTTGAATTAAACATTCAGATTACACTACACTAATTTCATGCCATTCATCACATTGGGAAATGAAAAGGGTTGCTTTACACGAAACAGAATCACTGAACAAAACATATAGTGCTGCGAAATGTTTCCAGTCTATCTGAGATATTGCTAGGGCAATCTACCATCTAAACGATTATTCAGTTTATTTTCTTGCCTATATTCCTCTCACTGAGACAGAAGTCATGGCAATTAATAAGGATAAAGTTAAACTAACTTAGAAAAGAGAGAGTCAGCTACCCAAAGCCATTGAAATTAAAGATGTGGTGCTGTTACACTTGAAAATATCTTTGATTTCTCCATTATTATCCTTGAAAACTGCCGTTAGACTCAGGATTTGCTGTGCCAGCTCCATTAAGCACAGGGGATGCTGCAGCTGGGTGCTGTGGTGACTCCCAGGCATCAGGGACAGGACAGCAACAAACCTCAGCTAAAGACTCAGTCCAGTACCACTGTCCCAAAAAAACCTGGAAACTGCTATTACATTGCACCACCGGGCACTGTAGGCATTTGTCTCCCAAATAATAACTCCTCTCAAGCTTTCTGGGAATGAAAAAAAAAAAAAAAAAAGGCTCGAATCTCTAATAACTTGCTTAAGCTTTTGTCATACTTGCCATGATCTAGACTCCCAGGAAAACAAATTCTTTCTGAGCTCATAGCCCTCAGTCACGATCTCAATGATTTAATTAAAAAGGAAAAGTTTCCTTCTACAGCCAGAAGGCAGCCCAAAGTATCGGACAGTTAGCAAGAAGAAGAAAACAGCTCAGGGATATTGTTAAAAACATCACAGTAAGAAAAAATGCAAATAATTCTAAAAGCTGTGCTAGAAGCGAGTCCAAATACTGAATTTTAAGCTAGGTCCAAACCAAAAGCTACTTTCCTTGAGTTTAACCTGTGTTACAGAGGCTCCTTTTGCCACACTGCTCGAGCTACAGCTGGAAGCATCATCTCCAAAATACCAACAGCATTTTCAACATCCCCTTGTGTGAAAGGTGAGTTATTCTTCGGAAAAA
Organism: Tauraco erythrolophus; assembly: GCF_009769465.1. Taxonomy (NCBI): domain Eukaryota; kingdom Metazoa; phylum Chordata; class Aves; order Musophagiformes; family Musophagidae; genus Tauraco; species Tauraco erythrolophus. The sequence continues at coordinate 27,151,345 of NC_141475.1, forward strand.
GAGCACGTCCTTCCAGGATCCAAACCCAGGATTTTGGGCTCGCACATCTAAAACTTCATATACTTATCAGGAGCAAACAGAACCACCTGAAGCTTGCCTGCCTCCCACAAGGAGGTAAACAAAATTCAACTTATATTCCAGAGTCTGCCTTCTGCTTTTGTCCTACCCACGGCATAAGAGGGGAAAAAATTGAGTTCACAGCTCCCATGAAGAGTGCCACAGGGACAGTGAAAGAGGTGTCCTGAGCCAAATTCAACTACAGAAACACCCTTCTGAGCCCCCCATGTGTTCCTCTGTCAACCAGGGACCTCTTCTCCTTGTACAAATAGAGAAGAAAATAAAGGGCATTACTTCAGCTTGGATTCAGCTGAAGGAATAAAGACCTGTTTTCCCTGGAGCTGAGTGAAGCAGGTTGTCTTTGTCTTAGTCTGCACTCATAACACCAGTTATGACTGGAGTATACTCTTTACTCTGCCTGTATGCTGGCAAGCGTAGAAGAAAATCGGGGGTTTAACCCTTTAATACACAACTGATACCAACAGCTTAATTTCACCAGTGGTTTCACTTAACCAATTTCCAAAAGCCCGAAGGGCTGATAAGTTTGTGGATTTGGGAGACAGACTGACCGCTGGACGGATGCTCTCTGCATAAGACCACTCTTTTTTTTTTTTCCCCCAGTAAATAAGCTTCTCAAACCCTTGTGTGTGCAGGCAGGTTACAGCAGTCTAAATGCAGCAGTTAGTTACTCAGCTTCTTTAAAAATTAATAAATAGGAACGTGTCTTATTTTTCCAGCGATACAGGCTATGTGCTTCATCTCCTCATGCTTCCAAGGCTGAAGTGGGAGAAGACTGCCTTGGCTTATCCCATACATAGAGATAATTTACCAGGGACATTCAGTGATTCTTTGTCAGTCAGGATAATTAACGAGGTGGCACAGAAACAATGTCTGCACAGGTGGTCTTTTCCTGAGTTGCTCACTTAGGGGTTTTGGTGTGCATTCAAATTTTTGTGGGGTTTGGTTCTGTTTTGTTTAAAAAAAAAAAATATCATTGGTTTCATCCTGATTTAAGACATAAGAATCTCATTTGATTACCAGAAATGATCAGAAATGATGGTTAGCAGCTCCGAGTCATCTCCCTTCGCACCTGAGGGTTGTACCTTCCAGGCTGATTTATATGCTAAAATCCCTTACAGCATTTCACCCCTCTCTATCATCTCAGTCTCAACCACCTTGACAACCCCTCTTTGTTCTTATTAAAGACAGAAAATATATTAGCCAAGTGCATCAGCCTCCTTGACTTACATACTTCCTTTCCTACTTCTAGGGAAAACCTACCAACTCTCCAGAGTTTTCTTCCCAGCCACTTTTTCTAGACCTCTTTCCCTTTGTTTCCTCCTATGACACTGGTGTGTTGCACTCTGCTTCTACTCAACTTTACTCATGTTCTTTCTTTCAATATCTTCCTTTCGGTCTCCTCTGAGACACTGCAGGCAACCCTATAATAAACCCATAATCACAAAAAACTCACACTTCCTGATCTTTTCAGCCTTCAGAGCCATCCAGTAGCACAAAAGCACAAAAACCACCACGACTCAGGTACAGTCTGTGGGAGACAAACACTGAGAACTGGAAGAATTACATGCAGTTGCTGTAAAATCAAGACAAAGTAGAGAGTGGGACTGTCCCCAGAAGCACTGGAGATAGCCCAGTCTTGGGTGGAGTATGTTTTTTCTCCTCAGTCACAGCTATTGCTATATTTTTTGCCATATTCTGTATAGCTGCTAGGCACCACACTTACCTTCACAGGCCAACGCAGGCTTGGGCACGTTTCTGATCAATGTACAAGATGTCCACCAAAATGTGTTTCTGCTGTAAATCAGGACTTCTCAAAGACCAGTCTCCACAGAGATGCCTGAAAAAGATAATTTTTTGCTAGTGAGAATTCAAACTTGTTAGTGTGTATGAACATTGCACAACGGACCAGGACCTGCCCAAAACCTAACGAGTCTTCACAATTATCTTTGAAGGATGCATTTCTCTGGCAGTCCTCACCCCTAAACCCACACACAGCTTCATCTCCCTGGAGACTCCCTGTGGTGGGAATACCCATCAGAGAAGGTGGACATGGGATGGAGCTGGATGTCTAGCTGACTAGTAACTGATGCTTGAAAAATGGTGCATTCCTGAATTCACTTGTTTCTTTTTAACCCTAAGTGCCATAAATGCTAACACCACAAATCATCTTTATTTTAACTTGTGGGAAGTATCATCCAGAAAGCTCCACAGCAGGTTCAAGGACAACAGAATCAAAGAACGTTTCCTTTTACAAAGACTTTTTCTTTCTTTTTTTAGTAAAACAGCCATTCTCCCAAGCACTATTATACTGACACACAGAGTGTACAGCAGGTCTTGCTCACACTCAGTTTACACCTTTACAACTTACAACACTTTTAGTGTATTCATTCCTATTTGCACCTAAATGGGTGCATCAAGAAGCATCTTGTTTGCTGGTATGAATCTTGTCTTTTTATCCCTAGTAAAATACCCAAAGTCAGATTATTTTTTAATGTCATTTTTATTCAGTCCTTGACAATGCAAAACAAAAACAGAACACTGAAGAATCATACTTTTAAAGAGGAGTTCCTGTCAGGCAGCTATTCTCGTCCTAGTGTAATATCTCATTTTCTCAGCAGTTGATTAAAATCCATTCTGTTCCACTGGGATACACCCAATGACACTCCCCTGATACAGAGATATACAAAAGAGATAAAAGAAAATAATATATCACTGCCAATGCTCAGAACATTGTTAAAAGTATATATTCAGTACCTACTTATCTTTTATGTATACAGATATCTGTGGTGACAAATAGCCTATTATGGTATGTGAATGACTGAAAAGCGAGAACGGAAACAAAAAAGAATACTGAATAACCTGATGACCATTTACTGGTCATGTTTTACATTATTCCTCTAATTTTGTGCACTTTCAGATTACCTGCAGAAGAAAGCAAGCAGGGAAAGAAAACAACGTTGTTTTAATGTGGCTCCAGCTAAAAACTGGAGCTAGTTATGGATTGCTCCAGGAATTCAGGCAATAAACAATGGGACTCGGGTTTATCACTGTACGGAGCTGGATGCTGGCAGCATCTCTAGGTACTTCTCCAGCAGTACTAGGAGGCCTTAACACTACAGGGTCATCAGAAGAGAGGGTGAGGACTACATCAAAACAGGGATCAGAGCCCACACTGGGATGAGAGACCTTTAGACAGGACAAGAAGAGAAAAGCAATCATCTCAGGGTCCTGAGCCCTTTGTGACTCCATTCTGTATCTTCCAGAAGGACGGCAAGAAGCAGCACAGGGAAGAAGGAGGCTGTGAAACAAGGGAAGGGTTAGTGACCAAGTGGTTTATTCCATTTATTTGCCATTGGCTCATCTCACACAGATTATGACACCAGTCATGTCCCAATATACGAAATTTTGTTTGTCACAGGTTTACAAGGTTAAACTCAACTTTATTTTTGTTTGTATAGAAGCATTGTGCCTTCTCCTTCTTCATTCACAAGGTGGACACTTAGCTGGGTGGGTTAGCATACAATACACCCACAAAGAAAAGCAGATGTCAGACTAGGAAGAAACAAGCTTATAAACGAAATTTTAGCAGTTGAAAGCAGAACTAAAAGTGCAGAGATAAAATGACTACAGTCTTGAAGCAAAACTCCTTTGGAATCCAATACCTTTGTTTCTATGGCTAAAAAAAAAAAAAACAACACCACAAAACAAAATTTAAAAAAAACCAAACACAAACATTTCAAGATTCTAAGCATTTGTATACCACCATCCAAATAACCAGTGTTGACCTTGCTTGTGCATCAACAGCGATGGGCTGCACCAGGACAGCAGTTGTCAGGACACTGCATGGCCTGACAGCTGCATTAATGTGTTGGAGACACAAAAAATGCACAGCCTTTAAGAATAGTACTTTCAGAGCACCTTCATTTATTAACTCTTTAATCTCTCAGTAGAAGTTAACAAGACTTACTTTTGACCTAAGTACTTTTCACCTTCCCATCCATTTTCTTCATAGACTGAAGGAAACTATGTAGATTTTTCTCCTTAGTCAGATGAATCTCTAATTACCCAACTGAGATTTCTTTGCAAATTTTTTTGTGAGCATCAGCTACCCCCCCCTGCCAAAGATGAGATACTGGTCACATACTGCTGATCTAATCCAAATCACCGTTCCTGCTACCCAGTAGGTAATAATTCTTTTCATCCACTTCACCTAATCAATCATCAATTCAAGAAAGCTCCTTGAATTTTTTGTATCTATCATTTACGTGAGCAAGAGATACATATTTAGCTCCCTCAATGCTTCTTCACACATCAAGTCATCAATCTCTCTAGTCCCTTAATCATTTTTGTTGCTCTTCTGTGAATATCTTCTGGCTTTCCCAAGTCCTTCCTGCGTTGGAGTGCTCTGCTGAGAACGCAGCATTTCAACTGCACTCTTATGACTTCAAGAGATAAAAACTCTTCCTTTTTTACCAGGCATCCAAAATCATCATTAGAATATTTGCCAGTTAAGGCGACTTTTTAATTCCAAGTATTAAATCTGCAGTGATAGTACATAAAGTTTGAAATTCACTGAATTAGCTTTGCAAGGTTTTCAGTAGCTGTTTTCCAACATTTTGTTCCCAGTTAATTTCTAAATTTTTACTAGGGGATTCAAGTTTGAAAATAACTGAAAAACACCAAAGCTCCACACCGTTGAGTTTGCTGCATTTCACCTCAAAAAGATGGCAAAAGTGATTTTATTTCCATGCAAACACCATAAATCATTCTTTGCTTTCCAATTCTTGTTGCATACTTTTGCTCAACTCATTGGGCATTGCCTTCTTGAACGTACACTGAGTTACTACCTTCCAATGACATCTGAAGCTGGCAGCCCATTAACGTGCTACATATATAGTTTGTGTATGGTGTTCACCATAAAACAATTTCACATTTCCTTTTCTGCTACCTTGCTAAACTTTATTAAACCCTTGATGGACCTGATTTAGATGTGAAGTAAATTACTAACATCAATCAGTCAACAGCCTGCTGTGACTTCAACAAAAAACCCATGGCTACAGTCTTGGCTGATGTCCTTCTATTGCAGGAGCAATACATTACTGCTCAGCACAGGAGGACCATCAGCTTCTCCAAAGTCAGCTACGGGAAGCTAGTTTAGCATCCTCCCCTGAGCTCAGGAAAAAGTATCATTTTAGGGCATAAACAATCTTACAACTAGAATTTTATTTTCCTGGTGCTGAGCCAGTCAATGCCTCCTTCCCAGTCAACATCAAAAGTTTCTTTAACTCCTTCCTTGCACCTCTCATTTCAGCAAAATGAATGGTGCAAGAATCCTCCATGGAAACCTTGCAGGCTTCAGGCTTTGAGTAGATTCACAGCCTGAACAAAGCAGCCTTCTCGTGGCATGCTGGACACAAGTTAACTTAAGCTTATCTGAAGCTTTGAAGAACACATTTAGATGGAAACACTGTAGATTCTCTCTCTCTTCTTCATGCTCCTGAACCTTTCTTCTTTTCAGACCTAGGTTTTTACATGGAGACATGGAATTTTGAGGGGAAAAGTCATCCCCAAATGGGTGGCAAGGGAGGCCAGGTGCACACATGCCGGTTAGCTGCTTTTCAAGCTGAGTAAATATCAGCAATCTACATAAGTCGAACTTCAGCTAGCATAAAGTGAGGTTCATGACCCAATACTTTGAACCCTACGCTCATTTAAAGCTTTTTAAAGTCACTTGATCCCTTCCACTCAATAAATTTTCTGATTTATTACAAAAAGGTGAAAGGTCCTTCCTCCCATTACCATTACCTGAACCATTCAGTCCTCTTTGATGTGTCCTTGCATGAATAAGTTTGTCTCCAGACTTCCTGGTCCTTACTTCTTAAACTTAAAATATTTGTCAAACAGGAGCAATTTTCTGCTTATCCAGAAGCCACCTAATTAGTATGGTAGCCTGTCATTCTGTCACACCACCTTGACAAACAATACAGGAGATTAAAGAGTTGCTAATTGGCTGAAACTGTTAGCAGCAATTTCGCAGTGCTAATGTACCAAGAAAACATTAAAAAGTTGCTTTGATCAGACTACGGGGGGGAAAAAAAAAAAAACAAACAAAATGAGCTTTTGCAAGATGAAGAGTGTTGTCCCACCAAAGAAATCCCATGTACAGGTAGCACCTTCAATATAGGATTGAGGAACACTGTTACTAGATATATTGTAGAGATACTCTGACAACACAAGAACGTTTCTCACAAGTCATTCTTGGATTTGGGCACTATTAATGAAAAATAGTGGAAAAAAACAAATTATGAATGTATTTAAGGATATAAACACAAGACTTCCTTGTAGGAGCAGCATGATCCAGTAGGAATAGCAAGGTGCTCTAAACTATTCCATTGTGAAAGCCTGTGACCAAAAACACTGCCAATGATTGCTCCAAATCAACTTGAAATACGACCACTCTCTCCTCAGCCACTGGAGATGAGTTAGGAAAGACTTCAGATAGGATATAGCATGCCTTTCAGTTACAATCAATTAAGCAGGAAAAGACAAGGTAATAAGGGTAATTAACAACGTTTAGACTAAGCTAGGATTATAAAAGTTAACAGCATTAATTTTGTTACTTTCAGTTAATGTACCCTTGGACAGATTTGAAATGGCTGGGTAGCAGCAAGGTCAGCGACCAGTGTTACATTCCCACACTTGTCAAAGCAATGAGAAAGAAATAAAACATAAGTAGCAGGAAACAAATTAGTGAATTGTTCTGAAAAAAAAAATACAGGAGCAGTCACTTTTTCCACAGGAGAAAAATGAAACAGAAAGACAAACATTTAGAAATGTATGGACAATAACTTACAGTATGGTAAAAATTGGGATATAAAAGCCTAGATGAGCTTAAATTCTTTTTTTTTTTTTTTGTTGCCAAGGCCTGCTAAATCTTTGTATATCTTAAAAAAGCTTGTAACAAGAGATGGTAAATAACTACACTTAAGGAAGATGTTGTCTCTTACCATCTCTTCAGCGGTTCAGAGAACAAGTCAGAGTTGTCCTTTCACTTCAACTGCTTTCAACTCGGAGTTTTCTGGTTCCTGAAGGGAACATGTCATGGCAAAAAGAGCAAGTAAGCATGAATTTAGCAAATCTAACAGGGAATCCACCCAGTACCAGTTATTGCAGGGGATAATGTGCAGGAGCTAATTTTTGTCAACAAAAACATTGACAGTCAAATAAAAGAAAGAGGAAATGACAGAAGTTTCTTTTCTGGCTTTCTGCTGCAAGTTCTCTCCTTCAGCAGCTGACCACACAGCCCATGTCAAAAGAAAAAGTGGCAGGTGGTTGGAAGCATGGTGGACCCAGAGCCTCACCTGCTGGCACGGCAGCGTTCACTTTATTTTTTCGGATAGTCAGCAGCACGTAGGACTCTCTGGCAAGACAAAAGAATAAATTAGTGAGGTGCCTGCTACCAAGGCATTGCTCTTTAGCACCTTCAACTTGAGTCCGAGTCACTGCTGCTTTTTTACGCCCCTCAAAAGCCCTAATTCTTCTCCTGAGAGGCTCTGGAAAGAAAATAATGTTTATGTGTTTGGAGGGATCCAGATGTTACCATCTGCTGTGCTACAGCTTCTCTGTCTTTTCCTGATTGAATTTAACACATTAATCATTGACAAACTAATGTTACTCGTTAGAGTAGCTGCTGTTGTCTAAAATGATGATCAAGGGAAGAATCATCCTGAATGAATTTCAGCTACAAGGAAAGCTACTGACTTCTCTTCAGCTACTTCCCCATTTAAAACACTAATTGAAATCAGTCTATTTCTTGCATCAACAAATGAGGGATAATTATGTTGTTCCTTCAACCTTGTGTTGCATTGATCTTCGTTATAGTAATAAGTCAAATTATTCCTTCATTTCTGCTAGCTTCATAAGTGGGGAATTGTACAGGAAAGAAAGAAATGGGATGCTGTGCAGTAAATATATCCACTTTTTTTCTCTTGCTTCTCTACCATTAATGGTTATACTTCATCTGTTGCGTAATAACATTAGTGTTTAAACGATCTGATGTTGGTTCACAGAATTGTTATAGACTTAGATGTAGCTTTTTAAGGCAAAGATACAGGAATGGCTGCAGAATTTTCTCCGAGTTCCCAGAGGGTAAACAATTAATTCCTGTAGGCAGTGAGGTGCAGATTCATCTCATCAAAATGTAGGCAGCTATGCTTATCCAGGCCCATACGAAGTAAATATAAGAGAAGACTCAGTATTAACAACTTTGCATTAAAAGGGTTAATTAAAAATGGAGTAATTGAAACAAAAAGGCTGGAAAGCAGAGGGGAAAAAAAGAAATAACCCATAAAAATGCAATGAACATTCATAATTCCCTCATTGAGTAAAGTATCAGAGAATTACTCAAGCATCACTATTTTGTTGCTAAATCATCCTGCGCACTGAAGCTCACTACACAAAAAATCTCTTTTTAAAATAGTGGAATATTTCAGGAATCGTTTGCTGCCATGTATTTAACTTGATATCCTCTTCCTCGTTAATCAGGTCCTGAGATTCACTACTTTTTTACCCTTCTTCATTTCCCACAAGTTGAATTAGGCTGTTACAGTCAACCCCAGGGCACATTTGGCAACTGAGGACTCCATCAACAGCATGTTGGGGTCTGCATCGTCTCCTGGCCAGCCTAGGTTGGCTCAGCTGATGGCTATGAAATTGTCTGTTGGGCTGGAAGGAGATCCCTCTACTGTTGAGCTGATTTGTAGCCTCACACATCTACAAAAAGTAGAGTATGTGGTGTTTCTAACATGCCTGTGTGCAAATCTTCACAAACGGCGAGTTAAACTAGTAAGATTATTTCCTACGATTTTATACTTCTTAAGTGGAAGTCCAGGAAGAAATTACAGCCATATAACACACCTTAAAGCTTGTCTCATAAATTTTGACTATGAATTAGAAATAAGATCTGTAACTTCAGCATTGGACATTGTTTTAAAAATGTAATAATTAAAATGCAAAATCAGTTTCAGGCACCACAACCCAATGATCATCAAAAACAAAATCATCACAATAGCTGTCGAGGGTTTAACATTTCTGTTAAGGACATGTACGACATTTGCTCACACTGAGAGGGTTTGCACACATTTTGGAGAATAGGCTCAGGATTCAAATTGATGCTGGCAAATTGGAAAAACCATTACAGAAACACATGGATACCTGCAAGATTCCATATACAAGAAGGAAAAATATCATCCACTGAAATATAGTATCAGAGGGAGTTATTAGGGAAATTAGAGAAAAAAAGAAACAGGAATAATTGGATGACAAGCTGAACTTCAATCACAGATGTCTGGCTGCTGCAGGAAAGGTAGGAGTGATTACAGGAGGCAGTGAGCATACACACATCTGTCCTTCTCAGTGGTGGTGAGACCTCATCCAGACCACTGTGACTGATAAGATATCCTGGAAAATATGTATTGAATAACCTAGGGCTGCAGGTCAAGGTGTCTGTGGATCAGCTGGAGACACATCAGAAGAGAGCAACAAGAGAGACCAGAGAGCTTAAAAATATGACCTGTGAAGAAGAGTGGGAGAAACGAGTCAGTAGAGCAGTGTGAGCAGGAGAGAAATGAATGCCCTTTTTACCTAAGCAGGTGCCTCAGGAGCTTTTATGGTAGAGTGGATGCTTACAGAGTACTCAAAAGGCACTTTCTGAACTAGCTGCCAGCAAAGTTTTGTTGGAACACAGTTTTGGGCTTGATGCCCGTGTTACCTAAATCAAACATTTAATCTGCCCAGATCATCATAGAATGGCTTGGGTTAGAAGGGATCTTAAAAAATCATTTTGTTCCAACCCCCCTGCCATGGGCAGGGACACCCTCCACTACACCAGGTTGCTCAAAGCCTCATCCAACCTGGCCTTGAAAACCTCCAGGGATGGGGCAGCCACAACTTCTCTGGGCAACCTGTTCCAGTGTTTCACCACCATCAGAGTGAAGAATTTCTTCCTTCGATCCAGCATAAATCTGCCCTCTAGATCTGTTGTCCTATCACTACACACCCTTGCAAAAATTCCCTCTCCAGCTTTCTTGTAGGCCCTCTTTAGGTACTCAAAGGCTGCTAGAAGGTCTCCCTGGAGCTCAACTCTCTCATCCTGTCTTCACAGCAGAGGTGCTCCAGCCCTCGTATCATCTTTGTGGCCTCCTCTGGACCTGCTCCAACAGCTCCATGTCCTTGATCTAGATGAAGAAGCATTCAAAGTTTGGTACACCCTCAACACAGTTATTTTGGATGCTGCATGTGAGAGAGATTCTTGAGGAAATAGGCTGATTCTCCTAGTAATTGAGTATTGTTGCAAAAAAAGTATCTGTATAAAATCCTTATTCTTATAAGCAAATTAAAAAAGTTACCTGCAAGCCTAGAATATTTTAGAAACATAAGTTCTAACAAAAGAGCAATTAGTCCAAGAGTATACGAGTCCTACATAAAAAAAAACTGGCTTTATGCATAATTGCATTTCTACCATGTTCAATTTGAGTTCTTATGATGGTTAAATAACGAGAAAAAGAGTGGGAAAAAACTCAGGGAGAACAAAACCGTTTTCTAAAGTATGCTATTCATGTATAATAAAATGAAATAAGCAAACTACGGTAAATTTAACCTCTTATTAATACGAAGGAGAAAAATGAGAACAGCCTAAGAGTGCTGTTAATGGGCACTCATTTAGCACAGATTGCAATTACAATCTACAAGGCAGTTCTGAGCCCTTCTGCTGAACGGCGTTGAGATCGCAATTCACGACTTGGAGAGCACAGAACAGGAATGAAAATCACGCTCCTTCTTGTTAAATGACGAACAATACCCTTCCAAGATGTATTAAACATCAAATAACTAATCTTGCAAAATGCTAAATTCAAGTCCCATTTGCAATCTCGAGGGTTTGGCAAACTGCACCAGGGATGTGTCTGGTCAGGCAAAGGTCTGACCAACTGATGAGGCCAAGTCAACCTTCTCTGCCGTTAGTTGTTTGGCAATGTCATTTTTTTCCCCCAGTCAGTTAATGTATAATAATGAAGGTTATTTTTTTCAGTCTGTCACATCATGTCTCAAAAGCTTTACCTGGATTTTACCACGCCTTCTCCAAATCACCTTTGTTTCCAGAAGAAGCCACTGATAAATCCTCATTTATCCTAGATGCCACATTAGACGGGGTCATTCACATCACACTGAGTGATGGACGTAGCCAAACCCATCGCTTCTTATTCTGTTTCCCTATTTACTGTTTCAAGACACTTTCGAGCTTCCAGTTAATCAAAGCTAACACAGACCTTTCTGTTTGGTTTCACACATAATTTGTAGAAATTGCTAAGAGTACAGGTCGAGCCACAGCTCCCCCAGTCACGGACCATTAGAATAATTGCCTTTATGTTGAATAACTGGGTCTCAGAGAAGGCTGCCTTTTCATCCCTATCTGGAAAAAACATGAAGGAACAGTGAACTTTGCATCAAAAAAAGTTTACTCTCACTAATTCAAATGAAAAAGAAGGGTGCTGCATCACGGCTTGGCTTCCAACAGCATGCTTGACCTTGCAGGCTACAAAATAAAAAATCCTTGTAACTGTGTTGGTAAATAAACTGATTCAGGCTGACACGGTGGTGATGGAAGATGTGATATACATAGAACATCAAGCTGTCATTTCTATAAAATGATATTTTTTTTTTAAACTAGCAGCACTTTAGAAAGTGCCTTAAAACACAGCAATCTTTCAGACAATTTTCTTATGTTATAACATCAAAAACAAAAAGGGATGAAGGTTGTATTCAGGTACCAAAGGACAAAAAATGGCATCGTGAAAATCTTCAGTACTGTAATTACAAATGCGACAGTTGCTATTCGTATAAGATTGGAAGCAAAAAAAAAAAGAGACTTATTCTAATCTCCATGATTGTTTCCTAAATTTAAACACCCTTATTTTAACTTTCAGCACCTGCAGTTTCAATCCAGTTACATTCAAGCTGTATTCGTTTTAAACAACCTTTAAACCAAAATATGATATAAAAACATCGTTAAGTGCTGGTAATGCTTAAGCCTTGCAAGCAAGTAAGCATTCTTGCTCAAATATAACCATTTATTACTTCCATGAGAAACTCTGAAAAGTACAGGTTTCTCATGCAAATAACATTGTAGCTGCTACCTATTGTCCTTCATCTCCGTGGAGCAGACACCTCTGAATACTTCAGGCAATCACATCTCACAGCTCCTAGGTAAGGGATTAGGTGCCTATTTAGCTTTAGAAATCCAACATGTATTCTCCCAATCCACATCTGTTTTATGGGATTATAGTCCCTAGGCCAGAGGCAAATCTCAATACCTATTTGCAAATATTTCATTAGACTCCTATGAAAAGTTCGAAAGAAGAATGAAGTATTGGTATCGTTTCGACTCCAGTGCAGAATTTATTTCTTTACCAGTGATTGAAAGTATCAATTATACTAACACTTACAGTTAATTATTGTTAATATAACCAGGATTTATTATCTGTGGGTAGGACTTCAGCACTACTTTTAAAATTTATGCTTATGGCTGTTTGCTATGCTTTGAAAATCATCATCATTTTATAATTAACATGCAAGGTATTAAATTCACTCTTTTAAAACTAATATTTTATGAAAGAGCAAGAGGAAAGACTTATCCACAAAATAGCAGTCAGAATTGTTTCAATCCAAAGCCCAAGCAACCACACAGTTCATTTTAACTAAAATAAATCAGTAAGAATCAAACAGGAGCTCTAGACTGAAGGGAGGGAAGATGAAGGAGAGCACTTGGGGCCAGATGGATGGTTCAGGCAGAGCTGGGGTATAGAGGGTGCACCCATATAGCACGTATGCTGCTCCTCATGGGTCAACTGGGATATACACTCAGCCACAGCAATTGAAATAAAGGTGTAACAGCAATAACTTTTCTTGAACTTTTTATGTGATGGGGAAGGAAACGATGAGGTTTTATAATGAAGCTAAAAGTTGTACTCCCTGAGGTTAACAGAAATTAGCTGCTGGTGGGTATTCCCTACAGGAAAACAAAAATGTCATAATAGCAAAAGGAATCATCGATATTAGAAGAGAAAACAAAGCAGTTAAAGTATTGTTAAATATAACCTTCAGACTAGGGGAAACTATTATTTTAATTGACTGAATGACATTTATGACACGTCACAGGCAAAACCAAGAAAAACACAGAGATGATTAATTTTTCCCTTTTCTCTTCCATTACTGACACCAGTCCAAAGGCTGGGAAACTCTGAGCAACGTAAAGCAGCAGAGGAGCTTGTGTACAAGACAATCAGGAAACAGACTCAGAGCTCGTTCTCAGCAGGAGCGATATTCTCCTGGAAGCTGTAACAACTGAGATCTAGACTTTTGTTTTTCAGCAAAGTACAAGCTCACAGAAGAGTAAAATCGTTGTTACAGAAACCATAACAGCGATGAAAGCAGCCACAGCATTACTGAGCAAAAACAGAGCACTGGCACGTATTTTGTGGAGGTGATGACTACCTTGCCCCCCTCATGCTACATGCCATTTAGCTATTCCTCCCAGAGCACACACTGCTATAAAACTCTTACTGCATTGCATTTCTTCTTTTGCAGTGTAACATCCACTGCTACAGTTTTATCTTTGTATAGAAGGTGTAAGAGCTTATCCAGAGGAAAATCAGATGGAGCTGGTCCAAGCGTTACATTGTCCTTTTGAAAGGCAGAATACAGCAGTAGACAAGTCCTTGTCTGCTGCTTCTCTCAGCCACCACTGAATAACAACAATAGTAAAGGACCTTCAATAGGAGACAGCCTCAAAGAAGCATGCAAAGACCCAAGGTGAATGGGTCCAGCTACGGAGGACAAGGAATTTCACAGAAGCATAGAATTTGACTTGATAAAATATTTTCATATATCTACCTTAAAGCCACCTGCAGACATCATGGGTAAAATTTTGGGTTGCTGCTATGTGAACCATAAATAGTTTCATCAAAAACAATTAACTCAACTTGAAAGAGGCTTTTCCAGCTTTAGTATATAAATGAGCCTTAGTAAACTGTAAGCACTGCAGGAGATAGTCTGCACAACCCTGTCTTCTGCAGCGGTCTAAGTATACCTTCATGTTTCAAAGAAAGAGAAAGCCATGTATTGATGCAAGTCTCCTATTAAAATATCTTTTCTCCCTAATAATCAGACTGAAACCCACAGTGAAAAGTTCATAATCATCGTGACTACGACTGAAAGAGGGCAGATTTAGGTTAGATACAAGAAAGAAATTCTTTACATTGAGGGTAGTGAGGCACTGGAACAGGTTGCCCAGAGAAGCTGTGGCTGCCCCATCCCTGGAAGTGTTCAAGGCCAGGTTGGATGAGGCTTTGGGCAACCTGGTGTAGTGGAGGGTGTCCCTGCCCATGGCAGGGGGAGCGGAACTAGATGATCTTTGAGGTCCCTTCCAACCCAAACCAGTCTATGATTCTATGATCTATTCTCAAATCAGTTCAGTCTGGAAAAGATTCCATGAGAGTGCTCACAGTAAATAGTTATGCTGGGTAAAGAGTGAAAGAATATACTAGAAAACATTAATTCACTTTGTACTGCACTTGTTGTAAAGTAACCAACTTCTGTGTTAAATTCACTTTATTTTACCTTGTGGAGCAAGTACAGCTTTAAGCACCACAAATTAGAAATGAATCTCTAAGAACAACCCAAGCTCCTCTCACTGGTTTCGTAAAACAGCTGTCGGGGGAGATGCGATGAGCTCAGGAGAGTGAGACCCACAGTCCTTCACGGCAGGTATTAAAATTCCCGAGGAAATTAGGAGCAGTGTTCTCCTGTAGATCCAGGGGAACATTCAGAAAGATAAATGGAAATACAATGAGAATGATAAAATCTGAGAAACGGGTGCTCGGACTCAGATTTCTTAACAGATAAGAGTTATCCAGAATTTCTTGGGAATATATTCCCTCTGCTTGGAGAAACATGCCACATGCTTAGAAGAGTCTTGACTATAGGGTTAACAACTGCCCCACTCACCAGGGCAATCTGCCTCCAGGAACCCGAAAACTGAATTTTCTCTTTCCAATATCAGAATCATTCAACCCAGTCACTCGCTATAAAGAGACAGTTTTCATTTACAAAAATTGATCACCCCAATGATCCAGAAAACAGGCAAAGGAGGAAAAGTATGCTCCAAGACCCCTCTCTGCGAGGAGAGAAATACAGCACATGGTGTGTTGATTTTATTCTTTACGTGGATTTCTCCTTAACTGAACGTTGCCTACCAAGGTGGATTTACCAGATCTGCACAAACGGCCTGAACTGCTGAGGAGCAGAAGACTTTCCTATCTGCTTAACACCATAAGACTGCACAAACACTGGCAGACAGCATTGGGGAAATCATGTCTGTTTGGGGAACAACATTCTGGTCTTCTAAATTGTTGGCTGCGCTTTAGTAAAATCACTTCAAAGTATTCATAAAGCCACAGATTCTTTTCCATGAAAGAAGCAAGATGATCTTCTCTTTCTTGCTGTCCTCTGAAGAGACAGCAAATGCTACCATGCCTTGAAATGCTTTCTGGGCTGGAGCCAGAGGTCCACATTTAGTAGAGTGTTTTTGCCATGAACTCGTTGCACCAATACCAGATTTCAGCTTACTTGTGGGTACGTGCAGACCCAAGAGTGTTGCTTTGCAGTCTGAGCCTTCCATGTCTTGAAAAGTTCACACCACCAGCACCAAAGTGACACCACTCCTCCCTTATGAGACAATTCAGAAAAATAACTCCTAGGAGACATGTAGTTGTAGTTGCTTTTCAGGCTTTTAGGACAAAGTACTCCTGGAGATGACAGCAGAATCAAAACAAGAAAGAAGTCACCTCCAAGGTATTTTTAGCAATGAATACCTTTGATATGGGGCTTGGAGCAAGAGCAAAGCCTTCAGGAATGGCAGCCACCCACTGAAATGAAACCACGAGATGATTTTGCATGCAGCTGGTCTGCAGGTACCTGGTTGCAGGGGTCTCCTTCCCAAGGAACGGGTTTCTTTGGACTGGTAGTCCAACGGATAGAACAACAACTTAGGGACTACAAGCAATAAGTTATTTTATTTTTTTTGCTAGGAACAACTATTATAGTTGAGCGCACATCTGTGTATTATATAATATAACACTAATAATTCAGAAGTGATAGAAATGCTCTAACACACAAGGTGAGGGAATTCAAGAACTCCAATGTAAAGCAGGATTAAGTTTATCCAGTGCTCTGTTCCCAAGGACCACCAGCACAATGGACACTGGTGTAGTCCTCTTCAGAAACCTCTCGCCACACAAGTATCTAAGAACTACCACGTATTCAAACACGCAATTATAAAACCAAATCAGAAATGGTTTTCACCAGGAGAAGAAGGACAGAGGTACTTCAGATACAGATTCTTTAAAAGAGTCTGTTTTCTTTTCTTGTTCTGTTTTCTAATTATTTTTATTAAATTGTAGTTTCTGTTGGTTGTGCACTTACAAACTAGCTGAAAGATTTTATCAGAAAGAAATCAGTCAGTGAATAGCCCGGAAAACTCATTTTAATAGAAGATAAAAGCAGTTAAAAAACATCCTTTAGCATTAACATGTTTATTCCAACCTACTTGTAGCTTGTACTGGTTACTCCAGTCACAGCATCTAGTAACGTAGGAAGCACTAAAATGAGCAAAGGCAGTATATATATATATTCTCACTTTTTTTTTTTAAGTTTTACCAACCCATTTGCCTATTCCCTGTTTCTCTTACTCAGTGTTTTTGTATTTCTTAATTTATAATATTTAAAAATGTTATTAAAACTTTATTAATCCATAATGGGAAAAAAAATCCACAACTAATGGCAAACCAATAGATTTCAAGATATGCGAAAAAAAGGCCCTAAAATGTCCAGAGGAGCTGTCTGGTCAGTGATTCTGTTCCTCTTTATCACAAGCTAGCAAGGAACAAACCCCTGTCATTGCAATTTTTCACACATTTCACGTGTGCGTGTACTTTGCAGCTGAAGTCGCATCCACTGGCCCAGAGCAATCCTGGGTGTTACTGATACAGACCAAGCAGTAACGCACGGAATAGAAGAGAAACTCATGGAAAATACCAAACTACTCCCACAGCTGGGCATCCCCCAGGTTTTGCTTGCTCTCCAAACCCTGCCGAAGGTGTGCTGGAGCGGGGCACTTCCTCCCACCACAGCTGCAAAAGATGCTCTGCTGCATCCGCAGCTGCTCCCTGCCAGGGCTCACCCAGAGCACCAGAATTCTCCCTTTCCTCCCAGAACAAAGGCCAAAGTTATCGTGAAATTATGGAAACACTACATGAAGCCTTGACAATTCCTTTCCAAATAAATTCAGTTAACTCCCTCAGTTTGCTATGCTGCGTATGATGCTAAAAGCTGAAGCAGAAGCCACCTCCATATTCAAGGTTTATATTCTGCTGCTAAAGAAATGTGGGGGAAATAAAAAAAGATAGAAAAGAAAGATCTTACTACTTCTTAGCAGACACAGAGCTTCACAGATAGGACAGGGAGCATCTCCCTGCTGAAACCCAGCAAATGCTCCCGACAAAAAGGCAGCACGCTGCATCTGGATTCTCCCTTCCCGCGGTTTTTGGGTTCTGCAGATTAGAGCTGGTACGGAAATAGTTTGAGTGCATAAACGCACAGCTGAAAAGGAGAGCCACTGAGTGCAGAAACTGAATCCATCAGGGCTTTTTCTTCATTTTGGAGACAGGGAAGGATGGAGAGAAGAGGAGAGAGGTGAACATAGACATTTGGTTCTTGCTTTTGAGGGCAGGTTGGAAAACAGGTGCCTCCCATTGGAGAGGGTAGATAGGGAAATGTTTAGTAATTTTTAACGGTTAGGAAACGTTCATTTGAGGAGTAAACTAAAATAAATCATAGAATGGTTAGGGTTGGAAGGGACCTCCAAGATCATCCAGTTCCAATCCCCCTGCCATGGGGGCAGGGACACCCTCCACTACACCAGGTTGCTCAAAGCCCCATCCAACCTGGCCTTGAACACCTCCAGGAATGGGGCAGCCACAACTTCTCTGGGCAACCTGTTCCAATGCCTCACCACCCTCAATGTAAAGAATTTCTTTCTTATATCTAACCTAAATCTGCCCTCTTTCAGTTTAAATCCATTGCTCCTTGTCCTATATCACTACACACCCTTGTAAATAATACCAATAAGGAATGAGAAGATAAAGCTACAAGCTCAGCATAAGAATGAGAAGCTTTTAGTGAACTAGAAAGCATATATATTGCACTAGAGTATATGTTGTGTGATGTCTAAATCAATTATTTTTAAACAACAAATAATAAAGTGTTCTTAAGTGAAAAGCAGCCAAACAATTAAGAAACCGATTCCTCATCTGCACTGTTGACCCAACTCCTCTGAGCAGGACCTGGCTCCTAGGGAAGGCAGACTCCCCACTCATCTCATCGCCCCTGAAAATCCCAACCTATTGAGTCACATTTTAATATCTTCAGGTTGCAGCATATTAAAAAAAAAAAGTCATAAACCACCTTTAAAACTGCTTGCCTGGAATTTCAAATAACACTTTAGAACAATTTCCTAAATAAAAGTTTCAAAGTTCGCCAAGGATTATTCTGAATTAATTCAGCAGAAGATGCGCTTCCCATCTCTTTCCCTGGCAGTACATTGCACCAACACCCCTGCTCCAAAACCATTTTCCCCTCTTTCAGAGGTAAGTCATTTACATAAACCCATAACGCATCCACCAAGCTCTTAGTTCTCAAGGGTTTTATAATGCTAATAGAGAAATGACAAAGCAGTAATTTTTATCTTCTTAGACCCAACACCCCTCTACTTGACATGTGTAGCCCTGAACGACAGAAGCAGCTGCAGGCTTTCCACTGTAGTATTTTCCTAATCCTTGCTTCTGGGCACTTATGGTCTAAAGCTGTCTGCTAAGGACTGGAAAAATGTTTTACTAAGGCAAGTCAGTCTTAAAACGTGGAAGACAGCCCTATTTTATGAATGGATGCTCAAGCTGATACTTAATGAGCCACAGACAGCACTGGCAGAGCGGCTCATGGTTGCCTTCATAAGCACTGTGGGGTCAAAGGAGTTGAGTAAGGGCATGTAGTGGTAGGACAAGGGGCAATGGCTTTAAACTGAAAGAGGGGAGATTTAGATTGGATATAAGCAAGAAATTTTTCACTCAGAGGTTGCCCAGAGAAGTTGTGGCTGCCCCATCCCTGGAAGTGTTCGAGGCCAGGTTGGATGAGGCTTTGGGCAGCCTGGTGTAGTGGAGGGTGTCCCTGCCCATGGCAGGGGGGTTGGAACTGGATGATCTTTGAGGTCCCTTCCAACCCAAACCATTCTGTGATTTTATGATTCTATGTGTAGAGCACCCCAGATTTCACCCTGTAAACCAGAAACTGTAGAAATAACACACAGCACGTGCCAGTCCTGCTGGGTCTGCCACCCTGCTCCAATAAAGCCAGTGACAAATAAACAACTGTTAAGGCTCAAGAATAGGACCTATACATGCAATCTCTCTTTCTTGATGAAAAAGTACTACAATCTTTATTTTGTTTTGTTTTATTGTCCTCTCTTCCACAGACCAGAATTCACAAGGGCAGCATATGACCCTGACCCATGGGCAGGTGACTGTGCAATGGAACAGCCCTCTACACTTTCTTCTGTCCTGACCCTCTTTGGCCAACAAAACTACAGTTCTCCCAGCACTCTTCTCCATACTATTTTTCTAGGATAAAGGGTGGTTGAGGCAATTTTTTTCTCCTTCATAACTTGGGTTTCTTTAAAGTATAGAAAATTCAAAATAAAGCCAGTGGGCTTTCTCCTGGGAAGGAACATGATAGGGGTCTGGAACTCGATCATTTTTAAACCTTCTTGAAAGGTTTCTTCCAGGCAGTAATAAGCAGAGAGGTCAATTCCTTAATCATAGCTTCCAATGACATAATACAGACATGTAGGAAGAGCACCAAGAACTAGAAATATGCTGCCACAAAGGTCCTCCTAGAAGAGAAGCAATAATTCTTCATAGCATTTTGAGTCTTCTCCCCATAACATGAAACTTCAGATATAGACAAAAGCTTGGATTTTAATTCTGGAAATACAGCCATCTGTAGCACAACTCTCTTACCTTGCCTTAAAAATGCTATATGAAGAACCTATGAATTGAAGTCCACGAAAGAGCATCTGTGGGTCTGATGTACAGTAATTAAAAGAAGCTTTGAAGATGGAATTAAAGAACAGATCGGTATCTTATCTTTTTTTCCCTTAATTTTGTTTCTGTTACAGAGTAAGAGGATATGAAGAATGTCCAGAAAGTCTAATTCAAGCTACTGAGCACCCGGAACTGCTACTAACTGCCTTCCAGATACATCCACCTCTTTCCATCATCTGTAAGAGATGCTTACACTCCTTACTTCGCTCCTTTAAATGGTGCTTCAAAGTTTGCTCCATTTTTTGACATTTCCATGAACCTTTTTTCCCTTTTTTAAGAGCTGTTATTGTAAATGACCTTACAAGGCACCGTACGTCCTTTGAAATTTTTAGTAACAATTGATCAATTTTCCAGTGTTTGGGGTGTGTGTGGGGGGTTAATGTTTTTGTGCTAGTGGAGCTGGGCACACAATACATCTGAAAACAGTTAATCCAATTGTCTTTCATCCACAGGTTAGATATTCCCAAAACAACGTTTTAGGAAATGTAGCCTAAACGAGCAGTGACCTGCATACACAACAGCCATCCTTATCCGAGCATCTGTACAGATCACATTTCCCTTTACAGGAAATCACGTAGGATACAAAAGTCTTGTTGTAGGACTCAGAAAAAGAACAGAATCTCAGGCTTTTGGGGATAACTACCCCAAATGTTGTTAAAGAAACAGATATCTCCAAACTAAGATATTTCGAACACCAAAGCCAGAGTCCAGCAGGACAGTTTCCTCAATTTCTTGCACAATAGCCTACAGCCATTTCCACCCTTGGGGAACTGCTCAGGAAATGTAGGAGCAGGACAACATTTTGCACACCAGGAATGTACCACCTTTTATGGCTGAAACAGCAAGCCTAATTTGCCACCGGCAACTCGTAGAAACTAAGTAATCTCATATCAAGAAAACAGCATTGCTGCAGAACAAAATAAAACTATAGTTTGACCCAATTTCAGATTCCCTTGACGAATTTTGGAAGACAAAAACAAAAGTTGATTGTTACAAAGTAACTTCTCTTAAGCTAAAAAATTATGCGTAATGTTAACACGAAACACTTAAATTAAAACAGAATTAAATGGAAGATTTGGAAGTATGCAGAAAAACCTCAGCTCTTGTTAGTATAATGTTGAAACATCGTCCCTCCAGGTGCTCTTAAATGAATAAAGCCAGTAAAGCTGCTGATGAATCACCTACTAAAACATCTCAGCTATAGACCAGGTACAGAGGGGATGTAAAAGCAGTCAAATTCCGAAATCTTAATCGTGTACTGGTTTTATATTTATTATAGTTAGTTGTGGGAAACAGAGGTAACATTTCTTCAAATAAACCACTTTAAGACCTTTTGCTGCATCTGTTAGACTTTTCCCTGTGTGGTCTATGCTGTGCCCACCAGAAGATAGAGTTCTATCTCCAGGGTACCGGAGCTGCTGAAAAGAGGAGGACAAAGGATGAAGGGAAGGAGGAAGAGAGAAAGGAAGGAAATGGCATTGTAGAAAGTTTCATTTAGGTGAATGTTGCTTTGTTTATAAATGGCCCAACTAAAGTAGTACCGAGTTATTTAGGCACAGGTGACAAAGGAAGGTCATGTTCATCTATAAACACTGAGGAATGAGTAATATGAAACGCCTCCTCCTTCCCCCAGGAGCTCTGGTCCTTTCCATATTTAAACTCCATAGGAAAAAAAAAAAAAATCCTTCTGTTCCCAGGAAGATCTCCCCTATTTCCTAACAGAAAGCTTCAAAACTATGAGATGCCCTTCAGAGGTTTGCAAACCCATCTCATTTCCAAAAAATATTCATAGAAAAACGCAACGCAATGAGTTTACAACCAGAGCTGACCGGTGTCGAAAATCTGAGTGGCTGAACACCAGGGATCTCCCAAAAATCCCTGAAGTGCCCTTCTGCTTCAGAAAACCTCACCAGCTTACAACCAAGTGCTAGTAAGGATACAGCTCCCAGCTCAGACCATTCTATTCTGCAGAATGGATTCTATTCTGTACCTAATTGCATTATTTTTCCATACCCACGATGTGACAAAATCAGCATCTGCACATTTTCTTCTACCCCCTACTTCGCTATCTTATTCAAACTTTTAAAAAACACGCATATAAATGCACACACACGAGCTTTTTGTGCATGGATATCTTCACTGCAGTTACCAGCAGGTGTTCTGCTTTCCCCCACCTGTACCAGAGAACGTTGCCACTTGCATTTAGATGCAGATTTACAGGTAAATGGGAATACCAGGCAAGGACTTGCCAATGGAAAACTAGAATATGATAGCTACTTAAAGAGATTAACTTTCTTATTATTGTGTCACTGCACACTGTAATTCAAGCAGCTGGTAGCCTCATTTCTGTAACTACAGAAAATTAAACTGGGAGAGAAAGCTCTTTTTTGTGCTGTTGTTTTCACGGCTACAAGACTTGGTTATGTGTCTTTTGTGCCTGTGGTCCTGAACAGGAGGCTCAGCATTTAAAGGGCAAGAACACTTGTTTCCCTTATAAAACTTGTTTTTTTTCTTTAGATTGCTGGAAAAGTGGTCCTGTAAAAGTCTTCAAATAATCTAAACTAACTTGCAACAGCAAGGTTAACATCTCACCTTTCCCTTACACAACAAAGGTAGGCAATAAATGTAGCAAAATTAAATTTTCTTTGGTTTAATAGGTTTTTCACTGTGGGCTGCTGATTTTTACAACAACAGATTTACATTTTACGAAAACATATGTAAAACACTGTTATATGTGTTATGAAAAGCACGAGTAACTCATTTTGCTGACAGTGGAGACCCAATGGGCTGAGATAAATCTGTCCCACTCCTCACACCTCTCTGGAATTTTGTGCAGCATTAATTTCAGCTTTAGTGATATTATTGCTGGGGTAAATCTGTTTTCATATGAACACTTGGAGCAAAACTGTCTTGGAGCATAAAGAAAATGAAAACTTTTTTTCCTCCATTATAAAATCATCTTTAAGCTCCTTTGAACTCTACTGCTGAAGCAGCTGCCGTGGGTTAAATTAGCCCATCTTTACTGAGGGACAGGCAGCAACCTTTTTCAGAGAAAACCATTTCCATGTGGGTACCTCAGGGGTGTTTAAAAATGTGTGCAGAGTATCTTTTACTCATGTTCAAATTAACTGTATGAATTGGAGAAACTCAGCATGTATCATTAGCTTTGGAATTAGTTACTTTCCTTTCAAAGCATGAGTAATTTGTGTGCCTTCCTATTCCATATGGGATCCACGAGCCCTTTATTGAAGTAACAGCTAGAGAAAGGTAATTACTGGAGAAAAACATAGGAGAACTTAAATAGATAATAGGTTACGTAAAAATCTTAGGCTTATCATTTCTAAGGAAGATTTTCCCCATCAGCCTCAGCAAAATGCTACATGTTTGCCTTAACTGATGGGCTAGATTGAAACTCTGACTCATGGGACAGGGACCAAGATGTGGCTCAAATAAAGAGAAGCCACAAGAGAGAAAAAAAAAACACCCTGAAATCTGGAAAACACAACCAAAGGAGACTGAGCAAACTGAGGATGTCTGGATTGCAGGTGCCTAAGGGGAAGGACAACAGCGTTCTTCTACCAGTGTATTAAAGGTAACTGAAAAGTCAGAAACTAACTCTTCTCCATCGTCACTGGGGAGAAAACTACAAGCAATGAGTTGAAATTGCAGCCAGAGGGAATTAGGTTAGACACTACGAAAAATTTCCTGATGGTAAGGATAGTCAGGCCCAGGAACAGATTGCCCATGAAGGCTATGCACTCTCCATCAGCAGAAAACCTTATCATAGGTAGCACAAACATCTGTTGAGAATAGCTCCTGTGCAATGGTGATGATGCAGCAGGACAAACTGAATTACTTTCCACACCTATTTTCTATATGTAAATCAGGGCTGCTCTATTCACCAAACCCAGTTCCCATTTCCAGTAAGACCATTATAACCACTGTTCTCCCTTTTGGCAGTTTGACAACGGCCTAGCACACCAACAAGTATTCCCCCCAAGAACAAATGACCCTTCTCCCCTTGAGGAGAGCTGCAGGAAGGTGACCAGCCAGCAGAACCTGGTGGCTTCTTTGTCCTTCTGCAAAAGTGGGTTCCAGTCTGGCAGTGGGAGTCTCACCTGTAGCCCCAACGTTACCTGTGTCAGGCTCATCTTAGAGTATTTCTAAGCTCAGGACAGAAGTTTTCCTCTTGTCGACGTTGTGGTGATTTGGATTAAAAACTGTCAGAGTAGAAAATATCTTAGACTGTAGAAAATACAAACTGGTTTATTTGTACCCATTTGACTCAGAGCTGTAGCTCTGTATTTGCACTGACACAAGAGGCTAACACAAATATTAAATCTATAAAATAACAAGCTGATGCTGAAATAAACCCAAAGAATACTTCGAACTAATCAATTCCCTTACGATGAACAACTGAAGACCTTTTACTATTGCAAAAGAGAAAGCTGGAGAAACAGTTTCTATTTCTTGTTAAGCCCTAATCATTAATGTAAGTTAAACAAGTTCTTGGACCCTCTGTGCACGTGTCAGCTCTCATTTGTCCCATGTTATCAATATTAGAAGTTTTCTGGAGCACGGATGATCTCTTAATATGATCTGTCCAACATCCAGCCCAACAGATATTTTAGATACATAGTCGAAAATATTTAATATTAATGATTGTCTTCAGTTGAGAGAAAACTTTGCTTGTCACAGCTACCAAGTAGTCACATTTTGGGGTCTTAAAAAAGCATATTCTTCTCAGTTTTACCAAAATACCTTCAGAAGAGAAAAGCCTGCCAGAGAAGGTGCATAAAACGTTGTTCAGTGCAGAAAGGTAAGCAGAGCAGTTGGTTGCTTTACTGTTCGTTGGTCTTTGGAGCTGGATGCATGAAAAGCTGATTAGGCAGAACAACAAAAAAAAGTTAGTGAAATGCAGACGGAAACGTGGTCAACAGCTCACTGAAGCAGCATTATTCACCTGTACTTTGACTATTTAGTTCAGTTAAATTCATGATCCATAAAATAGAGAGCAATAAAATCAATATTTTTTTGTTGTTGTTGCGTTGAATTAAAGTGTTACTAATCATGCTTGAGAAAACATTGCTCTTAGACACCGTTGTGGTTTTTTTAATCAGGAAGCTGAGCAATTGCAGATGTTATTTCCCCTTGACAAGTTTTGACCCAAGTCTTCCTTAATGCCCTAATAGCTTAAAGACTCCTGGCGAGCACAAAATGCCAAGCTCTGGCATAAAGACACAAGACCCAAACTATTACACGTTCAAAAACCACGCCAATACTTGAGTCTGAGTCTTTTGGGTTTCAACCCAAAGCAGAGCCACAGCTGATGCAAGCCATCCCTTGCAGGGACTCTGTGCCATTCCCCTGCCCTCACAGAGAGGGGGCACGAGCACATCGTGTCTGGGGAAACTCTACGCTGCTTACCAGGCAGCATGAGCATGGGCTGCATGGGCAGGACAGGCAGCAGGGTGGAGATCACCTTATGGTCTCCTGCTTTCATGGTCACTGTTCCTCAACCGTACTAATTTGACGCTCTCTCTGCCATGAGGTTTTGGATTTCCTTGTTTTCCATGATATTCTGTACTGCTGACTTCTCTATTGCTATTTCTCTCATTCTTTCCCCTTCTCCAGAGCAAAGTTGGAAATTTCCAATGTCATCCTTGCCCTTGAACGTGCCTCTAGAGCAGCACAGCTACAGAGATTGAGCTGTGGCCAACCTACAAACTAGAGCTGAAGGGATGGGGAGGCAGTTGGGCACTCGTGCCCGTGTTGCCTTACAGACACTCATGCTTTTGTTGCACTGTTTGGATGCAGCATTTCCTTCAAGAAACAGCTCTGTGCAAGTCAAAGAAATCTACTCTCAACGTGCCTTGACAGCAAAAAAAAATCCAAACCCCTATAATCTTCATGGTTTCAATGCTCATTTAGAAGGTGCCGATCACACTGCAATGTGGGTGCTCTACCCTATTCTAACACAAGTCTAATAAAGGTGCAGTTGCTCCCAAAAAGTATCTTTATACCTATAATTTTACGTTCCTGGCTTTAAATATAAAAAAGCTAGATGTCTTCTAGTTACATTAATATATTAACTCAAGTGATTCTCTCAGCTGAGTCCACCCTTTCAGTGATAACACCCCCATGGTGCCTAAATGGACGTAACTACTTATACATGAGTTAAGGGGGGGCTGATGAATTGCGAATGAGGATGACTTACGCAGCAACGACGCAGAGAATCAGGACGCGTACGTGGGTTTGAACTACAGGTGTCTGACAAGTGTTCTTTTCCCTTCCCCCCTATAGCTTCAAAGTCAAAATTCATCCACCTTGTCCTTTACTAAAATTTAAATGACTGCCCCATACCTCGCAGTTTGATAAGTGAGACTGCTCTCGTTTTCAGGCTAGAAAGAGTTTCTGAAGTAAACATCTGGAAAAAATAAAAATCAATCCTTACCCAGCCCTTCAAGCAGAAGAGAACTTTTCTACAACCACAATTTTGCCATGGATAAGAGCCATTTGCTGCCGTTGTGGTTTGCTCTCACCAGTCTTCCCTGCAGGAACCGTTTGCTCTCAATGTGTTCGTTATTGATGCAGTTGCCATCAGCCTCCACTTGTCTTGGAACTCAATTCCACTGTCTTGGAATTCACACCAGCCTCGTACACAATGCTCCTTGCTCCTAGCGCTATCCCCTGTCAGTTAAATGCACTTTTTTCATTAATAAGGTATCAAGCTGGCATTAAGTTTTTGAAGACTGAAGAAACCTACAGTGTCAGAGGGAACTTTGTAACCCATCTCCTATCAGGTGGAGGCTGTAGGGTCGCAATGTTGAGGACCGAAGAGGTGCAACGCTACGCAAGGTGGCTTTTATACAAGTACAGATGGCATTATCCTCAGAAAAAAAAATAAAAATAGCCCTGCACAATGTTGCTGATATTGTAGCTTGATCACTTGTTTCTAATAAAACCCTGCAGTCTCTAGAAAATCCATCTCCAGCTGTGTTCCAGATAGCTGTGTGCAACTCCTGCAGCTCTGATGCTCTGAGCAATAAGATATGGTTGTAAATGGCTACTTTCATTGCAATTTTAGTGTTGTTTTTACAGAAATGGTAATGTAATCTAAATTTTGAGGACGTTTGTTGAAAAAGACAACTGTTTCAGAGTACTACTACTGTGAAAATATATTATTAATGTTGTCCCTTAAATTTCAGCTGCGTTTAGAAGCTTGAAGGATTCCATGGATGCAAGAAACTTTGCATAAACCAAATTACAAACTTTAGGGGAACAGATGGTTCCATAAATATTATACTAGTCAATTGCTAGAAACAGTCTATTAGATTTAATACCTATATAGACACAGACCTTTACTGAAAATACAGCTGCAGAGTTGTAATACAGGTAAAAATATCATTAAAATGAATAGCCTCTGAAAGAATAAGAAATTACTTAGGAACTTCAGAATCCCAATAAGGACAAACGACCTCTAAGCGTCATCTGCTGACTGGTACAAGCAATTGAGCCAATGTCAAATAAGCAAAGTGACATACAATTTAGCTCTAGCATTCCTAGTACATCATAGCAGCAAAGAAAACACAAAAATGAGGCTATCATATCTCAAAAGCAAAAGAAATTTAACAAATCCTTAAAAAACACACTCAGGACTGTTTTTTAAAAGATTACTAATTATTAAATCCACTGTGCCTAAATGCAAATGAAACAGCATAGCCATAAAAATGGATAAACTTTGAATAATTTAATTCAGACAACCATTTCAAAATGAAGTTAAAACTTACTCCAATGTCTAGAACCAGTAAAACAAAAATTCAGGCTGGAAATTCTCTGTGAATCAGACTAATTCTGAGATTTCCAATAAATAGGTTCCTTCTGGTGGAAGAAAAGGCTATTCCAGTCATTTCAGCTAAGCTTCCAGTTCTCACCTGACCAAAATTCCCAACTAATCAAATATAGAATCATAGAATCATAGAACGGTTAGGGCTGGAAGGGACCTTCAAAGGTCATCTAGTCCAACCCCCCTGCAAGGAACAGGGATATCTCCAACTAGATCAGGTTGCTCAGGGCCTCGTCCAACCTGGCCTTGAACGTCTCCAGGGATGGAGCATTTATCCATCCCTGGAGCATTTTATATTTATCATAATTTTCAGAATCTGCCTCATCTCTACAAAATTATTTTAGGGTGTTAATAGAGCTTAACAAGTTTAGCATGCCAGCCTTTGCTTTGTAGATACTATGTTAGGATTATATTTTAAATGGCATTTTGACCGGAGTGATTCAGCCAAAGACTTGCTGAGGAGCCCTTCCCCAGGACTCCGGAGGTTCACACGGACATATGGATCCGGGCTCTTATCACTGTCTGTTTGGCTGCTCATCTCAACAGGAGCCCACCTCGGGCACTCAGCCCATCCAGTGCATCCTTACACAGGGCTTCCTGAGTGGTCACAGAAGGTAAGTGGACACTTAAATGTTTTGCAAGATGACATTTTATTAAAGGAGAGATGTAAGAGCTGCAGAATTATTATTTTTTTTCCTCCTTGAATACTGAGGGAAGCATTAAATAACCAAGGAACCCTGTGGCCAGTGGAGTAGCAGTCCTGCCTTAACACGTGAACCCATCAAGTGGGAAGCTATTTTAATGAAGCAAGAAGATATTTTTGTGGTAATTTATGTATTTAAGAGGCAGTGCCTCTGAAGACGTGTATTCCAACAGGTTTTGAAAAATCATGAAGTCAGAATGCCTTTTTTTTTGTAGACAAACACTTCAAGAAGATGCATTTTATGTTTCACAGATTAGCTGCCACCGCTCCTCATCCAGTTGAGCTCCAGCATATGTTAAGGTATTCCCTATTGTGTTTTTACAGCCACAAACAGTAAACTACCCAAAGCTCCAAGGAACAGAGCGAACAGCATGTGCTTTGTGTTTCATCACAGAAATCACAGAGAACATAAATTAGTGAAGTCATCTGTGTCATTTATCCACCTAATTGGGCTTCCCAAAAGGAAAAGTTTTCCCTTTCCCCCTTTTAAGTCCACGGTACACCTCCTGATTTTGGAGATAGACATATTGTCACTTAAGGAAGCATAATAAAAAAATATATCGTGCAGTGCAACAGAATGTCAGAAATGCAACTTTTATAGAAACCTTACCATTAACAGCCCAGCCTTTCAAGCCTAGATGCCAACGTTTATATTTCCTTTTCCAAATTAATATTTGGATATGCAAAATAAAAGCCATATTTGCCAGTCTCTTTGGATCCTTCTCTAGGTTCACTCTGGCACTTTGAATCCAGCCTAAGACAGTGGTGGTATTACATAGGCTGGCTCAGGTTCACAAAAAGCAAGTCAAGAAATCTCTTGGAAACGCTTTCCTGAGCATCTGTCAAAGGAAAGAAAAAGCATTTCACATGATCCATCAAAATTGTAAACTGGCCAGTTCAGCCTTTCTTGAACTTGCTCAAGCTCCTTCAGCAGCGGAGTGCCATCGAGGTATGTTTACCCTAGTCTTATAATAGCAGAAATTGGAAGCCTAAATATTATTTGCAGTGATGCCCCTGATAGATTTCCTCCAAGTTCAATAGGATTGAGATCAGGCCCATTTCACACATCACTGTTTAAGCTCCTTTTCTCTTGGCAACTAAACCACCATCACAGCACTCCTGCTCCTCCTGTCCCGGCTCACACCAAAGGCCAGCACTCCTGGAAAACCCTGTTCCTGTCTGACAGCTCCATATATCCATCCCCTACACTTTTAGGAATAACATTAGGAAATCTCTCCATATGGACAGAGGAATAGATCATTCTTTTATACATTTATATCTTTCAGGGCTAAGACTAAGGAATTCATGCTTAATTTAAGGTAAATCTGAGTCAGTTTCAGGAACAGAAGGCTTGAATACATACTCAGATTTATTTTTATTGAATTAATTCTCTTCAAGTTATCTCAATCTTTAATGCTCGGCTTCTAGCATGCAAGTTCTGCAAGTGTTTTTTCAAAACCACAACATCAGTTCTTTACATAAATCAGGCCATTCAAAGAGGTACCTGTGAAGGCTGGAGAAGTAAAAGCCCTGGAATCAACTGTAAAAACGACCCATTCAAAGTTTTCAGATTTCACACTACACAAAATGTTTGAGCTCAGCCTCTAAGTTACTACGGAATAATTCTTCAGCAGTTACTATTATTCTAAGGAAATTCAGCAATAATTTATGATAAATTGCCAGATTGAAGGGCTTGGTCACATTTAAGGTGATGGCTTTTTTGGTTTTGACCAGGCAGAAATCCAGATATATTCTCAGCCACACAGCACTGGAGTCGCCTTTACAGGAGAAGGCAAGCGGGAATGAGCAAGGTTTCATAGTAAGGAAAGCTTGAGTGCACGTCCCATTTGGGAAAATAACCTCTAAACTCATTTTGCATGGAAAATATCTAGTTTAAAATCTGTGGAATAAAGGTTTAGTAATGACAGTGTGGTAAATGACAATGCAGGACTCACAACATGCAGGTCACTTGGGAGAAACACAGGCGAGCCTCAAAAGTGGGAAGAGAGACCTGAGATTCACTCTGAAGGTGGTGAGGCACTGGCACAGGTTGCCCAGAGAAGTTGGGGCTGCCCCATCCCTGGAAGTGTTCAAGGCCAGGTTGGATGAGGCTTTGGGCAACCTGGTGTAGTGGAGGGTGTCCCTGCCCATGGCAGGGGGGTTGGAACTAGACGACCTTTGAGGTCCCTTCCAACCCAAACCAGTCTGTGATCTACTACAATTATCAGCAGAAGGAGCTGTAAGTCAGAGACTGGTATTTGCCATTTGGGCTGACATAATCAGGAACCAGTACATCAAATAAAGAATCAAATGAAGACACCAAATGAAAAGACAGAAAAACCAGCACAGCAGATGGAGATAAATAACGTGACTGTTTGCTGGAGAGAGAGTGCCTGAGAATTACAGCTTATTCACTGAAAAACAGCAGCAGCCACCCACACACCTGCCCAGGCTCCTGTGCCCACGGCAGCATCTGCCAGCTCCAGGGGAGTGGAGCCACGCGCCCACATCCCCACTCCGGGGTGAGGACCATCCCCGGTGACTGCTGCCCACGCAGCTCTGGTGTATATCTACTCCTTCTGCTCGGCCCAGTGCATTAACCAAACCTGGAAACCCAGGGAAGGTTCTGCTGGGCTGCCAGGGAGCCAAACCTGTGCCAAGGAGCAGCTAAACTATTTTGGAGCATGGTCGTGCTGCCTAAAGGAGCAGATGAACGAGTGATTGAAGGAGAAATGCAAAGTGCAGAGGTGACACCAGAGAAAAATGTTTAACAGAGTCCTTGTGCTTTCTAAGTTTATCAGAGGTAAAATATCGTTTGCTGTTTGGCTATAAAAGAAAAAAGTTCTCTATTTTTATTCAACTTATAGGACAGAAAAGCTCTGTTGATTGTGACAAGACCAGCGAATCCTCACAGCAGGCTGCTGGCACCAAACTTTTAATGATTACAGGAAAGTCCCCAACTAAAGCAATAAGAACAAAAGAAGCATCTGTCTCTGGGTAAACTGTTGTCTCAAATTTCCCACCAGGAAACTTGATTGCATTTAACAGAGAAAAACTGCGTGACAAAGTGCTACACCAAAGCCCTTTCCAGAAAACACTAGGTCGACAGCAGGACCTGCACCCTGGCGCAGCAGAGCTGATCCCAGCAGCGGGTTGGGAATCAAAGCAGCCCCGAGAGGAGCTCTGCCTGCAGACCCGGGAGATTCACTCCTCAGAACAGCAGAGATGGCTGCACCACAGATCATCTTCGGCTGATTCATTGAAGCAGGGGGGTTCAAGGAAGGCCAGGAGGAAGCTGGGTGATATTCATCTCAGAAATACCTGCTTCCCAGGTATCTCCACGAGTGATGAGGAACCCTGGCTGAAGAAAGATGAGAAGGCTGGGATGGCAGGTTGTTCACAGGCACAAGCCACGCTATAAAAAGCTCAGTACAGTTCAGGAGAAAAAGAAGGAGGTTTTCTACCAACAACTACCTATATCTACCCACAAACTGACACTCTGCTATGATCTCCTCTTACTAACTAGCCAGCAGAAGACAGGAGTCATATATATCTCCTATTCCATTTCCCTTAGGTCACCTTTACCCTCACTGACTCTTCAGGTATAACTCAGCTGAAAACATCTGTCCTCCCCTGCGATGGCATATTTATAAATCCCCCCTCCATCTTCAACCAGTTAATTTTACCATTTACAACTGTACGACTTAACTCAGTTAAGTATTTGAGGACAGAGCCTCAGCACAGTAATTGTACTGCACAATATACAGCAGAGTCACAGAGGGGCTGAGGCTGGAGGCGCCTCCGAAGACCATTCAGCCCAATCCCTGATGGATCTGAAGCAGCCGGAGCTGGTTGCTCAAGGCCATACCCAGTTGGGCTTTGACTATCTCAAAGGACAGAGATTGCACCACCTCACTAAGCAACCCACCTCTGTGTTCAACCACCCTCACCATAATCACAGAATGGTTTGGGTTGGAAGGGACCTCAAAGATCATACAGTTCCAACCCCCCTGCCATGGGCAGGGACACCCTCCACTACACCAGGTTGCTCAAAGCCTCATCCAACCTGGCCTTGAACACTGCCAGGGATGGGGCATCCACAACTCCTCTGGGCAACCTGTTCCAGTGTTTCACCACTCTCATTGTAAAAAATTTGTTCCTTACATGCAATCTAAATCTCCCCTCTTTCAGTTTAAAGCCATTGCCCCTTGTCCTATCACTACATACCCTTGTAAAAAGTCCCTCTCCAGCTTTCTTGTAGCCCCTTTACGTACTGGAAGGTGCTGGAAGGTCTCCCTGGAGCCTTCTCTTCTCCAGGCTGAACAGCCCCAACTCTCTCAGCCTGTTTTCATAGCAGAGGTGCTCCAGCCCTTGGATCATCTTTGTGGGCTCCTCTGGACCTGTTCCAACAGCTCCATGTCCTTCTGATGTTGGGGACCCCAGAGCTGAACGCATAAACCAGCATTTTCCTGTGTTTAAAAGGAATTTCCTGTATTTCTATTTGTGCCTGTTGCCTCTTGTTCTTTTCACTGAGCACTACTGGGAAGATCCTGGCTCCATTTTCTGTCTTCCCTCCCATCAGGTATTTATACACATGGGTAAGATCCCCCTGAGCCTCCTCGCAGCTAAAATAAGGCATTTTCAACTTGCAAAGAAGAACTACTTGATTTTGTGCCATATTACAATTTTATTGGAGATAGTTCTGCTCTCTTTGAATAAAATTTGATTTTACCAAGATTACCGTGCCATATGC
The DNA here is from genome assembly GCF_009769465.1 of Tauraco erythrolophus. Lineage (NCBI taxonomy): Eukaryota > Metazoa > Chordata > Aves > Musophagiformes > Musophagidae > Tauraco > Tauraco erythrolophus. The sequence continues at coordinate 27,184,992 of NC_141475.1, forward strand.
ATAACTAATCACGAGAGGGCTGGTACACTTATTTCAGCACCGCTGCTTTCGCAACGTGCCCTCAATAAAGCTTAATAGGCCACATACCCCAAACTCTGACAAACCAGACTTTGATTATTTGGAGTTGAGTGGTTTCTTTGTTCTCTCTTAGTAAGAGATGTCAGAGTCATCACAGCCTGATTGGTACTTTTCATCAAACAGGAGAGAAATTTGCACTTGTTATGTAGCCATTTAGAAAGATTTTTGAAGGATGGAGAATTGGAAACAAAATATAAAGAATCGTAAATTAAAAATATGAGATAACCCAGCAATGAAAACAGACACCGAAGAGGATTTCTTTGCAAAAGTTCTTAAAAAATATATTTCTCAGCTAACTATGAAGTCACTTAAAGATGGCCAGGAGGAGAGATCTGAAAACACAACGGCACAAATTCTGTTTGGTCAAGAATTAAGTAACCATTAGCCTGCCCAGATGACACGGGATCCTATTCTTCCCCAAATCAAACCAATGTACATCACAAACAGCATTGAAGGATGCAGCACTGGTCACCCCGTGCCGTTGTCTCCGTGGGACTCATTGCACAACCCCAACCACAGTTGCACGGCCCTCAGGGGTGCTTTACTGCCCAAGCAGCACACGGAGCTGTTGCAGATGCCTCTTAACTACACAGTTTTCAGGGGCTTTCCCTTTCTTTGGCTTCTCTGTCAAAAGAGCTGAGTAACAGCAGCAAATATTGAGATGGTCCAGCGTTTTCAAATTTCTTTCAATTACAGAGCAGTCTGATCCAGCTGAAAATTCACTTTCACGACAAATTTCCGTTTCTCTATGCACAGATAAAGCTATGCATAACAGAGAATAAGCAGCTGCTACCCTTAGTACCATTTTTAGGCAGAAAACACATTTCCTGACTAGCATTACCTTTCTCTAGTTGAAAATATTCACTGTGAAACACTTATTTAGGCTAGTGGCTTGCATTGCTGCTGAAATTATTCGTGCGAGGAAAAACAGCAATGTGTTCATGGTTGGTGGAAACTGATGTGTAAGGGAGATAGGTTCCTTCTCTGACAGCTCAGCATCATCCCTCAGTCCCCAGGAGAGCTCAGATCCCACATCCCATTTGGATTTGGTTCTGGTACAATCCGGGTAGGTTCTCTGCTCACTGTCTACACGGCTGAAGAAAAAATTCTCCTGAACTCAGCTGGGACACAGGATGGGATAGAGTCCACCCAAAGCCCATGCAGAAGAAGCAAATTCACCCATGGAGACAGCACTGAATAAGCCAGAGGAGAAAGAGCAGCAGTGAATATTTCATTAAACAGAAACCTAGCACTGCGTGCTTTACTGCTTCAAACATGCAAAACTCCAGGTGTTTACAACCAATGCAAAATGAATTGCAAAAGCTTTGTTAAATGAAAACCTGTAGAGTTTAAATTATTAAAATTATGTTTAAATTTTAGGTTTAAAACCTAAAAAACCTAAAATTTTTTAAACCTAAAAAAATTAGGTTTAAAACTGCAGTACAGTCTACCAGCTAAGGATAGATCCATAACCCTTGAAACAAAATGATAACGAAAGTTAGAAATGGTCATGGAAATGAAAAATGTCCTCAGAAATGCAAGAGACAATCTCATCCCTGAAAACTGTCTTTTTTTTCCCCCCTGAATATTCAGGTAGTCATCTCGCAGATGTACCGCCTGAGAACTGTATCAGATCCAGCCAAAGAGGATGTAATCATAACTATTTTTACATGGCATAAGTCTCCTCTTTGATATTTTTTAAGAATGCTGATAAAGTACTTCAAAGAGATACATGCAGTCATGCTTATCCTCCCTTCTCCGCGCAGTGTGTATTCCGAGAGCTGCAGAAGGACAGAAAATTCAGCGTATTTTTAGCTGTCATTTATATTTCTATCTCTGCGTGGGATTAAGGAAGTTTCTCCTTCTTCTGAGAAAAACGAACGTACCAAGAATAAAACTGCAAAAAATCAACACTCAGCATCTGCTCAACGAATATTACTGAAAGAATCCATTTCCCAGAGGGATTAACAACAACTGCATAAGCACGGATCAATATTGATACAGTCAAATTATCCAGATGCATGCAGAGAATCGTTTGCTGCTCCTGAAGATAAATTTTAAGACTTAATAAATGTAATTCCTTATTACTCAATGAAAATATTTGGTATGGACGTGCATCCTTCTAACCTCAATAAAGAAATGTGAATGCTACCCCTCCAGCTGAGCTTTAAAATTTTATTTTCAAAGATAGTATGAAAAATTTATCAAATCATTTCGAAGCTTCCTTTAGTGTTTCCAAACGTCACAGTCAATCTTTATGGACTAGGAAATCAAAAAATCAGATTTACAAAAGTCTAGCATCACTCAATCCTGTAAGGAGCCCATCCAAAACACGTAAATTGTAATGGGTCTTTTTTTTTTGTCACAATTAGGCCCACTGAACTAGAGGGAAGTCAATGATCCAGGTATCAAGACACAATTAGGTAACATTTATGTCAAGTGGCCTTAGTTTAAAGATTATTCTACCAGTTTTTCCACTTACAAACTCCTTAAGTAATGTTGTGGAAGTAACAGACTGTTGACTGCACTTTTGTTTACCTAGGGATGGTGATACTTCACAACCTGAAGAGCAAATTAATTATGGAGGAACAAAACCAAGTTTGTACCTAAACTAACTAAATTTTGTTACCTAGAATTTTTTTGCTCCAATTTAATTATAGCTAAATTGTATCATCACTAAATTAAAGCTAAGCCAAATTAGTTCTCCAATTCTTGCCTCAAGAATAAATACTATTTGCCTTCCAGGAGCACTAAACTATAGAAACTGCTTGAAGTTATATCTTTTTAAAAGTGCTTGCTACCTACTTCTAATTAAAACCATTCATCACTGGAATATCATTTGGGTTTTGTGGTGTTTGTTGTTTGTTTTTTTTTTTATATTAGTCTGATAAACATTCCAGACTAAGCCTAATATACTTAATTTTTAGCAAGTAAACGCAGACTCCTGGGCAGATTCATGCTGAACTTTCAGCAATACTGGGGCACTTCTGCAGAAAATCTGCAATGCCCAACATCAAAGCCAGCACCTCAATTTCCAAAGTTGGTTGTGCTCTTACTGGCAGTTAAATGTTTCGAGTATAAATGGCTTTAAATTTAATATTTAATTTAATTCAATTTTGCATTTTAACTTTCATTTCAGTTTAAATGGCCAAGTCTGGATTGCACAGCGATCATTTTCCGAGATGGAAAACTGAGGTTTAAAAACTGAGATTAAGGCTATTGGAATAGTCAGACACTGTGATACTTCGTGGGAAACACCTTACATATACCTTGAATAATATGGGTCATCTTCATCAAGAAAACAGACGCACATAAGAGAAAAACAATGAACTCAGAATATGTACTCCAAGCAGTTTTGAAACACCATTTGAGGAAAAATGCCTTTTACTATGAAAGGAGACGAACCTCGATGGGATTGTAACACAAAGCACTTTTAAAAAGAGATTCAGTTTCTGCATGCTGGGCCTGATCTGGCAATTCCCTTTATGTCAGCAAAAGGCAGAAATGTTTCAAAACATCGCAGAATCAGGCACTCAGAGGAGCGTCCCTGTTAGCATCCATGCTAACTTGTTCTAAAAGTCTCTTTCCATCTCAAATTGTAGAACTTGCTGCCTTAAAACAACATGTACCTCTGCTAATGGTTGAGTTATGAAAGGGAATTGAAAATCAGAAATGTCAAAGAAAGGAACATTTCTAAAAACCGTGTGAGCTTTCACCTTCCTCAAAGCCTGGAGCTGCACAAATTACTGATGAAGTTAAATTCTGGAAAGCCTAGAAGATGTGAGAAGTGTTTCCACTCACACTTTTTCTATCACTTAGTTATCCGTTAGGATTTTTTCTGTTGTTTTTGGTTTTTTTTAATCAGACTTGCTTGCTTCTTTCCTAGGAATTCATTCCTTCGTGAACAGATAAGTGGAGAGCTGTCTTTTAAGCACAAGAAGGTATGAGGATAGTATCTCAGGCATCTGGGACAGGTCAGCAAAGTTGCAACCAGGATACCTGAACAAGAGTGCCTGGGCTCAGCCACAGCCCATGGCCTCTCTCCCGCTCCATGTTCCCTCCTGGGAGGTGGCCCCCATCCCACGGGCAGCAGCAGAGGGATGTACCTGCAGCACCATGTGCCTAGTTGAGCGATGGCAAAGAGCACCTTGCAAAGGAGGAGTTATGTCAAAGAAAGCTTCTTTAGCTGAGCCTGTCCTGGGAGGACCTCAATCCCTCTTCAGACTTGAAACAGCAGTCCTACAGATTGCATTTACCTATCACGGAATCATGGAATAGTTTGGGTTGGAAGGGAACTTTAAAGGCCATCTAGTCTAGCCTCCCTGCAATGAGCAGGGACATCTTCAATTAAATCAGGTTGCTCAGAGCCCTGTCCAACCTGACCTTGAATATTTCCAGGGATGGGTTATCTATCACCTCTACAAGCAACTTGCTCCAGGGTTTCACCACTCTCATCATAAAAAAATTGCTCCTTATATTTTGTCTGAATTTACTCTTTCAGTTTACAACCATTACCCCCTTGTCCTATCACTACAGACCATACTAAGAAGTCTGTCCCCATCTTTTTTATAAGCTCACTTTAAAGGATTGATCCCAAAGCTCTGCTTTCCCTAACAACTGCAAATATTGGGATTTTTATGACAACTTGAGACTTCTGTTTTTAAGCCTCCTGCTAAAGCCAATAAACTGAAACAGGCATTTGCATTTGGCTCCGTTTTCTCAAGTCTCCAGAGTTTCAGAGCATATCTTCTTTGAGGAGACTGTTTTTATTTAGATATGTACAGAAGAAAAAAAAAATATAGCTTCAGCTTTTAATCCATTGCTGAAGTGCCTACAATCACTCTTTCACTCTTAATACCCAAAAAGAAACCACAAACTGCTTGCGAAAGAAAACGCTTCTTGCTGAGCACTTGACTTCCCCCTTGGTGTGCATGGCATGACCATCAACACCTTCCAGTGCTGCTCTCGCCTTGGTATTTATTGGAAAAGTCTTCATGGAGGTGTAAAACAAGAAACACTTCTAAGTTCACTGTCAGAGATGTAAACTATTAAAAAAAAAAAAAAGTGTGGTGTTAATGTAGTGGCTGAAAAAGACCCAACAAGCTTGTGTAAAAGGAAATATTTGGGATGAGACTTCTAGTGGGCTATTACCTCTGTATCATAACTTAGACAGACCCAACCCACCACGCTTTATAACGATATGTATATTTCATACCAGGCCAGCCAGAGAGAAGAACAAGAACTGCCAAGGAGAGAAATCAAACTCCATCAGGTTGGACTTCACCATCTCCACTTCTCCTATACGCTAAAGGCCCAACATCTGCAACGTTTCCACAAGAACACGGGGGTGAGCAGCAAAAATATGGCTTCAGCTGTAGAGTATAACATGCATACATGCTGTTTGCATGTCTGTTAAAACAGACTTGATGACCCAACCCTGTGGGCTAAAATTCCAGTAAAACAACATTAAAAAATGACAGGCACTGTCCAAGTAACACTTAGTCCATGGACTGGCCATGTACCACTGCTGTGATGTACCCTCTGCAGTGAGAGCTGGTGCCTGGAAAGTCTTCCACAGTAACTCCGAATTAAAAACAAACAATATTATTCAAGAAATTAGAGTCGGTTTTGGAAGCTGTGACCATTAATTACTTCTGTGGTTTTGTGGGTTTAGGTTTTTAAACACAACGCCAGAGTGCTTAAAGATCTCCCTGATTAAATAATTCAAAATGTTTGCACTATATAACATGTTTGAAGGGGAGATAAAACTATGCTAAACACTTTGAATTCACAAGCAAGCACCTCATTAACATGCCACGGTATCAAATATTTATTAACTTCTCCACTGTAATGAGCTCATTTAAGACAAGTGTGAGAAAACCCCGTCTTGTATTAAAGTTGGCAATGTTTTATTTATGTGCACTTTAATATTCACTTTAGGCCACACCAAAATATAAACACACAATTAATAATTCATTAATGAGAAAGTAAAATCTATTTCTCCAGCTTGTACAGGCTTATTTCATTCGGAAAAAGACAAAGCAGGGGTCGTGTGCTGTGATGCTGCGGCACACGCTGCTTTGAGAGGGGAACAATCAATATTCAGTTATTAAAAATCTTTTTCCTTCCCAGATTTGCTCAGAGAAGTGCAGCCTTGTTGTTTCCACAGGAGTTGCAATCTGCTGCTTTTTCCAAAAATATGAGAGCAGCGGATTATAAGGGCTCAGTAACAGATTAAAGGGAACCTCAGGATGCTTCTCCACTTGCTCTGCAGCACATGGTTAGGAGAGGGATTGTCAGGGCATGGGAAGACGCCAGGTCACCCAAGTTAATGACTTAACCACTGTAAGAAACCTGCATATAAAACATCGATGGGCTCGTACCTGTTCTGCAGATGTCAGCTCTTGAAAGCAATTCAACCCCAGCTCAGCGACACGATGCCGTGAGCGCGGCAGAGCACCGAGCGCTGTGCCACCAGCAACTTGGTGACCATGTCAACGTAACTCCAGAGAGCTCATCAGCCCTTGTCCCTCCATGAGTCCAGGTGTCAGACAGAGCTCCTCTCTCCCCCTGCCACATTGGCAGTAGTATCAGCAGGACCCAGGCATTACTTTCTCCCTCAGTTAAGTGGAGGAATACTTTAGGAACGTCTCTCTGACATCACCACCCTTATCCACAGCTCTCTTCCAGATTAAAGTTTGGATTCATAGAACGGTTTCAGTTGGAAGGACCTTAAAGACCATCTAGTTCCAACCCCCCTGCCATGGGCAGGGACACCCTCCACTACACCAGGTTGCCCAAAGCCTCATCCAACCTGGCCTTGAACACTTCCAGGGATGGGGCAGCCACAGCTTCTTTGGGCAACCTGTTCCAGTGCCTGACCACCCTCAGAGGGAAGAATTTCTTCCTTATCTCTAATCTAAATCTGCCCTCTTTTGGTTAAAGCCATTGCCCCTTGTCCTATCACTACACACCCTTGTCAAAACTCCCTCTCCAACTTTCTTGTAGCCCCTTTAGGTACTGGAAGGCTGTTCGAAGGTCTACCCAGAGTCTTCTCTGGGTTAATGTTTTTCCACACAGACAAATGTGTGGTTTGGGTGCTGGCATCCAAACTGCAGTGTTTAACAGGTATTAGGCAGTATGTCCTAATTTGGGCAGTAGATTAGCTGAACTTTGTTTCTGAAAGCAGCACTGCTTACACATCCCAAATTTCTGCATTTTTGCCTATACTCATTTTTCCTTTCAGCAGCAATGATAGCTGTAACCTCGTACTATGTACCCCAGGAAGATAAACACTCACCACCGCTTACCCAGAATTGCTGAAAAGTACATTCAAGAATAGGAAATCTCATGTAAAAGCAAACTCTGCACCTCCCAGGGACGATTACCAGAAGCAGTGCTGCTGCGCTCGGCACAGCCTGGGGTCAGGCAGCCCCTTCTTCCCATGATTTTGCCAGCCTCAGCATATACATGTTAGACAGTTAATAAAAACCTCTTGGATTCTGAGGTCTAATCCAACACCCTCTGGAGCAAGCTGTGACACTCAGTATGACTTCAACAAGCTTCTATTGAGCATTACACCTTGGCTCTCGTCCTCGGTTTGAAAGTTAATTAAACACCAAGTGCTCTCACCAGCAGCCTGGCTCGATGGGAATTACTTGACAAAGAGTAGCGCAAACCTGCCCTGTAACTGGGGCTGCTGGTAGTTGTGGCACAGCAATGGTGTGTTTTGGGTAAAGCTCACCTTTCTCAGTTTTACCTGCTCTGTCTCTTGTGGCTGGGTCCTTCAGGTCCACCCTTCTTCAGGTCCTTATGGTCACCTTCAAAGGGCTGTCCTTCTCCATCATCCATGGTCCCCCCCAAAGGGCTGCCCCTCTCCATCACACACGGTGCACCAGGGATGACAAACGCTGCTCTCCAGAGACATGGCATGGGCTTGGGAGGCAGCCTCAAGTTAACCCCCCTTCACACACCCAGCCCTGGGTGACAGGAGGGAAACTTCATCCTCAGAGAAGTGGGTCTTCTGCCAATGACATACCTGGGCTGTCTCAGCCATCACCTTTAGAGGAAACAGGGCAGTTGCATAAGGCATCTCCTCACTTATAAAGCAGGTCTTTCGTTGTACATAAAATGGGAAAACAAGGCTGTTCTCACTGTTTACCTTATTCTGATGATTTTCCACAGCTCTGATATTATGAAACTTGTGGAACTACTTTTTCTGCCCCTTATATAACTCTCAGGCTCACAGTATTTTGGATAAAGCACGCTATCAAAGCATTAGAGGGGGTATATGCCCCTTACCTAAAACAAAACAAGTTAGAGAGGGGCTGAGATGCTCTCAGGCTAGTGGCATGTTTCCATGGTCAGGCAGCAAGTAAGATAAGAACTTGTCCTACACACAGAGTGGGGTTGAGGATACATGGTGGTCACTACCATAGACTGGTAAGTGAATTAAACACAATACACTGTACTCATGAGTTTTGTTTGATTTGATTTGCTAAACACTACCTAGAGGTTAGAAAACTGAGTATACCTTTACACACAAAGAGGAATACTGCTGTGATAACTTCAACACAGAAGACAACTGAGAATTGCTTATCTTTCTGGCTTACTTGTAAGGCTACATGATCTAGAGATAAAAGCCAAAATCATTATTTCCTGTCCATACAGACAAATGGGAACAGAATCAATTCTATCAGAGAATTATTTTCAGAGAGGTTAGATGCTAGATATCATGCTTTATCATTAACTCTTACTGCTAAAAATAACCCTTTTGAACATTAAGAGTCAACAAAATTATTAGCTATTCTAGACAGTGTGAGATGCCCTTGGGTGAGATAGACTTACAGGGTGGTACAGTACTCTAGGAACAAATCAACAGAAAAATTCATGTACACAGAAGATTACCCACCCTCTCCCCTCAAAACATATTCGTGACGATTGATAATCTCAGCCTGGCTTTGCTGAATGCAGAGCAGCTAGTGTTCAGCAGAAGCTCAGCTGAAATCCTGATCGAAAATAAAACATCACTCAATCCATTTCCCAAGTGGACTGAGCAATGAGGACGTGCGTATCCGACAGAAGATTGAACCTGAAGTGCATGCCAAGGCAAGAAATGAATCATTTGCTGCCAGACATGGTCATACACATTTGCAAATGCAGCTGGCCATTTGCCCACCTCATTTTGGAAGCCCAGCTCTTGTTCTTGCTGAAGGGGGAAAAAAAAAAATAAAAAAAATAAAAACTGTTGAGGTTGAAGTAGCAGTGTCTATAGCTCTGAACCTATGAGATCAGAAAAATCCAATTCAGGAAAAGTTTAGGATAAATCTACGTGTAAGTCTCACTGTGCGAAATAGATACAGTTCAATGAAGTTGAAACTTCTCCAAGTAGGTGAATGATTACCATCACTTCATGGAGATGAGGGGAAATATTAGTCATTCTCGGTGTACTTTATATTAAAAATGAAGAATAAAATGCTTCAAATAAATAGTAAGTTCGTAAGGATTTGACATCACATAATGAATAATGCATCAGTGCTTGGCTTTGGGAAATCCTGGCTCCTAGACTTGAATTCACGGACAAAGAGGCACATGGATAAAAAGCTTTTACCTCTGACTTGACAGGTGAAAAATTTAACATACATTTTCAGAGCTCCTTGGCTGCTAAGTGTACGCTTTTCATTTGGTGGAACTTTAGAAGTTCAGGTGACCAACATTTGTGACCTACAGAACTGATGGATGGGGAGAGGCTGTTCAGGAGGGCCAGTTGTGATAGGACAAGGGGTAATGGTTTTAAAATAGAGGGAGGTAGATTCAGGTTGGATATTAGGAAAAAATTTTTTACCATGAGAGTTGTAGAACACTGGAACAGGTTGCCCAGAGAGGTGGTGGATGCTCCATCCCTGGAGACGTTCAAGGCCAGGTTGGACGAGGCCCTGAGCAACCTGATCTAGTTGGAGATATCCCTGTTCCTTGCAGGGGGGCTGGATTAGATGACCTTTGAAGGTCCCTTCCAGCCCTAACCATTCTATGATTCTATGATTAAGTTTCAAAACAGCATCACTATGCCATCTGAAGATTATTTTGGTGTGTTTTGTCTTTTTGGTATGTCCATCCAGTCGGGAATGTTTGATTTTTTTTTTTTGTATCAGACACAAGATTTCTCCCTGGCAGCTAGGCATGACAAAAATGTAAAGAGTACTTATTCTGCTACGCTTTTCTAATTGTAGACAATTTTTCAGAATGATTAACACATTTTGGATCTTTCTCATGTCTGTCGCAGAAAACGTCTGCCTACACAACTAACACAACAGCAGCGTGAGTCAATGAAGAGCTGACGACCTCTTTGAGCTATTTAGAGAGGCAACAGACATATGACATGTGACCTTACTGCTGCTGTTATGTTGAACCTTATTAAACGTAGGCATGGGTATATGGGACCACAACTCTTCGTTTTCCTTCCTACGTTAGCCAAGTTCATGAGAATTATCACGTCTTGACATTAACAGCAATTCAGACAATGATAACTACTCTCACAAATATCTAAACGACATGAATTCATTGCATCTTCTATTCCTATAACGTAAATCTGTCCTCTTGATCCAGCCAGAGAACAACTTCTTCCTATTACCTACCAAAGACCTGCAACAACTCCATTAACATCCGTTAGACAAAGAAAACATCAGAATCTAGGCCATTAGTCATTTGGTCTAGATGCAGGTAAAGGGGAAGGAAAAAAAAAAAGTTAAAAAAAGAATATAGAAGGTTTTGACAGGATAAAAGCCTCCTGCTTTGGAAATAAATGCGTCTGCTTCACCTTGATGCTTATTTCTGATAAATGTCCCAGCTTTGCCTCAGTATGTATCTGGCAGCAGGACCGTTATCCTCTGACAAGGTCCTATTCTATAGGCATTATCTTAGCAGAGACAATATGATCAATTTAAAAACACCAAGATGCACAATTTGTTTCAATGAACGTGACAAGCACATGAAATAACCACCCCCCCAGTCCAGGGAAGGGTGTGCAACATAAGAATTTCAACATACAAGTTTTACACAATGGAGTGTAATTAGCTACAATGTTTTCTTCATGGGGTTATTGCATACAAACAAGTATTGCCATAATTCTTTTGATAAGACATTTTCCTCTCAGGTTCCTCAAATAAAACCAGTGGCTTTACATGCATTATATTAGCATCATGGTTTTTAATCACAAACGTGCATTATCACAGGGTTTCTATTGGCTGAAAGAGCATCTAGCACAGGTCTGCACCTGTGCCAAGCAGAGGAAGGAGATGCATTTAGTGAAGCAAACTCGAGCTGCAGTTAAACATGTATTTTGATGCATGAATCATCATAAAATGCATGCTTTGGTGACCAGGCATGTCTTCAAGCTCAGAAAAAAAAAAAACACTCAACGCATTTAGAAACCAATGAAAAATTCATCGTCCTTCAGAGAAATTTGACTATGGAATAACCTTTCAGAGGAGAGTTGGTAACTCAAAACTTTAAGGTCCTTAGGAAATGCTGGGAAGCATCTCTCTGAGAAAGTTTTTAATTTTATGAATATTCCCTTTTATTCATAACACCAAGCTGTTGTCTCAAATGCAGCAAAAATGCCCTTTTGACTCAAAAAAAACCCCAAGGAGGTGTGGAAGCTAGAGACTCCATAAAGTCCTCCAGATACTCAGATGTTGCCACAGATTTTGTATAGAAGGTTCATAAACTGGAAGCAGTATAAAATCCTCAAACTAGTTAGAGAGAGTCTGCCCCATAGTTCATCTCCAACTCAACACCCATTACGCTGCGTCTTTCATTTTCTCTTAATTCTCCTTACAAGCTTGCAAGGTCTTTCTTCAAAAGCCAAAGGAAATATGTTCATTTCTTTGAGCTAAATTTTGTCCTAGAAGGTGTGAACTAAAATAAAAAACGACAGGTAATCAGGTTGCATATTACCATACCTACTGATGCGGCTTAAATAAACTAACTGCATTCCTCAAATTAATTTCTCTAGTCTGCATCCAAATTCATTTGAAGTCACTAGAAACATTACCATCAGCTGCAACAAGTTTTGAGTCCAACTTGTAGAATTCCTGTTCCTTTAATTGTGTTTTTCTGACGACAAAATCTTCAGTTAAGGCAACAGCCAACAGCTCACTCTTAAGAAGGTTGAAGTGTCACAACTCAGTAAGTGCGTCAAATGAAGAACATCTGCTCATCTGCATCCACAATATCAAATACATCTGCCCCTTGCCATAAAAAAAAAAAAAAAATTTTTTACTTTAGGAGCTTTTTTCCCCTAGAAGTTCAGCTCCTGCCTTAGAAAATAAATGGGATAGTTTCACCTCATCCCTCACCCTGTGGCAGGAGTACCTCTTGATAACATTTTATTCTATTGGTATTTTGATCAATTAATAAATGGGGCAGTGGAATAAAGCAACGTTTTTCAGTACTTCTGGCAGTATATTGCTGCTCATACTCAGCTTGTTACCTCTTCTGTGTCAATGCAATTTCTGAGATGGATGTTGAGGATTGGCTCTCACCTTGGGGCTAAAAGGCGGAGGTTGATGTTGGAGGTTACCATCCAGAAAGACTTCAAGTTCAAAGTAGATCTCCAGCCCAAGTGAAGAAGTGCTCTCACCTCTTTTACAGCAGCCCCAGGAGATGTGATGCTCTCAGAGGCAGCACAGGACATGCACCATCCCTCAGCTTTTATTCTAAAGGGCACTGTAAACACAACCACAAACTGGAAGACAAAGATTGTGAAAAACAACCTATTTCATCCACTCTCAGCTCAAGCAAGAACTGTCATTCTTCACTACCCTCTTCCCAAACTCAGTGTCCCCAAAAACTGCCACGGTGTGCCAGTGGGCTGCAGCTCTCAGCTCCAACATGTTTTGAGAACAAATGAAGTCAGTGGCTCCTCGAGTCCTTGCCAGGGCATCATGTCCCACCTCAGGGAGTCATCTGTATAGTGACAACTCCACTCATCCTGCACACCCAGAGCATCCAGGGTCCTTCTACAACACAGGTAGCTGATAGCCATCCCAGCCTGATAACCATCTTATTGATGAAAGAGCTCGGCAAAGAAAGAAAAAAAAAACAAACACACAAACAAAAAACCAAACAACCACCACACAACAGGAGAAATAAAAAGTTAATGACAAAATTGACCCACATTTTTCCAAAACTGTCAAGCAGCTTGAGGTTAAAGCTAAAAACAAAACTGAGGTCTCCAAATTCAGTGGCCCAATTCTAGATTTCTCAATTCAAAGCACTTCATAAGCCAAGTCCAGACGACTATTCACAGCCCTAAAACACAGGCAGCAATCATGAGATTTTACAAACACGCATTAACGAGTCACATTACCTGACTTGTAATATTCTCATTTTTTTACTGGTGTCATTTTTCAAATTTTGCTCTAATTCCAAGGTTTAAAAGTAGATATTTTTTTTTTTTTTTTTAAATGAACTCTAAGGGATTCTTCCCCATTCTTAGATAGTTTAGGTAGACTTGGTTAGCTTGAGCTACCAGGAGAGAAAACATCTGCTCCAAGATTAAAAATTAAGTCACAAAAATTGTTAAAGGCTTCTGCTTATAAACAACCGCTCATTTCTGAATGGTCATCTCATAGTGTCATACTCTAAGCATGCTTTAAAATCCCATATTCCCTCTTTTCACTCCCTACTGGAGTTAAACTGTAGTTCATAAAAAGAACAAATGAAATCTGGCATAACATTACATTAATGCAAGTAAAGTGTCATTTTCTTCCCTTATTGATTTAGACCAGTGCAACTCCATCAGCAATCTTAGTTATTATTCCTCTTAATCACAAATGTTAGTGGAAGCAGAATCAAGCCCTAGGGGTTCCTGATGAATTTTTTTTTAATGAGTTTTGCTAATATGACTCAGCTGAATGAGTTTCAGTAAACCATCCAGAGAATCCAGGCAGTTTCCAGACAAACTTTTCCTGTATTTCTTACATTAAAGTCCCCTGGGATGGATGCAGACAAATTGGTAGCTGCTAAGACTGGGTATATTCATACTCCCAAGGGAAAATTTACAACCACTATACATTGGCCCTAGTTTTCTCCAGCAGTATTTGCTGTAGGCAACGTTACAGAGGTGAATACTTCAGAGACTTAGTAGGATAGAGGGGAAGCTGCTGAACATTAAACTTGGGACAAAGGAACAGAAAGTCAAGGGGCAAAAGAATGATAAAGGACTATTTTTGTCTTGGAAAAGGTCACTGTGAAAGTTGAATTAAAATGAATAGCCACAGTACAGAACAGCCCTGGGATACTTCAAGGAGGGGTTATTCAATGAAGTGTCAAACTACACGTATACTTGCTGGGAAGCAAGGTCATACCTCCAAGGAGACTTCTTTGGGAAAAACTGATTCATTGTTTTAATGTAAATACTGACTTTAAGAGAGATATAAAAAATGCTTAGAGCTCATAACCCAGCCTTTGGGCAGCTCTTCTGAAGCTGACTTCTTTGAAGCAAGAACCTTACCTCCTCCACCGAAAAACTATCATATGAACCACACAAGGGCAGAGTCCAAGTTAAAAAACACCACCTACACTGATTTTCCTTAAGGCACATTAGTAAAGAGCAATAAATATGACAGCAAAGAGAACTTGGATTGCTAATAGTTCAAGCTCAAAGTATTTGCACAGAAGACCACGGCAGAAGCTGTTACCCAAAGCATATAGGAGGTTGCCACGTACAGAGCATTGTCAAACAAAGGACACTGTCTGCAATTCAAATGGAACAGTAAAAAACCTTGAATCCCTATTTTCTTGGCTTAAAAACCTTACTGAGACCAGCACAGCAACATATTTCAGTCTTTTAACAAGGGACCGGAATCCATGGGTCTTCTACTGAGCAATATTTACTCATGGAAGAGGCACAGTCACACTCAAATTTAATCAGAGTGAGAGCAAATCAAGCAACAAGCCAACTAGGGAAGTGTGCAGCTTCTGATGGAAATAGACCATAATGCCCATTTTTGACTGCAGTAGCAATGTAAAGAGTTATTTAAGTTAATTTCATTTGCTCTTCTGAGACTACAAACCAGAAATACTCTCATAATTTCTGTCCTTTGTCGTCATTTTGCTGTTCTTCAAAAATAACAACAGTAATCCTTTCAAGATAATTAGTTATTGTTCAGACAAAGCAACTGGATAAACATTTCTTTGTAAATATTTAAATCGAGAAAAACCCCACAAAATTATATAAAACATTTTAGAATAGTTGCTTTCGATGTTGAGCCTCTTTCAAAAATTCTTTTGAAAAACCCTGTTTGCTCACATATATTCAATATAATATTTCTGTTTATGGTGTTAGTATAACATCTCCAAATTAAACCCGCAATGTTGTCAAGCTTTTCCTAAACAGAAGGTGGGGAACTGCACAGATATGTGTGGAGAAAGGGAGACACCGTGCCTGTGCAAACACTGGTTTGAGCAGTGCTACTGGTATGGGAAGGCTTCATCCCATAGAGCATCCCTTGGGTGAGGGAGCTGGGAGCCATCAGGTCAACTCAACATTTTTAAAGTTTAATAAAAGTAGAATTTAACAGCAAACCACCATGGAGCAGCACCCAACCAAACTTTCTTCAAGGAGGAGCTTAGTTCTGGAACCTAAACGTTTTGGTACAAGTGAAATAAAATTAGCTCTTCCTTTTTAAAGCTCTTTCCTTGATCTCATATCTTTATCAGGTTCCATTTTATTGACCTCTTAACCATACTTTTCAAACTTTTTTGGTGGATTACTTATTGCTGGAGATGTGTATGTCAGCCATCCGAGTACTAACTCCTGGATTCCAAGACCACATCTGGAAGGCATCTAATTACACGTGGGGTAAAGATGAGTTTCTGCTCTGAAGGGACTTTCCAGTTTTGCAGTCCCTTAGAGGCAGCCCTGGCAGAAGCAGTGTGAAGGATGCTGCCAGAGGCAGTTGTTCCTGCTTTCAAGGAGTCTCAGTTTTTCCTGGTGTTTTAAATCCATTGTGTAACCCCCAGCCTGGGCTCCTTCCTCTGCTGTCTAGTTCTTGTAACTTCGTATTTTATAGTGTAACCGCTCCCAGAATTTAAATCCATCAGGAAGGAAACATTGAAATGTACCTTCAATAGCTGCACTTCTGGGACAGGGAATACAAACCACCATCAACAAATCAGCCAGGATTCAGAGATCAAGTCTCTGAAATTCACATCCCAGCCCTGCAAAAAATAAATTAAAAAAATAAATAAAATTTAAAAAAATAAAAGCTATGAAAGCATTCACAATTTTGTCCTTCCAAGACAAGTTTGAGAATATTCAGATCTTTGAACTGGTTTTTGTTTCTAATGTTCTGCATCAGAAGTTCCATGACATTCTTGCAGAGGCTGCAGACAGGTTTAGCAGACAGCAAGCTGTTCTCCCACCAGGAAGCTGGGACCAGACCACTTCTGGGCTTCATCACTGGGCACCCCACAGAGCTCCAGGAATAACAAAGCATTGAATAGGTCCTAAATACTACAAGTTTATTCCATTTTTCACTTACTTCAATTTCCACTTTTTTTTTTTTTACGTTTGTTAGCTAATTAGCACCTCGTGCAGTCTTATGGTTTAGAAATTTCAAAGCTGGATTTAATTAAGCTAAATTGTAAAGTGCTTTAAATTGCATTTTTGCTCTTTTTTTTTTTTTTGATGGGGAATATTTCTCTATAAGCAAGCCCATTTAATTTTTCTCTGTTTCTTGTAGCATTTGTCATAAAACAGGAGCTGAACAAAATGGGCCAGAACAATTGTTCACTTTTTTCACTCTTCAGAAACAAGCAGCCCTAAAAAAACTTCCCAAAAGACCATCCCATCCAAAATTTTCAAACGCAATCTACTCCTGACACTCCAAGATCTTCAGTCAATTAAGGGTCAATCAACTATAGGTCTTAAGTCATGTTTTACCAAAGTCTACAAAACCTATCTTGTATTCTAATATAAATAGAAGTTTTTTATAATCTACATTTTGGTGCATAATCACTGAATGTGGGTTCAAAAGTTCAACATCTACAGACAGAAGAGTAAATTTTACCTTTATGCATGCAGCTACACTATATCAGCCAGGATTTAAGTGCAGGCGCTTACACAGGAAATCAAACTGTCTTAGCCTCTAAGAAGTTGATTAATTGATGTTTCTTCCATTGCTGAACTTCCACTTTGCACAGGGCTCCTGGATTCCTTTTGCATCCAGCCCCCTTTTTCTTTGCCTTGAAAACAGCTCCAACATTCCCATTTGGAGCAGAGAGAGATGCACATTGCTAACGTGCACTCTCTCAAAGCTTATAACCTTTTCTAGAGATGCATCCATCAGAATAACAGTCCTCATCTTCACTGGCAAGAAGACATTAGCTACAAAATGGTGCTTCAAAAGCACTTAAAACTTTGGCCATATGTTTATAACCTTGTTTTTTGCAAATTCTCTTTAAAGAAAAAAAAGTACAAAAAAAAAAAGAAAAAAAAGGGGAGATCCTGAAGTTAACAGCTGTTTCAGCTAGAAAGGTATTTCACACATTGAGAACCTGCTTACACAAAGCTATTATTGTGTTTATATAGGCAAAAATCTGGTTTCCTAATTAGCACTGGGAGGCACGTAAAGCAGGCCTGATGCTGCCTGGCCAGTATTCAGAACATTGCAAGTCCACAGTGTTTGTTTGGGGTTTTTTTTCCCCTAAGGACAGGCTCTTGAAGAAATGAATCCTCCTACATTAAAATAATGACTTGACACATGGTTCATCACAATGCCTCCACAATGAAATGCTTCTTTTACTGTTCTACTTAATAAAATCTGACTATGAAACATTTAATTCCACAAAAACTGCGTTAAGTATTAATTATCTTGTGGACAAAATGTAAACCCCTCCCACTCAAAGCAATAAAAATACTCACTAATCCAACAGGATTCAGTAAAATAAATCCCACTGAAACTTTCAAGTCAGTATAAACACAGGGCATAGCTACAGCATATTTCTCTTGACATAAATTCTGTTGCTAATAATTTTCTCATTAAAAATAAACAGATCATCGTTTCCACAGAAACATCTGGATGCTGGGGGTATTTTAAGAAAGGGTGGAGATAAACAGCAAGCTGTGTCCTAGTAGACTGGGTTCATGGATAATAGAGAGGCACATGAATTACAACACTTCAAAACAATTTAGTATTTTTCTTATTTCTCCACTCTGGAGGAACTGACTTTGCTATTCATTTTCTACCCCCTCTGCTAAAACCCTTTTTCACCACTTGACAAAGGAGTTATCAAAAACTACTTTCCTGGTTTAAGACAATCTCTGGCCATTCAGCCAACCTGTATCAATATTCTCTCACAATCATTTCCTTGTCTTAGATGCTGAAATATTTTAACTCTCAGTTTCAGGAAGGTCATTCAATGGATTCAGGCACAAGTCCCTCTGAACTGCCCCATTCCACCAGCTTGTAGATATTTGGCCAGCTTCTGGAGCAGGTACAGAAAGGCATCTTGGAGAAGATCTTATCAGCACAATATTCTTACACTAGTGTTTTGTAAACAGTATCTGTGCTGGTAGGACTGGCCTATTGAGGCCAAAGTCCAAGGAGAAATAAGAAAAAAGATCACCCAAAACATCTCCAAATTTCTGGAATAGTCTGGTAAACTCTTGACGTTATTCACAGCTTGAACTTTTTGTCCAGAGGATGTAGGCACTAATAATAATCCATTTAAAAAAATACCACAATGGTTTTAAATCCTGTCTTACAGCAATGAAGGGTCAGAACTCGTGAGGTGTCTCTGCTCCTTCCCACAGCATGAGTTGTACCACTCCTAGGATCCCATATATACCCAAAAGAGACTCTATGAGAAAAGAACTTCAGCAAGTAGTCAAGAAATGAAAAACAGCTTCATAAACTCTGATGGATGGAGTTAAAGGAGTTTATCAACAGTCCAAGGGTGAAAATAGATGTGGTTCAAGCTATTAAAAAATTGTAGTGGGCACAACAATGCTGACATGCAGCACAGCCACCAACTGAGCTAAGTTATCACTGTGCTCTGGATGAATTATTAGCTAAAATGCCCAACACCAACTGCCATAAACACAAGCAACTGAGACATACCCTTGTCCAGCCCACCCTGGAAAGCATTTAAGTTTTGAAATTCATTGCATAGGCAGAGCACCTTAGCCCTCAGACTCTAAAAGCTGAAATAACATGCAATGCACAGGTACATAAATCATCTTATAAATGTAACATTCTCAAAGAACAAAGTATAATTTATACATTTTAAAGTTAACTTTTTTTTTTAATGACAGCATATACATGACCCTTTTTTGCAGGGGAGTTTCTCCCACTTTTCAGTAGTTCCTGCTGATTGGCTCTGCGCATTCGCTGCCCTCCCTATGCTGTCCCCCTTTCACCTTCTCTGTAGATGCTCAACTCTTCAGTTCTGCATTCAACAACACTTCAGGACGCAAGAAATTACTTGCTGAAAGAGCCAGGTAGCAACAACTTCCATTCAGTCTGGAATTCTGGATCAATTTGACTCTAAGCCAAGTCATCAACAATGACACAAAAAAGTCTTCTTGGGCCTCCTCACAACCTTTTGTGGCTTTCTGCAAAGCCACAAGACAGTTATTAATATCATATCAAATTTCCATAACCGTGTTCTGTGTTCATCACTGCAGTGGGCAGAGAAACCACACCAGAAGTGCTCGAGAAAATCAAGAGTACACGGAGAGAGAAGTGCTCATTGTCCATCTATGTCAGGATGCCAGGTATGCAGAATTTGGAAAATCAAGACATTTAAAACACACCCTCATGCTCTTCAGCATCTTTCATGACCAGAGGCAGAGTACAATACAATTCAGGTGGAGGAAACCTTTATTAGCTAAAAGATAGCACAAGTGCATGGACTATTTTTGTTTTCATGTTGAGGAGATTCAGTAAAATTATGCCAAATATACCAACTGTGTGAATACTGGATTCTTTAGTGTCATTTCATCACCTAAAATACCTTCAGATTAGGACTTATACATCGTGCTCACTGGACCAAACATCCAACCTTTGAGATGTTTCTTCCAGGTTTATTAAATGGATTATTACAAGCGACATCACAGTGCTGAACTAAATTATGGTTTATAAATGAAGATGTGGCAAAGCCTTGAGAAGTGAAACGGATTAACGACCTCATAGAAGCAGCAGCATATAAAAGAAGGTGACATAATCATAAAATTAACTCTAAAGTTATTGTTGTTTTGTTTTTTTTTTTTAAACTTACTTACATGCAGATGCTGGGGCTGCATGGGCAAAGCAACGGCTCCAGCGGTGCGTGGCACAGTGAGAGGGACTCGAGGCATTGTTTTCTTCAGGTAACTTTGTGTATTGTTGTTATTTTTATTTCCACAGGCAAATCCTGACAAGAACCTGGCTGTGACTTGTTTTCTTGCTTTTAACAGATATTACCTGCCTCAAGATATTTCTGAATGACATAATCACGTGTATGCATTTGCATGTTGTCACCACAGGTTACGTGGGCAGCACAAGGTCTCAGCAGACGTGTCCATCATTTCTTGTCCATGGGCTCCAGAGGACACCGGAGAGCTTTTTGTCCAGCCTATAAACATACAACAGCCACACTGGCTGCAGAACTCCGGGCATCTGTCCTGGTGTCAGGTTGTAGGGTTTTATTCCGCAGGAGGAAACTCATTCTTCTGTAGCAAATGACACTGTAATGACAATAAACGCAGGAGCCATCTGGAACTGGGAGATGCTTTTTCTCAAGAGGATTTTTAAACTACTTTGGAACAGCACTTCTTGTTACGGTGTTAAGTTTTGCATTACTTGCCTTCTAAAATATGTACAGGAACTAATAAGTTTAAAGAATCTTGCTAAAAATCAAAGGAACTGTCATCAAAAAGGGCAAAACCTGTAAGTCCTGCTCCCTTTAGGTCTTGTAAGAAAAGAGGCCAATATCTAGCTTTGAGAACCAAAAGGATTTCAAGCTTCAGGACAGAGTCCCTCCATGCCACGGGCACAGGCAGAAAAACTTACCACCTTGAACGCACATCTCATCCGGGGGACCTTTATGTCCTTTACAAGCAGCAATTAAATTTCAGGATGTTACTTTTAGCATACATGAGGACACCATGACACAAGTGAATGCAGAGATCATGGAATAAAGCAACAGAGAAGTTTCATTAGCCTCTTCTGAGGTCATTACAGATCCACCTCTCAAGCCAAGTACCCACTGACAGGCTGTTAGTGCAGCAGATGTAATGAGCATCCGTCTGCACCTCCTGGGGGATGGAGGCTGAGCAAAATCAACTGGGAGTACACAGGGCAAGAATAATATTCTTGCATTAAGGAATTGAGGATGTTATGACTCATTCAGCTTTCTGTTATTGGGAGATGAACCTTGGGAAAGAAGAGATTGTGTATGAATATGGAATAGCGCGCAAGAGTCGAGCGCAAGACAGGCTCTGATGGGTGCATCTTATGTTGGATTTCCATCACTTGCATCTACAGAGCTATAAAGCATCTCTGCCCTCTCACAGACTGAATTGCCTTATGCTCACTGTGCACTTTGGGACACAAGTTGTCCTATGGCTCTATACCTAAATGCCAAAATACCTACAACACTTCTGCTCACACCTCTCCTATGAAGACTGTTCAGCCTGGAGAAGAGAAGGCTCTGGGCTGATCTTATTGCAGCCTTCCAGTACTTAAAGGGGGCCTACAAGAAACCTGGAGAGGGACTTTCTGCAAGGGTGTGTAGTGATAGGACAAGGGGAAATGGCTTTAAACTGAAAGAGGGCAGATTTAGATTAGATATAAGGAAGAAATTTTTCACTCAGAGGGTGGTGAGGCACTGGAACAGGTTGCCCAGAGAAGCTGTGGCTGCCCCATCCCTGGAATTGTTCAAGACCAGGTTGGACGAGGCTTTGGGCAACCTGATGTAGTAGAGGGTGTCCCTGCCCATGGCAGGGGGGTTGGAACTAGGTGATCTTTGAGGTCCCTTCCAACCCAAACCATTCTATGATTTTATGAAGACCTCCAATCTACTCCAGCTTCTAACATGTAAATGTTCTCAAAGCTATTTTACCAGTAGTTCTTCAACAACTCATCTATAGCATTAAATCTTTTCTTAAGATTAATTTTGCAGTCTTTCCATTAAGGTTTTGAGTGAACTATTAATCATAAGACTAAGAGACTCTTAACCAATTGATGGTTTTACAGTTATAGCTGTTATTAATCAAATATTGCTTCGCTGCATGCTTTGTAACATAGCGTTTTATATTTTTACAATCACTTCACACCTAGCTTGTCACATTCCCAATTGCTTTTGTATTTAATGCAAAACAGAAAGAAAGAGATTCACAAGCAAAATAATTAGCAATTTTTTTGAATACAAATGCAGGTTTTTAAAGAGGAAGATGTTTGTTTCCATGGCATCTCTGTCTTGCACAGCATTGCACCACAAAGATGGCAGCATTGAAAGAGCCTAAGCACAACCAAAGATTTCTCATGAACCTCAGCCCATCTCAAGGCACAGTATCTTTCCATGGTCCCTTGTGAATAGCACCAGCAACGTGCCACGTTCCCCACGCTGCATGTAACCTGGGAGTCACAACGAAATCTTGAGAAAACAGACCCCAGGAGCCAAGACCAAGGGGCTGAGAAAGCAGCAACCCAGACTGAACTCTGATCCAAAGTCCTCAGCTCATATGCAGTCCCCAGGATATTCTCAAAAGCACCTTCTGCTTTTCCTCAGCCATGAAGTTACTTTTCCATAACCAGCAATAACTGCTTTGTCTGATACCCATTCCTTCTCAGATGCATGCTACATTTGCAGAGGGAATATTTTTTTCTAGAGATGCGAAAATACACCTATGCCTATTAAACAGCTTCTTGGTGGTTACTAAATTGCAGGACACAACAAACTTGGGTTTTCAACCAACTTTCCCTTTCCTTTCTCTCACTGGGCAGGTGAGATGTGTTCCTGACAAGCTCTATGCACTACACCTCAAGGAGACAGCATCGAGTACATCAGAAAGTTTTGAAGCTGTATTTACTGAGATCACTGATAAGTGAATTAAGATTCTCTTAAAAGTGATAGAAACAGCCTATTTATAGTTGAGAGCGCATTTACAAGCCTCAAAGGGAGACTGCAATTACATTTTCAGTTTAAAAATGTCATTGTCTCCCCTGACCTTTTGTTGCTTTCTCGTGCCCTTCAAAGCAAAACGAATTCACGAGACGTGCCAGATAGAAAACTTGAGCAGTTTTGTTGTCAATGTGCAGAGCAGAGGCTCTGGCAGCATAAAAGCTGCTCACCCAGAGCTGCCAACGGGAGAGACCATCTCTGGGAATGGTGCTTTAACTTCTAACCGACATCGCAACCGATGCGACGCTGATGGGTTTGGTAAATACGCCGAAGCACCGTGTGAGGTCAGGCAGGGATTTGAAGGCTGTGCCAGACCCAGCCAGCTGTGATGCAGATAAGGGGCAGGGGCCATCCAGCTGTGTGGCCACTCTGCCCCACAACCTTCATCTGGAGGTGCTGTAGGGCGAGTTAGTCATTTTTGGACTGGCATGTCTCTGCCATGACAATCCATCCTTGCTTGTGTGGTAAGAGCCCACCCTGCAAGCAGCATACTACAACCGTAACCATGCTCACAGCATTCCCAGTGACACTAACTTAAAGACCACGTGCTTCTCTATTCTCCCTTTCAAGGTCCAAGCAAAGGTCAGCAGGTTTGTAGTCAATCACTGCATGCACGGGACCGCTCTCCAAAGACCATGTGGAGGACAGGCAGAGCAGAGGCAGGGACTGGCCACCCCTTGCAGCCCCCCAGCCCCTTGAGCAGGAGATCGTGGGGGACATGCTCAGACCTGTAAGGGGCTGAAGATCTCAAGAGCTTCCACCATAAGGGGCTGAAGATCTCAAGAACTTCCGAAGCAGATCATACTACCTCAACCAAAGGGTAGTCCACCTTTTGGTGTAAAATCTTGGTACGTCCCCCCTTTCTCCTTCTTTCCTGCCCTGCTTTTCCTTTCCCGCTTGCTTATTTATTTTTTTATTTACAACATTTTCAGTAAAACTGTGATTCAGGAAGCGCAGTTGGATGCACGTTTCCCCAGCTCTCTAGGAAGCCCCCAAAGCAGCTGTCTGCCTATGATGCGTAATCAAGCCCAGTTTGATTATGATATTTTCAATAAATCACTAGAGACTTCCTATAATATGTTTTTAGATTACTTACTGTTTGTTATTAGCTAATTCACTTCCTAAAAAAAAAAAACCACTAAGTATTGCACAGTCAAAATTGAGCAGCAGTTCAGAAGTCCCTGGCATGGGTAGGGCTTTGCTCCCCGTGGGCAGAAATTAAGGGACTGCTAATGCAACCTAATGTCTGCTTTAGCCTCCCTGTAATCCAGTTCAGGTCTGCGTTATGTCCTCAAACGAGCGTCTCTAGATTAGCTCGAGACACTTACACACATCAGCTAACTCAGGTTAATGAGCAATCGATTCACTTGAATTAAAGCAAGGACCAACTTCTCCAGACTAGATATGGCCGTTCTGCCCCCTACCCTCTTATTTACCCTTACAAATCACGAGCATAAAATATCCTCAAACAAAACAAATGTAAAGCAACAGGCAATAATCTTAGGGGGACAAATTTACATCACGGTAATCCCAGAGTAACACGTTCAACTTCAGTAAAACTAAGCTGTATTTATGCCACAGTAAGCAAAAATTAAAATTACTTTTATTGTTTCAAGCCCACGTCCCAAGCCCATTGCACTGAAATCACTGCCACGGTGCTCTCCAGAGCACCAGGATGTTCACAGGCTTCAGCTAATCGTTTGCAGATTTCTTTTAAACAGTGCTTTTCCAAGGTTTCTTTATGACCAAGCACTCCATTAAAAGGCTTAAACCATGTTATTAGCATGAATCCCTGCTCACTCTCACTTCTAGTTCTCCACCTGTGCCTACAGCTGGTCCACACCTGAGGTTGGCAGCACAGCACAGGACCCTCGCGCCATCATTCCCACCCTTTGCAGAATCTGGCTGCGCAGAAAACACTGCAAACATCCCACACACCCCCCCGACCAAAACTAGGAGAGTTGGGCTATATACATTTTCCTGCTCTGCTACAATAAGTGGCTCAGTTTCGAAGATCAGCACTTTTAATATATCTCAAATTAGTTTAGCTATAGCTCAAAACACACTTTGCTGTTTCAGGCTGTTAACCACGATGTCTTATAAAACGAAGCATGTTTACTGTCAGCTTTGGAAAAGTCATTCCTCTCCTTTATGAATTTGGCAACGAAGGATTCAAAAGATACCAGCGTGGGATTGTTATCACGCACAAGCCAAAGCTGTCAGGCTTCATTACTTCCAAGACAAAAACTACAGAATAATGCATTAAATGCTTGAATGGAAACACGTAGCGCGTGGTCGTGGGATGACACCAGCCGCTGGTGCCTCGTACTGCACATCCTCCAGAGCTGCAGCCACCAGACCCCCCAGCTCCGAGCCGAGGGTGTCTGGTCTCACTGCAGCCCCCAGAAATGCTGCCGAGGGTGGGAGGGAGAAGCACTGTCCTGTATGGTGGGAAACCAGCACACTGGTTCTGAAGTCAAAATAAGGTTTCCAGTCCTTTTAATAAATATATGCATTTGTTAAAAAAAAGACCACAACACATCTTTTTGCTCTAGAGAGGGGAAAGGGGAGAAAGTCCTACTTTCAAAGGCTTTATTGGGATGCTGCAGCCAAAATTGACTTTTTAGAAACAATATTAGCCAACACTGATCCTCATTGCAGTTTTATGCCTGCCTCATTCTTTGAGGGTTTTTTGGGTTTTATAGTTTTTTGAGGAGGTGGGGCATCCTTCTCTCTGTCTTCTATACGTGAGTTGTTGGGCTTTGAAGAGCAGGAGGTACATCTGTGAAGCTGCTACGCTCTGCAATTTCAGTATACAGCCTACTAAAATTGAGAGAGACAAATATCCCTAAACATCCCTCCTGGACTATCACCCACCTCTTGAGCCCCATAATTTCCTCACTTTAATCAGTCCCCTCCCAGGTGGGATCTGCAGCAGAGCCTGGTACTGCGCATCTCCTCCCTCCAGCGCATCTCCTCCCTCCAGCGCATCTCCTCCCACACTAACTCCTCAGATCTTTCACCATTTGAAGACAAAACTGTTGGCAGAGTGGCTCAGCCATCAGCCCAGCCCTCTCTGAGGGGGTTGAGGGGGCTAAAGGATAGATTTGGGTCCCAATCTGTACACCTGGGTAATAGATACCTGTTTACAGCCTGACTTGGCATTGTAAAGAAACATTCCAGTTTCCTCTACACAGCTTATTTTCCAAAAATAAGCAGCCAGGGTGAAGTTAACCCGCAGGCAGCACGCTTGCATGAGACCCATTCACTTAAGCTCAACTTAAGCCTTACTTTGATGGTTTAACAGGCATTTACATGGTACACACAACTTGTTCCAGTTCCTACACAGGGAAGATTTCACTCTCTTTGCACTTCAAAGTCTCAGCTTTCCCATCCAGCTTTTCAGAGCGTGCATCCCATTGCGCTCTTAACACTCCTCATCCTTTTCAAATCGCACCGTAGTATCTCACCGAGCTATAATAACGTCAGCCTGTGACCAGTAGGGATCTGTGAACCAACTGGAAACACGAGGTAGCTCCAAGCACCAACATCAAGCAAACACCCTACACCGCTCTCAGCAGCACCGCACGGTACCGTGCAAACAGCCTCCAGACGTGAGTTCCTACTACAGAGCTGCACTTTCAAAATACCAGTCGTTTTGAAGAGAGAAACAAAGGAAAACTTTTCAAGATTGACTTCTTGCTCTCGCTGCTGGCAAAAGAAGCGGTTGCATGTGCTGCTCAATTCATGCAGACAAAAGCTTTTACCACATCCTCTGTTTTCCCACGTTGAAAGGCAAGATAATTGAAAAAGGTCTTTTGGTGCTGGCACCTAGGCTAGAACCACTATTTCCAGGAGAAGGGCTTTAAGCTGGCTGTGAATAGAAGAGTGTGGCCCTAACGTAGCCCCAAAGAGAAGATCAGGCGCCTCCTGAAGTGCGTAGAATGCTAAAACAAATCTGAGCTTCTATAATTAAGGTATTTAAATCTACAACAGACCAACCATTGAGGAGTTTGTACTTTCTCTTTCATGTCTCAATTAAAATTTTCTCAGAAATTTAGGGGCTGATTTTCAGAAGTGCCCAGCACTCCCCATCTCCTGTTGTGAATATTAATGACGGGGTTTTCAAAAGGGTTTTCAACAACGTGTTTTCTTTAAAGACATATAGGTTTATTTTGTGCACAGTTCCTTAAAGTGCACATGGGTGTCACCAACCAACAGACTTCATAACACCTGTCTTAGACCATGAACTCCATGAGCAAACGTCGGTGCTTACAAAAGCCAATGTATGGGGTAGGGAGCTGTGAAAAACATCCACAGGAAACACTGCAGACAGATCCCATCCCTGCCTAGGACTGAGGAGTTGTATCTTGGCATGGATGCTCAGGTTCTGACCCCTGTTCTGAGGTTTTAAAAGGAAGGAAAAGTCAACTTTCTTTCTAGAAAGAGAAAGGCCTGAAGGTGGTCAGGAATTAGTCCAGCAATGGTAGACCTGGATTCAAGTCTCTCCTCTGCCTAAAAGGAATTTATCAATTATCACCCTTGGAAAGACTCCAAATGCCCAGAACCTCGTGCCTGGGTCACAGCGATGCTTTTTAACCATTCTGCTGCAGTTGTTTCATTAATCTCAAATCTTCCTTCATGAGAATTACACTTCAGTTATTGGGGCAGACTTTTTACCTCTACCCTCCCAAAACTTTCACTGTTTTATGTTGAGGGAATAGCATTTCACATGGAGAGAGAAGTGAATCACGTACTGGGATCTAAACATTGCCAGAATCATCCAACAATAGGATCTTTCTCAAAACTTCAACCTCAGCAAAGAATATTTTGTTCTTTCAAGCAAAGTAGAAAAGTTTCTACCGGAGGGCATGTCAGCATCCCTCCTTCATCCCAGATGAACCTACAGCATATCCTGATGCTAGAGCTTGTACATTAGGGAAAAGAACCAAACCCAAATCCCTCATGTCCATATATGCTAAGCCACTGAACTATTTCAGAGGGTTGCATGGACCTCACTGAGCAGCTTGGTTTTAGGAGCCCATGAGCAGCTCTCTATATTAAGAGAAGTTCAACTTGGTTCAGAGGAGACTTTACAGGCCACTATAACTGTCCTGCAAACATGAATCTCTTAGTCCTTTCGTAGTTGAATCAAAGCCCTTGTCTGTTCAAAACACAAGCCAGGGATGAGGCGGATTGCTGGGGCAGGGCTGCTGTGCTCCTGATCATCCCAGAGAAGAAAACAAGGTCCCCATCCACTCTGAGCTTACCCAGCTCCTAGCAGGATGGTTGAAAGTCTCATGCATCAGTTTGGGACTTTCTCTGTGAACTCCACTGTGCCTACAGCTGAACTAGACCAAATCAAAATCTTCAAACCCATTTCAAGCACCCCATCACAACTTTTAGCCACCAATGATCTCAGGTAGTAAGATCCCGTTTCATGCAGAATTAGGCTAAAACAAAATAGCTTAACAAAGTAAACTGATGAAATGATGCTTTGTACTAAATTTTTTAGACAGTATTAGGCATAGGATGATGAACACTGGGGTGGCTTGATACCCATCTTTGTGTGGCCTCGGATACTTACAATTTCTCTTTCCCATTAATACAAAGATTACGCTGCTGCTCAGAGGTCGTTCTACATTACATTTCTTAATTGAAGGCTTTCTTGCTATTTGCCATTTTGCACTGATTGCATCCTCTAAATGCAGTTTTGTAATCCTAGCTCATTTAGCAGTCCAGCTGGCAGCAGCCTTCTCCTGGTCTTGCCTGTCCCAAAAGCTGCTCCGAGCTCAGGCAGTATTAATCCAGGGAAAGCAACTTCTAGTTCCGGCCCTCAAAATATCAGGCTGTGGAAATAAGCATCTGCTGCTACACTGGCATTTTAGGCAGAAACCAAAGTAAGGTAGGACAAATTGGGGAAGGGAGAAGGAAGGATTGGATGGAAAGAATTAGATTTTTTTTTTTTCAAAAGAGAGGGAAATGAATAAATGGGGAGGGGGAGGAGGTGAAGACAAATTAGGAGCAAGAGGAAGAAGGCAATTACCCAAAAACAAAAAGCCAAAATGTCACATGTGCCCAGCATTCCCCCAACTCCGAGTCAGGCATTCCTGAAAACAAAATCCCCATTTCTGTCTGAAACAAGAAAACAGATTTGAATCTTCTTACTGAACACTCCTGAGAAAAATCACTGGCCACCTCTTAGCAATCTTCCCTTTTGGCTTCCATGGCAATGGTCACAGACCATTTCACATCATCCGGCTCCAGCCAGGATTACTGGATTTATTTGTCCATCCCAATCAAAGTGCCTTCTACTGGCCCCCTACAGAAAACGTACATCCTGCATTGGACAAAAGACAAGAAACACAATGTTAGTTGACTCAGAGTTTTGGCTTGCTCTTTTGCTTGTAATAATTTATTTTTGCTGACACATGTGAACAAATAGCTGTTGTGCCAACAGCAGAGATAGCTACGTCTTCCCAGGATCTTTCTCTACCTGTGAAATAACAAAGAGCTTTTCCCATACAGAAGTGCTGGTGACATACAAGTACTTTGTCCTCTTTAAGCAATATCATAGCAGCTTTCTCACACGTGCACCCTGCTGATGCAGTTTTCAATAATTGGTTTGGATAGCATTACATACCTTTAATATATTTTTCAACCTAAAGATTAAGAGATATAAAACATCTCTTCTCAAGCAGTAAAGTTTGCCCAGTGTGTTGGAAGCTTATTTCCAGCAATATAGACTGAGTGACAGGCTTGGGCAGGAGGATGTTGGTTTGTTTTCTTCTCCTGCTAGGATGGTTACAGGCAAGAAAAACCAAAAGAAGTCGAGCAGCTCATGGCATGAATCAATCTTAATTGCTTTCTACATTTTATAGAAGCAAGGAAAAAAGCCTTGACCCTACCAAGCAAAACTGGCAGGAAAATATAACTTCTCCTTAGAGCAATTTGACCTTCAAGCACTCCCCTTCTAGCAACTTTCTCTAATCCCAGACAGATACACTTATCAATCATAGCGGGTGAAAGAAAATGAATCTGTCAAAACAGTGACATTGCTAAAATTATAGCCAGCAGTGTCATTTGTTAATTTGCCCAGTGCTTCTCATTTTCAGTTTTTGAGGATTTACCAAATGTATATTTCATCCAAGAGACAAAATACTTAACCCTTGCCCAAAACCCCCTGTTTTTCTAATAAAGATTTAAGCTGGAATTTATTGTGGCTCAGGAGCCTGGTACTCCTCTGCGAGAGGCTTTCCAAGGGACTCTCGCATGCCCAGAGACCTTCAGGGACTTCAATTTACCCTTCCATAAATCAAGGCCAATATCTCATTCTAAGGAGGTTGTGTCACTTCAGCTATCAAAACTGGAGAAAAACATCATACAAGCTGAAGATGTCCTTTTTTTAATATACTTTTCAGTGCTCCCCCTTTGCCTGCGCTATTTAGGTCCATTTAAGTAATATTTTCACTGAATTTAAAATGGACAAACAACAAAGAACAGATTTTGTTATCAGTGCAACACTTCCCCACGTTTCAGTGCTCACACAGCATTTCACTGGTCTGAACAGTGAGATATCTGAGCAATAGCAAAGAGAAACCATATGTTTCAGTTAAGAATCTCCGCTCCGGTCTGCTTTTGGGTACGTGCACCCTTTCCACTGGCTAAATTGTGCATTGCCCATGAACATCTGAGGCTGCCGTCTGACATTCAGATGGAACAAAATGTTTCTGTTGAAAGTAACTAGAAGCACAATACTTAGAAAAAATAGTCTCCAGACTTCCTCGTCTTGCAGAGAAATTAATGCATAATTCAGAGTGTGAAGCTTAGTCTTGGCTGCATCAGTCAGAACAGCAGTGCAAGAGAAACTGAGAGGCAGAAGAAAGCATGTAAGGTTTTGTTACTTCATTTTGAAGTAAAAAAAAAATAAAATCTAAATAAAATATGATTCTGCTAGAGAAAAAAAAACAAATCCCACTTCCGCCACTGGCAGTTTTTGAATAAAATCTTTCAACTGCTTAATTCACATTCACCTAGATGGGTTAGTTATTCATCAGGTACTGGTACTCTTGACTATTGAGAAATATATGAAACATTAGTAGCAAAACAAAAAGCCACTCTAACATAAAGCTCTCACCTTTTTCCAAAATAGGACTATTTTCATTACAAAATCCTTCAAGCAAAGGCAGATCTTTTTCTTTTCTAGCAAAACTGGGACTCGTTTGCATGCAAGGCAGGGCTAATTCCTGAGCAAACGACTCAAAACTTTCCAAGCAAAAATGTTCATGCATAAAAACCAAGTTCTCTGCACTCATATTTTGCATGACCTGATTTTGGAATTAAATCCATGTCAACGGATGGTTACCTGAATACAAATGTATCTCAAGTTAAAGAGCAAAAAAGCTCATTGCAACATTTTAGTATGTTATGCCAACTGATGTGAGCTGGTGGCGTCCATCCGTTCCTTAACAATCAGGTATCTACATCCCTACTTGAAAATAGACTTGAGGGTCACGAAGAGCCAGAGTATTTCACGGAGGAGGAGGATGTGGAAGCATCAGGACCAGGGACAAGTCCTGATAGTGGTACAAGCGGTCACCAGCACAGGAGCTCCATCCTACCGTCATCTACTCACTACCTGCTCCACAGGTACATGGAGGTATAATTCCTCCCAGGACCTCAGTCTGGCACATATGATAAGCATTGAAGTTGCCAGAAGAAAATAAAATCAGCAGTACTTAAAATTGTCCAGAAAGAAACCAGTAGGAGAACACTGGTGTTGACCACACGGTTTATTGCTGAACGTTGTGCGTTCAGCACAGACTGTTAGACATGGAACAGCAGCCATGACCCTGCCTTTGGGACCACCCTATATGTTTTTTAGCAAGACACGTGGTTTGCTTTGAAGAAAAGCATGCTTAAGCAGCTGGGCAGACGTGGCCATAACTTGTGTTTCATCTTCTAAATTTCATTTCTTTAACAGCAAGCCCCATGTGACATCAACAAAGAGGATCAGGGATCCTTACTCGGTGTTATGCTACGTATTCAATGTCACTGCAAGTTTTCACACTTGCAGAAGAGTTGAATTCGTGGTACGTGAAATTAGGAAGAAATGGGGTCAGCTACATCTGATCTGGTTTTAAACAACTGCACTCCAGAACGATTCAAATCCTTTTGGATTCACAGCATTTGGAAGAATGGTACCATCATTTACAGCCTTGCTCAGCAGCCACAGGAATAGGAGAGGTTTAAAGTCACATTGTCACGGCAGCATTCTTAGAACATCTGAGCAGTTTTCATCACAGTTTTATGAGATGATGATAAGTACAGCAACCCCTGAGCATCACCACCTGTCAGAAGGTGAGAAAGTCCGTCACCTCATGACACAGGAGAATGGGAATTAGTTGAGCACGCTGGTGTAGTAGGCTGGCACAGAGACCAGATGGGGATGGGTAACGGGTAAATTCAAAGTACGTTCACTCCCTTTCCAATGGGAAATAAACATCTCTGTCTTCTCTCATTAAGTCAATAGCTAACATCGAGCTCTATACATTGGAGAGTCACTTTTGTTGAAGCAATTCCCCTTGTTACGAGGGGTTGAGCATCCAAGCTGACCAGAAAGACCAACGCTATAGACCTGTGGAGTAGGTTTTTTTTTATTCAGAAATGGCATTTGAGTGAGGATCTCCCACATCTCAGCTGAGTGCTCTAACACCAGGGCTCTGTGCTCTTTGGGGGCCACCTCTTCTCTCCTTCCTCGGAGAAAACACATTCTGATTTCAAGAATCATTTCTAAGGCAAACCCTAGATATTTAAAACATGTCATGAGTGAAATGAGTCCGTTCTGACCTTAAGCAGAGGTATGCTCACTATACT
This sequence comes from Tauraco erythrolophus, assembly GCF_009769465.1. NCBI lineage: Eukaryota > Metazoa > Chordata > Aves > Musophagiformes > Musophagidae > Tauraco > Tauraco erythrolophus. The sequence continues at coordinate 27,218,118 of NC_141475.1, forward strand.
GAGGACAACTGCAATCAATTATTACTTTCATTTCCGAAATGGTTCAGCTTCTTAAAATAAGAAAAAGAATATCTAGGTTAAAACTGAAAAATAGCTGGTTGAGAACATCAGTAGTGACTTAGAATATTTTCAATAAATGAGACAATACATGTGAAATGTATTAGGCGTTTAAGAGACAGTCATGATTAGCTGCTGTTGAGGTTTTGGGTCATGAATCACATTGGTAAAAAAGTGGAAAACCATTTAGTTTAATAGGCAGATATTTTGGCATCTTCACATTAAGTACCAAGTCATAGTTGAGGTAATATTTTAACATAGTTGAGGTAATATTTTAATTTTTTTTTTTAAATAAACTGCACATTTAAGCAATAGCAATAGGACTTTTTTTACACAAGATTCAATAACAGTCCTCATAACCCCTTTATATTATGCGGATATTTTTCTTTACATAGTATCAGCAACTCTTGCAAATTCTTGGTTTTTTAATTTTATCAGGTTTTAACCTGTAGAAATTTTAAGATTAATTTAACTCTAACCTAAGAATGTTTTATATTTATCTTTGACAGTAACAGAGAGAAAGTTAAAGGGGGAAAAAAAAAATAAAAAAATCAAAGAGTAAGGAAGAGGAACTCCATACAAACTTTCATTATCTCACCACTCTTTATCTTTCTGACTTTAGGGGTTATGCATGATTTTCAAAGCTTTATGTTTGTAGGCATAAAGGCAGATGATACCAGGTAATGGAGCTAACCTATCTTACTGTGTTCCAGCCTTGCACTTAAAAAACAAACAAAAAAAACCCACCAACAACCCTCTGTTTGGCCTCTGATGCTCAATAAATGTAACAGATTATTACAGGCATTTAACTCACTGATTTGTAGATATTATCAGACATTTCAAAGCAATAAAGCATGTCAGCAAAATTGTACCCAGCTATTTGCAACTGTAAAATTAGTGCTTGCTTTTGAAACTTGGCTACCTTGAAAAGAGCATCACGTTCTACATCTTCATATAAAGAACTGAAATGCAGGCTACCCAAAATGTCTTTTTTAAAACAAGCAAGATAAGCAGAGTCAAAGCTTCTCATTAGGACCAAAGTGGTCTGCAATAAATGCAATCACGTAAACTACACTAAAGGACAAAGCCAACTAACAAAGCCACTGTATTTTCTTCAGGTTTGGAAAAAAGTTCTCTTTCTCCTACAACTGATGCAACAATACTGCAACCTTTAAATGCCCTTAAAGAGGAAATAGCATTTAATCCCTACATAACTCCATTAAACCGTGTGTGTTTAAGATCCAAACAGCTCATGAAGTTGTGAGCTGCTACTCAAAGTACCTGCAGGCATACAAAGTATGGTCACTGGTCTGCTTTCTACATGACCATATTTCCTTCGACTCTCTCACTGTAAATGGTTTTGAGCACAGACTCCCTAACGCATTCCGGAAGAGTTTCTTCTTTTGCATAAAACATGCAATTGTCAAGGACAGAGGCCTGCACAGTTCACTGCAGCCAGCAGAAGCCATTGATTCTTGCATTTACTTCCTCTATATTTCAAATCTATTCCTCATGCTGCTTGTCACGTCGGGTTGACATAAGTCACAGGATGCCATTATACACTGTGGCAACACGTAGCCATCAAACGCTGTCTGAGAGAGAATAATATATTTAAAATACTCCTGTGCACGCTGGCTTGTTTTGTTTGCTGCAGCCTCATAATTGCCAAAAGTCAACAGTCATTGAAACAATTCAGAGAATACAAAATAGCTCTTCTATTAAAGATAAGAAAAGCTGAACCAAGTTGAACTTGCACCACCAGAATGATAAATCTTCACAGCTTGTTTTACACATCAGTATCTTTTTAATCTATACTTTATTTGTATTTGTCTGCATTTATAAAAAAGTAATTTTCTTGTAGAAAAAAAAAAAAGTAGCAGAACTACCTCAATGACAGAGTATGAACTGGTGTCACGTAGCGGTCAGACCACCAGGATGCCCTACTGCTGCCATCACAGAATGTACTGGAGCAGGTTTAATCACCCTGTCTTGAGTCACCCCATAATAAAATGACTGCACTGTTACTCTGCTTGTAGCAATGCTCTACAACTGGTCTCACAGTCTCCAGTATCCTCAAGTTGCAAGACGTTTGCAAGAAGTTACTGCTGGACACGGACCATGCAGGGAACAGTACAATTACAAGAGCAGCTGAGCGTTCACTGCATATTCATTCGGGGCTGCACAGTGACATAAATAGTGAGTATGTACCACCAGAAAATGAAAGTTTTTAATGCAGAGAATGGATGTGGGGTCTGAGAAAACCCATGTAGAACAGATACAGCCAACAGAAAGCACCCACGTGTCGGTACGACACAGGCTGCGAAGGTAAATTTCTTCTTACCAGCTCTGTCAAATCATTGTAAATTGTTCTCACTCTTACGTGGAAAGAGAATTCAGACTTCATATATATTCAGGAATTATTTGGGATTATATACACTACTACGTGACCTCCTGTAGTATCCAAGACTGCTAAGTACTAGTAAAACGTGCCAAATTAAAGTGAAAGGGAAGAAAAGGCCAGAAAGTCTCTTCTGAGACAAATTACCCAGCATGAAGCCCACAAATTTCAAATGTGTCAGGATGTTATCCAGAAAAATCCGAATAAATCAATGAGGTTTTCTTGTTCAGCAGAATCTGCATCCAGAAATCCTTAACCATGTCCACAGAAACAGATAACTCCCAAAAGCGTTGCCCTTTCGGAAGGTATTTTTGGCTTTTGCTTTACCTTTAGTAATATTTATGTTGCAAAAGTCTATTTGCTTCATTATTTTTAAGACTAGTACTATAAATACTTGAGAAAAGATGGTGGGGAGGTAGGGGAAGGGCTCTTTACATTAGTGATGGGTGATAGAACAAGAGGAAATGGGCATAAGCTTAGTCAGGGGAGATTCAGGTTGGATGTTAGGAAGTATTTCTTCTCTGAAAGGGTTGTCAGCCACTGGAATAAGCTGCCCAGGGAAGTGGTTGAGTCCCCATCCCTGGATGTGTTTAAGAATAGGGTGGATGAGCTACTTGAGGATATGGTTTAATGGGGATTAGGGATGGTTGGACTCGATGATCTCTAAGGTCTTTTCCAACCTAGAAATCTATGAATCTATGAAAATGCTAACTTGTTGGCTCAGAAATAAGCCAACTTTGGAATAACTGCATAAATGCTCTTTGGAATAAATGTACAATCCTGGAGAAAGGTCTTTTCTGCAACTTCCTGACTCCTTGCATTTTTGCAAGTCAGGAAGCAAATAGTGTAAAAAGCCTCTGTAATAACAACAGTCCTACCTTTAGCAAACACCCAATCTACGCTGAAGCTGTCTGCATGGTTATGTACCGTTACACAAATTGACACGCTCGTGCTCTGCGCCAAAAGAGACACCAGTTGCCTGTGCAAGTACGTGCATCTTAGTTTGAAAACTAGACCAGTAAGAAGGGATCTCACCACTCACTTATCTTCCTCTTGCCAAACGAAGATTCACGTATACTTAAGGCAGTCTCAAAACATGATTGTCACTAGAAGTTTCTTTAAAATACTCAACGACGGAGCAGGGAGAAGGCAGACACTTTGCGAATCACAAACATTTTATTCTTCTCAGAGGAGCCCACAGGTCTTGCATCCTTCCTCTCTAGTATCAAGTGTCTTCTGAACACACAAGGTCCATCTTTGCTTACCCAGCAGCATGGGGCACCTCTTACCTCAGGAGAGTGAGGTCCATCCCCACCAGACTTTATAAACCTTGCAAATCTTTCTTTGTTGTGATGTCTTTATATTGACATGTCAACATATAACAGCTTGTTATGAAATGTAGCGGGGAGAAAAGTGTATATATGTAAACATTTTAGTAAAATTTTGAACAAATTACAGTCTACAATAAAAAGTTTCTCCTGGGTTCTCCACCAGCTAAAGACACCAGCCCAGCCAACCCTGCGCTTAAACCTGCTGAGATCAGGAAACATCAGTGAACATCCCTGCAGGACTCCATCCTCCGTGGGGCCTCTAAGGCTCTTGGAGCTTGCTTCACGCAACGATATCAGTTCTTGGTTGCTAACATCTCCCTCAACAGAAGGAGGCACACTGACATTTTAGAAAACATATTGTTGTTATTTGAAGTCCTGCTCATGAGAAGTTTAGTCATGTCATACTAAATATAACATCAGACTGCAAAAAGCTGCAACCCCTTGTAATCAGGAAAGAGAAGTTCCCTTCAAATAAGTGCACTGGGAAAAAGTTCATTACCTGAGCACATTAAAACAACCTGCTTAACCTTGGAAGTATCTTTAGAAGCTCATTCAACATAATCTGACATGCTTAGGGGTGGAAATGCTTTCTAAGCCCTTAGTAATGGCAAGTATTTCAGTCAATGTTACCCTTCATCAGCTTCTGCTGTAGGAAGTAGGAACATGACACTTGAATTACACTGAACTGTGCTCAAGGGCTAAGGCTGCCTGCAGGCATCTTTAACTTCCATGACCAGTACTTTTACTGCCAATAAGCCATACTGACACTGACCTTGACCAGATTATGGGGCGGTCTTTACATAACGATGAGCTGGTCTTGCTCATCGTTGACTTGTGACTTACTCATTCGGGGAGAAAGACAGCTCCAGCACACTAGAGCTGTACAGGTTCTGCTTTACTATCAGGCACACGTGCTTTGTGCCAAGTGTTGTCTATGCCTGACTCTATCCAAGTCACTGGGTAAAACAGCACATCTAAAATGATCATTACTCAGAATTACACCTTTAAACATCACAGGCTGCTCTGTCACACAATTTGATAGCCTCATCCTTGTCAGCTGAAAAAATTTGACAAAAATCCTAGCTGACCTCAGCCAGGTTTCAAAGCCAAGAAGTAGCCTGGAGCACATCATGAAGTTTCTTTTACCAGCTTCGTTCTTCTGAGCCTAGTGCTCTTTAATGGTTTCATACAGCAATCATTTAAGACAACAAATGTAAGTTTTGACCAAAAATTTCCTCCTTCTCTTTTCAGATACAGTGAAGATAATACGAGGCTTGGTGCCCAGATTGTCTTAAATTCAGAATTTTTTCTCTTCCTTGATGGTGTTTCGTATCTACAACACTGTCTTCCTCCCATGCCAGGGGTGTAAGACTGGAATTTGGTACTGGTACAGGTACTCTGAAATGTGCTGGCTGGTCAGCAACTTGCAGATTTTTCCAGAAGTTTCACACACTGTTTCTAGCTCATGTTTTATTTAAACTTTATTAAATTAAGTCCTTCATTTTTTTACCACAGGCTTCCATGAAAATGTTCCATTAATATCTAAACTGCCACAGCTAGATTAGTAAATTGTCTTCTATTTCTTGGTGTCAATCATAAAGTTACCATATAGCTCCGAGTAATTACATAAGCTGAGCTTCCTAGAATGTCTCCAATGTAATAAGGAATGCTCTTCTGTCTATGTGCAGCAGACATTGTTTACATGGTGTAAACGTCAGATTAGTAAGTACTCCCACGTGTCACTGCACCCACGTTAACAGTACTAGGAAAAGGGGATCTCAGTAGGTCACATCAGAACTGGCTCCAGAGGAATTCTCTTTAGCTGTACAAAATCCAAATCTGTAGAGACAGCATTTCACATGCATGTCATTTATTTAGCACAACAGAGTTATCTTCTTAATGGGTTTCCTGACCATGTGCCCTTATAGCAGTGTTCTGTAGCCTCCTCATTCCTATATGTGAATCCTATAAATCCCACAAGACTAACGTGCTGCCTGAAAAGCTGTCTTTCTCCCAAAATGACTCAGCCACAACAGCAGCAAGTCACCAGAGCTTTTTGTCATCAAAATGAAAACTCTGAACCCTTCAGGGTAGAGGCTCCTTGCACAAGGCATCTCTGCTGGATGCGAGATGTTCTCCTGGCTTCCCATGACACTGCTGCAACTGCTCAAGTAGGCTTCTGCTGCACGACCTCGGTGCTGAGCACAGCTTCTGAGCACTATCACTATGCAAACACTAAACCCCATTTCCCATGACACAAACTAAATATACTTAACTGGCTGAGGTGTGCATCTTCTCGCTCAGATTGAGAGAAACAGTCTTACCCCAAGATGCTGATTTATTTACTTGCTGTAGCAAGGCAGCCATGTTCACCTAAATGTCCATCGTGAGTGGTTCTAGAGAAGTTTATGGAAGTTTAACCACACGGTTGTACTAAAATACTTAACAGCTATATGTTTTTGTTTCAACAATTGTAATGAGATCTGTTTCATAATGATATTCATAAAACAAGTAACCTTTTATTAATTACCTACCAACTACAGGACAGATCTCTCTCACTCTTTTGTATCATCCATCTAAAAAACATAACACAACATTCCAGAGACTATCAGATCCTTTCTTCTCAATGCGTAAGGAGTTTTTACTCAGTCGTGGTTGAAAAAAAATTAAAATGTCATTCTCAAAAGCATTAATAATCTGACTGGATTAGGCTAAGAGTAGTTACTGAGGTCTCAGTGCTGCCACTAAGTCAACAGGAATCATTTTATGAGACTCAATGTGCACGGAATGTGGCTTTTGCCCTTAAATGATTATTAACTATCAGAATATTACACCTGCAAGAGACAAAGAACGGCTGCAGAAGCCACTATATGGATGAAAACATACTCTTTGTTTTTTGAATTCGCTGTCTGCCACTGAATGTCACAAATCCACATGACATCCCTGACTCCTGGTCTTTGCATTTGAAAAGCTAGAAAAAGAAAAAAAATTATGTGTAAACTCATCTGGCTCAGACAGCAGACAGCTCCGTATTGAGTATTCATCAGAGGAAACTCGTGTGTGCTGTTTATTCCAGCATGTGTTTGGAATATATTTTGCTCCTGATAAACAAATGACAGGACTACGTGGATAACAAGTGCAAAGAAACTGAAACTTCCTTCCTTTAGTTAAATAATTTCCCTTTTCTTTGTCTTCAAACATGGATAGAGTTAACACGTCTGCAACCTTGAGAAGGACAGCAATGTCCCAGCACAATTACAGTTACCAACAGAGGCCAAGAGGCCCTCTTTGATGTGACACATATTTAGATCTAAGATGAAAATAAAAAGTAAAAAGGCATTACATTATCGTTCCTTTCCTGATATCCCAGTCAAACATTCCCTCTTACAGCCTCATTCTGCATTTCTCTGATATTCCCAGAATACAGCCTAGATCATAAAAGAGAAAAGACTGAAAAAATGTGGAAAAAACTAAGTCAGCTTAATCTTTCAGGGCTGAATAAGAAATATATTCTTTTAGAAAGATAGACTTATTTTAGATAAAATTGAGAATAGATATTTTTTTCTTTCTTTCAAGTCCTCTCCTTACCTCTTCAGAGTCGATGGAGTCCATGGGCTCAGCCCTGAGGGTGGAGCGGTGCCAAGTGGTGCTGCTCAGCCATCCATCACTTGGCCTGCCCTTCAATTCCTTCTATGAGAAGGAAAAATGCAAGTCACCCACAGAAAGGGTGGAGTTCCATTCCCTCCCTTGACCTCCATTAATCACCATGTTTGAACAGAATTCCACCTCCATCCCAGCTCCACTATTTTCTCAAGAAACCCAACGACAGGAACACAGAAGCCCCATCCTTCTGCAAACCTGGTGCTTCAGTGAAAAAAACCTATGAAAACATCCATGGAATCCCCTCATACTGGAAAACTAAATGTCCCTATATTCATATGAATACGTTTGTTAAGATGGGCTCTGGATTCTCAATCAGATCACCTGAACTTCTCCCTGCACTCTAAGACCTGTATCTGTATATGTCCTCTTGCTCGTGGAAAATGGGCCGTAGTTAGGCCACTAAAGCATTGAGACTATTGCCTATTAAGCTCATTAGTCCTCCTTTCTCCTTCTTCATCACCTTCCTCCTGTCTTACACCTATGTCGCAAGCTCTTTTGGGCAAAAACCCCCTTTTTCATCCTGTTTTCAAGCATGACCCAGACAACAGGTCACCTAGTCCATGACTAGAACTTCGGAGTGCTCTGATTATTAATAGAATAATCTGGTTATCAACCTCTTATGACAGAAAATCTTACTGTTCCTCACATACTACCTCGCTCGAGGGCAAGGAGTGATGCCTGTTGGAGCTGTCAGGCATCGCTGTTACACTAATTTAGAACAATACTACTCGTGCTCTGAAAGACATGAAAAGCTCAAGAACACCAGGAGACACGTCTCTTTCCCATTTTATGGGATAAAAGGTGCCAACCCCTCACTAACTTTGTTTGAAGTCGTTTCATGTGACATAAAGCATCAGTGCTGGTGTACGTTGCGCTGCTTAGGAGTTGTTTAAGGCTGGTAGCAGCAAGGAGGATGAATATGACCCTTGTGCTTTTGTAAACAAACAGAAAGTGATTTACAGGCTGAAAGAGTTGGGGCTGTTCAGCCTGGAGAAGAGGAGGCTCCGGGGTGACCTTATAGCGGTCTTCCAGTACCTCAAGGGGGCCTACAAGAAAGATGGGGAGAGGCTGTTCAGGAGGGCCTGTTGTGATAGGACAAGGGGTAATGGTTTTAAAATAGAGCGAGGTAGATTCAGGTTGGATATTAGGAAAAAATTTTTTACCATAAGAGTTGTAGAACACTGGAACAGGTTGCCCAGAGAGGTGGTGGATGCTCCATCCCTGGAGACGTTCAAGGCCAGGTTGGATGGGGCCCTGAGCAACCTGATCTAGTTGGAGATATCCCTGTTCCTTGCAGGGGGGTTGGACTAGATGACCTTTGAAGGTCCCTTCCAGCCCTAACCATTCTATGATTCTATGTTAGCCTGGAATTTTAAATATCTCCTATCGTCAGGAACACAGCACTGCAACGTATGTTGGACTCTGCAAAGTGATGTTACAGACTCTCACCGTTTCTTCTCTTCATGGATGCTTTGTTCACATAACTTCAGGACAGATACGACACATGCAGCAGAACTGCCTCTACTTTTATTGCTTTTCTTCCTTCCCCTTTCCACAAAGACCAGCGACCTTGCACAATCACCTAGCTGCTGCTTTTCAGTTTATCTGACAATTAAAACAGGGTCTCCTGAAGAGAAGTCATGCAGGCTAATACTAGAAGAAAGTCAATCATAGCCAATAAAATTACTAAAATTTACACCCTGCCCATGACTTCAGTTAATGAAGGAAAATTTCTTATCTATTCTTTCTTGCTAATCATTACTGCTGCCGTAGCATCGAGCAGTATTTGCACACATGGGACTTGCTGTTTACTTAACACAAGTTGACCCAGCCAGATTTCTGGGATCATTTTAGACCACGATTATGCTTTCAAAGGTAACCTCTAAGAAAAGGCAAGGCTAGGGCAGGTTGGTTGGTTGTGACAAACTCTGCTGGGAGGGATGGTTACCCCAAAGGTAAGACACTGGCTGACAATCAGCTGATACATCTTCCAGGTAAGGAGTAGAAAAGGTATTGGTGTGGTACAAAGAGTTTGCTTAGTTTTGAGAAACAGAAGTTAAATTGCAACAGCAGCTGTGGCATGGGAAAAGTACATCCAAGAGCAGGACGGAGCAATGCAGACAAGCAGGTTATTCTAAGGAATCAGGACCCAGTCCCCAAAACGTACACACAGCTCGTTCCTACCACACAGAAAGTAATTTATGCACCATTGGGACCTTGATTTTAGCCATAAAGCTGAATCCATTCATCTGAGTGTTTAGGGAGGGAAACTGAGTACATGTCACCATCACCGCAAAATAAAGATAACAAGGGTGTGCCCTGGAAGCTGTTACGTTATGGCAAGCATCAAGCTTTGACATTATTTTCTGCCTTCTGATGAGCCAGAAAGAAGTTTCAACTGTTTGGCAAAGTCATTCCCTCACCAGCTTGCTTTCTTCCCTCTCTAACCAACAGTCCTGCAGAGCATAGTCCACAGAGTAAACACTTGTGAAAAACACTCATGTACCCGGCCTTCACCGTGGTGTCTGTGCATGTGCTGGCTACATGCCCAGCTCCAGTGCCAAGTCCTGCACCGGAATTCAGGCAGAGGTCTGCAGGATGTTTAGTAACGGTGCAGGGCAATTTCTTTCTTTTGCAGTATGACACCTATCACTTTTTTTTGACGACAAAAAAGCAAACAGCAGTATCTTCCTACAAATAATCATTGCTGCTGCCTGAAAAGACCCCTTTTCCTATGAAAAAAGGAACTGGAGCAGCTCCCCACGTACAGCTCTGCCTACACCCCCAGACGAGGACTCCAGGCTTTAACAGGGAACGCATATTTAACTACAGATCATGCCAGTGTCAAACATAGGCAGTAGAAGAAATCACTTAAATGGTTATCAGGAGAGCTCCATGCACTTTTTATCGTTCTTATACTCTGCAGGAACACCAGCTGCCCCAAATGGATTATACACAGTGCATGCAACACATACATGGGGGAAGGGAGCATCATAAATTAAAATATATCTTCCATATCAGCACGAAAAGGAAGACGAGTTCTGTAACTACCACGGAGTTTCAAACTGCTGAGCAAGATTGCCATCTACAGGTCTATAGTACCATTCTTCTCAGCTAAATACGTACCAGGAGTAGAAACAAACGTAAAGTGAGTACTCAGCATAGTCTATGTTAATACGACTTTCATATGCTAATGGAAAGTTCATTAAAAATAAACAAATACAAAAGTAAAATACTTGGAACTCCTTTCAAACAAAATCAAAGACTACAGACCCTAAAATACTAAATCTTTCATAGAATAACCTAGAGAGGATCATTACCATTACACTGTGTTCTGCATACATATTTTATGAGGAAACTTTTTGCACATGCTTTAGAGGTTAGCAGTGCATTACATTTTGTCTGCTGCTTGATTTAACCAAATGCAATGCCCTGAGGCTTTTATTAAAATCAGAAAAGAGAAAAACGCTATCACTGTTAGCCTCAGATTGTAACACATACAGTCTTTCCTAAAGAGGAGCTGTCATGCTTTTCAGTCCTACTGAATTGTTTTGATACTAATGCCAAAATAGTTAAGAGTGAAATAATTCTACCTTTAAGTTACTTTTATGCTGAGCGTCTGTATTGATAGCTCCAGACTTGGTGACATTTTAAATCCTCATGTGTCTACAGGCAGGAAAGACAGACTGAGAAAAATGTTGAGTTATGCCAGAAATTTTAAGTACAGCACAAACAGGAAAAAAAAAAAAAAAGTATAGCGAAGAAAGTGAAACACCAAATCATCTGAAAACGGTAAGAAATTACCAAGTTTTCAAATAGAAAGATTCTAAACCAATTCCTCATCCAATAACCTCTGGTGGATATGGTTGATGTTGGCTCAACACAGACAGTGCCCCATTCTTCAGGGGATTTTTATTTAATGAAATGTAAGCAGATAAAAATACTCCTGGAAAACTGAAAGCAATAATCCATGGAGGGATCACTGCATATGTGTAGTTTCAGTCATCCAGAGAAGAGCTAATACCTTCCTTACTGAGTCTGAACAAGAATAAAACTCCAGATCAGTTCTTCAACAGAGCTAATGTATTGATTAGGAGGAAGATGACATAAGAAGTCAGCCACACAGAAGACACTTTACTAAAACCTCAGTCTGCCGTGGTGCCCTGGCTTTTAAGAGTAGATGCTAGTTCACATGATCTCATCAAGATGCAATAGAAATAAACACAGCATGCTTTACAAGAAAGCTTTTCCAGCCTGCCCAATCTGCACTCATTCACCTCAAAACGAAGGGGAAACCAAAACGTTATCAGAGTTACAGGTATGCGGATCATACCCTACTGCCATCTCTCTTGCCTTCTTCCAAGGAACATCAAAAACATAAAACACTAAGGCCAGACCTCATCCAGAAGAAAAATCTTTCATCAACAGCCCTTCTGCCAGCTGCATAGGCTAAAAGATGATGGAAAGGATTAGCTGGGACCCAGTGCAAGCGCAAACGCTGTGGGATTTGTTCCTTTAAGCAATCAGTCCTCATGAAAAGCTAAGTGAAGATCATCTGCCCTCTTTCCTCATTGGGGCTGATTTGGTTACTCCTGGTTGTAGACAAATAGGAAAAGATCAGGTCAACTATCATGTTTACAGCCTGCCAAAACACGTGCTACTAGAACAAATTCAAAGCTAGACTGTTCAAAGAGCAAATTATGCACTATTTTATGCACTATTATGCCTGTTGGATCATCTAAAGTCTTTAGACACAGTCGAGGAGTGCTAGGACAGAGCAAGGAGGGAAACTGGAGTCCTGTCAGTAGCCTGAATGAAAGCAGGTAAATCGGCAAAAGCCCCAGAATTTGCAGGGTTTAATTTTTGTTATTTATTACAGTTGTCACAAACAGCATCTTTTCTAAAGCTCAAAGAAAAAAAAAAAGCATCTTGTAAAATTTAACTGAATTTATTTGCCCCATTCTTCACTGTTATGCATTCACTTCACTGACACTCGTACACCTGTAACCTCATGCAGTTTGTCCTGTAGAAAATATATCAATTTAAGCTGCAATTTAACTTAAAATACCAGTTTTCTCCCTTCCTCTTCCTTCCCCCTATCTTCCCTCTCTTCCTAGCTCAAATTATTCCAAGCCAAATAGCTTCCAACTCATGGGTTTTTTTTCCACTTTATTATTCAGTTTGTATGGCTGTCAAACAAATGAATTCCCTTTGATTTGTTTGGAGTTCTGAGTGTGGGGATATATTAATTCCTTGAATTGCAGGCACTGTTGTTTGTTTAGTTTTGTAAATAATGTTCTGTGATTACTCAGTGTTGTCACCCCGCAAATAAAACTAAACGGCAAACTTATTACTGGAGAATGATTTACATACTTTTACCTCTGGGAACTAGACTTAAAGATGACAAATATTTTATTACAGGAGCTAAAAGTTCTCTATTACTTTTACATACACCATGTTTTTTTGGAAAACGTGGCATGATGCATAACACGTCCTACACAAAGTGGCACATCCTGGATTCAACTTGGCTTCATACGACCCAGCTAGGAACGATATCAAGATGCTTCTTTTTCTGATTATCCTACAAAGTTTGTCTTCTGGATGAATGTTTAGCACATACAGTTTGGCTGTTGTGTCCTCTCACATCTTGACTGCAATCTCTGTGAGCTGCCTACTATAAGAACGTCCAGCCAAGGACAAAAAGAGAATCGAGATTAGACAATGTTGCATGAAAAAACAACAACAACAAAAAAATCCACACAAACAACCAGAGTCATCCTTGTGAAGTGATTAAACAAAGCAGCAAATTACAAAGAGATTTCTCCATCAACATAAAAACATTCACTGGCTAACAGGCATAGGGAAAGAAGAGGGCACCTCTTCACACTGCCCTCAGCCCCTCCGTCAGCCAACCCTTCCAACTCCCCCACCACCAACCCACAAGGTCTAGACATCCCTACTCACCATCCAGACTATTTTTTCCCCAGAGAATTTAGTCAAAGTGTTTTCTCCAAAAAGAGTATCAGATTGCAAAGCTGTGGACAGAAGGCCACTGATGGTTGATCCGCACTTTCTCAGCAAAATAAAGGTCGATATTCCCACTACTTATTTCAGCAATTTAATGCCACAAATTGAATTATTGGACACAACATGTTGAGGCAAAGGAGAAGTTCACTCAAGAACGTGGAAATCTGTATTTTCTGCAGAAAGGGGCATCAGGAGCCCAGTCAGCAGAGCTGAACAAAATCCTGCAGTGGGATGCCCCAGGTTGGCCTTGAAGCTGTTGGAAACATCTGCAAGGATTTGCAGGCTGGTCTTGGCTTGCAATCACCTACATCACATCACCAGTTTTCACATTTTCAAGGCAGAGAAGATACCAGTGCAATGGGTAGATCTCAAGTTACACAACATATAACTGTGAGTTACTATTAAGTCACAAATAATACTGTGATAGTTTCTGGGCAAAGCCCAGAAAGTGTTTTATTACCACTCTTCTCTCCCCCACAACATATATTGTCAGTTTTGGGGCTTCTACCATCACACATATCTCAAGTCAAGAGAAAACCAGTGTTAAGCAATGTGAGGCAAGCACAGGAGCAGGAAAGTCACTGTAGTCATAACAGATATCTCTTAATAGGACCGTGATGATTAGGAGCTGATGTGATCCCTTTGCTCCTCACACATTTCCTGTCATCATGGGCTAATCATCAGTTCAAACTCTCTCACCCATAACCGGGAGGAGGACTCTATTCTAGCAAAAGTGCCCAAGCGTTACCCATTTTACAGGCTTCACAGTGCTCCCTAAGGGTGACTGGATAATTTGTTTTGAATAATCTGCAGGAATAAATTTACCATTTTTTAATGTATAATTAAGCAAGGAATCAATCTCTACTCTTCTAAACTTATTCTACTGACAAGTTTCTTCTGGGTGGTAAATGCAAGTTCTTATAGTTGCCAGCACCGTGCCTACTTAAAAAGTTAATCCATTCCTCTTTGAAGGTTAAGAAAATGCTAAGGAAAACAAGATATGAGGGCTTAGGTAAAGTGGGAGGTTCCAAATCACTGGAGCTCTGCTTATTACAGAGCTCTGCTGCTTCTGCAGCAGCAAAATGCTGCACATGAATTTACCTTGGAGAGACTGTCGTCCTGACCTCCATCCACCTTCTCTAATGACGATGGTTCTTTTCCAAGTGGGAGGTGTTCACCGTCCTACTGTTTCACATTAACTCTTTGTGAAAGCAATTCTTCTGTCTGCTGTTAGAGTAGAGCATTGCCACAGCACTAGGACAGCAGGAGAGAACCTTGGAGTGAGGGAGGGCCAGGAACACTCATGTGGGTAAAGATGTCAATACAAAATAAAGCCAAGATCTGGGAGTGTTAGATCCATGATTTATGACCCTCATCCTATCTATATCAGCTGCTCTGCAGACATTGACCTTTTTCTTCTCGGTGGTAGGCACATGCACCCCTCACTGCTTTCCTGAAGCCAGGCAGCAGATGCTAATAAAGATTCCACTGGCAACAGAAGGCATCAGGTGAATAGACAGTATCAGAAATTCCCCTTCTCCCTAACTTTATAATTAAGGTACAAAAGCAAGCGAGACAGTGTAGACACGAATTCAAAAAGTTCTGCTGTTAGATCCAGCTTCTGCTAATGGAGAATAAAAAACAGATTCCATTTAAATTTTCAATTTATGTGTCATTTATCTTCAGCTGCCCCTTTGGTTACTGAAGACTAAGTAGGTAATTTCCCATGTCCTGATGTGTCCAGATCTAAAGAATCTAAAGAAAGTAGTTTACGATCCACTCAGGAACAATAATTCATAAGAATTACAGACTTCAAAACAGAGGTCATGGTGGAGGAGGTGAAATAAAAGGTCACTCCTGTGGGGAGTTAGACTGAATTCTTACCAAACTAGTGTCTCTCTGCAGAACTCAATTCAGTCTATTATCCCTCTTTTTTGGTAAAGTCTTATTTTTTGGAACACCTCCCAAGTTAGAGCTTAAAATTAGCAAGATGCTCTCAGCTGCAGGCTGACGATAACTCTTTCGTTTCTTGCAAAATATACAAATTCTGAGCATGCCAACAAGCATATAGAGATGAGGGTATACTTCTTTCCTTTGGATATAAGCTATGCAGAAGCTGGAGCTTTACTTCACACTGATATAAGCATCTGAAGACATATGTTTCATTATACTTGATGGTAGCATCGTGTCAGACGAGAAGGAAAGGGCTGACTATGTCAAAGAACGTCAAGCTCCTAGTTCCCCAAGCAGGTCCCATACCCCGTTAGAGGAAAATATTCATTCTTTTTCAAGAGACAGAACAAAACACTCATCACTCACGTGTAAGAAGCCACACCAAGAAAATGTTTTAGATGGAATTTCTCCTGGCTCTGTATACCTCAGTAGTACCTCCTATAGGAGTTACTACATCAAAATCCATATATTGCCCATATGCATTTCTAAACTAACATCCACCACCTTACCACGAAACGCACAGAAAAGAATTTCATTATCAAATTATTTTATTAGACTGAAATAAAACCTTTCATAAAGCACCACTTAAAGAGTCTTTTCCTGATGCGACTCCAGATTTATTTACCAACCACTTTCTTTAAGAGTAATGTGTCCTACACACAGCCATGACCCTCAGCTTGCCAAAGCATTTTGATATCAAGAGCTACTCTTGAAACACAAAGAAAGAATTACTGCTTCCCGGGGAGCACAATCCTGCAATGCATTCAACAGCAAAATGGCTCAACTGTATTCAATTTAGAAATTGATTTTCCACTCTTTCTCCCTGTATATGTTTACACAGAGAAAGTCAGATGCTATGTAGTGCTTACAGGTATAAACTATGTCTTTCTATGAACAAGACATAAACAGACTAAATATGTTCATGGAATTATATACTCTCTCTTTCAAAGGCTGAATAAGAACATAATCAACTATAAACGTGTTTATTTCTGTTCAAAGCTGTAATTTACATCTATAAAGCTTTGTAATCCAGGTTATAGCTCCTAAACATCAGCAGACCTGAGAGCAAGCTCACCCTTGGTCTGTCAGCAGTCGCCGGTGTTTCTAACAGCCATTGGCTCCACATAAACACAGAAGTAAACTGGATTTCAGATGTGGGTTTGAACCTACCAGGAAGGTAGATGGAGGCAGATGCAAGTCTCCAAGGAATGAACCAACTGGTTCCTGCTACTTATAATTAAAAGGAACTGGCAAAACTGTGTTAATTGTAGCTCTTCCCCCAGCAATTACAGCTTTCTTTTAATTGCCATTCTTGAGATTTAGGGAAATCTGCCCTCACCTATGCCAAACCACTCTGAGTTATTTATTCTGGACTACACTGGAAAACTATAAGAGGGAACAACCCTATTATTTATTTTTATCTTAATTCTTTTATAAGTTAAGTTTTCTTTCTTAGCATTCACCTATCAGTCAAGCTAGTAAAAAAAACCCATTGCTTGCTGCTTTTCATATTACTGAAATGTACTGAAATTATGTGAACTAACATTTAGTTTATTTCCTTAGTATCAGAATTAGACAAGCCTGAGAATAAAGAGCCAAACTCCAGTCCCTCTGCAGCCAACCAGAACAGTGGAACTGAGTCCCCAAGTTAGTAACACCAAGGGCTTGGCTGAGATGAATTAACCTTTTCTTATGCAGCTGAGATGCTCAAATCCGCCCAAGTGCTCCGGGTGCCCAGATCCCATTCATTTCAACACACAATGGTTTCCAAATCCTAGTTTGGACTGAACTATAAGGCAGCTCTGGAAAATCTCTTAAATTGTATTTCAAGAGTCATTTCTTCTGTTCCTGAGAAAAACACAGACGGCAAGGACAGCAGCCCATTTGGCCAGCCACTTCACTCTGACCAAAGCAAGGTGCAGGGAGGGAGATCTTCACTGATGCCCAAGCTGTGTCTTTCTCTGCCCTTTCTTAAGGTTACTTTTTTTTGGGCAAAAGGAACCATCATCTCCAGCTGCAGTTACAAAGATAAGTAACAGCATATATACTAACTATGAAAGGGTGGGAGAGTCTTAATGGCTTACAGAGTTATTTAGGAAAGAGCTCTATCTGCCTCTAAAATACAGAAACCAATGAAGTGAAATGACTAACCTCAAATTCAGACCGAACATCCCCCAAAATGTATGACTAGGGGAAAGGTTTCATTTTAAGTCAGCATGAGCTGTCCTCCAAGAACCATGTACTTCTCCGGCCCTGGATGGAGATTTGTTTTGATGATTTTAGATGGGATGAGAAGAGAAAGCGGATGGAGACTGATACAGCTTCTCATCTATCTACAGCCTTCGCCCACCTCCTCATTTGGAAGTGCTCTTGTATAAAATTGACATAACAATTAGCCAGACCTGAGAGTACTTGTTCTCGTAGTGGGAATGTATATTTAGTGTCTGCTATTAATGAGCTCTTGGAAACTTTCCCATAAGATTTCTTCAAGTAGGGATGCAAGATCTGTTATATCCATAAAACACAATAGCTTGCAGCTGTGTTAACGTGCTTAGAAGCACATTAATAACACTAGATTGTTAAGCAAGTCCAAAGAAAGAGCAAACCATTACAAAACCCACCCCAGACCCAACTGGATTTTCAGTCTCCTAGGAGAAGCCCAACTATCTGCTGGCTGGCACCATTGTCCAGGACCCCTCAATCTTCCTGCCCTTTCCCACAGCCCCAAAGCAGCCTGAGTAGGTTTCTCTCCCTACATCTCTTCACTACTCCCTCTTTAATAGAGGAAAACTTAATAGAAACTCTCTGCAAGACATCAAAGCAGGCGCTGAATGACACTCGAGGCTGAAGGTGGAAAACACAGGACTTCAGCAGAGGCAGTTAAGGGAGCTTCAAGCTCTGGGGCACAGCTGGAAGCCCCAATCATGCACAGTGATGTTGGCAGCCACGCACCTTGGATGGGTGCATCTTCGACTTTGTTTTCCCTTCCCAAATCAGTGATTAGGTATGTTGCCAAGAGTTACCTAGAGGCCACTGTTTAAATGAAATTGCTGCCCTCTTTAGTTATTCCTAGAATCTATATAATCTCATGGTGAACTGCAGTGACTATTCTCCCCACAGTTTACCTTAGTGATCTTAATGCAAAAGGAAAATACTCATTTCCACAGTATAGACTGCAGACCACAAAAAGCTCGAATTTTTGTTCAAAACACAGCAGCATTGCTTATATTTTCTATCAAAAACTCTTGGGCTTTGAGGTAGCCCATCACAAAGGCACTGCTACTGCTCTGGTTTCACAACTAAATCCCAGAATATCTTAAACCTTGTCCAGTGTAGAGTCCATGCCCTGCAGCACTGCCCTGAAAATAGTCCTGAAGAAGTGGCTGAAGCTGCTGGACAAAACAACGGGCAATCAAAAGGCAGAAGAGAGGCCACCAATGGGATGTGACAAGTTGGACATATGAGCTTGGGAAAAGAGAGTGGGATACAAAGGGCAACAAACAGGGTCAGGAGACACAAAGGGCTGGCAGGAGGGGGCTATTGGGGTACCAATGAAAGCAATTGCTGAAGAAAAAAAATAAATTTTATTCTCTACAAGGGAACGGACGAGACTCAAACAGTGGGGTAATGAGCTCAGCACCCAGGAACACTCAGCATCCTCAAAGCAGATTTGGAGACTGTCCCTGAGAAAGCACAAAGACACCAACAGCCTTTACTGAGATCTTCTGTTATTTACTGTCAGTAGAAATTCTGGGGCACATCCCACAGCACTGATCCTCTATCACAGAAGGGTTTCATCATTTTTAAACAGGGACACTAAGCACCAAGAAGTTTTGACTCAAGCACACACTGTTTTATTTTTACTGGACTTATTTGAATAAGAAAGAAAGTCACATCAAGTAATCAAGCAGGCTAATTCTCTGGAAATGACTAACCATAAAACTCTATGTGGGAAGCGGGACATCCCATCAGCTTCACCGGTGTTTGCAATAAAAAAAAAAATCCATTTTGCTTATAGTCAAAGAGAAGAAATGCGTTGACAGATGGTCATCTTAAGTGCTATGGTTTGTCTTGATATATAATGAAAAATATATAAACCTTCTGTTGTGCAGTAGAGGAGAAAGGCTTGAACACCTGTTTCAAATTATTATGATACTATAAACATTCTTGGAAATTGGAAAGCCCTGTGTTTTAAGAAAGTGAGAAGTGCCATTGCCAGCTAAACTAAATTGGGTGGGCTTGGGTCCAGCAAGCAGTGAAAGAGAGAATTATGTGTATAGCCACTGGCATACAGCTGATAAGGAAACCGAGTGGGCATAAAGTTAAAACCTCACACCGCAGAAATCCTGTCATTTTATGAAGTATATACATAAATTGTATTTCTTAACATACTTCCAATGTTTTCTTTTCAGACTTGTCATCTCTGGAATCCCTTCACAGCAAAATAGATCATTTGAAATGTCCAAATTAAGAGAACTGTTAGGTAGGTTTGGCTAAAAACATTCATCCGATATCTAGCAAAGACTGATTGAATTTTATCTTACTCTAAGGGATGTGGGTTGTTGCCATTTCAATACTTCTTCCAAACCCATTCCCAAAGATGGATCCAAGTTCATGTCAATAGCCAATGAAGTTGTCAGTGCCTTTTGCCGACTGCTTTTAGAAAACATCTACCTCCTTGAATCTCTCATAAAAAAAATGCTGACAAACTACCGTGGGGCTGCACGTCCAATGGTTAACCCAGAAAGATATATGTCAACGGCAAGAGGCTATGGCAAGAAGACATTGTCCCATTGCCCCTACCCACAGCAGGTCAAACATGGGGAAATTCACGCTCTTCAGTCTCATCACATAAGTGTACATCAGTCATTCAACAAGATTTTCTGCTTCAACATCATGAAATGAGAAGTCCCATCATACTTATCAAACAAACTAAAAATCAGAATGTCTTAAGTCAGTCTGTAATTTCCTAAGCTGGTCAGAAAGAAGCAGCTCTTCTGAAGCATCATTCAGTTGATGCAGCCTTTTGCATTCACGACAGCTACACAGATAGCTTAGTTAGATGTGAAAGAATACAAAAAGAAATAGGGAACCTTTCATTAAGCAAATGTATTAAATTTATTATTTATGTTCCCAGATACTTCAGTTTTTTAGACAGACATCAGGATACCAACCTTTGAAGGAGAATTGCTTACAGAAAATACATCCAGACTCCAAAGTACATCCAATGAGCCTCCTTTATACCACTTTTGCATGCTCTTTACTGGTATCGCGACTCCTGTATAATATATACTATTAATCTGGGGTCACAGTGAGTTAGAGAAGTGAAATCAAGCAATTCCTATGTTTTTATGTACTATTCTCTTTACTCAAAGGGGAAAAACAAAAGACTTTAGAGTAGAGCTCTATCCAAGCAGAGTCCAGTTCAAGCACTTGGTTGTGGAGGCTCCAACAGGAAGTGGTGTAAGCAGCGTTGCGTATGCCAAAAGAAGGATGGGCAGAGCTGAGCATCCCCTGGGCAAAGCATGGGCCGGTAACACAGAGGGATAATCAGATGGAAAGGAGCACAGAGCTGTGGCTGCAGATGCTCCAAACTGGTAGGAGAGGTTGCATCCATCACTTACAGGGAAGTCATCCTACATGCAGCTTCTGAGCTCTTTAGATGGGTTTTTTGGTAACCACCACTCCTGGACTCATGGTATCCAATGAATAACTGCTTGAAAACTTGAATGGTTTTTGTCCAGACTAGTCTTAACTTTCATCTCGAGATTTTGCATTGCAATACAAGCATGTTGCACGCTTTATTGGGTTTGTGTTTGTTTTAATATTTCTACTACTACACAAGCCAGCTGTCTGTGGCCTCGTACAGCTCCAGGTACAGCAATTCAACACCTCCTACTTTTCAGTTATAGTTTAACCCAGAAGCACTGACAGTGAAGTGAAAGCAAACAGAGTAGAAAGGTAAGATTTTTACTTTTTCCTCCCCCACACCTAACCCTATCCCCAAAAGGATTTGGGTATAGCTCCCTTACAACCTACGGAGAGGCGAGCTCCTCGAGCACCTACGGCGACATAGCTCCATCGACTTGAACTTGAGCTAAGATAAGTAGTAGTCAGTTATTCATAAATGCTTTACAATGTTTTCTTGGGAAAAAAAATAATTTGAAGACAAAAATGCCATGCTGATTGGTACATCTTGTTATTCTACTTGAATTAAAAAATAAAAGACTTACTTATAACTGGCTTACTTTTCTCTGGCTGAACAAAATTCAGCAAGTCTTATTCTAAATACGAGCAGGAGTGCTGCAATGCTTTTCAGATTTGTCTTTCGAAGCCAGACACTGGGATTACAAAACTGACACCCACCTCTTTCCTGTTTAAGATTATGTGCAGGCCCTTTTTTTTTTTTTTACTTTTTTTTTTCCATTTAAGTACAGTCAAAAAAAAAGTTATATAAGTGTGTCATTCAGTTGCACAGAATCTTTTATCTGAGTTTAAAAACTATTTAAGAACAGCTTTATCTGTTCTGGGGACAGAAATTATTTTGGAGGGTAATCCTGTTTATTCTTCCCAGAATGTTAATGAAAATTACAGAGTATTTTTATAAATTAAATTTACTTTATATGCTTTTAGTGTACGTGTTATGACATCTGGTCAAATTTTTAGCTCACCACACTCCTGAATAAAAACCTGTTTCACAAAGGCTGAATATGACTGTGGACAGTAGTTATGCAGGAGAGACCATGAGAAAAGTAGGCACCTGTAGGTTGAATTTGCCTGGTACATACCAGCCAGAAGAGTCACAAAAGAACCTTGGCAGGACACTTCCAAAGCCAAGAGCAGTACTTAAGACTGATGGCTTTTGTGATAAGACTCCATAACTTCATCTATTTGCCCTTAAGACAAGGGCAGTAAAAGACCAGCCTGTTCACTAAAAGGAAGGGAACCAAAAACCAGAGGATTCAGCATCTGCTCTCCTGCACACACAGATGCACAAACATGTAGCACACAGTCTGCTTCAGATCTGACTTTTACTACATCAAAGTGGCATTGTGGAGAGCGCAGCATTAGTCTGAGTTGGAATTCAGACTCACAGAACTGAGACCCCCCCAAAATCCTGTCCTCTACACTGATTGCTACTTGTTTCTATAGAAATAAAAGCCTGAAGGATAAATTTGACATTGCTTAACATATTGATAGGACCATAGATCACAATCGAACAACAACATGTGGAATTACATTGCCAAGCTTCACTCTGCTGCTCTTGTAAAATGCAAGGCAAGCTGAGCATCTAACCTGGTACAATGGTTTATACATACTGGTAGTTGATGTATATACTTTTTGCAAGGGTGTGTAGTGATAGGACAAGGGGCAATGGATTTAAACTGAAAGAGGGGAGATTTAGATTAGATATAAGAAAGAAATTTTTCACTCTGAGGGTGGTGAGGCACTGGAACAGGTTGCCCAGAGAAGCTGTGGCTGCCCCATCCCTGGCAGTGTTCAAGGTCAGGTTGGATGAGGCTTTGGGCAACCTAGTGCTGTGGAGGGTGTCCCTGCCCATGGCAGGGGGGTTGGAACTAGATGATCTTTAAGGTCCCTTCCAACCCTAACCATTCTATGATTCTATATAGACCTATGGAATTAGTTTTATCTATATGAGCTTATCTCCAAGAATATAAAAACTTAAAAATCATTCTTGCACTATCAATTCAGCAGTTTCTAAAAGCAGAAACACAAAAAAAAAAAAATCACAAACCAAACTTGCTGCATGGAAAAGAAAGTCTTTACAGGGTATATGTTATTTTTAAATACTTAATAGATCCAAAGGTTGCATGAAGTTTGGCTGAGACTCCTGTCACAAACAGTCCTCAAGCGCTGTGGGATATCAAGTCACAATTTCAGATGCTGTTACAGAGGTTATAAGCCTACAGGGCAAAACAGATCCTCACTGAATATTATGTACTAACATGTTCTGCAGAACTGGAGACAGCATTAGGGCTTGGTGTGAGGTCCAGTGAGAATTTTTGACTACTGACTTTCAGTTTTCACCAGCCCTAGTCAAGGCCACCAGTGGAAGCAGGACAAAAAACATCTGCTGCAATACAGAACTGCAACTACTTGGCTAAATTTGCCAGCCTAGTTTTCTAGTCGTTTAAACATCCCTGGCTTTCTACTTTATTAAAAAAAAATTAATCTGAAAGACCTACTTTTACAGCAGTAACATCAATATTTTATATTCTCCCTTTTGCTGTAAAGATACCGGGCTGATTTATATGTTGCTTAAAAAGAGTACTGAACCCATATTATGTAATATAAAATACCACCTTTGTCTCCAAGGGAACATCACATTTTAATCCTACACTCAGACCTACAGAAATAGTCTGTGAATCTAATCTCCAACAAAACACACAGTGGACCAAGAGTTACGACAAAGGAAACTCTCACATTCCTTAAAAACGAGTTTGCTTTGCCACAGAGCATTCCCAGAAGGACTTTGGAAAATTATTATTTTATTTCTCTGACATATTTGGCACATCAGAGTGACAATGTGTGTTTAGTAGTGTCCTAAATTGTCACAAATTATCTATTTTAAGTGGCTGAATAAAGAGCCATTAAAAACGTGGCTGCAGAGCAATGCTGGATCATCAGCAACTCTCAGCCCAGCAATCCATCTCTGCCAGGAGTTTTTATTCTACCTCATTTTTAATTCCTTTATTATCCATTTGTAGGCTGACCCACTTATTGGTAATTATGTCTGGTTCTTTTTTTTTTTTTTCAAGAAGCAAAAGCCTAATAATGTTGTCATGAAAGTAGACGTGCATCTAAAAATGTTTCTTTGCATATCTGCTCTGCATTTTCATGATTTCACAAGCAAGTTAAGCAGCAGCACACACTTGCAGGTGTATTTAGGCTCAAAAAGGCATTTGAGTCCCTCCTAGGTCAAACATATTTAAGTTATTTCTGAAATAGGGACAACCTTCCTGGTTTTAAGTGGAAAACAGTATGAAGTAAGATGCTATAGAGGTTACTCATGGCTTCCTAAATCACATCACATGGGGAGGGCAGGGGAATATCTCAAGGACCCACATCTTTTACTTGGATTGTCTTCTGACGTTTTGGGCTGACAACCATCAAATGCATTCACCTTCAATCTAAGGTACCTGTTTGATTTTCACCACTCAAGAACTTTTCCATCAGCAAAATGATGTGACCCACCTCCCACAGACTGCCCAACTTCATCCCATTCAGCAGTACTAATGCTGTCTGTTAAACACTGTGGTTGATATCCCCCACAGCCTCAGCTGAACTCAGGATTACTGGTGGTTTGGATACTTTGCCACTAGCAATGCTACCAGCCAAGTGTTTTCTTCCTCTGCTTTTCACATACCACCAATTTTGGTGTTTCCTGCATCCCACACCCTCAGCAGAGGGCTGATAGCAGCCTATAAACATGTGAAAGGTTCCTGCAATAAAGGAGGGAGGATACTTTTCTTCATATCCATTGGAAACAATGCAAGAGTAATGGGCTTAAATAGAAGCAGTGAAGATTTAACAAGGATATTGTTATTTTTTTCTACTACTGAGGAGAGCCAGTCAGTGGAACAGATTTAGGGATCTCCATTATAAGTTTTTAAGAACAAGTTAGACAAACATCTGCCAGGTGGATAAAGATATTCAAAAATCTCTCACTTGTAGGAAAGAGGGCAAAAGGGGACTTCCTCTGGGGGCAAACGCTCACTTCTAGATTTTCCACATGCTTAATTCAGTACCTTGCATACTGGCAGCATTTTAGCCAAAAAAATTAGAGAGGCCAAGTGACCCTCCCTGTTGTAGAGAACAAAGTCAGTGGCAGAAATGGAATTATAAACTCGGGAATTCGGAGCTTGGGCCCTCCTAGCCTGATGTACCCCTTCACAACAGACCCATTATCTATATTCCTATACATATATAGATATATAAATATAAATATACATACACAAAAGCATTCATAGTCATCTGACATTCTGGGCTGCATCAAGAGGAGCGTGGCCAGCAGGTCGAGGGAGGTGATTCTCCCCCTCTACTCTGCCCTCGTGAGACCTCACTTGGAGTATTGCGTCCAGTTCTGGAGTCCCCAACATAAGAAGGACATGGACCAGTTGGAGAGGGTCCAGAGGAGGGCCACGAAGATGATAAGAGGGCTGGAGCACCTTTCCTATGAAGACAGGCTGAAGGAGTTGGGGCTGTTCAGCCTGGAGAAGAGGAGGCTCCGGGGTGACCTTATAGCGGTCTTCCAGTACCTCAAGGGGGCCTACAAGAAAGATGGGGAGAGGCTGTTCAGGAGGGCCAGTTGTGATAGGACAAGGGGTAATGGTTTTAAAATAGAGGGAGGTAGATTCAGGTTGGATATTAGGAAAAAATTTTTTACTATGAGAGTTGTAGAACACTGGAACAGGTTACCCAGAGAGGTGGTGGATGCTCCATCCCTGGAGACGTTCAAGGCCCGGTTGGATGAGGCCCTGAGCAACCTGATCTAGTTGGAGATATCCCTGTTCCTTGCAGGGGGGTTGGACTAGATGACCTTTGAAGGTCCCTTCCAGCCCTAACGATTCTATGATTCTATGATTCTATGACACATGAGCAGGAGGCAACACCCAGCCACAGAGCTACACTGACATGTCTACACGGCTCCTGAACCACGACTGGTTTGCATCCCACCCTCTTTTAAACACAGCAGAGCAAGCTTTCCGCTTCAAACCGTGCACGTTTACCCCATGAAACATTTCCCTGAAGTTAACCCTGAAGTGTGCTCGCCTCTGTCTCACCTGGGAAGAAGGCAGCTGAAGGGTGCACCAATGCCTCGTGCTCTCCCTGGAGCAGGGCAGGTTCATGGCCATTCAGATCCCTCTCAGCAGCAGAAAAAGTCTTTCTCTTAATTCTTAAGGAACAGAGGGGTTTCCCTCCTGGCCTTGGCAGTGCTTTCTCCTTCATCTATGAGTGAACACTACATGATATTTTATATGTTATATTTTTATACATGTTTTATCTCTCCTTCTTTTTAAGTTTTATTTAATAGCAAACAGCTTGTCTCCTTAACAGTAAAGAGCAAAGCGACAGAAAACAAATTAAGTTTCTAAATTTGAAACTGTGTTCTGTTGCCAAGGCAACTGAAGATCTACAATTACATAAAGCAAATAATACCTACTTGTAAAGAACAGAACAAAAACTAATTCTGGAAAGAGTTGGTCTTGGAATATAATTACACTAAAATAATAAACTAATAATTTTAAAACACACGAACAAAACAGGGCTGTAGCTAGCTGCATCTGGTAAAGTTGAACACTCCCAGGTTATACTCAGGAAATGGCTTCCCAGAGACAAGCAACGTCATCTGTGTTTGTTACATCACAAAAGGTTTCTACGTACTCCTGCCACAGACACAGCAGTCAAAAATCATTTTTGGATGCAAACAAAGCATATCTTGGAGTCCAAGTGCTACAAGTCAATTGCTCAGCATCCAGAGCTGTAGAGAAACACAGCAATTGTGGAACTATACAGGGTGGTTGTAAAATTTTCCTCTTTGGTTCGGCTGAAAGGAAAAATTGTGAAGATGACAGTTTTTCTCTGAAAGCAGCCAAAGTCATTCCTGAAAGCACGTTCCTTAAAAAGCAAATCCTGAAGGAACAAACAGCCCCCACCCAGCTGGTGAGGTGGGCAGCTCTACAGCAGCAAGAGGTAGATCTGGACACAGGTCCCACGTCTCTCATTGACCCTGCACCATGGGCCAAGGTGAGGGACACAGGGCTAGTCCAGCTGACCTCATAGCCTTGTTTTATTCCAAGTGATTTGTATAAAGAGTGGGAGCCTTGCCTTGGGCAATAACATGTTGGTACTCTCACCATCCAGCACCTCCTCTGGTTCCTCAGTTCAAAATGCCCACGCCACCAGGTGATAGCATGAAGCTATAGAACCCCTTTGTCATACCACCCTTCATCATTGAAACTGCATTATATGTCAGACTGGTGATCCACCCCTTTCAGATGGGCACAATAGGAGGGATGAGAGAGGTGGAAGTGCTTTGGGAAAGACACAGCAGCCGTACCTGGGACACAACAAAACCAGCAAGAGAACCTCTCAAGATGTCCTGGCTGCAGCACAAACTCAAAACCAGCAAAGAAATCAGGGGGACATAAAAAAAGGATTTCTGCTTGTTTGTTTCAAAGAATCCCATTCGTCCCAAATATACAGACCTCAGGAGACCATGGAAATCAGACAACAGAAATAATTAAATAAAAGCATTAAGATTCCATGTTGCTGAGCAAAGTACCCACTGAAGGATGCTGTGCAGCACCTGTGCATGTAACTAGAAGCTAATCACCTTACTGAGCCCTGCAGCTCCGTATCTTCAGTTACCCTTCTGGGACTGCCCTTGTAAAAACAGTTATGGAAGGGTGGGAAATAAAAAAAGATGTTTATAATAGACTGCCAAATTTCCAGGTAATAAGCACTTCTGGTTGGCCTTCTACAAATGGAAAGAATAAGTTACTGAAGAAGATATTCAAAAACTTCATGATTTAAAAACAAACATCAAGTTTAAAGTAGGATCTGAAAATTTTTTCAGGTTCTTTAATTCACCTGAGTATTTCAGTGGTCTGCAAAGAACAGGACCAAAACCAAAAGCTTTCTCAATCAAAATCTGTACTAGGAAAGACAGGCCTGGACTGTGGCTTTCTCCCCTTCATGACACACAAATTACTGTCTAAGGGGTTTCAACTCCATGCTTATTTAAAAAAAAACCCAAAAAATCCTCTTGGATTCCCCTCTGCTGTCTCCCTCAGTCAACACCTGGCTAATTCCTCGCTCCCCTTCCAGCAGCCCCTGAAGCTGAAGCAGAGTTAAACTCTATGTAACCATACACACACCTCCAAAAAAACCCAAATTCCATATCTCCATCCTCAACATTTCTTTCAAAGGCATCTCAACATCTGCAAATCCTTAATGCTCCTTCCCTAAATCAGTGTAAAGTCTCTTGTGAAGACCTGATAAATAACCTTAAGCCTTCCAAAGGTCTAGTGTACCTGTGTTGTTGCAGCAGAACAGATATCTCTGCTGTCTGCCCCACTCTCTATTGTTTCCCAAAGGGCAATTTAAAGGCCAAAGAGCTTCCAAAAGCTCTCAGACCCCCTCTGCTTCTGTAGCTTGCTGTTGCTGAGACAGATGGCTATGGACAAGACTCACAGAAAGCAGTTTTCAGCTGCAGAATGTATGGGTCTGGCAAGCTGGTAACAACATTTCTAGTTGGATTTGTCTCTTGCTATTTTAATCTGGAGTTCTATCCAAGCATGTTAGAGTAATCATAGAATGGTTTGGGTTAGAAGGGACCATCTCTAGATGATCTTTAGATCATCTCTAGATGATCTAAACCATCTCTAGATGATCTTTAGATCATCTTTAGATCATCTAGAGAGGATGAGATGAGATTATCTCTCACCTAGAGAGAGAGGGAGAGATAAGAGTGCCCGTCCCAAACAAACCTTCCAATTTATGGTGAGCATGACATTACACAGTATGGAATACAACTTTCCCAGTGTAGGTGTCAATCGCTCTGGCCACACTCCTCCCAGGTTCTTGGACATCTGGGTCATTAGCAAAAACAAGTTGAAAGTCCTTGAGCACTATGGATACATCATGGTCGGGTGCAAACTAAAACCAAGTGTCTTACCAACTTTGTTCTCATGGGATTGGGTACTGCACTCACCTCAAAAATGCATCTTACTTTAGAAATGGGTCTTTTCTGAACAGAACATTGATTTTGATTCTATCCCAGCGAAACTAGGACAGAGCCCCTGGAGTATCAGAAGCACAGTCACTAAAAAAACAACACGTATAAGGAACAGCAAGTTGCCTTTCACATTTACTCCCATACATGAACGACCAAGCTTGTCAAGTGAAAACAGAGAAGTGCTTCTCTCCAGATGTGTCCAAGAAATGTTTGGTATATTTTGGTAATGTGTCATAATCCCACAGCGTGACTGACTAGCCCGATGGTGTTTCAGAAAACCATCTGCTAGTTGTCATTTTTTTCTGAGGTGTAGTCACAAGATATATAGTCTTCCTCACTAAAATAGACATCACACTCGAGATGAACCTTACCTCTTCCAACTCCCTTTCCCATGTGCCTTATAAAATGAAAAAGTTAACAGCAAATCATCTGCTAAAAAAAGTTACAGAAAATATATCTGCACCACAGGTGCCAGCGAGGATGCTAAATTCATTCAAAATCCCGACCCTCCAAAGACTGTTCCTTGTGAATGTACTCGGTCTCTGCAAGAGGTGGACACAGCTCCGAATGCCTACATGATGGCCTTAAAAAAAAAAATCTGGCCATGCTCCTGCTGTATACTGGTGTTAAGACCTTTTCAGACACCAGCAAGCTATTCAAATGCTGCAATGGTTGTCTAGACACGTCCATAAATCACTTTTGAGGGGTACATGAAACACGGCTGGGTACCAGGAAGCTCTGTGCTAGTAAGGAAGAGAGCTGGAAGGGCTCCTGGGCCATCAACACCAGCCCTCTCCCTACTGACAGTCATAACCTCTACCTCTGTCCCTCATAAAACAAGTTGTGTTTCTTGCCCCGTAATTCCAGTCCTCCTGCAGCTAGAAATCTTCCATTAGTTTGCAGCCTGGATTTATTCAAATCTAGTTTATATCGCCTTGTCCAACTGACAAAAAACATCTTCTAAACAGTTTCCCCCTTTCTTTCCTTTATCCCCCAATGTATTTATACAGAGCAATCATATCACCTCTCAGTCTTCATTTTGCTCAGCTTAACAAGCAGAGATGCTCCAGGCTCCAGTGGGACCAGCTAGGCAGCCTTTTCAGACATCTGTTCCAGCCCCAGTTGGGCTTTCCCCAAGCATGGGTAACCACAACCCCAGACAGATTTCAGCTCAGAACTCGACAGCACCTTTCACAACACACCGCATCACATTAACAGGTCAAAAGCATCCTGTGATCAACTAAATGCCCAGAAGGTCCTTCTCTTCCTGTTGTTGCTGAATGATATTCATCTCATTAGTCCTCAGGACAGGACCCTGAACTTGCACTACTCAATTTTACCCTAATTCTATTATTCTAGTCTTCGAGGTCATCTAATCCTGCCTAATTAATTCAATCCTCCTCAGTGTTGACACGGCCTCCCCAGTTTTATAGCATCAGCAAATTTCATTAGCATATTTTGACTTTTGTGCCAAAGTCATTAATGAAAATATTAAGTAACATTGGTCCAAAAACAGTCACTGAGGAACTCCACTGACAGTTACCCTCCAGCCCGAGACTCACACGCTTTCAACACAACCTATTGTCCTCATGTCTTTGGTCTGCTTCCTAGGCCCTTTACAGTTTTCCTATTAAATCCAATTATCCTCTGTTTAACTAATAATTGGCTTCATGGAAACCCTGCTCCTTGATTTAGTCTTTGGAGACTAAATTTAATTTCTCTGTTTATGCAGTCAGGAAGGATACGCACTGCCCAGATTTGTGGGAAATGATCACCAGTGCACTGACATGTGCATGAGGCAGCAGCCAAAGCTGCCCTGACATCTATTGCATGAGTAAGGACCACAGTCTGAGCTCAGCATCCTGCTTGACACCATCCAGAGGGCTAAAAAGGCTGTGGGGGCTACCTACACCTAAATTTCCTGGGTGATGTAATACAAAGGGTGGTCTACCATCTCCCTGCTCTTCGATAATTTCTCATCTAACATCTTACCAAAAAAAAAAAGAACAAACACCAAAACAAAAAAAAAAAAAAAACCACACCAAAACCTTCATATAGCTAAAAAAGTTTGAGCTTCTAAAATATCATGAGCATGAGACATTTTCTAGAAGAGTCCCCTGGGCAAAATAGGTATTCCTACAAGGAAATTTTCACTGTTCCTTTTTCAGAAATAGCACCAGCTTTAGTGAGATTACACCAGGGATTAATTTGGCCCACTCTCTTTGATACACTCAAAGCAAATCAATCTTTCATGGGTCTCAAGCTGTGAATACCTGCTCAAATAATTAAAACACTCAGCAGGGAACCTATTCAAAAGGTCATCTTTTAAAAAAGATTAATTCCATTTCATCTCATATCCATAAAATTTGAGACAAAATAACAGAAAGCAATGGATTACCCAATGTGTATCTCATATTGGCATAAAAAAATGCTATTTATTTATACTAGGAGTGAGAAGGAAATTGCACATGCACCTTAAACTCATATCTCATGTAAAATTAATGCGGGATATTGCACTGCTGGTCCCTCAGTGGAGGGTAAATATAAGCATTTTATTTATTTGTAACTGAATCTATATGAACAAAAGCTGGTTTTATGTTGCAGCCTGCCTAAATTCTACATATCCCTAGGTGCAGTTAGAGGATTATATGGTACTAATTTAAGCCTTTCTTTTGCAAAGCTTTTGTAGAGGTATCTGGCTTTCAAACCAAAAGGATGTCACTTTTCACACAGCAAAGAGTTACACTGTGCAACATGGAAAACATCCTTCTTTATTTCTCTTTCCCTAAACGTTTCCCAGGCAAGCAGAGTGAGATGATATCTCAGTCTAATACAAGAACAGGGAAAGTTTTCAAGGAATGCAACTGGAACAAGAGCAAGCCCTCGATCCAAATGCAGCCAAAGTCTGTAAACCTGGATGACATTTTTTGGGCATTCAATAGTAGTTCAAGGAAATAAAATTCCGTTTGCTAGTCTTGTTTATGACCTGTAGCTCAATCATTGATTGCCATCCTTCAAAAGCAAGGCAACTCAAAAACCGCATAGTTTGTCTAGATAGACTGATTTAACTAATCCATTTAATTTATCATGATGGTCTTCATTTCATCATGTAATAAGAAGGAAGCAGATGGTTGCAAAAATCAGTACCTAAGCAGCAAAAAGTGCACATCTGGAAGTAGGTTACTTCTAAAATCTTTAGTTCTAGGACTTCACTTCTCTGTTCTCTGTATAAGCAAATCCATGCATCTGCTTGGAAAAGTTTGCAAGACTTGACAACAGCTGGACCTCCTTTCAAATATATTCATTCTTAAGAACATAAAGAAAAAAGGTCCTTCTAAAAGTTAAAATGAAGTCTCAAATCTGACAGTCAGATTACTCTTATGATTACACTAAAAATACAGTTCTGACGTACTGCTAAGTTATATATTGTTGCATTTATCACAGAAGATTTACACCTCTGTATCTTTATCCTAAGTGCTTCTAACTGGTATCTCATGCCAGCATTTGGTTTCAAAGGGTCTGAAAACATGAAACAAGAATCAATTTTTTCAGTATCCGACCTATTTCATTCAACTCAAAACAATGGAGAAATGATAGACTCAGAGATACAGGCTTTTCTTTTTGTGGGAGTGAGATGTCAGGAGATGAGATTTTGATTTCCCACCTGGCTCACAAAAAGAAAGAGAGAAAGAAAAATATGCTGCATCTAAATTGAATTCAACTCTTCAGAAAGGCTACTAATTTCATGCAGCAAAGAAAAATGCCCTGAAAACGAAGAGAGGCATTAGCAGAAAGTGAAATAGATATTAATATGGTTGTCTCCAAGATCCAAAACAAACTCTTACAAGAGCTAAAGAGTGGCTGAACCGAGACAAGACGCTAGTTCTTTTAGCACTGCATTTTTTTTAGCAAACACTGAATCAATGGGAAATTCACTTAAAATATTACAGAATACCACAGTCGAGTTATGAAATATTACAGTGTAAAACGCAACAGAACCCTTGTAAAATTAATTACTGCCAGCCCCTTCAAAAAAAAAAAAAAGAGTAATAAAAAGCAGCACGGCAGTTTTTGTAAACATTGAATGCCAGTGTTTGTGAGCCCAGTTAAAAGAGATCTTTTCATTCTTTTATCATCAAAGCAATAAAGCGCAAGAACTCATCTCAATTTGGAAAAGCACCGAGTAACAGGAACATCACCACTGTTTTTTCCATTTAGTAGACAAAGTGCATTTGTGTAAGTTGACTGAGGGGGGGAAAGAAAGTAAAAAAAAAGGAGCAAGTGTTTATATTTCCACTGGTCTTAAGTCTGTGACTTAACCAAGATTTTGTTTATAGCCATGCATTATTCACCAAATAACTGCAGAGTTCAAGCCATAGCCTCACACAAATTAAAAGAAATCACCACGTAGAATCATAGAATGGTTTGAGTTGGAAGGGACCTCCAAGATCATCTAATTCCAACCCCCCTGCCATGGGCAGGGACACCCTCCACTACACCAGGTTGCCCAAAGCCTCATCCAACCTGGCCTTGAACACTGCCAGGGATGGGACAGCCACAACTTCTCTGGGCAACCTGTCCCAGTGCCTCACCACCCTCAGAGGGAAGAATTTCTTCCTTAGATCTAATCGAAATCTCCTCTCTTTCAGTTTAAAGCCATTGCCCTTTGTTGTATCACTATATGCCCCTTGCAAAATAGTCGCTCTCCAGCTTTCTTGCATCCTCTTTAGGTACTGGAAGACTGCTAAAGATCTCCCCAGAGCCTTCTCTTCTCCAGGCTGAACCACCTCAATTCTCAGCCTGTCTTCATAGGAGAGGTACTCCAGAAAAGACATTTCTGAATTAATTTGCTTATTTTGAGGGAATTAGTAAGAACAAAACCTGTACTCCTGAAACTTTGTTATATTGCGAGTTGCTTCATTTTTTGATTAATAAAAATTAACGTAGCATTTTAACTTCCATCTTGCCATTACTGGCAAACCACTGCTCTGCCAGTCAGTCTAGTGAAGAAAAGCAAAGCTTCCTCTAGACTTGAGTTTTGCAGATTCTGTCATGAATATGACCCATCCCTGGAAGTGTTTCAGGCCAGGTTGGATGAGGCTTTGGGCAACCTGGTGTAGTGGAAGGTGTCCCTGCCCATGGCAGAGGGGTTGGAATTAGATGATCTTGAAGGTCCTTTCCAACCCAAACCATTCCATGATTCTATGAAAATGATGTTCTGTGCTTCTTCATAACCCAGTTCAACTCACGAAAGCTGATGTGATACTTCACTATGGAAATTAATGCCAGTACATAACTTCTTGGAGATTAATATTGCAGCTAAGCTGAAGACTGCATAGAGGACTAAGGAAAAGAACAAACTCTCTTATTGAGAGCCTTTTGACTTGTAACATTTTTAATCACAACTTCAAGATACGTCAAAGCAGTGAATAAAATACTAAACATATGTCTCATCATGACATCTGTGGACTGTGTGGGTTTTAAAAACTCTGGAGAGAATAGACAGTAGGCTAACACAGGAACATGGCAGTTACCAAGTGGGAATCCTTCATTGTTTCACAACTTTTTGTGATTTTGGACTTATTTTGCATGAAGTGAAAACTTAAGTTCTTTTTTAGAGACAACTTCAGGGAAAACAATAAAAGCAGTGACAATTATTGTTGGACTTGAAAAGAGGACCTATGATGAGAGATTGATCAGACTGAGGAGAAAAGTAGAAAATTCTGATGCAATAACAGCTTCAAACAGGCAAAAGTCACTTCAAAGGAAAAGAATTTGTTCTACGTCTCTATCCATGGAGAAAAGGACAAAAGTATCTGACCCTGCATTTAACTTAATGTTTCTGGCAATAATAAGGATGTAATGGAAAACTCTGGCTGGGAAGCACGTGAAAACCATCAGTAGAGTCTAAATGGTCATCAGTGTGGAATAACACCAGTAGATCTGGATATGCAAGTGGATCTCTGGTCTGGCACCTTACGATTCTGTCCCACCTTGCAGGCTATCAAGTGATGAGACACAACATTTGTTTTATGCTGGAAGCAGTGAAATTGAGATGCCACAGCAGATAATCACAGATGTGCAAATCTATCTGAAGGACTTTCCATTTTTAGCGTGAATGTTCTTTTCTGTAGACACTTTTGACATTGAGGGTCTAAAATTAAACAGTGCGAACAGAACCTCAGACTTGATCAAAACTCTATTCTACAAAAAAAAATACTCGTTCTGTTTACATTCACATGACATTTTACTTTACATCTTTAAAAGGATAAAAAGAAGAGCTTTTCTTTTAAGTAGGTGAGTTGAAGGTTACAGACAAAGCACATAACTGCATTTATTCTACATAATAAATTAAATACTCGTGTTATTCTATGATTAGCCTTTAGGTGCCAACTACACTTGACCGTTTTGGTTGTAATACTCTGGCAACTCGGGGATGTTCTATCAACCCTTTCACTCTGGGAAAGGTATCTAACTGTTTTCTGAAATCACCTGTTTATTTTCCTTGCTTGCTGACATTCTCAGTACTTGAACCTAACATAATTAGGAAGTTCCCTCAAAAGTGTAAACAAAGCCCATTTGCTTCTAACTAATTCAATATATTTGGCACGCGTTCCTTTGAAAAAAATCATACTTTCCTTGGCAGCAGCTTAGAAGCCTAATTATAGATAGTCTAGTCATCAAAAATGATACCTTTCCTGTAGTCCCAAGAAAAACACACACTCAGAGACAATCTGTTCCAGGAGATTTCAGGAGAGTTTTCTGCATCTGCTGTCCTTTCCCACTCCTCCCCTGCACCTCTGAACATGCCAAGCAGTCTGTCCACATCTCAATGTCACCCTGGGTGCACTCTTCAGCCTGGCTTCCACCCACTCCATACTACATAAACCACAGAGTCTGGCAGTACCTCTCCCAAACTCGACCTCAAAGCCTATTTCTCATCTTTATCCTCCTCTTTCTCTAGTATCTCTCCATTGGTGTTGAGCTTTCACTCTTGCCTAGACAGGCTGCTGGGCTGCCCGTTCCCTCTCTTCTCCACCCAGCACAGTAGCAGAAATCACTCCCCACTTCCACCATCCTTCCCTGGTTTTAACCTCCACCACATCTGTGTCTGCTCAGATGCCACCACAACGAACATCATGTACATGGGTAGACCAACTGGTTCCCAAACCAACTCTGTACTCTTCCATCTTCTGCAGCACACTATCACAGCCCATATTGCTCCCCTGATAGCTCACCTCTTGCCAGATCACCAGTTTCTCAGGCAGGGAGCAGGTCCTCCTAGATAACCAGGTTGTGGATAAAACAGCACAGAAAATGCTAAAAGAGAAAAGCACTAAAAATAAAGCCCTTCAATAATAAGAATAATAAAGCAAAAAAGTTGGGTTGCTTCTCTGCATGATAGCTTTAAGTTGTGCTATCAGATGAAATCAGTCTGATGTTTCCAGTCTGCAAGTGATATTTTCCTGGAATAAGTCAGGATACGTTCTGATTATTTATAAGGGATGAAGCATCCAGAGGTGCTGAAGGCACAGACAAAAGAAAGCTTCTCACCTAAAAACATTCCACATACAGAGACCAACCTGCAGAGTTTTGCAGATCACATCTAGGGATATTTTTCCTTGTTTTAGACTTTTAATATCACACCGTTTGTGAAAAGTCACCACGCAATCAGTGGTTGATGTGAATCCTTTATGGAAAAAAAAAACCCACAATATCAAAGAATACAGAAGCATTTAAACTGAAAATTTAATTCAGCCATAAACCCTGCTTTGCCCATTGGCTTCAGGGGAATTGCAGCTATGCTTTCCTCCACTTTAGTGGGACAAGGATTATGTAGGTAACACAAAATGTGCCTCAGAGCTTTGCTAAGTAGGGGGATAAGCAGAGGCTTAATTGGAGCCCAAGAGGATTGAGCACGTCCTAACTGTTGTTTGACCAGTCTTTGTGGAGCACACTCACACTGCTGAAACCTGATGTTCCTTAATCAGCCCAGAGCAGTCTAAGTAAATTTTCCACAATCACTAGAGAAGCCATTGAGCAACATCCATCCTGGAGCCAGCATGACAAATCAAACTGTATAATTTGGGGTGGGTGGTGGGAAATCATAGGAATACATTTCTCATAGTATAGCGTCTATTATCTTCAAATTTGCAGCTATATAGATGTAGGATTATAAATAAGTTTAAAAACTTACTTACAAATCCACTAGAACTATAATAATTCATTATGTTACACATCATGAATACGTAAAGGATACAGACAAACTCTTCTAAAAAAGCACAGGTAAAGCAGCCATATGTCTTTAAATCAGGATTATCCTTTAGATCACATTCTTGCTTCATTTATTTTGAAATATTACATACAATAAAAAAAAAAACAATGTAGAGAGACTGTGCCACCACAGTTCTTTCTATGCAGCAAATGAATGAGGAGGGATTATGGGGAGGGATCAAACCAGGCACATACCCTGAGCAGGGATGCTGTACATCATCTGACTGAAGGAGGTGAATTTCTCAGGTTTCACTAAACAAGAATGAACCATTTCTAGAGTTTGTTACAGAAGTGTGAACGCAAGATAACACCGTTTTATGTAAGGCTATTGCCTCCTGACTGTTCCCCCCAGGTCCAACCATCCCAATCTATCTCAGACTACATTTAAAGTCACATTAAACTCTTGTTGCTAATTGCCCCTTTATACATTCGAGTAACATGAAAATAAACTACCCAAAAGCAGATTTTATTGGCCTTGTTGACACAAATCGTTCCCAGAGAAGTTTGTTGCCCTTCTAGCATCCCTTTGAGGAGGATAAACTCATTTTCCTCCTTGACTTTTAAATCTTTCCACTGAAACGGAGCAGCAAGAAAGATAGTAATGCCCCTTCTTTCAGTATTAACTGAGGACAAGAACAGTGGCCTCTTCGTTTATGTTTCACATTCTTATCCTTCATTTCTATTTTTAAAAATTCCACTATCGTTTTTGCTTCACTTTTCCTTAAGCCCTTTCCTTTCAGGCTAACCATCTTCTGCTGTCACGTAGATCAGAGGTCTTGATAGAGCTGTGCTGGTGCCTGCACTTTTGTTGATCTAGGCTACATCCCAGGCAAATCTAAATAAAAATGTTAAAGCTTTTTGTGCCTTTTTCCACAGCAACACTCAACAGGAAGATAACTTATTTAAAGACTTTGCTCTCTCTGTCGTTGTACTGACACAATCTGAAGAAGCAGTAAAGTAGTCAATACACCATTATTTTTTATTTTCCTATGGGACTTCCTTCTACAAGATCTTACTGGGAGTTTCCCATTAACTGAACCTGCAAGTTCAGTCCTTTACCCCTAAACAAACCTGGTTTGCAAGTCTGAACATTTGAACGCTGTGTTTTCTGCCTGCAGTCTGGCCAGCCAGCAGGACATGTGTCCTTGCTGATCCAGAGGCAACAAATTCAGTAGCCCTTATCAGGCAAACAAAGACACTCGTTTCACCAGTCATCTATACACCAAGCCATCAAAAACTCTAAAAAACGTATTGCCAAATATTTATTACTCTAGTCACAGATACGAGAGGCATAAAATAATACCGGAGTAGTTTATTTGAGGAGAGCTTTGATTTTATAGCAGTCGTTTTTACTGAAAGCTATACACAAATTGTGCAGCAGTACCATAATGTGTTGAGATAATGAGTCACGCAATGACAGTAAACTTCTTCAGCCTGTGTTTACACTAAGCAGAAGGTTTTTCTATGAATTACATGTGGAAAAGTTGCTATGAAGTCTCAAGAAAGTACAGGTGCTGTGGGTTATGCAAATTAACCACGAAATGCTAGAGAAGTCAACATTATGTCACTGCCTTGATGGATAGAAGTGTGTTTAGGGCTGACAGGCAATCTGAAAATTACCATTACATCTCATTTCCTCTTCTGAGAGGTTTTTGTTCTTACTGAACGAGGAGGATCTTGAATATCCTGATCAAACTGCAGAAATTGGCTGCCGTCTTCTGACACTTCACGGATGATGTACTGTAATTTTGCTGAAGTAATTGTCCTGATTCTGTTGCAGAAAAGCCCTTTCTAACTTCCACAGGAGAATGAAACATTAGTCAGGACATGGGATATGACTGGTAATGGCCTTAAGAAAATTACGGCACGAAATCCTTCAGTACCCACAAAATCACCTAAAGTTTTCAAAGTGAAGAGACCCACTGAAAACAAAGTAAAACATGCAAGAAAGGCTGCGACATTGCAATCTCAAGAGTGCAAGGAGATTGGATTCATTTTGTGGCATTTTATGTTTATATTGCGATTTTACATTGAAAAAAAATAAGCTGTTAGATTTTCTATCTCCAATATAGTCCACAATAAACGCTATGCTATCTTGTTTCAACTTTTCTTGTATAGTTCTGAAAATAATTCAAATGCTCTGGCCCAAGTAGATATAAGGTTAAAGGAGTCTCACCATCATCTCAGTATAAATTTCACGCCTCGAGATAGAGGCGCACGGCGCAACAGTCTCCCAACACGACACCCACTTGTCCACACATGGCAAAAACAGAACTATAAAACCAGGATTAACTCAAGCCTAGAGTTTTGCTATGCTTAATTTTGCATTAGTGAAGATTAAGCAGCACAAGTACTAATGCATTAAGTAACAGCATCCCTTAGGACAGGATAAAAGTAGGGTCACTTAATATTTAAGTAAAGAAAGATGTGTAGTATTATTGCAAAGACTAATCCTGCAGTTACAGGACAACAGGCAGCTTAGAGGGATGTTTTCCTCCCTCATTGGCTTCTGTCAGCAATCAGGGAACGTGATGCCAGGCAGCTGGATTACTGGGTGTGCAGGTACACGTGAGACAATATTATGTGTTGATCACAGGAGAGCACAAACAGTGGGATGAACGGCAAGAAATAGTTGTTATGCATGGACTGGACATTTGGTCACAGTTTTATCTGTGGTTTTTATCCCATTACCTCATATCTTAATTTAAAAAAAAAGAAAGTTTTTTAGGATCATATTACTGCAATCAAAAGGAGTGTAATGACAACCATCCATAAATCTATATACATGTTAAAAAGTCAGGTATTTCATTGCAAATGTTGCTTCAGCCACAAGTCAGGTGAGAATCCCACTCTATCAACAGCTTTCATTTGCCATAGTAGCTCAGTTGCAACAGTTAATACTGATAAATCCTTTAAAATCTTTTTACCTATCATTCCTTTTCCTGCTGACTACAACAGACCAAACTGTTTCACTCACTGTCATCTTCTCCTTTGCTCATCCACACAACCTGTTGCACATGGACTATCTTACTGCCCCAAAAGTTTCTTGGAATGAAGCCTGATTCTGGTGCTGTCCCAGGAGCGTTTCAAACCTATTAGAACTGGGACCCACTGCAGCCAACTCCTGCACTGCCCACCTGCAAATCAAGCAACATAGAAGCTAATCATGATATTCATTACAGTCTGTTGATTATTAAAGAAGTTCTTCCATTCCTGCTACTCATAAGCTCCAATATACAAAGGAAAAAAAAAGCAAGAAATAGAGGCATACAATAGCTGAAGGCATCGAGACTATATATTCCCTATAGTCCATATTCATTCACACACTTCAGGTTTGACATGTAGAATTATTAAGCTGTTTTATTGCCTCATGAAAAATATATTTTAAAATGCATCTTGAAAACAACTTGCACTGACACAAAGTAGAAAGATCCAACATATTTAAATAATGTAAACCCCAGGTCTCACAGAGCATTTAAGTGTATCAGGAGGTACACACACACGCAAATAAAAAATAAGGCAGACACTTTTATGGGGCATTAATCAGCCCCAGGGAGGTGCAAAATGAAGATTTACATAATTAACCCATATGAAGCAGATGAAGTAGAGACAAACAACCCATAAAAGTTAAAACCTAGAGGAACAGAATGAGATATTTTGAGTGAATTAACCCACAATGACAAAGTCAAAGCGGAGAAGGACATATAGGAGATGTTAACTCACACCAGAGAGTCATGAAACATCTCTTGTAAAGCATTTTAGGTCTTTTAGAAGCTGTTAGTATACTTCTCAAAAAAAAAACCAACCACACAACACACCACAACAAACAAACTAAACCAAAACCACCCCACAACAAAACTCCTGTTTACAAGAAAATTAACTGGTCTTGCAAAATTCTCTGAGTACAGAGCACATAATTACTACTTGAGTTTCAACAAAAGTTGACTGTAAAAGTTTCTTTTCCACATGAAGAATTTGCCTGTAAGAGAAAGAAGTGCAGAATAACCTGGCTGTCAACATTCCCTGCAGAATCCGGTGGGAAGGGGACAGAGATTTCCCTGCTCTGCCCTGGAGCAGCTGAAACACTGGCCCAACTCTGACATCATCAGCTCAGGCCACACGGAGCACACTATAAGGTCAAGCATGCAATAAACAGAAGTTACCAGAATTACAATCATCAATAACCAAAACCAGAAATCGATTCATGCAAGTAGAAAATGTAACATTGGTCCTGCTTCAAGGTCTGTTGCAGCCTACAGGATTCTATGACTCCATCTCTTTCCACCTCCATCAACTCATCATCTTCAAAGGTACTTCTAAAACAGGCAGAAGTTTCCCAGCTATTTCACATACAGTGGCCCTTTAGTAGCAGTTAATTACTTAGGTAATCGAAATCCTTCTAAGTGTTACTATGCAAATAGCTGTTGAGATAATAGGATCTCTTTTGTACTTTGAGTATACTCAATTTGCAACCTTTGTCTCTAGCACAGCACAGGGTATAGTTCCGTTTCTCACATTTATTTCCATGGGTCTTCTAGACATCCCTCTGGCTGTTTTCAAGGCTACTTAATCCCACCAGAAAGCCAAAAGACTTTGAATAAAGAAACGTTCTTCAGAAACTTAGAGAATAAAGTTATACTAAAGTGCTAATTCAAAGACAGAGCCAGAAAATATTTGCTATTTTTTCACAACGCAATTAGATACCTTTAAATACACTGAGAGGCAGTATTCATAAAAGATATTTTATTTACATCCTATAGTATCCACACT
Organism: Tauraco erythrolophus; assembly: GCF_009769465.1. Taxonomy (NCBI): domain Eukaryota; kingdom Metazoa; phylum Chordata; class Aves; order Musophagiformes; family Musophagidae; genus Tauraco; species Tauraco erythrolophus. The sequence continues at coordinate 27,260,353 of NC_141475.1, forward strand.
GATGCCAGGGATGCATCTCCAGCCTTTTGACTGGCCTCTATTTTAATGGTTTTTTTAAACATTAATTTTTAGGGTTGTTTTCATACTGCTGATGAACTGACCTCTGAACTGAAATAACTCAAAACATCTGTGGACATCTCAAATGACTTGCAACATGTCCAAACCCAGAAATATTAGACACATTCTGGATACACCTAGATGCCCATCTAAAACAGAATTCAGTTACTGGCACAGTTGTCCTGTTTGCTTTGAGGACTAACAGCTCACCAAGACTGTCCTTTAATTTCTTACACCACTAATTTCACCCTGATTACTCAATGTAATTATCACGTTGACATCATAATTTTTTTTTTTTTTGCTTTTGTTTTGGCTCAGTACATAAAAAGTTCATTAAAGAGATTCTGGGTAGTTCTACATTTATCCCCACAATCAGCATTCAGATGCCAAGGAGACACTGAATAAACACGAGGCCCCTTTGTGACCAGCTTGCAGCCATCTGCAAAAATACATTTTTAGAACTTATACTAAAACCTTAACATTTGAGTTTTGAGTCAAAGACAATGCTGACTCCTTCGAATATGTAGCAAAGCCAATACCAACTGATTGACTCAAAATTCTAACTGAGGGACTAAGTATTTCTCAAGGTGTCAGTGCTATAAAACTAAAGCACCAACAAGCTCTGAGGACAAGAAATTTGGTTGAGTTTCACATGAGATTATGTTGTCCAGAAGGTCAGAAAGATGCATGAAATCCAGTTGGCAACCTGGGTAGAAGTCTGCATTTGTAACAACCTAATCACGTCAAACTAGTTGGGGATTTTGGTAAGTTTTGTATTTTGGGGTTTGAGGGGTTTTATTATGCTGCTGTACCGCTTTACTTGTGCAAAAAAAAAAATTATCACTAGAAAAGGAGCTGCTTTCAGACTCCAGATACTCCAGATATGCAATAATTTTTGAAGGCTTTGCGTTAGGAGCTTTAGTGCAGAACTCCACTGGCATTACTCCCCCAAGTGATCCCAAAGGGTTCCTAACACAAGTCAAGTGAGTGGGTGGGAAACTGCCTGCTGTTTTTTTATTTTTGAGGACACAAAATTTAGGCTGATGTGGCAGATTTCTTCATAAATCTGAAGATGAGGGGTCTGAGTCTTTTTATTTTCTTCTCTAAAGCTTTCCTCAGCTCAGCAGACAGTATTCAAGCATGGAGACACATTGATTTACAGTTCAAGAGAATTTAATTTTCAGGAGAAAGAGGACTTCTATGTGTCATGCCCCCTCTTTTTTTTTTTTTTTTTTGCAAAATCAGCTTAGTTTGAAGGCCAATGCAAATATCCTAAATGTATGCTCATGTATCTGTCCTACTTCTGCAACCTATTTTAAGCATTAAGCAATTCTAAACAGACTGTGATTCATCTCAGGTTATTAAGGAGAGAGAGAGAGCAGGAGACAAGAGAAAAGAAGAATGGTCCCTAACATCTGATTTAATTTTGATCACTTTACTTCTTTGTTTTATACAGATAATAACAAGTAGTTGTTATGATTATGTGACAATTCTGAAAAGAATCATTCAGGTTTTAGTATTTACCAGGATTTATGTAAATCCACAGAATTTAAATGTAATACGATGATTAAGACAGGATTTTCAATTTCTTTCCCTAAGTTTGTGAATGTCCTTTCTCTTTATGCAAATTATCAGGACTACTGCTACTGTTCTTTTCAGATCACCCAAAATAAAACACTTCAAGTGCACACAATGGCATTCCAGTCTTACCTGCAGTTTTGCATGGTCTACATAAACAGTTGGCTTTAGCTGTAGTCAACCACCATTTGTTCTCCAACAGCTCATTCTTCATATAAATTAAGATGAAGAAAACAGAAATGAGAGTATCCATGAGACCACAGTGGTCAATTTGTCAAGTCTGATAAACGTAGTGCCTGCATCTAAAATAAGTGTCTCACTGCTTTGTGCCTTTGCATCAATTAACATTTAATTTGACTTTTTACAACCTCACTTATCGCCAGTTTTCCTTCCTTTGAAGCCAGCAAATGTTGGCTTGTCAAGTCTGTCAGTTTATGATTACTTATAACAAACGCAATTTCGGTTTGAATGTAAGAAGAGATTAACGTAACACAAGTGCAATGCTCCTTCAGTATCTGAAAATTAAAAGAAGGAACTTAAAAAAAAGAATATATGACCCTGCTGCTAGTTTTCTAATAAATACATACGTTTGATGACAAACTAAACCAAAAGCAGCTGCAGAAACATATTGTGTTTTTATCAGCTCAAACGTTATCTGGGTCTTTTGGGGGAAAATGGACCATCTCCCTTTCCTGTTTACACTGCAACAGATCAAAGGAGCAGCTAATTAAATTGCAAAACAATTTTAAAGAATTCCAATACATATTTACACGGCCCACCAGTCCGTAACTGTTCTGTGAAATTTTGACACTAGATCTGCGGAAATAAACTAGTGACATCACCGCGATTTTATCAGGATTAGAAGAGATTAGATGACAGCTTGTAAAAACGAGTAAAGATAACCCCTTTCCCGTGAGGGTACGACCCATCACTGACTGATTGCAGCACAAAGGAAGCGTGAACACAGATAACTGTCCACCTTGACATTTCTTCTCTCCAGGTTTCTTGAAGTGCTGCTTTCCATAGATTCACAACCTACCTACAAAGAGACACCTTCTCGCCTGGAGTCAGGCACGTGTAGAACGGGCCAGACTCATCAGCATCTCAGTATCAACTGCTTTATCCCAACTGAGTGGTTAAATAACTCAAAAATATCCCATATTCCTGCTGTTTTAAACAAGGGTTTTCAGATGAGGAAAGCCAACGTGGCACAGCTGTACATCTCCCCCATACTCAAAAAACTTCGAACAGCACTGGCTATAAACAGAGATGCTCTTTTCTGAGCTCAGTACCTTAAAGTACCCATTCTTGCAACAAATCAAGATTCTTCATAAGGGACTGGATGCAAACACTCATTTACATCCATATCTCCAATCTTCAGAACAAAGGTGGCCAAAAATCAGGCTCATGAGTTGAATCTGGTGCAGCAGGCTCCAAGCCACTCTACTTCCTTCCTTCCACCTTAATTTTGTGTTGCAACCAGGAGAAGGGACTAGATGAGGCCCTACAATTAGAATGAGGGAAAGGAAACCACATATGGCATGTGATGCCATGGAAAAGTAGGAGACACAACCATAGGCTGGGACAGATGTTTTCCAGGCAGACACCCAAAACATGCTAGTACCCACTGCCCCACATCCTTCTGCCCAGTCAGGACACAGGACAGGAGATCCCAGAGGTGAACTGCAGGGGCAGAGCATGTCAGGGAAAGCACACCCATTTCTACACAGTTCAGCTACTAGGACTTTTCTTTAGGCAGCAAGAGAGTCCTGCTTATGGAGAAGTGATGCTTCCTCATAACTGGTGGCTTTCTAAAAAGGAACAAGCATCCTTATAATTCCTTGATTCCTCTGATGCTATAGGACCAGCTGCATCCATTCATCTTTTGCCTCCTGATGCCTTAGCAGCCTCTCCTGTCAAGTGAAATTGCTCCACAGTGGAGAAAGCCGTAAAACAGAGTAAGACATCCCACTTCCATCCTCTTCCTAGGGATTCGCTTGATAAGATGCATCAATTAAGAGAGAGAACATACAAATCTCCAGTTAGCTGTTCTGATGAAGCAAGTGGAATGATCTTGGTTAAGCAGCTGGTTCTGAACTATGAATAATTTTTTGCTCCCCCCGCGAGTGGTGCACCAGGCTTCCCCCTGGGGAGCCCGCTGCAGGTTGGCTGCCAGCAGCACAGATGACGACTAAAACATGTGAGAGATTGGTTAGGGGGTAGCCAAGTCCCAAGGGACATCCTCAGCCGCAGAGCTGTGTCCCTGGAGAGTTGGTTGCCAATTAAAGATTCATTTCATCTTCGAAAACTATATCCAAATAAACAAGACCTCTCTAAACTCTCTCCTTTCTTCTGCTTTCTTTGGGGCACTTTGGCTGACTGGAGGTGTCTCCAAAGATTTCCATGAAAATCAAATGTGACAACGAAATTTAAGCACATGAATAACTGGAAATTCAGTGAGATACTCAGAGATGCCCAAATTAAATCACCACAGCACTACAGTGCTCTTGAATCATCTTTCCTTTCCAGCTGCAGTCTACATTAATTGAAATACCTGTTTTAAAGACAGCTACAGGAAGAAAGGTAGAAGAGAGTGCTTTGATCTATAAAAACATTGAAAGGAACATGTTATAGTGTCAGAAGGAAGAAAGAAAAAGAGGAAGGAGACCTAGGAGAACTGAGAATAAATCAAGCATAATACAGCATTAAAAAAGAATTAAATGTCAGAGAAAATCGGTGAAGGGAAGCCTCAAGAATAACTTCATGTAACTCCTTTTAATCTTAGAAAATTTCAACACCTATGAAATAAAACCTAAAACATCAAAACAGCTACTGAGACAAAAATAAATAAATTCCCATGCTTTAAAAAAAGTGACAGGCTGGTTGTGCCAGGCAGAGTTTATCACGCATAGAGTTTTCCTGTGGAAAATGTGCATTTTCAGCAATTAAGTTATTCTAAACTTGGCCAACTCCAGCCAAAGCATTCAGCTTCTACTTTTAATAAAATACATCCCCTGCCTGTATTCACTCCAAATACAGCCATTTTATATAAATGGCTATAAATAGATAAATAAAATAGATAGATAAAAGTCTATATGACCCTCTGGACAAGAAATATTTCCATGAAGAGAATTTTCTTCCCATTATTTACAATTGCTTCTTCTCAATGCAATGGCATCAGCTCTTATTTATAGCTATGTTTTCACCAGGCAGAATTAGGTCTTATTCATCCATGAAAACCCCAGTGTTTTCATGAAAACGGATTCATCTAAGCACACATTAATACAAATCACTTACGAAGCATCCAGCAAGATGTGAAGCTAAGAAGCTCTGCTACTCTTTTAAGTTTCAAAAGCTGGGAAAATGATATTGCAGCAAAAGCCATAATATTATGAAAACTAGCTTTAGGGAAATAAATACAGACTTCCAGCAGATGCATGTAACAAGCCATCTCAAAAGGATCACCTTTTATTTTTCAGAAATGAAACTAATAGATTAGCCAAACCAACAATTAAAATTTGTTTAGGACCCTAACCAAAAATCCGAAGTCAATTCAAAGCTTTTCAAGGACAGAAGATCTGATCCTTTTTGTCTGATGACCCAAATCCCACACAAAGCCAGTAAGACCACTTCGCTGGCAAGGGACAACACAAAGGAAAAAAAAAAAAACACACTCACTGGGATATAAAAGTTCTATAAACCAGGAATAAACACATCAGTGTTTTTTTCTTCATCTACCTTTGTACCAATATCCTGATGTTGCTTGAACTTCTCCCCAGCATGAAGTCAGCCTCCATCTGTTCTCACGGGCAAGGGAGCAAATTGGAGATTTTAAGTGACCCAGAGAGCTCCCAGGGATGATGGGCTGGCTTGAGAGAAGCAAAGAAATCTTGCAAAGCTCTTGGATACAAACACACTGCTTGTCCCCAGGCTGTCGTACACCAGAGGGTACCAAGTTATCACATTTTGTTAACTGGGTAGAACCCCTTGTGTTTCCTACAGGGAGGAAGCCTAAGTTTTCTCATTGCTCTGTGTCATCCAACATATTTGGGTATGTAGCAGAGCACTGTACAGCTTGGTAGCAGCTCCTAGACCAGAAAATAGACTCATGTGCAAATAGCTAATTAAGCAAAAGTCACTGAAAACTTCCTTAGCTTCTACTCTACAAGGAAAAAAAAAAAACACAAAACCATACACATTCCTTCAGTCTCCTTTTGCAACATGAAACATCATGACGTGCTCTTACCTCGGCTGAATCGGAGCTAAGGACAGGGATTTGTGTCAGCCCCAATTTGCAGGAGCTGTCGAGGAAGGGAACATTTGTCTAAATGGGATAAGTGACAGAAGAACGGACACAAGCCACCAGTTGGACAACCTGAGGCCAGGGCAGGTGAGGTGAGATCAGCCCCAGGCAAGATCTTGGCAGCAGAAAAATGTATTTGTATTTGGTTTACGGTTTAATTGCAACCATTCCTGTAAAAGCACCAGCATAACTGTATGCAAAGCAGTGGTTGTTTTGCTTCAGCAAAAAATACTGGTTAAGAAAAACTGATTACTTAAAAAAACACACACACCAAAATAAAAAAAAACCCACACCACAAAACCAAAAAAAAAGCCACACCAACACACACAGTTAAACACATTTTTATGACTAACACACACTTTATGTAATACATTCTATGCCTCAATTCACTAAAAAAAAATATCCCTCACTTTTTCCAAACTATAAATTATATTTATCTGAGATGTTGGGCTCTGCTGTTCAAATTCTTTAACCAACCATCAGGTTTGGTTTGTAGATGAATTCCCAACACTGGGCAGATGTTACCAGCTCAGAGCACTCAAGAACTATCAACCTCTTCAAGGTAGCTATTCCTATTATTAAAACTCTCTTCAAGGAAATAGGAGGCCGAACAAAAGGCTTAGTTGAAGGTGCTTAAGAGTTGATGCATATGCTGTTGGAGCTATCAAAAGGTGCATTAAACAACTTCCAAGAGGAAGGCACCCATCTGTTTTATGCTGTCTTGCAGACAGTCAGCCTAATTAAACCTCCCAGGCAGGGCACAGGTCCCCAGTGGGGTGTGAACTCCGTTTAAATTTAGAATTATCTCAAAATCTTTGAGCTTTTGATTGATGGCCCAGTTACTTTGTGACCATTGGAGGGATTCCTCTGCTTGCCTTTATTTTAGTTAGATAACTAATTAATGCATAGTCTGTAACTGCTAACATCAGTGTTAAGGGGAAAGACTGTTAGTGCTATTTCCAAAATGCAATAGCACTTCAAGACTTGATCACCAAGAGGTGAGAGGGGAACACCAAACATTAGCCTTACCTATTCCTTAGGAAAAAACAATTCTAAATTCCTGCACACAAATCTCAAAAAAAAACCTTTAATCATATGCAGATATTGAAATGGGTTTACAGCCAATAAATTCAAGGCAAGTATGTTGCATTTATGAAGCTCCTGATCTTAGTTTAAGGATTTCTGATCCAAACATCCTGAACAGACATAAAAAAATATATCCAATTCTCCTGAATATACCATCCAAAGTTTAATACGTTCCCTTTAATACACTTAATTAAATCAATATCCACCCAAAATACATATTCTCCACAATTTAATTCCAAAAAAATAAACACTTCTTAGACTAGGTGCAGAATTACTTCTGAAGTACAAACATCGTGTTCAACTTGCCAGAAGCCAACTCTCCACTGGTATAAATCTCTGAAGCCTGTGGAATTGTATGCACTTTAAGCCAAAAACTGAATTTGTCTCAATATTTACACGTATTTCACAAGTTCAAGAAGGTCCATTCTACACGCATTTTTTTTATGCCATTGAGCTCTATTTCATGTGTTTTAGTTAAATATGCATCATTTGAGGCAGCGGAACAGGTTGCCCAGAGAAGTTGTAGATGCCCCATCCCTGGAAGTGTTCAAGGCCAGGTTGGATGAGGCTTTGAGCAACCTGGTGTAGTGGAGGATTCCTCTGCCCATGGCAGGGGGGTTGGAACTGGATGGTCTTTAAGGTCTCTTCCAACCCAAACCATTCTGTGATTCTATGATTTATTTAAACAAACCTGCATGAAGAAAATTAAACTCCATCTCTTAAAAAAAAAACAAAAAAAACCACAAAACACCACTCTCACATCAACAGGAGCACAGAGGCATTTTTCTTTAGGGAGGAATCTGCAAAGGGTTCCAGCACAACCCTCCTCCTTCCCAGTAAAAATTTCTGGTAGCCTTATGCTGGCTTAGGAGGCTCAGCACTGCAATTCCCTATGGGCGGGCACTGGGGTAAGCATGGCACCTAGGTGTAAAGACCCCACGCAGGTGTAACTTTGGCAATTTATAGAAGGCATTTATTAGAACTACATGTATCATAGTCAGGTGGTTTGGTTTTAATTAAACCACTTTACAATTAAAAAAAATCATCTTTTTGTTTACAACTATTCCACATCAGAGAAGTTCTCCAAGGACCCACTGAGAAAACGTGCTTGGGATGTAAAGAAAGTTTATGTAAGTGCTAAATTTTTTATACCTGAAGTACCCTGAACAAATCTCAACTTCAGAGCTTCGCACAGAGTTAATATTTTCAGTATCGACATCAAAAAAAGATAAGCCAATATTTTCCCCTATAAATATTTTTAAATGACTGTGTTTAAATGTCAAACAGCACAACAACATTTTCATGGACTAGGTGTTACCAAATATCAGCTTATCCTCAATAAAACGTGCCGCTTCCCGCAACCGCAGAAATATTCCCAACGGAGCCAGAAAAGTTTTTTGCTGATCAAAGTGTATTTTCATTTTTCTCTGTCCATCAAAATAAAAAGGTTTTAAGGAAATACTCTTCCTCTCTAATCTGCTGGGGAGCAGACAGCAGCAACTGGGATGAGGACCAGGCTCTCCCGCTCAACCTGGTAACTCCCTGCTACAAGACAGCTCCCAACACCTAAGAACATGTTTAAAAGCAGTACTTAAATTACATTTTTAGTAATTCTTCCTGTAACTGATCCATTATCTGTCAAACAATGTCTTTCTGCTTCACATGCAGAACAGAATATTAGGAAATTTGGCTAAAATGGAAGTCATGTCACTTAACTCAGACCACTCAAAGCGACTGACGTCCAGAAGAAGATCTCTCATTAACAAATTTCTATCTCAGAAGGGAGCAGCAGCTGAAACCATATTCCCCAGAAAAATGAAAATCACTGCTTCATGAGACTAAATCATGTTATGAGAGAAAAATATTTTTCCATTATTAGTTGCCATATAAATAAGGAATGTACAATTATTTCCCACAGCTCTCTGCATGTTCTGAAATATTATTTTTGTCAGAATTATAATTGAAGTGACTCTCCCTGACACTTGTGCTTCATTAAATATGAATTCATAGCTTTTACTAAAGGATATCTGAGAATATTAAACACTTTGAACACTATCATTAGGCATCAGGAACATGTTGCTATTACAGACAGCAATGGCAGTGAGCAACAGAGCCATGAACGATGAAGAAATATGTCATCCTACCCAGCCAGGTAGCTATGGATAACAAGACTATTTCACAATAGTTCATCTAAATTAAAGATAAAGGATTAAAAAGCCTTCCCTCTGGATATTGGTATCCTCTAACTTTTTGCCCCTTGAAGCTGGTTTGAAATATTGACTTCGTAAGGACATCATCACCACTTCTTCAAACTAAACTGATTGGATTTGAGCCCACATAAATAAAGCAGAGAATAGAGCCCCAGACATCCCCAAGCAAATATCAATTATTCCTCTGAAAGGCAAAGCAGGACTGGGGTTGTTACACCTATTCAGAGACAGGCACCTGAGCCACAACGCTTTTCACATAAAACAAGATGGAACACTAACAGGCATTGCTGCCAAGTTTTATGATGTTTTTGCATCTCAATGTAAATTGTAGAGCTGGTTTATATACCATAAAGCATAGGTATACAGGTACGTACACAGGCAGCACACTGCCCTGGAGAGGACGACAACCAGAGCACAGGATTGCGTGAAGGAACCCACAGGTGTCTATGGTGGGGCTGATCTTGTGAAAAGGGAGCTGAAGGAAGCAGGTGGCCTCACCCTGAGGTGGCCCTGATGGTGCTTATGGTAGACCAGAGGGGTAAGAACATGATGCAGATCACAGAAGCAAAGGGATCAATCAGTCCTGCCATGCCCATGCCAGAGGCAAGCCACTAGTTGCAGCAACCCAAATGAAACAAAGCTTTCAGAACGTCACGCTAAAAGCCGAGTACTCAGACCAAAAGGGTTGGGTCTCAGGACTCCTGGACACCTTTGATTCCAATCAGGTTTCTTAGCTCTTCTTTTGCAAGGGCAGACTCACAACAGAAAACAGAATTTACAGCCTGTCCTGGCTGCAGGGTTGAATATCCAACTTTCCTGCTTTTGGACAGAGCATTGCTTGACAAAGATGTGAACTGCTAGAACAAAGCAGCTTCTCCAGCCTGCCCTCCATACCAGGAGGGAAATAGAGGAACACAGGAGGAGAAAAGGCTGCCAGAACCAACCCCCCACCCCACCCCAAGTCTGAGGAGGTGTCTCCATCCAGGACAGCACATGGATCAAAGACAACACAGTCCAAGGTGCCCAGCAGACTCCAAGCACTGTGCAGGCTGGTGGGCTCCACATGCCTGTGCTATCAGCCATAAACCAGAGCATCCATAAGGCAAGAGCTACTAGATATCCAGCAAGGAGAAACTTCAGGAGGATAGTAATGAACTGTTGGTACCTGAAATCTGTCCGTTTTGGGTTAGACCTCTAATAGAAAAGTTAAAAAAAGAAACAAGTAAACAAAAACCATCTCGCTGCTATACTATTCACTTGTGTGGGGAAGCAAGTCTATAATATGAAACCAGAACCCAAGTGACAGGAGATCTGACAGAAAGCACCAGGTTTGATTGCATATCATGGATCTGGTCCATTGCCAAGCTCTTCATCCACCAGCACATACCCAGCAGCTCCAGATGGGAGGAAGAGACAATAAAAATAGTAATTCCCATTCCCTGGTTTATTCGGGGTCAGTTCAACAGAAGACGACCTGTTCCCTAACCTGTTAATTAGCTGAGGGATCAAAAGGGCCATCGAGCACCTTCTTAATTGCTGCTGAGCAATTTTTTTGAAACAAACTGGATCGAATTTCAGCAAGAAGGATTTGTTATATTGCATAAAGGAAAATCAGAAGCTTCCCCATCACTATGGCTCCAGTCGGACAAGTGGCCGAGGAGGAAACAGCAGAGCTCAGACTAATTTCTCTTTGAACAGGAGATAACAATGATGCTTTGCTACCAAATGTCAAGGAGAAGATACAGCAGTGACAAAACACCATCGAAACACTGACTGAGTTAATGACTTCTTTAACATTTCAATGAGATTTACCCTTTTATGATAGCAAAAAGTAGCAGCAGAGATACCTTTGTGTTACAAAAGCTGCATCTGAGTTGCATTTGGGATTTTAAATACCCTGTTTATGAGTGTTTGATTTATTTGGTGAAAAACATGTCCAAAGAGGGCCTGTTACACACTGTAGATGGAGTGTGAATTTTGAACATCCTCACAAGTTTCATGATATAGGCTCAAGCCTCCTCTCAAGGTCATGATTTAATTGTACAAAACTGTATTGGAAACCTACATATTTATTTAAAGTAATATAAGAATAGTCCACCTCTGTCCCAAAAATGACTTGATTAATCTAGATGACAGAAAAAAAGTTAAGAATGGAGAACGATAACCATAAGATCATACGGACGCAAGATTTTAATTATTTATGTTGAAATAAATTGTACTGGCAGAAGTTTTCAAGGGAGTTTAAAGGAAACTGGCTTCAAAGTTGCTTTAAAATTCAGGATCTTTTGAAAGTCTACCCTTCATTAATATCAGTAACTCCTGCTGGCCAGAAATAGTCTGGAAATAAATATGCAGTGCGTCAAGAAGAACCAAAGAGAAGTAATCAGATAAATAGCCACTTCCCACACTATGCTTCTAGCCTCCTACTCAAGAAGGAGCTCAACTTCAGGGTTAATTACCAGCCAGAAGATAAAAGCATCTTCCCTGCTTGATGCACAGCACACGTACTGTCCTTGGCAGTCCCGAGCAGCGGCCGAAAGACAGCGAAGGAGCAAGTGCAGGCTGTACCCACCTCCTCTGCCTTCACAGATCTTCTGGAATGTTGTTGGGTTTGGGACCTCCATGCATTTTGACTCCTCCACCCTCCCCACATACGAGAATGTACTTTGGTGAACCCCCAGAGCAGGAAAAAAAATAATACAAAAATCCTTACTTTTAACTGGTTTCTGTTTGATGCTCAACAGTCACCTCAAGAACAGTGATCCCAAACGGTCAGCTCCAGAGGGAACAGAACATCCTCAATCCAAAGACTCCGCTGCATTTGCCAGATTTCAATGTTTTTTGTTTTGTCTTTCACTACAAACGGCTGACTTGTTTCCTTTTTAGACTGTAAAAGGAGAGGTGTTCTGTAAGGGTGTTCCATGGGCTATGCAAAGGTTAAAAAAAATAAAATAAAATTAAAATCAGTAACCTCCTGAACTTGGAAGTCACCCACCACAGACTTGTTGGCTGTAATGCATTAGGTACAGCTGCATAACTGAGACCTTTCTGAATCTGTGCACCACAAAAACACGTCAGGAAAACACCACATTTTGCCTCTTATTCCTGAGTACAGTTTCTTCTGGAATTATAGAGACTTTAGCAGGAAGAGGTATTAATATGGAAAAGGCAACCTGCCCTGGTTTTAAAGGTCAGGATCAAAGCAGTCACATCATTCCAGGTGGACACCCAGCTTCCACTGTCAGCTCCCAGTCAGCCACGAGAGCCAAGTTACCACCAGAAAACAGACCAATTAAGAGAGTATTAATAATCCAGCCGTGTCTTCTTGGCCATGAATAAATTACAACATAAACAAATTAAAACATAGAGTAACCGTTGAATACAAGATGTCTGCAAACTGTTAGTCTGCTGTGAAAATAGGACACAATATTGCACAACAGAAGGGCATCTGAAATCCCTTGGCAATGCTTCCTGATCCTGTCCTTGAACTACATCAGCACCCTAGATCGTCATGCAACGTTCTGCATGTGTCCATATAAACGCATATTCTTCACCAAAAGAAAAGTGGACCTCTAGAAAAAGCAAACAAATTCTTTCTGTTGCTGCAAAAAGTCCAGGGTCAACAGACCTCTGCTCGTATACAGGCAGCAACCTGACAATCCAAATTGTGATACTTGATGTCCTTCTGGAAAGGGTTCTAGGAATCATTTGCCCATGAATACAACATCTTCTGCATGAAACAGCATCAGATACACACAATGAATTGGTTCTGGGGTTTGTACCAAGAGCAACTCCATCGTATCTCTCTTCGGAAAAAACAGCACAACCCCTCCCGCAAAAAATAACACGCACACATCCCCCAGATTGAGGGGAAAAAGCTGCTTTCAATGCAAAAATAGAAGTGATGCTTATTTTAGGATGATAGGACAGAAATAGCTGTTTGCAGCAAACAGATTCCAACACCTGTTTGCTTTGCTAAGCACACCCCCACACCCCATCACATTGGGCAAGGGAAGCTCCGATACCCACCGTGCAGGGCATAGGGTCCCTCTGCTTGTGTGAGATCAGCTCACACCAGAAAGGAGCCACAGCTCCATCGCAGCACCAGTCCTGCCCAACCAAGATCTCGAGCTGCTGAGTGCTGCCAGCTGGAAACGTTGTGGGCAGCACTGGGGGAGCACCCCAGCAGCACCCACACAGCAAGGCTATGCCTGCCTGGGAGGAGTTATTGTCCAAAGCCATACAAAAGCTATCTTGGAGTAGAAGCAAGCTACTACTTTCTCATGTGTCTTTTTGTCTGTAATGAATTTGAAAAAAAAAAAAAGTAAAATAAATTCAAATGAGTTTGGCTATAAACACTTTCATGCATGACATCAAAACGTATCTCTCCATGAAGTACCATACATTCACTTGTCATTTTGAGCATACTCTACATTGAAAAAGAGTTTCTAAAAATGTGCTGTAGCAATCTGGTATTCAGAGCCAGTCCTAGGAGTAACCCCAACCCAACTGGCATGCGACAGCAGAGGATGGAGAGCCAGCAAGCAGCAGTGGAGACTAAAAAGTAGGACAGACTTCAGATGGAGGTTACCAGAAAACAAGTTCCCAGACATGCGGTGGGGAAGGAAGCAGTTGTAACAGGAGATAAAAACCACGAGAGTAATATGGAATACAGAAGAAAACTTTCCCTAAAAGAAAGAAACGTTAAGAGGAAGAAGTCTAAATGAGAAAGAGCATGTCCTGAAGAGCATCAAGAAAGTGCTGTGAAGTGCCTGCCCACTTAAAGCATTGCCACAGGGGAGGTCTGGAAGAAGATGCTGATAGTTTTCCGCATCCAGAAAGGTCAGCCAGCTCTGCTAGGCATCTCCAGCACCAAAATCATCTCCACTAAGTGGCACTAACTCTTTTTTTCCCCTCCCTTGCATTTCATCCTGATCTGATCCTTGCTAGTGGTGCCTTAAGGGGGACATAACTTTATCTAGGCAGACATATCTCATGCTTTGGGGTCAGCCTGTGCAGTTCCCAGGCTCAGACTGAGCCTGTAGCATGGGGGAAGTTCTCAGAGACAGGCCATGTGCAGAGCAGGCAGTTACATGCAGCCGATCTGCCTTCTCCAACATTTAGACCCCTACGCATGGTGTTAGCAGGTTAAATTTACTACCTGTGTAAGGGAGTTGCTGCAAGCTTAGTTCCCGAGCCCTCGGACTCTTAGTCTGCCTTATCCCAAGTACTGCTTTGAAGCAATTGCTAATTTCAAGTCCAAGCCCAAATCCAACCCAATATTTACTAAGAAACTAAGAGGAGCAACTGATGAAAACAGCACACTTGCACCTCAGATTAAATTTTGTATTGCAGTCATTTTTATCAAATGGTGTTAAATACTTATTTTTCTCAGAGAAAACACCAACACAGATTTCATTAGTTTAAAAAAAATAAATTTAGCATGTAAATTTATTAACAAACTCAGCTGACTTGAGTGTCACTTAATTGTCTAGAAGGCACTTTGCTCAGAGTTGATGTCCATGAGTCTGAACTCCCTTGGATGGAGACCCAGCATGGCTGGAAAGGAGGGATATCACATTGCTTCTTCTTTGCATCCTACAAACTTCCTATTTGTGACTCTTCTCCAGGATCCACAGAACAAAAGCAGGGACGCCTCCCAGCACAGAAGACTGCTGTAAGCAACTAATGGAAAAGTCAGACATCTCCACTATTAGCAGACTAGGTTCCCTAAAATAACTCCTGCTTCCCTGGCACCTTCCAAAGGACAAAGAGAAAATGAGTTTTGACATGGAGTGAAAATGGTTCCACTGGTGCTGCCTCTGAACCAGCACAGATCCACCTCCAAGTCTTCCAGATCACGAGCTGAATTTTATTTTTACACAGAATTGCTAAAGACCTCGAAAGCCCTGCAGCCTGGCTACAGCACTTCAGATGTAGTAGTCACTATCACACCCCATGTTTCCTTTTAGTAAAGTTAATAAGGGAAAAAAATACCGTTCTGTTCAGCACAGGAATGGGTAAAGCTGCACCTTATTCTGGTTTCCCAGAGTTCGCTTCTGAGAGTCTGCAAAGGGCTTTTGAGTTCTCTAGATATCTTCCATGTTCCTGAAGAGCAAACAATTCAAAAGGAAGTTACGTCCACTTGTTTTAACGCATTTTAAGGACAGAGTCAGACTGAGCATCCAATGCCCTTCCTTTATATCTGCAGCTGGAAAACACCATACCCAGTGTTATTTGTTTTAACGACAGAAGGAGTACAGACAAGACCAGGAGTGTGCTTAGGGCATGAAGAATTGAGAGTTAGCACTACAGTGTTTTGTGTTTGTTTTTTATTTCATATCTATCAGAATTTTATTTCAGCAATTCATCAGTATCCATGCCTTGTGCCTGTGTGCATAAAGTGCGTTTATGAGAATGAGATGAGTTTCCATCTGGGATGTCTGTCTGGACTTGATTTAGGAGAACAGATTTAATAAGTGGTTATCAAACACTTTTTTGATTCTGCTTTTAATGCGGCACAGGCAGAGATTTAAGAGTCTTGTTGATAAACTAGATGTGAGAGACAGAATGGGGTTTCTTTTTCAAACTGCTTTTCAAATACCTTGTAAATATTGATAGACAAAATGAGGAGAATTTATGAAAACATAAAATAAATTCACTCTTCCTATAAAACTTGATTAGATGTATTGATTACGTAATAAAAGTCTACAGTTTGGTTTTAATAAGCTACAAATGATGTCTAAAACAAGGAGTATCCTCTTTAAGGTTGCTGGAGCAGATGCAACATCGTCCCTTTCTGAAGTCTTTGTAACCCCATTCAAACCGATGGGACTGATAAGTAAAATCAAAGTCAGACCTTTAACATACTTTGTTTTTCTAGTGATTAATGGGATTGGAAGAACTCTCACCAGTTATAGCCAGCTTTGGGTCATGCTCCAAGCAGAGCTCAAGGATAAACCCATCTTTGTGATTAAAGAAAGAGGCATTACCTGGATTTCAAATACTTGCAACAAAACATCCACAAGAAATCCATGGGCTAGAATGTATTTGCAGAACGTATTAAAAAGCTAACACTGACTTTCAAATGAGCTCAAGAAGAACTTTATGGTGTTCTCAGACAATTTGAAATGAGAAAAAGTTGTGTTACTTCTTCACAGTGATTATGCATTCATCTCAAGTGGCATTTTAGATACAGATACACTTAGGCTATAAGATAAAGCAGACACACACTTATAGTGTGAGTACATCTGCAGCATCTCAGGAAAAAAATTCCACCTTGGATCAACTCGGGGTCTATTGAGATTGAATATCCAGCACATGATTTTTCATGAGACAGTTCAAGATACCAAGAAAAAAAAAAGTAGACATAGAGACTGTGATAAGACCAGAACAGCAGAGAAGTCACCTGCAAGTGACAAGTTATTTATAGTCCCACAACCTCATCTGCTCAATGTTCTTTGGTTCACATGCAATTACAACTCCGGACACAGTTAATGAAAACACTAAAAAAAAATTTCACATCAGCAACACCACTGTACAGCAATTGCTGGTGGGTGCATTCACCTAAACAAGCAGTTTTGAGTCATAGGTGCTAATTAGCATTCTGGCAAGAAGAAAAAGAGCAAACAACAAGCAAGACTTGGGAGAAGAGATCAGATAAACATGGTAAGGAGACTAAGTGTCTGGTAGAAGCCTCTATGGTTGTTAGGCTAACACTTCAAAAACGGGAGATCTTAAAGAAGGTGGAAATTTGGCAAAGATGAAACAGCATGGTGGGAGAGGAGCAGCAAAGAGGAAGGAAATGGGAATTCTAGAAAGAACAAGCAAAAAGGCATTTGAACACCAAAGCCTAAAGCATTTATACCACTTAACCAAAGAAAACAGAACAGTAGAAGATAATCTGGCTTTAGGCTAAATTGACAACCAGCTGAATTCACTTTCATGGAATCGTAGAATGGTTTGGGTTGGAAGGGACCTCCAAGATCATCTAGTTCCAACCTCCCTGCCATGGGCAGGGACACCCATCACCACAATTTTGGCTTCACCTTGGACTAATCAAGCTGATCTGATCAATTAGTCTATTATCTAATGGTAAAGCCCTTAGAAAGATTATCCCACTAGTTGCAGGTACATCATCTGGTTAAACAGACCTCCTGTTCCTCCCTGCTTTGCCGTGCGTTGTATGATTTGAGGATTGTCTGATCCTTCAGTATAAAATATTTCAGATATGTGAGACTTAAGCATCACTTGTAAGTGCTTTGCAATATTGAGATCAGTCATGTTAGATGCTAGAACATTCTGTCACTAGCTCAGAAAATAAATTTAAAAAAGGCAAAAGGAGAGCTCACTATTGGAGCATGGGTACAATTTAATAGAGCTCACTGAAGGCTGGTTCACAGCCTGAAGGGACACTGGAACATGATACACAGCGAGAGCTGTTACTTAACTACTTTTTTATTACTTTTTAATCACTTTTTTCAGTGAGATAAGCAATCAAAAATTTTATTTGCAGATGGCTCTAGCTGGATTTCTGGTGGTCCTACTCAGGGGTATAAGACTTTAACGGCAGAGAGAATCAATCATCGCCGCATCCCAACACTGACATTACACTGAATGGGAGAACTGACAAAATGTAAATCTCTTCTTCAGAAATGTCATCCTTTGCATTTTGTTTCCCCCTCAGACTTTTCTGGTATTAAAAAGCTGACTCTGCTTGAGAGGAAGCAAACAGCATGAAGACACCTCCATTCACGGGAGCTTGAAGGGCTGTCAGTGGTGGGAAGTGAAACAATCAGGAAGAGCAGAAAAACCACCATGTGGCAAGTTCCTGCTGCAAAGCAATAAAAAAGCCCCTGTAATAGAAGGCTGGAACCTCAGAAAGAAAAGTGTCAAGTTGAGAAATGCTTTGACAAAGATAATGCACGAATAAAAGGTAGAATGTTTGGGGAGAGGCAGCAGTGGAAAGGAAAACCAAAAACAATTCATACATATCAGAGGCTTCAGTAGGTGCTCCAAGCATGGAGTAGATAGAGTTTCAAAACAGCTGCTGAAATGATAACACACAACCTGGCAAAATTGGGATAAAATTAACCTACTCCAAATACCAGATCTGAATCCTCTTTACCTCATCCCAACTCCCGTTTCACATCCATAAGCTGCCTCTTCAGAGAGAAAACACACCCAAAAAAGGAGTCAGACTGTTTTTGTACAGTTTACCCCAAAAGCAAGAAATCACATTTTTGTATAACTTAAAAAATTTGGTTACAACACCCATGTGACAGGGCAGATAGCACAGGCCTGGAAGTAGCCCCAAATAAGTAATTTAAGGCTTGATCCCATACCCTGGTTAGGTCCAGGTAAAAATACCCACAAATGGTGTTTCTCACTTCGTGCATGTTTCTAGGATCACCAACATTCATCAATGTCAGTGGAGCACCTCAGAACCAACAACAAACATCCAGGGTTTGTACAAAGCTTCAACTCAGGGTGGACTAACGCCCAAAGGTGCCTGCTTGTGGTGCTGGCAATCTGTCCTCAGAGCTTGGAAAAGACTGGAATTAGATATTATCTTAGTAAAACCTGGTTTTTGCAGATTTATCTGCAAAAAAAAAAATTAGATATTATCTTAGTAAAATCTGGTTTTAGCGACCTATTCCCAGCCCAATCCAGAGAGCCAGAATGTCAAAAACATAACTTTTTGGTTTTTTGGTGTTGTTTATTTTTTGGATTTTTTTGAGGGTTTTTGTTTTGTTTTTTTTTTTTTATGGGGGTTTGTTTGTTTCTTTTTTTACACAACACACAAAGCAAATCCTTCACAACACTCCCCACAGATAAGCCATATGCTCCTCAGAACTTCATCCAGAGCTCTTCCCACTCTTCCTCTGCACAGCCCAGCAGCAACAGCTTGGATAGCCATGGAAATCATCACATCAAGATCTGAAGGGGCTATTTCAGGGTCCCATTAGTTCCCATCCCATATCTCCAAAACCCTCACTCACTGATAACCCGGAGCATCCAGAGCTACTCAGGATAAACGAGGTCTGACCTCCTCGCTTCATGAAGAAAACCTACACTGAGACCCTCAAGAAAAGTTCTCCTCAAAGGGCAGGTTTGCCACCCAAAGATAAATCTTTTTCTCCTTTTGCATCCAAAGTTCATTCACATTGACAGTAAACACTCCCACGGGCTTTGGAGAGCTCTTGTAACCCCTCACACACGTGGAGAGGCTCTGAAGAACAATTTGAGCTACACCTGAACTAGCAGCTCAATTTGGCTCTAAATAGCTCCTGATTATCCAAGGCACGGAGTTGCAGATTTCTGTTCAATTCCATGTTTTACCACACGTTCCCCACAAGTCAGGGAGCTGCTCTCCAGCTTTCTGCTGGAGAGAAAAATGGGTTTATTCCCTTTGATTAATAAAGATTTGCTCAGATAATGGCATTTCCTGCATTTGCAAATTCAAAAACACTGTAAATCCCCACAGCTTCCCCTGCTCCAAGTCTTTTAAGTCTCGGGCAGATTTGAAGTCGCTTTAAATCTCAGGGAAAGTGACTCACCATAAATCCCACCACAGCCAGGGTGGGTTAAACACATTTTGGATGATAAGAAGAGTGAGAACACCCAGCTGTCATAACGGGCCAGCACACTGATCCTGCCCTCATCTGCCACAGCCTTCATCCGAGGGGCTGGTTCCAGCAAAACGGTGAAGCACTCGTAAAGCATTACAGAAAGAAAACCCGTCATTTTCTGAAAGTATAATTTTTTCTGCCCCACTAAACTTTTTAATGTTTTCAGCAGTGCTGATTTATGAGGATTGCTTTGGGAGACAGCACTCAGAAGCATCTTTTGCTGTAAAATCCCCATACTGGAGAATAACTTTTACATCTTTCAAACCATTCACTGTGAAAGATTTTTTTTTTTTCATTAGGATGAAGGTGTTTAGGGATTTTCTGTGTAATGTGGAATTATAACCCCTCCGAGACCACGCCTGGGCTTGGTTAGGAGCCCATGAATGATGGAGTACACCTGGAAGGACAAGTGACTCCGTTCAATAGCAGATATTTCTCTATTTGAATTAAGCCCTAGTGAAGAAATCCTGCCACCAGAAGCTCACTGTGCAAACTCACCAGGATTTTTTTTTTTCCCCTTGAACTGGGATTCGTAAAACCCAGCAATAAAGGGACAGAAAACTGATGAGCAGATCTCACATGCCAACAGTATTTGCTGTATCACACCTTCAGCTTTTAAGGGAAAAGTGAAAACAGGTGACAGCAACAACTTCCACTGGCACACAGAAACACAGCACAGGGACTGCAATCCCCCATCCCTGTGCCCTGGCATCTGAAGGTGATTTCACAATTGCTTTATCAGGAAGCATGTACAGATCAGGAAAGCCCAGATGGGCTCATAGCACTGCCAGGGAGAACATCACCCTGTCCAACAGTCCCCTGCCCCAGCACGCATACAGCTTGTATAGCAGATTATTCTGTATATTCAGTGATGAAGGAATATCTATAGCTTTTACAACTTGAAAAATTTTGCCTCATGCATATTTGGCTTTTCTAGTAAAAAAAAAATAATCACTGTTTTTTTCATTAAAACTACACAGCACAATTTCTTATCCAGTCTTGCTAAAATGTTATTTCTGTACCCATTACATATTTTGTCAACGCATAAATGACACACAGAAAATATTTTCCATCTTTACCAAAGCCCTTCCAGTGGTGTGAAGCAAATAAAGGCTCCACCGGGAGCCCATCTATGGGGGAGCACACATCTGGAGCAACACAAGTTTGCAGCTGGCACATACACTGCAGACTGCAGCTTACCTGCATCAGGCTGCACACCTCTCACTCCAGAGTCCTCCAGAAACTCTGAAGTGCCCAGGAAATTAATAAGCACGTTATTATCTGGGGAAGAAAGTGTTGCCTCTCAAATACCTTCATTTGTAAACAAAAAGGGGGCATATGGAGTTGAAATCCAAGTGTTTTCTGCACTGAATTCATGTAATTTCAGATGCTGGTATCTGTGGGTTCACTTTAGACACTGGAGTCGTTAGAATTCCTGTCATTTCTATCCTAACTTGTTTATTCAGAATAGAAGAGAGATGTGGATATAACTCTAACTTGATAGCTGGTTTGACCAAGCTGACAGTTTGCTACTAAAAATTGGTTTTATTTTAAGTTACTTTTTTGCTCAAGTGCTTTATTTTAGTTTTAAAATTACTTTTCAGTGCCTGAGATCTTTTTAGTTTTACTTCTTGATTACTCTTTTTGGCTGCCAAGAGATGCTGTAACTCTAATCAAGTTGCAGATTAATTTAGTCTTTGTTGGGAACAGCAGCTCATATATGGGATTTATTCATTTATTTTCAGTTTTAGGGAAGGTTTAGTTTTAGGGAAGGTTTATGAACCTCTAAAAGAATATATTTACACACCTTTTTTTTAAGTTCTTTTCCTTAAAGTGACTGAGTCAATTACAACCAATTGAGTGGAAACTTTTGTGTTAAACACGGATAACAACAGTGAATAAGAAAGAGATATATTCGGAAATAGCCAGAGAGACTGTGGCATGGCTGTTTATAACTGTGATTACTGCTTTAATACCTTGGAGTTCTTTTCCATTATGGTTTTTCAACTGAAAGTTAAGTTGTGCTCAGTTTCAGACTTCAGGAATAAGGGTCACGATTGAGCTGAGCCCAAGTCTCAGTCCATCACGGAGGTGTCCTCCTGCCCACAGCCACGGGGCTGCAGGCACGACCTTCCATGGCTGGATCCAGAGCAAAACTCCTGCTCCTTTTAAAGGGCATTGGAGCAAACCTCGAGGCAGAGGTCTGAAAGTCAACAGCACTCAACTCCGTGCAGGCAGGGCTGCCAAGAGAAGAGTTAAGGCAGAACACAAAAGCTATATTCAAAAGCCACACGTTGAAGATAACGGCAGCAAAGAGCAGAGTGCCAGCTAACTCAGTCTCATTTTTGTGTGCAGATTGAGCAAAAACCGTCTATTTTAATTATTCTTTACATTGTCTCAAGTGCAGGAAGGTAGGCTCAACTTCTCACTTGGGCACTGGGGTGACACATTCGATAGGACTGTAAGCACTGCTACGTGGGAAGCTATTGGTCCGAGTTATCTGTGATCCTTAATACTCCAGATTAACAGTGAAAACATGAGCTAGGATGCACCTGCTGAGAGGTAAATACAGAAGGAGATGGGCTGACACCCACTCCCCAGCAGGCATCACCACAGCCGTGCCACTTCCAGCTTGCAAGTAGCTGGGTGGCAGGCAGCACTGATGTCCCCGAGTTGCGTTGCACACGATGTCTCTAAGGATGTGCCTTAAGCCTGCAAAAACAAGCATTCAAGCCAGGGAAGGACCCTCTGGAATTAGTGTTATAATGGCCCTGTGTGCAGCAGCAGAAGTTCCACGTACGCAGAAGCAAACGCAAGCTCAGTATCTAATGTTGACACCATCATCATCTTTAGTCAAGCCCACAAATCAAAGAGCCCGCTCCCTTCCAAAAAGCTGTTCAGTCCTCCTGCCAAGGAGCAGTTATCCTGAATCTCAATATCAGCAAGAACACTAAAAAGGCCTGAGGAGAAAACCGCACACGTACAGAGCGTGCTGTATGATCAAGATGCACAGCACATTATCCCAAAAGAAGGCACTTCACACTTTACCATTCATTGCAAGCCTGTTCGTCCAGTTTTCCAGAGTTTTATCAATGCATTTGGGAAGGATGAACGCCAAGTCTGATGTTTATCACCACCTTAGGAAACAAGCTCGGAGGGAATGGGGGGATTCCTGGTTAACACACTCTCCAGTAACCTCCTACCAGTGCATAAGAGGATTATTCTTTTAAAACAATTAACAGTTACTTGAGAGGATAGCAAGAAACAAAACCAGATCTTAGAAACAACACGCACACCCCCGCTTCCCTTCTGCCCGGCTCTACCTCCTCCCCAGCAGCGCAGGGGGACTGGGGGGCTGTAGGTCAGTTCATCACCCGCTGTTCCTGCCGCTGCTTTCCCAAAGGACCCCTCACACTCTCCCTCTGCTCCAGTGGATCCCCTTCTCCCGGGACAGCCCACAGCCTTCTCCCCCGTGAGCCCTTCCCGCAGGACGCGATCCTCACCCATCACATTGCTCCGGCGCGGGCTTTTCCCCCAGAGCCACGGCTCCTTCGGGAGCTGCCACCCGCTCCGCCGTCGGTCTGTCTGTCCGTGCGGCCGTTTAGTCCTCCTGCCAAGGAGCAGTTATCCTGGAATCTCAGGATAACTCCCGGATCTCAGCCCTGTCCGGATCCCGGGCTCTCCCGCCGGTGGCGCCGGCCCGGCGCGGGCAGCACCGCCCGGGGGAATGGGGAGGGGGCAGCCCCCGCCTCCCCCCCTCCTCACTGCAGGTCCAAAAAAACCACGTTTTAGGCTTCTTTGTTCCCATCTTAAATAGGGCATTTGAAGAGGCGCTGATGGCTCGGCCCTGGCCTGAGGGGATGGCGGGACCGACCAGTTTTGGAGCCTGGGAAGCTCCAGGGGGTGAATCCCCCTCTCCCACTACCAGAGCCCTTTCACTCAAACCCAGCACAAGATGCAATGCACTAAAGATAACAAATACCAGTTTATCTTCATGAAACTCCGGCATTCCAGAGCTCTGAGCTTGCAGACACCATTTGTTGCACGTTGGTATCTTTATAGAGCAGCAAAGCAGGTGAAGCTACGGCCAACCAAACCTGTGACTACTTCTCACATGCTAAATCCACATGAATAAATCTTCCTAAACTTAGAGGAAAGTGGTTACTGCACCTATTTGATAGATTTATTATCCCCCAAAACCTAGTGCACTGATGCGAAATGCAGGTATGCATTGAATAGTTACCCTGTACAAACAGCCGGCTATTAGTTACATTATGGAAACAAGAAGAACGTTGATAAGGTCCTCCATGGGGATATTTAACAAGTGTCAAAGCCCAGATTGAAAGAGGCATTTGTCTGACAGTCAATGAAGATATATGTCCTCATACCGCAGCTAAGTTTCACTTGTAGTACACAGGAAACCAAAAGAGAAAAAAAAAAGGGTGTTCTCCCCCTCCGTTTTATTATGTTAATCAGCTTTCTGTGGATGACACTATAGGACCCTGATGAAGCTACTATAGCTTCAAAGTTGACCCTGCCTTCTTTGGGTGATGGACCAAAGACCTCTAGATGTGTCTTCCAACCTAAACGATGTAACAGCTGCGCTTCCAGCCCAGCGTCAGCCCCACCACCGCGCTGTGAAGTGCCACTGGCCACAAGTCCCTGGCAAAGCATCTGATAAATTGGGGGTGGAGGTTTGGGGGGGGACGTGCCAGAGACCTCTCACCCGTGCAGAGTTCTCACTTAAAAGCACAGATTGAATTTTCTAGGAACACCAGAGAGCGGAGTTACAGATATCACAGAGTTTCACTTTTCAAGAATTTAAGTGACACGCAATAACTCTCCCCCTAAAATTGTCAGACCTTCGAGAGCCAGTGATTAAATACTGTAGAACAACCACCTCAGGGATGAGGAACACTCAGCTGCCTTGTAGAGGTGGTCTTTCGCTAAAGGTCACACTGTGTTATGCTACACGTACTTTAAAGCTTTGCTCAGTGGAAGTGATCCTTACATCTGGCTTCAGTCTATTCTACACGACTTAACTTCTTTCCTCAGTGATGTTAATAACACTTTTTTCTTCTCTTACATGCCCACACTATTTACCTTCTGTCTCATAACAAGACATTTTGCTAGTGCTACTCATTTGAGTGTCCTGACAAGACACGATTTGTTCTTTCATACATATAAACTGTGTAAAAAAAAATCAGCTTTAAACCGTTTGACTTTAAAGGCTACTTCTATTAAGCTATACTGAATGAAAAAACAAGATGTTCATCTCCTCTTATTCCCATCTGCTCCAGTACATTTCAGAGAACATTACCATATTAGAGATTTTTAGTGAAAAAAAAATAATTATTGCTATTCTAAAATAGCTTAGACTGCTACAGATAGCATTCAAGAAACCATTGTATTGCAGCCTAATGAGAAAAGAAGTCTGTAGTATAAGAGGTACTTTAGAAAGAAATATCATTTTATGCTTGTGTGAAGCTTGGCAGTGTAGCAGGAATTAAAACCCCAGTATAGAGCACTTCAGGAGCCACACTCCAGCCCAGACCCAAATCCTGCATTTCTACAGTGTTTGTAACAGACTGTCAGTCCTGCAGCAAGCATGCACTTGTCAGTTGTGAAACCTTACAAGATAATGGAAAGAACAGATTTAGGAAATGTGATTAATTTGTACATTAATAATTTTGTCCAAGAGACTTTCCAAAGTCCAGCTTACAGCTGAAAGAGAAAAAAATAACACAAGACCCAATTTTGATCCTCTTTCACTATGACTTTTTTTTTTAAATGAAAAGGTGCACAATTACTCGAGTGGACACAAGTGGTGTCCATGGCATAGGAAGAGGGGACAGAAACAGGGCAACGAGCAGCTGCAGTCACCAGGGATTGGTGTCTTCTGGTGCTCTGGAGCAGATGCTGCATGAGCTACAAGCAGGCAGAAAAGCAAAAAAACCCACACCAAACAAACCCACACAACTAAAAAAAAAAATCAACCCCACCAAAACAACAACAAAAAAACTCAAAACAAACAAACAAGAAGCTTTCCAAGCATACATGGGGGTTGAGGAAGGGAGGGCAGAACAAATGCTGTTCTCTCTCCCGCCCCAGAGTCTCACAGCATAAAACCAGTTTATGGATTATCCTCACAACATCCAAACCCAGTCCACCTCTGTCCAGCTACACCAAGGGAAATACTTGCTGAAAAGGAGATTTTTAGTAAACAGGAAAGCTCCAAGGCAGAGCTCTTAAGGGAGGTTTCACAGTTAAGGACATGAGACTACAGCAGATTTAAATCCTGGCTCATTCAAAAATTAGAACAGATCTTCCAAAATAAGATATGAGCAAGAAATTTAAAAAGAGCTAATATATCCATCAAGTTAACCACTTACAGCACTTGCACTGTGAAATAGTTGTGCTTTTTGCTCTTCAGGAAGAGCTTGCATCTTCCTGAAACACCTTCACACCGTGTTGCAAACAAGATCTTTACTGGTTTACCCATATTCTCTCAGCTGTCAATCACCAGATGGGGGCACGACTGCCATCCAGTTATTGTTTTCCACTCTTCATTCAATAACTTCTGCTAATATCTGTGGGCCCGGGCAGGTTGCTCAGAGAGGATCCATTTCAAATCCAAGTACTTGGCCACTGTATTCATGTGCCCTCACTACTCACAGCATCTATTTCTCCAGCTGGGTGAGAAAGCCAAGACTTCAAACCTTCTTGCACCAACACTAGGAAACACCAGTGGGGTCCTTCAGTCCATGAAGCACAGAGAAGTTAAGTTCTGATATTCCCCTGATTCATTAGTAAGACCAAGAATTAAACAAGGGGAAAATATGCCTTTTTTTTTTTACATAACTTTCCAGAATCTCCAGTGCTTTGAGCATGTATTAGTTAAGAGATAGAGACACCCAGTAACAGCTCCTCAGTGCCATACAAGTACGTGTGATGTCATGCAGAACATGGGCCCTGACATGGTTTCATCTGCTTGGTAACCATAACCCTGTTCTTCAAAAGAAACTCCCACATTGCTTCTCTTCTCCCTGCTTTCCCATCCAAAAATGAGCTCCAGTGCAAACAAGGCACCTGGGAAGCACCAGTACCTGCAAAGAAACTGAGAACATCTTTTCCTTGTTCTCCAGGCAGTAAAAGGGAAAACAGAACCATCTCTCACATTCAAAACCCAGTGGATTTATTTATGCTTCGGGCTCCAGAAAGGCTAATGAACTTTTATTTTTTAAAGACCACCTCTAATTATGTACCAGTAATTTGCCATCCAAACATTAACTGCAGGTACAGATAACAGCATTTGGATGTCTAATTAATTGATGAGTCCCACAAATCAAGTAGATGTCCAAGCGCTGTACGTTCCACTTACAGCTTTCCTGCCTCCTAATTTTGTGCACATGGAGACACCAAAAACGTGCAGGTTTAGGTTCTGTTTCATTTTTAACACAGGTTTTTATATGCAAAAAAAAAATAAACAGAGCCCTCAGTGAGGTCATACACTTCTTAAGACTCTGGATGCAACAGTTGGGGAATAATGCACATATTACACACTGAGGTTTGCACTCCAGTTCTCCACTCACCATAGACACGTACCCACAGTGGTAAAACAATGTTTAATTCAAAATAAAAAACAAAGCTACCTTCAGGGAGTTGATCAACATTTATGGGTTCTCAGCACAACCTCCCTTGAAGATGCCTGCGTGCTTTTAAGGACCATGTATAGGTTTTCAGTGTGACGTGCCATGATGGCACGTGTCATAGTTTATTATACATCTCCCAAACAATGAGGCTGAGAGTGAGGAAGAGGCTGGGAGGAAGAAACAGGCAGATACCTTTGTTACTGACAACACCTGTATCAGGAAATCCCATTCTTCATGTCCATAACAGCCTTAAAATATTCATAAGGAGGCACTAATAAGCATGAACCACCCTACTCATGGTCCCAAGCTTGGCCTTTCATGCAGTTTCTAGGGCATAAAGTCCTAAATTGACCTTCCATAAGCAGAAGGGACACTCAGGTAACACCCCACCATCATGACAGCCCTGAGCTCAGCACTCTCCAGCCCAGTCCAAATATCAGCTGGTGGCAAAGAGGACGTTGGACACAGCTGTACCAAGAGTTGCTGTTGCAGGAAGCTCATAGACAGCTTCATCATCCGAGCAGCCTGCACACCCCCTCTAATTACACTGGAGACCAGAACAGACCATACAACCCCAACTCGAGTGTAAAGCCCCTCTCTGCACCCAACCCGCTGTACCAAGGTCAGAACCGAAGCTTGGTCCTACACAGTAGCAGTCGTCTTGATTTTTCCAGGGGCTTTGTAGGGCAGACCAGAATTTCCTCGAATTTACTAGTCCGTTTGCAGCACCGCATCGCCACCTGCTGTCCCTCACCTTCCCTGGCAGCCTCGCCAACAACCGGGTGAAATACCGCAGCACAGTCTAAACAAAGCTGTTCGAAACGCAAATAGGTCCGCGATCCATCACTTATTTCCATGGATTTTAACATTTTACCTAACTGCTTAAGGAATACAAGAGACGCCGTCGGATGAAGTGCCACAAACAACAAGCAGGGCACAATAGTGACGCAAGTAGTAAATTTTGGCATATTTAGGATGATAGCACGCACGGGTGTGTGACTTCAAAACCAGCTTTTTATACTCCAGCAATTCAGTCATTCAAGACTAAATCATGCCTTTGCATTTAATAATGTCTTGACTTTAGCACCCAAACATAAAACAGTATTTTTTTTTTAACCAGTTCCTGAAATGATGCACAGCAGATCCTGCACTCAGCCACCTCCTTTTGCAAACAACAGCCTTCGTGCTTGCCTGTGGTCCTGCCCCCCCCCCTTTTTTTTTTCCCTAAAAAACTTGCAGAAAGGGCTCTATTAAATACAGGTTTAAGCAGTGGCTTTGGGATGAAGCTAACCAGGCTCAGGGGATGGAACCTGGGTCTTAATTATGGTGGGAAATTGGAAGTATATTCTTTTTCAGAAAGTTACCTGGGCATAAGATGTGAGAAAATAAACTAGCAAAGGGGACTCCTTCCTCAGCAGCCAGGAATGCCAACATGAACACAGAAAGAACAAGGCATGAGGCTGTTCCTTACTCATTCTGGCTAGCCTAACTTGCATCCCTACTACATATACATTAATCCTGTTTGCAGATTGCAGTGCAAGCTTGGGAGGAAGCAAACAGATGGACAATGACTTATCGTTGGAGAGACTTGGATCAGCAACTTAGAAATTCAGACTTATACAGGAAAAGCAACTTAGTCATCCAAACAAATAGATGCCCTGGGGAGAAAAAAATCTGGATAGCAATAGAACTAAAATAAAACCTTAAGAAAAATAAAGATTATGGGTATGCAGAAGACAGAAACAGATATAAAAGGACTATAAAGAAAAAAGAGCCAAGGCAACACAAAGCAGGCACGTACAACTCACTGCTAAATGCTCATTTCTTGTGTGACTGCACTTATAACACAAAGAGAGAAAGACTGAGATCTTAAAAGCACTGAATATAGCAGCCTTCGTAACACACAGGCCCATATATTTGTGCTTTCTCAAACACACTATGTCCTGGCCTCAAGTTCTGCGGAGGAAGCCTGAGGCTGTGGAGCTCCCAGATGTACCCAGCTGTGCACACATGGATCCCTTCCAGCACATCTGCACAGTGAGCAGCTGGCAAAGCCCCCCAACACTGTGAGACACACACCCCCACCATATCCGACCAGCACCACGTATTGTCTGACATCACAGAGTGATTTTGGTACGTACTAAGTGTTTTGGGTTGTCCGGGCATGGGGTCACCCAGGAGCACGCACGTGATGCAGTGCATATTCACCCTCTGTCACATTTAGCTGCTGATGCACAGGATATATTAGGGTTCAAGATTTAAGATTAAAATTATTAGGAGGGGAAGGTCACAGAGCAGGGTCTCTTAGGCAATAAATTGCTTTTCTGGAGTCATTTCTCTCAGAAACATTCTAGAGGAAGCAGCCTTGCCAAGACAGAAGATGGTCTGGATGATCTAATCATCTCTCATGTCAGGGCTGTGTCGTTACCTTCAGTTTGCATTACAGATTACGTGTAATACACGGTGTCTAGAAATAGCATATGCACAGCAGGTTATTCTCCCGGCCCCTGTGGCTTTGCACCTGTCCAGAAATTGTTTGCCAGGTTCACAGATGCAAATTCCAGTAAGTCAGAGGCTATCATCTTGTTCAGCAAGAGGACACAGGGATAAAGAGCTGAAATACTGTTGGTATTTACCCTTCATAGAAGGCAGGAGAGGAAAAAAAAAGAAAAATCCCACAACAGAGCCACAAGAGTATTAAGTATTCTCTCCAGGAGCACGTCAGACATCTGGATTACACTTGGCAGTGAGAGACAGTTACACTGGTCCCTGCACTGTTTCCATCTCCTTCCTAAATTAACAGAGATGAGCTACTTATTACTCCGACTGTTGTTTCCCACTTCTCCATACAGCGAGAGCTTCGGAAGAACAAGCAGGCTTTGCCTGGGGAGCAAACCCAAGGAGAGGCCCAAACCAAAATCCACATCAGCATCATTCAAGTAGAACAGGAGAGGTCAAAAGGCTCTCTCTTCAGATATTTCCAGATGGAAGTTAAGATTATTATCATTAAAGCCAATTTATTGTTTTGATAAACATGTCATTGATATTCAGCACCTCAAAAAAAATATTAGTCAAAATGCATACTTTAAATAAAATACAACTCATGGCCTGTTTTAATCAGATGGGACTCCAGCCTTTCTCTGTCAATAAGAATCCTCACGTTTTTCTCTTAGATCCTGTAGATTTGGGTACCTCTGGATTTTGGGGGTTTGAACAACAGAAACCAGGAGAGAGGTAGGTGCCACAGGTAAGGGAACCCCACGCTTTTGTCCTGAACATGAGCAGGAAGATCCTGACATTTCAGCCTGCTCCCATCAATACTTTATTTCCTGCTGATGCCACAGGGCTGTGCTGGAGTGGAGATACCACAAAAGAGCCAAAAGAATCAGAGCACCAAAACCTTAGAAATATTCTGATTCCAAAATTGCCTCCAGCCCAAGCATCATGACCGGATACCAAAATCTTTTGGGTTCTAGAAGGCATATCATTAAAGTTATTTCAATTTATGGCAAAGAAGTAGATTTTAAGTACGTGAAAAGTTCAAGCACAAGCATTTGAGATCATCCTATCACCAAGCCTACAAAAAAAAAACCCCTTATTTCATTTACTTACTAGAGGCTCTGGCACTGAGTGACATCCCTCAGCTCACCAAAAACAGTCAAAGACCAGAGCAGTCTGAAGGCACAGTTTGTGTATCACTGATGCAGACACACTTGTCCACCTTTCAGTTATATTTAGCACAGCACAGAGGTAGAAACCTCCAGTTACAGCCGTGGCAGCCACGGCAAAACCATCGGGGAATTAATAGTTGCTCACTCTTTCCCTCAAGTCATCGTTGCAGGCAGAAGTTAAGTAGCATATGCATCAACTCCCTTCTCCCCATTTATTATCCAGGAGAAGCAGAACTAATTAAATATCAGCCTCAAACAGTCAATTCTTTCAGCATGAGGGACACTGTGAAAAATCACATTCTCCCATTAACTTCCCATGCAGTACCAGAAGAGCCAAGTTAGAAACCCACCAGCCTGAAGACATTTTCTCCTCCAATTTACATTTTAATGGCAGAGCAGAGGACTTATTGCTAAGTGCCAGCAGCTGATAGAGCTGTGCACATTCTGAGGGGCTAATAAATGCACTGACCCATATTTTTCACATTTTATGGGACAGTGGGGAAAACTGCTGAAAGAGCTCGTTTGCAGCTGCGTTAATTACACCTTCTATGGGAAAGCAGAGGAACACACCACAAAAAGCTACTCACAGCTGCATTTGTGGGACAGTTTAATCTGCTGTTTAGAGCAGGTAATTGCACGCTGGAAGGACCCTCAGTTCTCATGACAGCTAGACCACTGGGATCTGTGGTGCTCACGGTCAGGTCTTGCCTTTTCTGGGCCATTCAGACCACTTACAAAAGCTGTAAGAGCAGCAGAGCTTAACTTCACAGAAAAACACATTCAACTTAAGCTTTCTCACCTAATTAGGTCCTCCTGAGCAACTGTAACAAACTGCAGGAGCTCATGGAAAGTTCGCATCTGTGGTGTTCGTTCTCTGGGATCTAGCCCCACCACTGATTGCGGCTATCAGAGAGGTGTTTCTCCTCCTCTTATCCCAGTTGGGAAAGAGGCAGAGCTGAAGGGAGCCCCATGCCACCATCCTGCTCACCAGCATTCCCAAGCAGAGCAGCTATGCAATTTGGGAAACGTCAGCTTTCATCACACACATCAGAGCCCATCAATCCACGTCTTGCTGCAGAGGAGAGAGGCTGAAGATGACGTGGGTACACATGAAATAAGTAGGAAAACGAGCTATGGCACAGGCAGAGTTGCTTCATTAAAGATAATGCTTCAGCAGAGGGGAAAAGTTGGTTGGAGGAGAGTTGATCTGTCCTCTCTTCCATGCAGCGTGTGTGGCTTTACCAGAGCTCACCAGCTAACCTGGCCCTGCAGAGACCTTCCAAAACTCCAGGAACAAATCCCTACGGGATGCTCTGTGAACATTCTCGTGCCTGTAGCAATTAATTAATGCAATTCCTGAGAAAGGCAGTAACCAGGACACGAGGTTCCTCAGCAGTTTCCATTTACCACTTCCTTAAATTCTGTCCAGGTCTCTGTTCAAGCAGGCAGACACCCTCAGTGTCCATCTACTCGAAATACTGAACATGGTATGGGAAGCAGATGAATCTGATTGTTTTATTATTTTATTTCAGGGATCTTGAGAGGGGAAAACAACCACCACCTTGGCTGTTGTAATCAATCCCAGAAGAAACATTTGGAGTAGCTGCTGTTAGTTAAGTTTTAGTAATGTTGATTTTCAAAAGCTGTGATTTATGTGTCACAGAGATACTGAAAGCTTTAAAGATGACTCGTCAGGTTTAACAAGACTTTTTATTTGGTTTTTATACCAAAAAGCTTACTAAGGGCTTGGAAACTTGTAAAATTTATGTCTTTGTTTCTTCGCATTCTCAAGACCTCCTGCAGGTTCAGCCACACTTTCCATGGCTCCAAGAAAAATATTCTGAACAGGCTGGTAACAGCTCTATCCAGCAAGAGATGTTCTGTAGGATCATAACTGCTTTGAATCTGAATTACTACAGTTTGTGTTTATAAGGCTACCCTCCATAACCCCAATCTTCCACCTTTAAAGCCAATTTACTGGCCTGTGTGATGCAGCTGAATACCAAAAGAAAAAGGGCAAGGGTCAAAGTGAAAAAATAACAATTTAGCTCACATAAAGTGATTGTATTATCCTGACATTTTATCGACTCTTTAAAATGAAAGAAACACCACAACAGATATCTTTATTGACTAAGTTGGTGCCCTTTCAACACCAAGCTGATGAACACTTGTATTAAGCCAGCCACGTATTTATGAATACCCTATAGCTTAATAAATCGCTATGGAACAATGAAAGTTTACGTAGATAACTAGAAATGCCACAACAATACTACACAAGCACCAGAAAATAGAGTATTACTCATTTGAATCACCATCCAACTAAAATAAGACCCAGTGCTTGTTTTATGACTTTGCCCTCATAGCAAACTTCAGTTTTCCAACCCTTTCTCACTATTTGGTGACTCAGCACAGCAAGACACTCCATGGATGTAACTTTTACTTACCGATAATTGATTTTTCGTTAGAGAGCAACAGGCTTAAGTTTAAGGCATAGAAAGAAAAAGCACAAAGATAAAGATGGGCAAGAGGCAACCACAAAGACAGTTTAACAATAAAGTGAGAATAGATGTTTCGTCTGCCAGGGACAAAAGGTGCACCAGCAGTTTCCCCACTGCCTCCTGGCTCCTCCTAAGAGAGGAGAAATTAAGTGTTATGCTGTCTAGAAGAGACACGTTTACATTGATCTCTTACCAGAAGAGCATAAGAGAAAGAAAAAGCAGCTCTGTCTGGTTATCTCCTCTCCCAGACATCTACCTGGCTTCCTAAGAGAGACAGAGCTGGGCTAAAACAGACCACACACATCAGCCCCTTTGCAAAAAAAAAAAAAAAAATCTCAATTCAGATGATCCATCTCCCATCAAACACTTACACTGAAAGCTCCTTGGAGCAGGAATAGGAGTCTTAAACATTTATATTATCTTGGAGGGACTGCCAAAAAAAAAAAAATTGAACATCTGTTTCACACAGCATCCACCAGAAACACAGGAAGGGAAAGTGAAAATGAGTTTCAAGTTATACCCTACCCTTTCTGTGCCTGGCTGCTCTGTAGCAATCTCAAGTAAGGAGGACTGATCTTTAGGGAAAAAAAACTCCAATTTTCATTCAAATGAACCCAGGAAGCACTAGTGGAGGAAGAAAAAGTTAATTCATCCTAGAAGTGGCAGCAGTTGAGAGCTTACTGGATTGAAAGAGGCTCAAAACCCTGTGCTAAATTACACAGAGCAAGAATTAGAGCTCTTCTCTGAAACTGCACCTTGACAAGTAAAATGTTTCACTAAGCAACACCTCTCTGGAAGCTGGTCTGTTACCAGAACATGGCACTTTCGGACAGAAACTTTCTCCATAAAACCTACCTGGAAAGGGAGACAGGGAGAGGTAGGGAAATGGAATTACAACAGATTATCAAGATGTTTTTGGTCATGCTGTAACACTGAGCTCGATGTACTCACCTGTTAGATTTACAACTCCAGCTGGGGATGACATTGGAAGTGTCCAAGGACTAGCAAGGACCCAGATGTAAATGCACAGACACATTTTGTATTCACTGCTACAAATGAACATGTTGACACACAGTTACCCAAAACCTAACCTGCATCTCTTCATGTGATACTACACTCTTCCCTGTGAACACTCCTAAACCAACCTCGTTCCTATTGATTATTTCTAGCAACACCAAGGACGTTAAAACAACTAAGCTGGCCCTTGCCACGATTCCCCTGGAAGCGCAACGGGGATTTGGTGCTCAGCTCCAAATTCCCACTTGCTGAGCACAGCTCACCAGAGCACTCCTTAAAGCTATTCATCCCTCTGACCGTCTTTTCCTAACAAAGTTTCCTGCATTGCTTTACTAGGACACAACTGCAATCCCAAGGTGTTTAGGGAAAACAAATAACACACCAACTCAGCTGGCCATGCTCCCTTAAACACAACGTGCTGTGGCTCGTAACCCTTTTGGCACTGGCCCATTGACTTCAATTAGAACCAAATTACAGGTTGCCCTGAAAGCTCACTGCTCCTGTCATCTGCTCTCTTCCAAAACAGGTAGGGCCAAACCCTTCCACGGGTATAAATCTCAGTAATTTCATTGAATCCAATCAAACACATCAGTGGTGAACCCAGACCAACGCCTTGTTTACCTCCAGAAAATACAAAGCCATTAGGACAGAGCTGGCATATTTAAAAAAAATACTACATATATTTTTAAAATAAGATATTCTAACCTCTTTTCCCGTTCCTGTCCTCTCCCACTACCTTTGCACCATTAGATCAGACTTGTTATTTTTGCCTTTTTACATGAAAAGTATATCTAATAATAATAACTGCACTGGTCACAGTGAGAAACTGAATAGGTGATGCCAACACATCGCAACCAGTACACAGAGCAGCCCCAGCATCCACCAGGATGCTAAGACGAAGCCCAAACTTGGGTGCTGGTAGCCACAGCATCATGGACATGCAGGGACAAGATGACACTCCCAAAGCAGGATTTGCACAACCATCTCTGCCACCAACACTCATCAGAGCACAGCAATGGGGTTTCCAGAGTTTGGGTCTGTCCACAGGAGCTTCAGTCACCATTTAGATGCTCTGAAAATCAGTAGTAAAAGCAACACCTTCCTCCCACGCATGATCCCAGAGTAAATACACAGGCACATCAAAACATCCACCTCCATCGGCATGTGCAAGCATAAAGGCACACACAGGTGCAAGCATTTAAGGCTTAAGTGGACTAAAACCTTTTTTTTTAAAGAAAAAAAATTCTCCTACACACAGTCCCATGATTAACTTCAAATCTCATAGAGCATAAAAAGGATTTAGAGCAAAACAAGATTTAAGTGCTATGGAACCAGCTGCATGAGGCATTTTGACCAAATACCAGAAAACTTTTCAATCAAGATAATTTATTAGTTTAACCTCTCAAACAGCATGCATATTTTTTAACTGATTTGATGGTCCTGACATCATAATCTGATACCAGACCTTTAGCTTGGTATCTCACTCCCCTCCACCAGTATCTCAAGCACAAATACCCATTTCATGACCAAAAGTCAGATATCTCAGTTCTAGGATGACTTATTTTTTTTTTTTTTTTTTTAGTTCAAGTCAAAGTCCAGAGAGTCTCAAACTTAAAACAATTTTGTTTGAGAGTTGCAAAACAAAACTTAAACTGAGAAAGATTAGCCAAAACAATGCCAGCTCACTTTCTGTCCATCCTCAGTTTTATCATACGGAAATAAGAGATTTAGGGTTTTACTTCAAACATGATGACCTATAAAAGAATAAAGCATGAAAGCTGTGGCTACAGGAAGCAGAACTTCACCCAGCAAGCTTTTTCATCAAGAGAGGAAGTCCTTGCTCAAAAAAGGATTCATTTATCAAAAAAGGCAATTCAAAGAAGTCATTAAAATGCACAAAGTGATTCAAATTTGTTCCGAAATGGACTTTGCAACATTTAATATATGCATCTAAGTTCAGGTACCTCTATAGAGGATCATAGCTGTCCTTAAATCAGACCTCGTAACACCGTGCAAGAGTAAACCCTATGCATTCTGAAATTAAATTGCTGCACAGTGCAGCATTCTGCCCTTCTGAAACAATCTCAAGTAACATTTCTGAAACTCCAGCCTCAAGTACAGCTTTGCAGACAGGGCACATAAAACTGTGACAGAGCTCTTACTGGGAATAAATAATAGTGGCTATATCCAGAAAACAATACCAGCCCACACACTGCTTGATAAATATCCCCTATTAAGAAACTCCAGCGTTTTACAAGCATACCAGATAACTGGCAGTGATCACACTATAATCCGTTTTATTTCACATCAAAAGGTGTTTTTTCTCCTTTAAGGGGAGAGCCTTTCTGTAACCAAGTAGTTGTAAGCAAAGTTACAGATTTCTAAAAAATAAACCAAGACATATTTCAGCTGAAACACCTGAATTTAGATTATTATCTCACATGTTTAAACTTCTTAAGAATTCCTATCTTGAAGTCAGTGTACCTTCACTGAAACACATCTATTTTTACCCAAACCAGTCTCTAACAGCAAGCACTTGCTTACCTGACTGGGACACTGCATGTTGATCCAGGAGGCAAGACCCCACCAAGGACGGCTGCCTCCCACCAGCCAAGACCACCAAGACACAAGCCCTGCTCCTCAAGAGGCACGGATCTAATGGGATATTACACCCTTTAATAACCAACAGAACAGCCCTCAGATTTGCAGGTGGTCTTTGTTCTGGGGCAAACTCAGCTCAGCTGGTGAGCAAGATGAGATGTCTGAAAGCAGGTGGTGGCTCTCAGGAGCACAGGGCACCTGGAAAACCACGAAACAAGAGCAAGAAGCACAGGGAGACCCAAGCTACTCGGTGTAAGACGGTGCCTCTGATGTTCCTCTGGGCAAAAAACCATAGCCCTGCCAAGAAAATTATGAAAATAAGTGCTAATATCGTGGCATCTGTGTAGCATCTGAGACCGGGATGAAAAGGTGTGAAAAATACCAGGAGAGAGGTGTTTTTCTCTGGGAATCAGAACAGCTTTGTAATCTCATTGCAGCTGATGGCAGCACGATTTGTATCAGACAAGGGTGAGTTTAGCTCTTCCCTGCCACCCCACCCCTCCAGGTACTTTATTTATTTCGAGATGAAAGCGATGGCATACAGCAAAGCTGTCTCAGATAGGGGCTTTATCAAAGTATCAAGAATGATTTTCCTTCCCACCATTATACTCTGTTTTCTGAGTTAGGTAGAGGGCTTGCAGCAAGGAGTCAGGATCCATCCATCTGATATCCCTCCCTCTCCCCTGCTTTTATACAGAGGACTTAGTTGCCTAACTCAAGGCTCCAGTATGTTTTTGCTAGCAAGGCACCCAAATCCTGTAGATTTAGCCCTCAACATCCTAATTAAAGAAGCAGCTGCTTTTTATGGCCTTATGTCAGCTTGGGATAATTTTTCTTAGTTATTGAAAACAGCTGCTCTTCTGATTAGTAGACTGAGCATTTATTTTCCCCTTCTACCAGTGTCAAACTGCTTCATTGCAACGCAGACAGGAGACGTTTAGTTTTACAAAATAAATCTGTGCTAAGTAGAAGCAGAAGCAAAACAGAACAAATATTTTGGCATATTTTAGCAGTGGTACACAATGCGACAAAGCACATCCTCAATCAAGTCACTCACTGTTGTTCTGACGCGGCATGAAAAATGAGGAAAGCCTTATAAAAACAAGGGCTTTTTTGAATGCTTCAAAACTTCCCACAGAACAGTTTGTTTCGGTTAAAAGTCGTTGCAGCAGAACACTTCACCGAAGAACCGCCCCAGCAGTGAGATTGCAAATGCTACTGCCAAAAAAATGACCTTTTTCAAGGGAAAACGGCTGGGATTAAAGTCTCCCAGCCAAACGGTCTCGGGAATGCTACCTGGGAGAGGCAGGAAAGGTAAAGCCTGGACCTGCAGCAGGTGGAATCTGCTAAGTTTAGAGCTCTGAAACCCTTTGAGCAGGGAGTTTTCATACAGCCTTTAAAAGACAGAAGCAGCCTGCCAAGGCACCAGCCCCGTGAGCCTCTGCTTGTAAAAGGAGGAGGTGTGTACACTTGTTCGTGGTGATTTCAACTAATTTGGGGCAATTTTTGAGCCCAGCTGTGGACTGATCTGATTAAAGGTACTTGGTTAACAAACAACACATGGTTTGGCCAAGATACCGAAGTAGTAAAAATAATAATGTGGAAAGAGAAACAATGTTTTCCAGGCATTGCTGTTAATTCAATTTGATATTAAACAAAGATAACCCCCTCTCTGCAAAGATCCATGTTTATCCAAACCATCCCTCACTGTGCTTAGCACACTCGACTTTGCAAGGTACTTGTTTAATGTATTTTAGTTCAATTAAAAAAAAAAAGAAAACACAAAAAACCCAAAACCTGCTTCAAAATAAACATTGATACTTTAGATTAAACTAAAAGTACTGCTGGCAAGGCTATAGACCCTAAGAAACTTATGAATATGAAAGAGCTGTGTGTTATTTCAGTAACTTGTATGCATGTTTTTGCCTTCCCAGTCAGGGTTCCAGGCAGAAATCCCTTCCACTGGTATGTAGTTAATGATAAAATACATCCTTAGCGCAGGAGCCAGCAGACTACCAGCAAAGCCTTCCCATACCCATTATCAGGGTTTAGAAAT
Source organism: Tauraco erythrolophus (assembly GCF_009769465.1). Lineage (NCBI taxonomy): Eukaryota > Metazoa > Chordata > Aves > Musophagiformes > Musophagidae > Tauraco > Tauraco erythrolophus. The sequence continues at coordinate 27,299,713 of NC_141475.1, forward strand.
CAGTGGGACTGTGTCATGCATGTGCATCCCATGTCCTTCCCCAGGATGTGTGAGTCTGGATCTTTGAACAGACCAAGTTGTCTCCAGCTGCTCATATTAACCTGCTCTCAGAGTACCTTTGCAGGATTTAAGCAGCTCAAAGTCTCCTAATCCAGCTGCCCCCTCCATGGGAATATTTTATGCAGGGATTTTTGGAAGGAAGCAGGCACTCTTCTATTTGTATGGTGCTGCCAGCTCCTCTTTTCCCCAGAGGACCAGGCAATTAATTTATGGAGACGATTAGATCTGGGCAGATTCTTGAGGGACCCTGAATTTTTGCATTGCTTTCTCAAGAGCATTTGTAGAGGTTATTTATATGAAAAGTGTAAGAAACTTCAGCAGGAGCAGAGAAAATTGCTAGTCAGATGTCCATATACCACCATCTGCTCCAGGGGCTGTATGGGAAGCGACACGAAGGCACAACAAAACAATTGAGGGTGTTGTGACAGCAGGAATCCAAAATGATTATTATAACTTCTTGGTTTTCCTCAATATTTAACAGCTGTCAGAGAATTCATCCACTAAAATTTACATCTTTTATATACTTAGTACTCTGGATTTGAACTACATAGGAAATAATTCAGATCAAGCATCAAATTAAGTACCAACTTTTTGACAAAGCCAGTACATCTCATATTTGAATTGCTGATATTGAAAGAGGGCTGCAAAACCCAGGAGTCGAAGGATCCTTTACATTCACCGGATAGATACGATCAGCCTTCTCGAATTGCCTTGTTTTTAATCTTCAAATTTGATAGCAGTTCTCTGGTGTTAATTTTCTAACTGCGTAACAGAAAGTCTCAGGATCTCCTCATCTTGGTGCCATGTAAAAACAAGACGTTAGGGACAGGGACATGATTTATGATGGCATTTAAATAGAGTGTGGAAAGCACAATGGCAATTTATGCGAGGAAACCAAGGGGGATAGCTGCCTAATTCCTCCCGTCCGCGCTGGGGTCAGACCCAGTATTCATCAAATCACTGGGAAAATGTCCTGGGCTTCTGTGTGCCTGAGGAAACAAGCAAATCCCTGTGCCACTGAAGGCTAATTATGGGACTTGAGTTTTATTTCTCAGAAAAAAAGAGCGACTGGAACAATTTTGTGTGCCATAATTAATATGCCAAAGGTGGCACCAAGTCACTACGATGGGAGAAGGTGCATTAACAAGGAAATATATCCAACCTGACACCCAGCGATTATTTAATGTCGTACTTTTATTTCACAAGGTTCAGTTCTATTTTGGTAAACCAGCTTTTCGAAAACGTGCCCACACATCCCCTGCGCCGTCACAACGCCTTAGGACTTGTGAGAGTGCCAAAGCCTTCTCCTGGCTGCCTCCTCCTCCTCCCCACAGCTGAGGGCTGACTCCACAGCATCGTCTGAATCGTCAGCGGCTCAGAAATGGGGGTTCTGAGTAGCCCAATAAAGCAGATTCTGCATCTCTCGGTTACTTTTGAAAGTTTCAGATATATTTTTGCCTAAGGACAATAGTCAGGGTTTTTTTTTTTACACTGATCAAATAGCTCTAATACTCTTTTAGATAAACCTTTATATAATTCAAGACCAAGTCTAAAGTACTAGATAATACTGATTCAACGATAAAATAATTTCAACTCTTTTCATGTGATTTCAAGAAACCTACTGCTCATGTTCACATCCGATTAAGCCCCATAAATCAAAGTCTGAAATCTTTACCAAAACCAGTGGTTATCAGTACTGATCTCCAGAGGAGTTTTGAACATGCAAGGATTGCAGGCGCCAGCCTGATTAGAACGGCAGTCAGACAGCGACTTCCATTACATAATTTGAAGATGCTAATTACGAACCTGAAGTCTTGTTATGTGAAACGCTCTCCCTGTGCTGGTCCTGCTGGTGTTTGGACAATGGTTTCTCTTAGCCATCACCCGCTGGCACAAAGGACGTGCCACTTCTTGGGGCTGCTCGTTAAAACTAATCCGTATTTTTGCAAATATAAACATTTTTGTTAAAAGATCACGAAACCTAGCAACTAAACCAACACGCGACACTGATGCTCGTTTCTCCTCTCGCAGGCAGAGGGAAAGGCCCGTTCCTCAGAGAACCTACAGCAGGATCTCAAAAACATCCGGATACAGAAGAAACCCCGTAAAGACGCTGTCGTCCTCCGCGCTGACGTAGACCCCGTTCCAGTCCCGCGCAACCTCCAGCCACACCTGGTCGCCCGCGCTCAGCTTCAGGACGGTGAGGAAGGACGCCTGGTCGATCTCCTGGCCGTAGAGCGTCTCGCGGGCTTTGGCCACCTTCCTGCTGCGGGCCACGAGGCTGACGCGGGCCGGACGGCCTCTGACTGTCAGGTGGTAGGCGAAGACGTACGCCCCGGGCACGCTGCAGTTGAATTTCCCGGTGGAAGGGTTGTAATCTTCTTGGTCGTTGTACAAGATCTTGTCGAACCTGATGGGGACGTTGGGCGGAGGGAAGGGCTTGGACAAGCCGGCGCTGAAGGCCGATCGCAGGAGCTTTGCGGTGTCCCCTCGGGCGCCTTTCGCCCCGCGGGAGCCTTTCTTTCCCGGGGCCCCTCGGCCCCCTTTGCTGCCGGCGACCCCTTTGGGTCCAGGAGGTCCCATCAGCCCAGCGGATCCAAGATCCCCTTTTTCACCCTTACTTCCTCGATCGCCCTTTTCTCCCTGTTTTCCATCCACTCCCTGAATTCCCTCAACCCCCATCTCCCCTTTGCTCCCTTTTTCCCCCTTTGTCCCCCCTTCTCCTCTTTCTCCCTTCGCACCTCTCCCCCCCGGCTCCCCACAATACCCCTTCTCCCCAGTGTCTCCCTTTTCCCCTTTGTCACCCTGTTCTCCATCCTCTCCCGGGTCTCCAGCATCCCCCCTATCTCCCTTGTCTCCTTTGGTCCCGTTCTCACAAGTGTCCCCTTTGGATCCCTTTTGTCCCTTCAGTCCAGGGAAGCCGTAGCTGCCCTTATTGCCTTTTACTCCAGCTTCACCTAGGAAAAGGGTAAAGTGAGGAGGAAAAAGAGATTAAAAGTATTAGATTGCTTTGGGGATGGAGGGGCATCACCAACAGCAAAGGTCAGTGCAGTATTTCCAGCTTTCCCAGCCCGTGTTACATACCTTGCATCCCAGGTTTGCCTGGATAACCAGGATTTCCACTTACTCCTCGCTCGCCTTGCTCCCCTTTGCCTCCTAGGACATTTCACCATTAATACACCGTTAGTGATGACGTCTGCAGCACAGTAATCACTGCCCAGATGACTGGTACCATTTTGCATGTGTCCCTTACTTCGTTAATCAGACAGATCCTACCAGTGGGGTGTGCAGCAGGACAGAGCTGCTCTCAGCCTGAAACCAAGGGCAGGGATTCCTTTTGGTTGCTACCGATGGATAATAATTGTTCCTCATCTTAGCTGAAATCATTTTGCCTGATACACTTGAAATGCAGCTTCTACACCTGCATGTGGCTTCCATGGTAGTTTTTTCCTACTTATGTCCCTAATCCAAAGCAAATTGAACTCAGTTTTAAATTCCCAGAGCAAGGAGTTTCGAGTGAGATCTTTATGAGCAGCTGTTCCTATACCACCTGTGCGTACGTTGCCACCATGTGAGATACTGTGCCTGCACTAATGCCAGTCAAATCTCACAAGGCGTCAATCCATATCAACATACTCCATTTCCTTTGAAAAATATTTTTTCCTATAATTTTGTGGTATTTTATGAGACAACAGCTTCTGTTTTTGAAATGAGCAGTTAGCTTGCTTTACCTCTTTCTCCTTTAGAACCTTTTGGACCTTGAGGACCTGGAGCACCCGGCAGACCTTGCAGCCCAGCATCTCCCTTCTCCCCCTTGGCACCTGTAACGTAATCGCATCAAGAAAATTATCTTAGTAACTCAAAGGTTGAAGTTTATAAGGAAAATTCACAATAATAGCTAGGCAACATGGCATCGAGGGATGCGTGTAAGGCAAACTTGTTTCCATCAGCCTGGGCAGAGCTGGCTATTTGGCATCATACGACCAATGCAAAGAAGATGTGGGACAGATGGGTTTGACCTGAGCCCTGCTCCCCTACGCACTGCAGATGCTGCAGGTAAAACCCTGCAGCACGGTGAAAGGCGAGGGGTGGTCGGGGCAACGCCGCACTGCTCGTGCTGAGATCAGTGGGGTGGGTGCTCACGGGTCCCCTGGCCAGGCACGTAGCTCTCCAGCCTTTGCCTTTCAATTACTGCAATCCCCAAAACTTACAGTTTTGCATTTCACTTGTGGTAGTAGTTAAAGATTTTTTTAAAACTAACTTTCAGTTGCCCTTGAGCCACAGGATCTGAGACATTCATAAAACATCAAAAGTAACCTGTCTTTAATATTTGAGTGCATCTAAGGAGCTCCCATAGCTTCATAATTGCCCCTCTTCTTAAAAAGAATTAAGTTTGCAAATATGAAAGTGGAACCTGGCAGACAGCTCCACGCTGCATAAAGGATGGGCTGAAAGGCAAGCAAGCTGGCTTCAATCTTTTTTTTTACTTTTTCATCCACTTGGGAATCTAGAGACTCCTTGTGCACGTCTGAGAGCAGACTATGGCAGCTTCAATCATCACAACACAACCTGTTTGACACAAGGACTTTTTCTTCAACACTCAAGAGATGTATGAGTGCAAACTCCTTCTGCAGCCACTGTAATTTCCATTAGCCAATCCCTCCCGAGCTATGGGAAGTGAAAATCCCTCGAGTACATTGTATTAAAAGATAATTATTTCGTGATTTTACCACCTTTCCTCAGATGAATAGTTTCTATCTCCAATATTAGTGCTATTAAAGTGAACATTTGCAGACTAATGCACTATTCATTATAGCAGTATTAGAATTAGGTGCTCTACAGATAGGTATTTCAGCAGTAGAAAAAAAAGAGACAAAGTATGTCTTATGAAATATTTAGGTGCCCTACACAGAGCTGCCTCTTGTGAGAGCAAATAATTATTTTAAAATTCGAACCCAAAATTATTTTTGTATTTAACTTCCTCTTTTCCAAGGGGAAAAAAAAAAAAAATCCAAGAAAAAGAGGCTTTTATCATAAATCTTCAGCAAAGACACAAAACTGCTTGCAGGTAGTTTTGAGGGTCATAAACCCATGGTTGAAGTGAACCAATGTGGTCCTCAAAGTGAGTGCCATGGGAAGGAAGCTCCTTTTTGGGGCTTTCCCATCCATATTAGTGTTTTACAACTTCTGGGATGTGGCTGGCGCGTGTGTTTTTGCTCTGGCTTTACACGAGCAGCACGAGTCCTGCTGACTCATTTCTTGAAGGAAAAGCAGGAGACTCCTTGACAGGGTTTATGCATCGCTGTACCTGGGGGTCCCTGCTCCCCTGGCTGCCCCCGGAGCCCCGCGGCAGGCGGGCAGCAGTCACAGCAGTTGAAGAAGAAATCGGCTGTGTCCAGCGTGTAGTTCTCGAAGGGGAAGAGCGTGGTGGCCCCGCGGGCCGCAGGGCTCGGGGTGGGCAACTCAGGTCTGCCCGGTGCTGCCGGGAACGGGCTTTTCCCGGCGAGGGGGGTGAGGCGGGTGTGAGAAGCACCATCGCCCACCAGCTGTAAGGGCTTCGTCTTGGTGTACTTCACAGCTGGGGTCACCTTCACTCCCGCGTGCACGGTGGCGAAAACCAGCATCACAAAGGCCGAGATGGGCCCCGGTGAGCTCCACATGTTGGCAGCTGTAGGAAAAGACAAACACAGTAATAAACTGGTTGCACAACCCCCTTCGCATTCCCATGGTCCCCACAAAGCCAGAAGACCTGCGTGAGCAGTGCCAGACACACGTGGGCATCCGCCTGGAGGACGCCGTTACAAAGCCTCACTTTTTATGGGGAAAATAAAGCAAAATCAGCAAAACTTCCTGCCTGCTCAACCCCTGCTGACCATCACCCTACAAAGCTCTTGTCATTTGGCTGCTCCTGTTCAATGTGGTCCCAAGTGCTCCCACGGGTATCAACTGGATAGGGATACCATCAAGGGACTGATGGGATGGGATACCTATCAAGGGACTGACTGGGAGTTACAGTGTCACTGGGACACAGGATGTATCTCCTCCGAGTGTATAATTAGGAATAATTCAATAATTATTTCAGAGTCCAGCACAACTGCACATTATAGAAAGCTTTGCTCTAAAAGAATAAATGGAAACAAAACGAATCATCAAGCATTCCAAAATTTTTATGTCGATTTTTCCTTTGTTACTGACTGATTTTCTGGACTTGCTTATTCTTTTAGTGCCAACTTTCAGGTCTGCTCTTTTTATTTTTGAAGTGCTGATTTAGCTGAACTAGGAAGAAAGAACAAAGTAAGAAGTACACATTTTTTCCTATAGGACAGATGATGCCTCTCAGATGACTTGTCATATAAAGCATCTTTGTTTCTTTTTCAAACCAGTGTACTGACCTGTAAACACAAACGGAACAGAGCCCCCTTCTTGCTGAACCTGTAATCTGACCTTCCTCAGCAGCCCCAGCACTTCATTACATCAAAAACTCACCAGGAGAAACGCTGACTGTCCTTGCCATCCAGAGGGCAAAGGAGGTCCAACTCAAAGGCAGGTATTTGAGGGCTGGATTATAATCTTTCCATCTTGAAGAATTCGGTTTTAAAGGAAAGGGGTCATGATTTTTTCCATCTTCACACAAAACCAAATCATTTCATGGAAAATTGCTTATCCACACAAGATCCCCAGTGATCGCTGTTGCCTATTGCTGCTGTTCAACCTACTCTTCACCTCATCAGCTCCAGTAAAAGATAAATTATCCCTTCTCCATGCGTGTCGCATTAGGACAGGATACCAGGCACTGGATTTTGGTCATAGGCTCGTATTTTCTCCCAACCAGCCCCTGCCAACCTTACCATGAAGAGTTTAACTCCGGGGCGGTTGGTGCTCAGCGCAGGCAGGCACAGAGGAGCCAGACCTTACGGCCAGCAGCAGGGAAGCAGCTGCAGTTGTAGAAAGGGAGGGTCATCTGCTGTCTAGGAGGAGAAAAAAACCCATCAAATTTTCTTTTTGAAGAATATACTCACGTAGGAGTGTTTTGCCACTGCAAATAAACAAACCCCTAACTTCCACACACTGAGAGCCAGTGGCAGGAAGAAACTGCAGCTTTAGAAACCAAGTAACTTTATGGGGAAATGGTAAATGGGTTTTCAAATCAAAACTGTTTCTATGTTTTACTGTCACAAAACAACTTCTGCAACAAGCCCTAAAACCAGACACTCTCCAGTTACATGGCCAGATTGATGGATTGCTGTCAAGTACTGGAAAAACATAATTCGTAAAAAAACTATACCTTACCAGTCTGGTTAGAAAACAAATTACTCAAAGACATATTTTAAGAGGCAAGACTGTTCCTAAAATAATTATTCTTAAATATATAAACACATTTGAATAAAACTGACATTTTGGACATTTCCATTACACTAGCTTACCACTACTGATTCTAAAATTCATTTGAATCCCCCCACTAGGAAAGATTATGATTCACAGCAGACACACAATATGAAGAATTAAACTTTGCCACAGTGACATCTCATTCGGTACCTTTATATTTAATTGGATCTAAATATCCACTAATTGTTAGCATGTGTCCCAAAATAACATTGTAATAATACAGTTGTTCTTTAGTTTGGTCCCTAAAATTATAGTATTTAGCTATTCCAGTTCACAACAGGTATTTAACCCCAATCTCCCAGTTTTAATTATCAGGGAGATGACTGCACTTTCTGTTATTTAATTATTTCAAGTTATAGAATCATAGAATCACAGAATGGTTTGGGTTGGAAGGGACCTCAAAGATCATCCAGTTCCAACCCCCCTGTCATGGGCAGGGACACCCTCCACTACACCAGGTTGCCCTTAACTGGTTGTTCCCAGTTCTTATACAGGGGAGGAAAAACACTAGCCCTCATGCAGCTCTACATTCTTTACAGACAGTAATTTTTCTAGAGACAAATTATATTGCTGCTACGTCTTAAATTCTACAACTTCATTGCAAAAATCCCGCCTGGAGACTAAATGACCAGTAGGTGCTATCTCCTACCTTATAAACGGCCCTGCTCCCAGGATGACCCCCCCTCCACGGCACTTTGAAAAACACAATCTTATTTTCAGAGAGAATCGGTTTTATTTGAGTAACGGCTGCTCCCGCGGCCAATGAGAGCCTGCACGGTGCGGGGAGAAGGGGGGATTGGCAAAGTCCCCTGAAAGGAGCACGGTGACACTGAAATTTGAGGAAATTCAAACATTTTGCCCAGGCTGGAACACTGATGTTCACATGGGACTCTTTTGGCTCTTCTCCCTGGTTT